>NC_086248.1:567769-1239164 GCF_021018805.1 Prinia subflava | reverse complement strand
TCCCCATTTCCCCCCTTCCCTCAGTTTTTAGTTTTCTTTTTTCCTCATTTTTCTTTGCTTTTCCTCATTTTTCTCTGCTTTTTTTCCTACCCATTTCCCCCCCTTCCCCTCAGTTTCCTCTTTTCTTTTTTCCCTAAATTTTGCTTATTTTTCCTAATTTTTCCTTGCTTTAACCCATTTTCCTGTTTTTCCCCCCATTCCCCCCTTCACCTCATTTTTCTCTTCTTTTTCCCGCATTTTTCCTCATTTTCCTTTGCTTTTTCCCCCCTTTTCCTGCTTTTCCCCCCATTTTCCCCCCTTCCTGTTGGTTTTCCCTTTTCTTTTTTCCTATTTTTTCTTATTTTCCTTTGCTTTTCCCCATTTTCCTCCATTTTTCCCCCATTCCCCCGCTCTCAGTTTTCCCAATTATTTTTCCTCATTTTCCCGCTTTTCCCCATTTTCCCGATGTGGGGAGGGGGCTTTGGCCAGACCCCAATTTTGGGGCGACTTGAGAGGGGGGAGCCCAAACTTTTTGGGGGATTTGTCCCAATTTGGGGATTTTTTTTTGGCATTTTACCTCATTTTGGTGGGGGGGCTCATTCTGGGCTGGTAATTCAAATAATCCCAAATAATTCCGGAATTCAGGAGCCAAAAAACCCCCAAATCCATGGATTCACATCTGGGACGGGACAGAATTCCCAAAAAAGCCCAAATCCCATGGATTCACAGCTGGGAATGCCCGGGTGTGATCCAGGATGGGACAGAATTCCCAAAAAAGCACAAATCCCGAATTTGGGGTCTGGGGGCACTTCGGGGTCTGGGGAAACTCAAGGGTCTGGTGACATTCCAGGGTTTGGGGACACTTTGGGATTTGGGGTCACTTTGGGGACTGGGGACATTTTGGGGTCTTGGTGGAACTTTGGGGACTGGGACATTTTGGGATTTTGGGGACATTTTGGGATCTGGGGGCACTTTGGGGACTGGGGACATTTTGGGGTCTGGGATGTTTTGGGGCCTGGGGTCACTTTGGGGTCTGGGAGCAATTTGGGATTTGGGGTCACTTTGGGGTCCAGGGACATTTTGGGATCTGGGGGACTTTGGAAGTCCAGGGACATTTTGGGGTCTGTGATGTTTTGGGATTTGGGATCACTTTGGAGTTTGGGAGCATTTTGCTGTCCAGGGACATTTTGGGGTCTCGGGGCACTTTGGGATTTGGGGACACTTTGGGATTTGGGGTCACTTTGGGCTCTGGGGACACTTTGGGATTTGGGACATCACTCTGCACCCCAGATGGGTCTGGGGACACTTTAGGGTCTGGGACATTTTGGGATCTGGGGACATTTTGGGATTTGGGGACACTTTGGGGTCTGGGGACACTTTGGGGTCTGGGACATTTTGGGATTTGGGGACATTTTGGGATTTGGGAACATTTTGGGATTTGGGGACACTTTGGGGTCTGGGGCAGTTTGGGGTCTGGGCTCTTTGCTCCCTGTAGGAGTCCGGAGACACTTTTGGATCCAGGGACATTTTGGGATCCAAAGACACTTTGGGGTCTGGGGGAATTTTAGGATCTGGGGTCACTTTGGGGTCTGGCACTTCAGGATTTGGGGTCACTTTGGGGTCCAGGGACACTTTGGGATTTGAGATCACTTTGGAGGTTGGGAACATTTTGGGATCTGGGGACACTTTGGGGTCTTGGAGTGCTTTGGAGTCTGGGATTATTTTGGGATTTGGGAGCACTTTGGAGTTTGGGAGCACTTTGAGGTCCAGGGACATTTTGGGTTCTGGGGACACTTTGGGATTTGGGACATCACTCTGCACCCCAGATGAGTCTGGGGACACTTTGGGGTCTGGAGGAACTTTGGGGTCTGGAGGAACTTTGGGGTCTGAGTTCCCACCCTGCACCCCAGATGGGTCTGGAGACACTTTGGGACCTGGGGACGTTTTGGGGTTTGGAGGCACTTTAAGGTCTGGGGGCACTTTGGGGTCCAGGGACATTTTGGGTTTGGGGACACTTTGCGGTCTGGGAGCAATTTGGGATTTGGGGGAATTTTGGTATTTGGGGACACTTTGGGATATGGGGTCAGTTTGGGATTTGGGGACACTTTGGGATTTGGGGATGGGCTGAGAGGGAGCGGCCCCGGCCGTGCCAGGGGAGGTTTCTCTTGGATATCGGGAACGATTCCTGCCTGGGAAGGGTTTGAGTCCCCATTCCTGATTCGGGGTCCCCGTGGATTTCTGGGGACACGGACCAGGGGTGGCCTTGGCGGGAGCAGTCGGGGGCTTTTCCAACCCAAGGAATTCCCGGAGCTTTCCTTCTCCCTCTGGGGCTGGCGGGACATTCCCGGGAATTTTGGGAAGGGCCGCCCTTATCCCGAGGTTCCAGCCTGCGGAGACCATGGAGCCGTGCCTCAGTTTCCCCATTCCCAACGGAAAGGAAAGGAAAGGAAAGAAAGGAAAGGAAAGGAAAGGAAAGGAAAGGAAAGGAAAGGAAAGGAAAGGAAAGGAAAGGAAAGGAAAGGAAAGGAAAGGAAAGGAAAGGAAAGGAAAGGAAAGGAAAGGAAAGGAAAGGAAAAACAACAAGGAAAAACAAGGAAACGGAGAGGGGAGGGAAGGGAGGGAAGGGGGAGGGGTGGGAGGAGGGAGGGGAGAAGTGGGAGGGGAGGAGGGGGAGGGGCGGCCCCGCTGGTGAAGAATTCAGCGCTGGGAGCGGGGGAAGCTCCGCACCGGCACCGGGACCAGAACCGGCACCGGGACCGGGACCGCACCGGGACCGGGACCGGGACCGAGACCGGCACCAGGACTGAGACCGGCACCGAGACCGCACCGGGACCGCACCGGGACCGAGACCGCACCGGGACCGAGACCGCACCGGGACCGCACCGGGACCGAGACCGCACTGAGCTGAGCGCCGGCACCGGGACCGGCACCGCTCCGGGGACCGCCGCGGGCACCGGGATCACACCGGGACCGCGTCAGGCTCCGGGCTCTGCACCGAGCCCCGGGACCGCATCAGGTACCGGGCTCTGCACCGGACCACACCGAGCGGCTCGGTCCGCACCGGGCTCTGCACCGGGACCGCCCCGGGACCGCGGCAGGCACCAGGAGCACCTGGGGCTCCTCACCGGGACCGCACCGGGTACCGGGACCGCCTCGGAACCACCTGGGGCTCCGCACCGGGACCGCATCAGGCACCAGGAGCACCTGGCGCTCCTCACCGGGTACCGGGACCGCCCCGGGACTTGCCTCGGGCTCGCACCGGGACCGCATCAGGCACCGAGACCGCCCCGGGACCACCTTGGGACCACCCCGGGCTCTGCTCCGAGCCCGCCCCGGGACCAGCCCGAGCCCTGCACCGAGCACCGGGACCGCCCCGGGCACCGCACCGGGACCGCACCGAGCGCCTCGAACCGCCCCGGGACCGGCCCGAGCCCCCGCAGGGTCCCGCCATGGCTCTGGTGCTGCAGCTCCGCTCCGTCTCCGGCCTCCGCGGCAAAGGCGACCGCATCGCCAAGGCGGCGTTCCGGGGTACCGGGATTGGGGCCGGGAATTGCGGGAGAGGGAATTGGGGAGGAGATTGGGGGAGCAGGATTTGAGGGACAGGAATTGGGAGGGTAGAATTTGAGGGGCAGGATTTGGGGAGCCGGAATTGGGGGAGAGGGATTTGGGGAGCAGGAATTGGGGGACAGGAATTAGGGGGGTGGAATCTGAGGGGCAGGATTTGTGGGGCGGGAATTGGGATGGGGATTTGGGGGACAGGAATTGGGGGGACAGGAACTGGGGACAGGATTTTGGGGTGGAATTTTGAGGGGCAGGATTTGGGGGCTCAGGATTTGGGGATTGGGAATTGGGAGAGAGGGATTGGGGTGTCAGGATTTGGGAGAAGGAATTGGGGGACAGGATTGGTGGAGCAGGATTTGGGGAGTGGGATTTGGGGGATAGGAACGGGGGACAGGATTTTGGGGTGGAATTTGAGGGACAGGATTTGGGGAGTGGGAATTGGGAATTGGGATTTGGGGGAGAGGAATTGGGGGGTCAGGGTTTGGGGGACAGGAATTGGGGAACAGGATTTTGGGGTGGAATTGGAGGCTCAGGATTTGGGGATTGGGAGAGAGGGATTGGGGGTGCAGGGTTTGAAGGATACGATTGGTGAAGGATTTGAGGAGCAGGAATTGAGGGGCAGGATTTGGGGGACAGGATTTTGGGGTGGAATTTGAGGGACAGGATTTGGGGGCTCAGGATTTGGGGAGTGGGAATTGGGGATCGGGAATTTGGGGAGAGGGATTTGGGGGGGTCAGGAATTGGGGGACAGGATTCGAAGGATAGGATTGGTGGGGCAGGATTTGGGGAGCAGGAATTGTGGGGCAGGGTTTGGGGGGTGGAATTTGGGGACAGAAATTTGGGGTAGGATTTGGGGACAGGGTTTTGGGGACAGGATTTGGGGGCCGGGATTTGAGGTCAGGATCTGGGGACATGGGATTTGGGGGTCAGGATTTGGGGGGTGGAATTTGAGGGACAGGATTTGGGGAGTGGGAATTGAGAGAGGGGGATTGGAGGGGGGGTGAGGATTTGGGGGATGGAATTTTGGGGAGGCAGGATTGGGGATGCAGGAATTGGGGGAGAAGGATTTGAGGGAAAGGATTTGGAGGATCAGGATTTGGGGAGTGGGATTTGGAGGGGTGGAATTTGGGGACAGGAATTCGGGGTGGGATTTGGGGGAGCGGGAACAGGGCAGGATTTGGGGACAGGATTTTGTGGGAGCAGGATTGGAGGCATGGGATTTGGGATCAAGATTTTGGGGAGCAGGTTTGTGGGAGTGGGATTTGGGGCCAGGATTTGTGAGACAGGATTTGGGGCCTCCCTGCATCCATCCCTGCCTCAGTTTCCCCACGCCCGACCCCAAACCGGCTCTTTTTGGGGTCTCCAGGGAAAAGGGGGCGAATTCCCAGGGTGGAATTCCTGCCGGGAGCGGGGATTGTGTCCCGGCTGTGGGATCACGGCTTTGTGGGGGCGGGGAGATCCCAAGGAGATCCCGAAGGATTCCTCCCCTTGGCCCGGGATCCGGGATCAGCCGGGATTCCTCCCGAGGGTCCCGCAGCTTCCGGAGCTTTCCCGAGGCCTGGGAAAGTCTCGGGATGGGATCCTGGCTCTTCCAGAGGCCGGGAATCCATGGAGGCAGAGCGGGAGAATTCCGGGAATTCCATCGCGGCTTTCCCTGCTCTTAATGACCTCGGGGTCATTAACCAGGGGCAATTAACCCTCGGCTCCCCGCCGCGCCTCCGGCTCCCAGAAAATCCCTGGGAAAGAGGCGGAATTCCTGGAAAATCCAGCGTGGAGCCCCGAATTTCCCGTTCTGAACATTCCCGCTCCCGAACCCGACCCGAATTCCCGGTGGGACTTTGGGAATGTCGGGATTCGTCCCTGCTTTGGGTCTGGAGAGGAGCCAAGGAAAAGACTGGGAAAAACCCTCAGGACCCTGATCCAACTCTCCTGGCACCAAATTCCTTGGAATTCCCTCCCGGAATGGTTTGGGTGGGAAGGGACCTTCAGTCCCCTCCCATTCCAGGGACACCTCCCGCTGTCCCGGGATGCTCCAGCCTTTCCTTGGATACTCCCAGGGATCCAGGGATTCTCTGGGAATTCCAGCCCGGCCTCTCCCCACCCTCCCAGCCTGGAATTCCTTCCCAAGATCCCACCCCAAGCTCCCTTTTCCCTGCAGGAATTCCAGCTCAACTCCCGAAATCCCCGAGGGAATTCCAGCTCAACTCCCAAAATCCCCGAGGGAATTCCAGCTCAATTCCTTGAATCCCCGAGGGAATTCCAGCTCAACTCCCGAAATCCCCAAGGGAATTCCAGCTCAATTCCTTAAATCCCCAAGGGAATTCCGGCTCAATTCCTTAAATCCCCAAGGGAATTCCATCTCGATTCCTGAAATCCCCTGAGGGAATTCCAACTCTTGGATTCCCTGAGCCCCATCCCTGCGCCCATGGGAAGAATTCCTTGGGAACAATTCCCACCTGGAAGGGGCTGTCCAGCCCTGGCACAGCTGCCTGGGGGCAGCGGGATCCCCATTCCTGGAGGAGTTGGAATCCCTGGATTTCAGTCCCTCCAGGAATGGGAGATGTGGATCAGGGAATGGATCAGGGAACTCCGGGCTCGATTCCAGAGGGGTTTTCCAACCAAAATAATTCCATGTTTCCACCATTCCTTCCTCAGTCAGGGCTCTGTCCTGCCCCAGTATGGGATAGGATGGATTCCAGGCACGTTGACCTGGAATTCCAGGCCTGGAATGTGTTTGGTTGGAGCTCAGTCCTGAAATCTGTTGGAAAAAAAAATTTCTCGCCCTTTTCCAGCGCCTCTGGAAAAGCTTCGGGCCCTTGCCCGTGGGATGAGGAGCCCTCTCCCAGCTCCCGGCTGGAAATTCCAAACTCCCCTGGTTTTCCCGGATTCCCTTCCCCATCTCGGCCCCATCCAGCCTCTCCCTCTGGCAGCACATCCCAAGGGATCTGGCGGAGCTTCCAGGCGGGAGAGGAGGGAGCGGAATCCGGGATGAAGCATTCCCGAGGCTGACAGCCTTGGAATGACACTCCTCCTCCTCCTTTCCTGGAAATCCCGGGAGAGGATTTCCAAACCAGGGAAACTGAGGCACGAATGGAATTCCTGATCCATGGGATCAGCCTATGGGGGAAGGGCTGGTGGGAAGTGGATCCTGCTCTGGAAGCGGAGGGAGAGGATGGATTCCGTGGCCAGAATCCTGGAATATCAGGGATTGCTCTCCATGCATGGCCTTGGATTTCACTCCCACATTTCCGAGGGATCCGGAGCGAGGGGTTCAGCTTTGCCTTTGGGATTCTCCCATTTTTCCATCAGGGATTTGGGAATGGGATTGAATCCCGGCAGCTCCAAAGAGCTCCCGGATCCGCCGTGGTTCCTGTTCTCCCCATCCTTGCTCCATACGTGGAAACAAACTGGGAATGACTCCAGGATTTTCCAGGAATTCCGGCTTTTCAGCCTGGCTTTGGGGAAAAAGGCAGGAAAACAGGGAATTTTCATCACCTGGCCCATTTTTTGGGAAGCTCCAGCAGGATCTGAACTCTGCTCCAGAGTTGATTTCCCACAGGAATTCCCAACTCCGTTCCAGCTTAATTGCGTTCGTGTCCGGGGCTAATTAGGGAGCCGGGAGTTAATGGATCCTAAGGAGCTGCCAGGAGAGGCTTCCTCTTGGGAATGGGGCTGGAAAATGAGGGATGTCACTCATGGATACCTCCCAGAGAAGTAAAGTCAGGAAAAGTCGGGAATGCCCTGGGATCGGGAAGGGTCGGAGCAGGGAGGTGGAATTCCGGCAGAGGTTTTTCCATCCTGGGCTGTTCCCACCCCGCAGATCCCAAAATCCCAGGGTCTCCCAGCCCTTCATCCACCCCTTTTCCCTCTTTTTCCCTCTCCAGGGCTTTCCTTCTACACCCGAGTGATGGAAAACTGCGAGGACGAGGCCAGGTTTGACGAGGTAGGAGAAGTTTTCCCGTCCTTTTTGTATCCCGGAAATCCCACTGCCTCTCCCAGGATTCCCAGTCCGGGTGAAATCCCTGCTCCCGATTTTTGTTGGCGTCTTTGTTGTCCTCTCCAAGGTTTCTCCTGGCAGGGGCCAAACGGGATTCCTGGCTGGACACGGGTGGGAGAATCCCTATGGAATTCAAATCAAAAACATAAAATTTCCTGTGTTTTCTGCACTGAATTTCAGGGAAAAAATTGTTTATCCAAGCTGGGAAATTCCTGCTGGGATTTCCAGCTCCATTTTTTTTTCATCTCTGGAGGAAAAAGTTTCGCTTTTTCCTTGGAATTCCTTCTTTTTCCTTCAGAATTCCCAGAGGAGCCGTGGCTGCCCCTGGATCCCCGGAAATGTCCAAGGAAAAAGCTTGGAGCAACCTGGGATAGGGAAACGGTCCCTTCCCATGGAATGGGGATGGGATTTGAGCTCCCTTCCCACCCAAACCATCCCCTGAACGCTTCCGGGGCTGGAACATCCCAGATTTTTGGGAATTCTGTCCCCATGATCAGACTCCGTCTCCCACCAGCCCCTCCGTTGCTCCCTGTGGGATTTTTTTCCCCTCCATTCATCGCGTGCCGTTGGAAAAACTGTCTTTGGGAATGGTTGAGATGGTGTTGGATCAGGAGCCCGGAATTCCAGCCCGGAATTCCAGCACTTTTAGGGAAGTGAATCCCTCCCAGAGCAGCCACAGGCGCTGGGATGCTGTAGAGACATTCCTAGGCCCGGAGGATCAAATCCTGCTGGGGGAATATCCAGGGAATCACCTCTGGGGAATACCTGGGAATATCTGGAGTTGAAACCCTTTGGATCCTCCACGGCAGATCCCAAATCCCGGAGCAGGGCGGGGCAGCCGGGGCGGGGTCGGGCTTTGATTCCAGGGAAAAGGGACAGGACAGGGAAAACGGCCTCAGGCTGTGCCAGGGAAGTTGAGGTTGGATTTTGGGAACAATTCCCCACGGGAAGGGTGCTCAGGCCCTGGAAGGGGCTCCCGGGCAGGTTTGGAGTCCCCATTCCCTTGGAGGATTCCAAGGAATTCCCGGACGTGGCACTCCAGGGATTGTCCTATTCCCACTTCCCACACCTCAGATTCGATGATCCCTGAGGGTTTTTCCAGCCTCAGTGATCCCTGGATTCTGTGATCTCGGAGCTGAGGAAATCCACCTTCATTCCCTCTTTTCCTGCCCCCCTCTTCCCGTTAATCAGGATCCGCCTCCAGGCAGGATTTGGATTCCAAACCCCAGCAGTTTCCCTGGGATTTGGTTTCGCTCCGTTTCTTTTCCAATTATTTTTCCCTTCATTCCTCAATGAATCCCGCAAATCCCCTGCTGCTCCGGAGCCCGCTGGATATTCCAGAGGCTGCGCGCAGCGCCCCCAGTTCATCGGGAATATTCGCGTTCCGTGCTGCATCCCAAAGGATTTCACCTTGGAGGGGCCTTTCCCAGAGATCCCCCGCAGCCGGGGAGGGAAGGTAATCTCTGGGAATGACGGAGCCCAGATTCCTCGGAGCTGAAATTTCCCGGGATAACTTCGAACAGGGAAATGAGGGATGAGCTGCCCCAATCAGTTCCATCAGGATCATGGAATTTTAGGTGGGAAGAGGCCTCTCTGCCCAAAAATCTTGCTGGAATTCCTTCCCGTGGAATTTTGGGGTGGGAAGAGAGCCTATCCCATTCCGTAGCCTCATCCCAGGCTGCTCCAAGCCCCATTTCCTGGCCTTGGACACTCCCAGCTTCTCTGGGAATTCTGTGCCAGGGCCTTCCCTGTTTCCCATTTTTTTTCCCCCAGCGCTTGGAAACTCCCTCGGATCAAACCTGTAGCTCCGGCTTTTCCAGCCTTGTTTTCCCCCTTTTCCTTTGGCAAAAGCAATCCCAGACTTCAGTGAATCCCTGCTCCCTGCACTTGCTGCCTTTTCCTTGGATTTGGGGCAGATTTCCTTGGATTTGGTAGATCTGGGATCCCCAGAGCACATCCAGCACCTTTTGGATGGAGGTGGGAGGGGGCCGAGGGAATCAGCCTGGAAAAATTCCCGGGTTTATCCTGCTCTCCCTGGGAGAAGGAGCCGAGGGCTGAGGCCTGAGAAGTGGGAACGGGACAATTCCTCAGGCCCAGAGGGGCATTCCTGTGGAATTCCTTCCTGGAAAGGTGCTGGGATCCCCATTCCTGGGGGGATTTCAACCCACGAGGATCAAGGGTGGCCTCGGCAGTGCCAGGAATTCTTGGATTTGGTGGTCCCCAAGGATTTTCCCAACCTAAACAATTCCATAATCCTGGGATTGCCGGGTGATTTTATCACCGGATCCGACCCCTGGAGCATCAAAACATTTGGGAAAAAAACCCAAGGGAAAAGCAGGGGAGGGACCGAATTCCATCCCCACATGGAGAGCTCGGGATAAATCCTGCGGCAGGATCCGGAGCCGTGCCGGATCCGTGGGTGCCATTTCCCACTCCTTTTAATATTCCAGCAATTTTCCCTTCCCTGACTCTGCAGACAAATTAAAGCCGGGAATAAATAGCTCGGGAACGAGCCCTGGGAAGTGCTGAAGAAGCTCCGGCTCCTTCCCGGGAATTTGCTGGATGAGCAAATTCTCTTCCCATGGATTTCGATCCCGCCCTGCGGCTCCTGGGAGAGATCCTGGATCCGCTGCCTCTGGCACATTCCCAATCTGGGATGCACCAGGAGAGGGTTGGGAAGGGGGGGATGCTGGGATTTGGGAGGTGCTGGGGCTTGGAAAACTGGGAATGTGGGGGGTTGGGATGACAGAGGGATCTGCCAAAAAAAAAAAAAAAAAAAAAAGGGATTAGATTTTGTGGAATTGTGGAATGGTTTTGGTGGGGAGGGAATTTAAGGATCATCCCGTTCCTGACACCTCCCACTATCCCAGGCTGCTCCAACATTCCTGGGGACCCACAGCTTCTCCAGGAATTCCAGCTCAGCTGGGAATTCCTTCCCAAGGTCCCACCCCAAGCTCCCCATTCCCAGTGGGAATTCCATTCCCTGCCTCCTGCCCCTCCAGCCCTTTCCCAAATCCCGGCTCTCCTGGAGCCCCTTGAGGCTTGGGAAGCTGCTCCAAGGATTCCCTGGATCCTCCCCTGATCCAGCCGGACATTCCCAGCTCTCCCAGCCTGGCTCCACATTCCCACCCCCTTCCAATGCCAGTATTTTTATTTTCCATGTGTGTATCCATAAAATAGTCTGTGCTGGGAACATCCTCGGTGACATCCCTATAAACTGGCCCCGCTGCCCTTTTTTCCTGGGAAAAGAGCCCTTTCCCCACCCTCATCCCCTAAGCTCCAGCTCCCTGGAATGCTCCTGCCTCATGCCTCTCCTCCTTTTCCCAAGAAAACTCCTGGATCATCCTTGTCCTTTTTTTCCTGAATGCTCCTGGTTCCTCTCTCTCTCTCTTTTTCCCAGCTCATCCTGGCTCATCCCTCTCTTCCTTCTCCCAAAACCCTTCTGGTTTATTCATCTCTCCCTTTTCCCAAAACAATCCCAGCTCATCCAATTCCTTCTTTTCCCAAAACCCTTCTGGCTCATCCATCTCCTTTTCCCAAAACACTCCTGGATCAGCCCTCTCTTCTTTTCCCAAAATGATCCTGGCTCATTAATTTCTTCCTTTTCCCAAAACAATCCTGGCTCATCCATTTCCTTCTTTCCCAACTGATCCTGGCTCATCCATCTTCTTTTCCCAAAACGCTCCTGGCTCAGCCCTCTCGTCTTTTCCCAAAACAATCCTGGCTCTTTCCTCTCCTTTTTCCAGCTGATCCTGGCTCATCCATCTCCTCCTTTTCCCAAAATGATCCTGGCTCATCCATCTTCTTTTCCTAACTTATCCTGGCTCATCCACCTCCTCCTTTTCCCAGCTGATCCCAGCTCATCCCTATTCTCCTTTTCCCAAAACCCTTCTGGCTCATCCCTCTCTTCCTTTTCCCAAAACATTCCTGGATCAGCCCTCTCCTTTTTTTCCAAAACTGTCCTGGCTCATCCCTCTCCCTTTCCCAACTGATCCTGGCTCATCCATCTCCTCCTTTTCCCAAAATGATCCTGGCTCATCCCACTTCTCCTTTTCCCAAAACAATCCTGGCTCATCCATCTCCTCCTTTTCCTAAAACGCTCCTGGCTCAGCCTTCTCCTCTTTTTCCCAGCTGATCCTGGCTCATCCCTCTCTTCCTTTCCCCAAAACAATCCTGGGTCATCCATCTTCTTTTCCAAAAAAAATCCTGGCTCATTCATTTCCTTCTTTTTCCAGCTGATCCTGGCTCATCCATCTCCTCCTTTTCCCAAAACTCTCCTGGATCAGCCCTCTCCTCTATTCCCAAAATAATCCTGGCTCATCCCTCTCCCTTTCCCAACTGATCCTGGCTCATCCATTTCCTCCTTTTCCAAAAAAAATCCTGGCTCATCCACCTTCCTTTTTGAAACACTCCCGGCTCATCCCTCTCCTCCTTTTCCCAAAACGCTCCTGGATCAGCCCTCTCTTTTTCCCAGCTGATCCTGGCTCATCCCTCTCCCTTTTCCCAACTGATCCTGGCTTATCCCTTTCCTGCATTTCCCAAAACAATCCTGGCTCATCCACCTTCCTTTCCCGAAACGCTCCCAGCTCATCCCTCTCCTCCTTTTCCCAGACTTTCCGCTGGCCGGTGGCGACCAACATCGACGGGAATGAGATCCTGGAGATCCAAGTGTTCAACTACAGCAAGGTCTTCACCAACAGGTGAGCCCTCCCTTCCCGAGGCCCGCGCGGATCTCATCCCGTGGGAAGAGGCGGGACGGTGAGGAATGCGCCGGTCGGAGTTTCCCGGGAATTTCCCGGTTCTGTGTGAGCAGCTTGGAGTGGGGGATGAGGAATTTACCCTGGGAATTCTGGGGTGTTCAGCACCGAGTTTTTCCCCAAGTTGCGCCTTTTGCTTTCCATAGAATTTCGGTGTTTTAAAGAAAGATGGAATTTTTTTTTTTCGGTGGATTATCCACGTGGAAGTTGATGCCGGAATGTGTTTTCCCAGATTTTCCAAATCCTGCGGGTGCTGGATTGGTTGTGTCCAGGGAAATTGTGGCTGCCCCATCCCTGGAAGTGTCCGAGGAAAGGTTGGATGAGACTCGGAGCCGCCTGGGACAGTGGGATGTGTTTGGCTTGGAATGGGATGGGATTTGAGGTCCCTTCCCACATGGATCCATGAGGACACCTGGAAAAGAGAAGGATCCAGGAAATCCTTGGAGCCTTGAGGGGCTCCAGGAGAGCTGGGATTTGGGAAAGGGCTGGAGGGGCAGGAGGCAGGGAATGGAATTCCCGCTGGGAATGGGGAGCTTGCGGTGGGATCTTGGGAAGGAATTCCCATCTGGGATGGTGGGGAGGAGAAAGAGAGGAGCTGGTGCTGGGAGCTTCCCTCCAGGAACGCTGGGAATGTATGGAATAGGAAATTCCATTGAAACAAGGCAGTGCTGAAACTCCAGAAAATCCCCCTTTTCCAGGAATAAGCTGGAGGAGAGGAAGAGGGGAGAGCTGGGAACATCCTACCAGGAATTTTGGGAATATGTGGAATAGGAAATCCCACTAAACCGAGGCAGTGGTGGAAATCCAGCCCGTTTTCCTTTTCCGGGAATAAGCTGGATGAGGTTGTGACGTTTCTGGGAACATCCCTCCAGGAATGCGAGGAATAAATGGGAGAACAAATCCCATTGAAACAGGGCAGTGCTGGAACTCCGGCCCATCCTCCCAATCAGCTGGAGAGGAGGGAGAATTTTGGGAACATCCCTCCGGGAATGCCAGCAGAGTGTGGGAAAAGAAATCTCGCCTGGGATGCCATCCCAGCCCATCCTCCTCGCCCAGAAATGAGTTGGAAGAGAGAGGAGGGAGAGGATTGGGAACATCCCCCCAGGAATGTCTGGAATTGGAATTCCCATAAAAACCTGGGATGTGCTGGAACTCCAGCCCATCCTGCAAACCAGCTGGAGGAGGAGGAGGAGGAGAGGAGGAAGAGGCCTGGGAGCATCGGGGCTGGGAAAGCCGATCCGGGCGCTCCGTGAATAATTCACGTGCAGCTGATGAAGGCCGTTGATCAAAGGGCTGGAAAAAGGCGGGATACCTGATCCAGGGCCTGATCCAGACCCTCCGGAATGACGAGGGAGTCACGTCCCAGTGGCTCCTTTTGTTCCCTGCCGCTGTGGCTGTCACCAGCAGCCGATTCCTGGGAATATGATCCTTGTCTGGCTTCATCCAGGTGCCCCTGGATCCTGGTGGGTTCATCCTGGCTCCGAGGGTCCCTGAGAACATTCCCAGGGTGCTGAGTATCCAAGGAAAAGGGTGGGGTTGGATGAGGGAGAAGCCTCCTAACACCCCTAGGCAGGCCACGGCATCCCAAAAAATCCCATCCCCAGCTCCTGCATTGGGAATTTCCAGGCTGGGAATCTCCCCAGGACACATCCAATGTTTTCAGGTGGAGGTGGAGCCACATCCTGCCCGTGGGTCATTCCCAGGTGGAAATTCCTGCTGGAAAAGCTCCACACGAGGGAAGGATCAAAAACTGGGGGGCCTCCACATCCTGAATAAAACCCTGGAGATTCCCGTGAAAGTAATCCACCCGATCCCATCCTGGAAGATCCTGGAGTGAGGTGGGATAGCCTGAGTGGGAATACCGGGATCCTGCTGGAATTCAGTTGTTTTCCGTGGTCTCCTGGTCTCCTGGGAGAGCTTCAGAACCCCTCCAGGATGGAGGAAAATTCTGGGATGTTTTCCCATGGTTCCAGGCCCTGGGAGAAGCCGGATGGAGAAAATCTGAGATCCCAAATTTCTGTGGATTTGAGCAGGAAAAGGGACACTCCTGAGGGATGCGGGAATGGGAATCACACACAGGAGAGGGGAAGATCCAGGAAAAAAAGGCACAGCCAGGGATGAATCCAAGAGGATTTGCCAGGATCTAGTGGCTACAGAGCATCACCCCTGCAGCCTTATTCCCAAACTTTTGGGAGAGCCTGATCCAGCCTTTCCGAGCAGCTTTTCCTTGTGCAGAAAACAGGGATAACGCCGGGCAGAGATCCCAATCCATAAGGAATGTGCACAAAACCCAGGAGCTTTTGTTCCAGGGGGTTCTGTCTCCTCCTCATCCCTGTTTTTTCCCCTGGAGCAGCAGCGGGATCTGGCCCAAAGCCACATTCCAAAGCTGGAGCAGGGGGCACGGATCATTTCCCTATGGAAAACCAATCCCAGGGAGAGGAGGCGGGAGCTGCTCCGTTACCCTATGGAGCACAAAGGGACGGATTCCGAAGGGTTCAATCCATTCCCGGAATCTCCAGGATGGAACCAGAGCTCGGTCCTGTCCTTTGTTCTTCTCCAGCCACGGAGATCCCGGCACGGCTTGAGTCCTTTGTGTCTCCAGAGGGATCCTGGTTTCGTTCCTGGAAAATTATCCGGAGCAGGAGAACGGAAAAAATGAACTCTGGAGCCGCAGGGTTCCCTGTTTTCCGACTGCCCTCCTCACATGGAGCAGCTACGTGGGATTTTTGGGATGGAATTCCTGGCTGTGAGGGGCTGGGATGGAATTCCCAGGGAAGCCGTGGCTGCCCCATCCCTGGAAGAGTCCAAAAAAAAAATTAGGGATGGGGCTTGGGCTGATGTGGGGTTGTAGAAGGTTGGGGTTGGAATGGGATCAGCTTCCAGGTCCTTCCCATCCAAACCATTCCAGGATTCCATGCCGGAATGCTCGGTGTCCAATCCCAATCCTGCAGCCCCTTTTATGTGACCTCTTCAGCTCCAGCCATGTTGGATTTTGTGGAATTTTTCACTTCTGGATCAGAACTTGGAGCGACACTGATCCAAACGCACCGGAACTGCCGCTTCGGAAATCTCATCCCAAATTAAATTTCCTTACAGGACATTTCCATGCCCGGGGCTGACTTCACTCATCATCCTCCTCCACCTGCCTTCCAAAGAAAAATCCGTTTCTATTTAACGGGAATTTTTGCCAGAGCTTCCTGAAGGAAAGGGGGGAAGAAACTTGGCTGGAGGAACTTTTAATGTCTGGAGGGTGCTGAGCTGGAGCAGCTGGAGCGTCCCACATTTCTCCAGGTATTCCAGGTGAAAATGAACCTGGAGCAATTCCAGCAAGTGGAGGGAAGGGGATAATTAGGAGGGAAGTGATTTTGGCAGCTCCAATTCCATGGCGTGAGACAATTCCGGATGAAGCTGCAATTCGGCTGGAGAGGGGAGAAGGATCCTCATTCCTGCTCCAGGCAGGAGCTGTGAGAGGAAGGAGCTGGAATTAATCAGCAGGGATTTGGGTATCCATGGAAAAGCTGCGGGTTCCAAACGGGAATGGGCACCTCCCGCGATCCCAGCGTGCTCCAAGCCTCGATGTCCGACCCGGCCTTGAGCACTTCCATGAGGGTTCAGCAGGATAATTCCCTGGAAAAGGGTGAAAAGGTGTGGAATGCCTCTGCTTTCCTCATCCCGCCTTTCCAGGGGTGTCTGGAGGTGGGGACCAAACTGGGATGGAGGCCCCAGGGATGATGGATGTAGGGACTGATGGATGGATCCATGGATGGGACCCATGGATCCATGGATGGATGGATGTAGGAATTGATGGATGCATCCATGGATGGATGGATGTAGGAATTGATGGATGCATCCATGGATGGAGGGATCCATGGATGGATCCATGAATGGATGGATGGATACATGGATTCTTGAATGGAGGGTGGGATGGATGGACAGATGGATGGATTCATGGAGGGATGGATGAATGAATCCATGGATGGATGGATCCATGGATGGATCCATGGATGGATTCATGGAGGGATGGAGGGATGGATCCATGGATGGATGAATGGATGGAGGGGTGGATGGATCTATGGATGGATGGATGGATGCACAGATTCATGGAGGGATGCATGGATCCATGGAGGGGTGGATGGATCCATGGATGGATGCACAGATTCGTGGAGGGATGGATGGATCCATGGATGGATGGATCCATGGAGGGGTGGATGGATCCATGGAAGGATGGAGATGCCATTCCCGAAAAAGGGCCTCTCCCTGGCTTCAGGAGCACAACTTGCCCATGGATCAAACAGTATCCAAAGGCCGAGGGATCAGAGGAGGGAAAATGGGATTTCCTGGGCTGGAGGATGCCCTTGGCACACACAGGTGGAATTCTTGCCCTTGGAAAACGTCCGTGCTGGCAAAGCCTGACCGGATCCATGGGATTCACCATCACCCCAGTCACCATTTCTCTGGAATGGCCTCAGGGATACAGGAGGCACCCCTGGAAGTTGGGATACACCATAAGGGCAAATCCTGCTGGCTCCCAGGATTTGGAGTATCCCCAAATCCGTGATCCCGGGATTCGAGTGAGCTCCAGACACGGAACCGGCCTGGCTGGGGTTGGAAACTGGAGCTGCTCCTCGGGGCTGATAAAATTACGGATTGACCCAGAAAGTTTCCCTTTTTTCCATCAGCAGGAACGCTGGAGAAGGGAGGGAGCAGGGCCCTGATGAATTATGGATCGCTCGGAGTTGAACGGCCGCCCAGACAAGTCCTGAATATTTAATCCCGTCTCGCTCGGATCCCGCCGTGGGAAGCGGCTTGGGAAGGATCCAAGGAAGGAAGGAAGAAGGAAGGAAGGACGGGAGTTTGTCTGGGAGCCTGTGCCAGGGCTCGCTGCCTTCGCAGCCAGGAATTCCTTCCCGAGATCCTGCCTGTCCCTGTCTGCTGTTGCAGGGCTTGGAATGGCTCAGAGCTTCCTGGGTTTTGTCATGGATTCATGGAATGGTTTGGGTGGAATCATCCTATTCCAAACTTGACTTGATCAGGTCCCACTGATCCAGGCTGCTCCAAGCCCCTCCAGCCATTCCTTGGACACTCCAAGGGATCCAGGGGCAGCTGCAGCATCTCTGGGAATTCCAGCCTAGCCCCTCCTCACCCTCCCAGGCAGGAATTCCTTCCCAAGATCCCACCCCAAGCTCCCCTTTCCCACAGGGAATTCCATTCCCTGTGTCCTGTCCCTCCATCCCTTGTCCCAAGTCCCTCTCCAGCTCTCCTGGAGCCCCTTTAGACACAGGAAGGGGCTCCAAGGATTCCCTGGATCCTTCTCTTCTCCAGCTGGACATTCCCAGCTCTTCCAGCCCTTGGAGCAGCTCCGTGGCCTCCTCTGGAGTCACTCCAGCAGCTCCACATCGGGATGTTGGATCCCAGAGCTGGAGCAGCTCCACAGGGGGGATATTCCAGGAGGAATTTCCTGTTCCCTGCTCAGCCCTCTCCGGGTGCTGAGCGCCTGGGAGCCAAAAGTCCCTGGATCCACCTGGATCCAAGAGGAGCAGGGAAGGCGTCGCCACCACACCTGGGAATGTTTTGGATTCCGAACAGGTTAAAAAACCAGGGATACCTGTGGGAATCCAGAGCCCTGCAGGCTCCGCTCCTGGGGATAGCTGGAATTGGCCTGGATGTTACTTGTGGGACCCTTCCAGCTCAGGATTTTCCATGGAACAAAGGCGGGCTTTTCTCAAGGAATACTTTCCAAGACAAAAGTGCAGCTGCTCTGGCAGACCGGGAATAATGTTGTTTTCCAAACCGTGAAATCCAGGTGGATACAGCAGCTTTTTCCTCATCTTGGGGAAGAAGGAGGTTTCCATGGGATGCGTTATTTCTTCTGGATTGGGAATTACGGAGTAAACAAAGGAAAGGATTTCCCATTCCATGTTCTGCAGGGCACTTTGGAGACAGAACTCTGCTGGGATTGATCCGTGCTTGGAATGTGGAAAATGAGGGATGGAGGTGGAAATCCTGCAGGGACCTGGAGGGGCTGGAGCGTGTCCAGGGAAGGGAACGGAGCTGGGAAGGGAATGGAGCCCCAGGAGAGGCTGAGGGAGCTGGAAAGGGGCTGAGCCTGGAGAAAAGGAGGCTCAGGGGGAGCTTTTCCCTCTCCAGAGCTCTCTGGGAGGAGCCGGAATGGATCGGGATCTGCTCCCAGGGAACGGGATGAGAGGGAATGGCCATGGGGAGGTTCAGAGTGGATATTGGGAAAAATTCCTTCATATTCCTTCATATCACTGGGGCTTGGAGCCACCTGGGATTGTGGAATGAACCGGGTGGAATGGGATTGGCTCCAAGGTCCATTCCCATCCAAAGCATTCCATGATTCCATGAGCTGGTGTAGATGAGAGAGGGACAGTTCCTGGTGGGTTTTCCACCAGCATGGAAACCACTGTGGACATTCCGTATGGAAAAGGCCACCTTGGGATCCCTCAGCTGCATCCCAGGAATCCAGGAGTGACTGTTCCCAAATCTCCCTCTTTCCTTTTCCCAGCAGCATTCCCTTGGAACGGCTTCACTCTCGGCTTCTCCTTTTCCCCATCATCTCCTCCGAGCCCTGATCTGGGATCTCCCCTCTCCCTCTTCCCAAGGAAAATGGGAAGCAGAGCCCTTTTCCCATGGAAACCAGGTCCCGGTGGATGAAATCTCCCGGGATTCCCTGTGCTTTGCTCCGCAGGCTCATCGGGACGTTCCGGATGGTCCTGCAGAAGGTGGTGGCGGAAGGGCAGCTGGAGGTGACGGACACGCTCATCGACGACAACAACTCCGCCATCCAGGTGGGTCACCGAGGTGGGAACGGCCGGCGTTCCCGTCATTCCTTGATCCGTGTGTCCCGAGGTGGGAACGGCCGGCATTCCCGTCGTTCCTTGATCCGTGTGTCCGTGCTGGATCTGTGGGAACAGGGATATCGGTGTTCCCAGCTGGATCCCCAGCCTTGCCTTGATCCCGTTACTCCTGGCCTGAAGGGATGAGGCAGCCGGGAATGTCTGGAGGGAGCACAGGGGAGCCCGGATTGGAAAAGAGTGGCAAGTTTGGGATGGGGAAAAAGCAGGGATGGATCCGGTTTGATCCAAGCATGGACAGGGAGAAGCAGAGCCCGGCATGGAATCACTGAATTCCAGCCTGGATTGGGTGGGAAGGGACTTTAAATCCCATCTCATTCCAATCCTGATACCATCCCAGGGTGCTCCAACCTTTCCTTGGACACTGCCAGGGATCCAGGGGCAGCCACAGCTCCTCTGGGAATTCCAGCCCAGCCCCTCCCCACCCTCCCAGGCAGGAATTCCTTCCCAAGATCCCACTGCAAGCTCCTCTTTCCCAGTGGGAATTCCATTCCCTGCCTCCTGCCCCTCCTTTCCCAAATCCCTGCTCTCCTGGAGCCCATTTAGGCCCTGGAAGGAGCTCCACGGTTTCTCTGGATCCTTCCCTGATCCAGCTGGACATTCCCAGCTCTCCCAGCCTGGATCCATTCACAGCCCAACTCCTCTCTGGGAAGGAATTTTGGGAATGGGGTGGGGGGGTTCACCTGGAATCTCAGGACTCCAGGAAGGGTCTCCCTCCCTCCTTCCTCACTTTTAAATCCCCAACTTCCATAAAAATCCCTCTGAAAGGATTTGGAGCATCCTTTACCGTGGATTAATGGAATGGTTTGGGTTGAAAGGGACCTTAAAGCTCATCCAGTTCCAGAGGGCAGGGATGGATGGAATATCGGGAAGGAATTCCTGGCTGGGAGGGTGGGAAGGGGCTGGGCCGGAATTCCCAGAGAAGCTGTGGCTGGCCCTGGATCCCTGGAATTGTTCCAAGGCCAGGCTGGAGGGTCTTGGAGCAGCCCGGGACAGTGGGAGGTGTCAGGGTTGGAATGAGATGGGATTTAAGATGAGATTCCCACCCAAACCAGTCTGGGATCCCAGGATTCCGCCCTGAGCCCTGGCCAGGCTAGGAGGCCATCAGGAATTCCTTTGCCATCAGGAATTTGGCAGGATTCAACCCCCATCCATTGATTTTCCTCTCTGCCCTGCGTGACAGTGAAGGATCCTAAAAATACAGGATTTTCCTTCTTCGGAGAGCGATTCTAATCAGGCAACTTCCCAAAAAACCAGAGAGCAGCTGGAATTATTATTTTTCCCAAGCACATCTGCTCTCCTTGTGTTTTCCCTCCCTCCTCAGGACTGCATTCCCGGTTTTTATTGGTTCAGTTCCCTCCACCCACCCCCCAGGAGAAGCCGCTTAATGAAATCCCGGTCTCCTCGCGGCGAATTCCAAGAATTCCGCATATCCCTGCCGCTGTCCTTGGTGCTGGACGAGGCAGCGGCTTCCCGGGAAAAGGGGGGCGGATGATTTTTGATGGAACCCCCCGGGGCTGGATATCAGGATGAGGAACGGCGGCGCTTCCAAGCGAATTCCAAAACTCTGTTTCCATGGGAAACGGAGTCCCGGGGGGATGGGAAGGCGGCGAGGGGAACGGAGGCTGCTCCGAACAGGGGGAGCTTTTCCCTCGGGATGAGGGGAGCGCACCCGGAATGAGGGAGGGAATTCTCATCCTGCTTTTCCCGGAGGGGTGGGAATGATGGGATTGCAGGTGAGGAGCTCCCCCAGGGATTTTCCATGTGATCCAAGGGTCTGGGAAAACAGAGTGAGAGGCCAGAGACGCCTCCAAGGGCTGGGAGAGCTGGGAATGTCCAGCTGGAGAAAAGCTGGATCCAGGGAATCCTTGGAGCCCCTTTCAGAGCTTAAAGAGGTTCCAGGAGAGCTGGAGAAGGGATGGAGGGACAGGGCACAGGGAATGACTTCCCAGCGGGAAAGGGGAGCTCGGGGTGGGATCTTGGGAAGGAATTCCTGCCTGGGAGGGTGGGGAGGGGCTGGGCTGGAATTCCCAAAGGATCTGTGGCTGCCCCTGGATCCTTGGAAGTGCCCAATGCCAGGCTGGAGCACCCCGGGATAGCAGGAGGTGTCGGAATTGGAATGGGATGGGATTTTAGATCCTTTCCCCCCCATCCCGAGGCAGTTCCTGGGAACAGCCTCGTTTTTTTCCGTAATGGAACCCAAAGGAAAGGCTGGAAATTGTTGTCCAATTTCCGGCCTGAGAACCGTTCCTGGCAGCTCCCGCCCTCCCTCCCGACTTTATTGCCTCGGCCAGGAGATTAAAAACTCCAGGAGCAAAATTGCCTTCACAAGAGCCAGGAATGAAATTCCGGCCGTGTCCGGTCTCCTGCAACAGAAAAACCGGGATGCCTCCGAATCAATTCTTTCTCAAGCAGCAGGGAAAGGGAAAAATCCTTTAAAAATCAATTTAAAATCCCCAGGGAGAGATCAACTCCTCCCCAGCTCCGCAGGGAATTTTCTCCCCCTTCGTTTTCTCTCCCATTCCATTGTTGTTCCAACGGGAACTTCCCCCAGTTCCAACCCACACCTCCTAATTGCCCTTCCACGGGATGATCCCACTCATCCCACGGATCTTTCACTTTGATAAATCCTGAATTTTTCCTGCCTTGAAAAGATTTTTTTTAAAAACCCCTAGATTCAGCAGCAAAAGGAGACTTTAACCCCAAATGTCTGAAAAGGTGAAAATCTGAATATTCCAACTTTGATCCCTGTTTTTCCTCCTCATTTCCTGTTGTGGTTGTGGTGTTTGTTTATTTATTTATTTATTTATTTATTTATTTTTAAATTTTTTAAATTTTTAAAATTTTTTAAATTTTTTAAATTTTTAAATTTTTTTTATTATTTTAAAATTTTTTTATTTAAAATTTTTTTTTTTTTTTTTACATTCTCCAACAGCTTGGGGGTTCACAGGGGGGTAAAATTAGGTGCGAATGACTCAAATTTGGATTTTGCCAAAAAAAAAGAGAGAGAAGAAATCAATCAAAACCTTCCCCCAGAGCTCCGTTCCCAGCTGGGACTGAGTCACCCTTCGGCTGTCACGTGTGGAATGCAGAGAGTCCCTGTGGAAATGTTGTTGTCTTCCCAAATCTTGGATTTTCCAGCTTTCCAGCATCCCTTTGTTTGGAGCAGGCGGGGAGGCTGCACCTCCTCTTAAACACAAACATGGAAAAAAGGAGGATTTCTCTAAGAATTTTCACCATTCCCTGCTTTTTTAATCTTTTTTTCTTCTCTGTGCATGAGTGTGTTTTTATCTAAAATCCATCATTTTTGAACCCAAAATAACAGATAATTTCTCCATGGAAGCAGAGTGGAGGTGGAAAAGTGCTCTTCCCTTGTGCTTTGATCTCGGCAGCAGCTGCTGGCTTTTCAAAAGAGACTTTTTTTTTTAGGAATTGGGTTTTTTGCCTTTTTTCCCCCAATTTGTTTGTCCAAAGCTGAGCCTTTAGAAAGGTTTTGGCCATGGCAGCAATGGCAGCAGGATGAAATCCCATGGATTTGATTCCATTTGGAAATGGAATTTGACTTCCATTTGATTCCATTCCAGGGAAAGATTTTAAGGAGGAAAAAAGGAAAGATTTTGGGGAGAAAAAGGAAAAGATTTTAGGAAGAAAAAGGGAAAGATTTTAGGGAGGAAAAAAGGAAAGATTTTAGGGAGAAAACGACTTGAAATCTCCAAACCTGAATTTTCTGCAGCCTGGAATAAGTTGGGAATGGTCGCATGGAAAACAGAGAGGAACCCACTCGGAGTTGGTTCATCCGAGGAGGTTTAGATTCAAGATTGGATATGGGATCTTGGGAAGGAATTCCTGCCTGGGAGGGTGGGGAATGGCTGGGCTGGAATTCCCAGAGGAGCCGTGGCTGCCCCTGGATCCCTGGGAGTGTCCAAGGAAAGGCTGGATGGGGCTTGGAGCAACCTGGGACAGCAGGAGGTGGAATGGGAAAATGGGATGAGTTTTAAGGTCCCTTCCCATCCAGGATTCCATGATCCATAAGAAGCTTGGGATGAAGCTTGGACACAGCCCATGCCAGGTCCCTTCATGTCCCCAAATCCCACCCGGGCTGGTCACGGCCAGACTGGGAGATCCAAACCATTCCCAAAAAACCCTGCAGTGCCTGGAGACAGGACCAGGTTGGAGTAAAGCACCACAAATCCATGGATATAGCCATATCCCAGAATTCCCAACAAAGTGATGGACCAGGGAACACAGCTCCAGCAGGAACTGGCTTCAGCTGCCCCTGGTGCCTTCAGCTGCTCCCAGGGCTTGCAGCTCTTCCCGGCTTTTCCTTCTCCCGGCTCTGCTGCAACAGGTCTGGGATGCACCAGGAATTCCCGGTGAATCAGGACCACGGTCAGATCTGTCTGCGGCCAAAAGCTGCTCTCCAAGAGTGCAGGAACAGAGAAACTTTGGGATCAGTAAGGGAAAAACATCCAAAAATTGGAAACTTTGGGATCAGCAAAGCTGAAACATCGAAAAATTGGAAATTTTGGGATCAGCAAGGATAAAACATCTGACAGCCGGGAACTTTGGGATCAGCAAGGCTGAAACATCCCAAAATTGGGAACTTTGGGATCATCAAGGCTGAAACATCCCAAAATTGGGAACTTTGGGATCATCAAGGCTGAAACATCCCAAAATTGGGAACTTTGGGATCAGCAAGGCTGGAACATCCAAAAATTGGAAACTTTGGGATCAGCAAGGCTGGAACATCCAAAAATTGGAAACTTTGGGATCATCAAGTCTGAAACATCCCAAAATTGGAAACTTTGGGATCATCAAGGCTGGAACATCCAAAAATTGGAAACTTTGGGATCAGCAAGGATAAAACATCCAAAAATTTGAAACTTTGGGATCATCAAGGCTGAAACATCGAAAAATTGGAAACTTTGGGATCATCAAGGCTGGAACATCCAAAAATTGGAAACTTTGGGATCAGCAAGGATAAAACATCCAAAAATTTGAAACTTTGGGATCAGCAAGGCTGAAACCTCCGACAGCCGATGCTCTTCCCGCTTTTCTGGATTTCCCAGGATATCCCACGGGTGCTGATTGTGTCTCCCTGTCTTGCAGACCAGCATCTCCATAGAGATCCGGTACCAGGCTCTGGACGGGACCGTGGGCACCTGGAACGACAAGGAATTCCTGGAGACGCCCAGCGTGCACTCGGAGGGGGATGGAAGGTATTCCTTGGAGACCGACAGCCTCCTGTCCGGCCACCGGCACGGCTCCGACGTCTCTCCCGGGAAATCCAACCAGCAATCCATGGAGAGGAGCTTCAGGAGGTAATGGGATGTGGAGCTCTTGGATGTGGGATTTTGGGGGGGTTGGGAGGGGTTGGATTGTCGGGAAAGGGCGGCGTCATCCCGATGCTGCTCCGAGGGGCGTCTCCTGCCCTCGGAGGATCCATGGAACAGCTCCAGGTGAGGGTGGGATCAAGGTGGATCCCAGCAGGTCCTGGTGCTCCAGGACAGAGCTGAAAGTTCCAGGATTGTGGCCTATGGATAGAAAATGCCATTCCATTCCATTATCCAAGGGGATAAAAGGTCTGGATAGGAGTCACAGCTCTCTGGTGGATCCATGGAAGAGCTCCAGGTGAGGCAGGGTTCCAAGTGTCCTTCAGCAGATCCTGGAGTGCCACCACACCTGGAGAGAGTTGAACTTTCAGGATTGTGGCCTATGGATAGAAAATGCCATCCCATGCTGATTCCGAGGGGATAAAAGGTCTCGATGCAGGCCAGGGATCACTGGTGGATCCATGGAAGAGTTCCAGGTGAGGATGGGATCCCAGTGGATCCCAGCAGGTCCTGGTGCTCCTGGAGAGAGCTGAACTTCCAGGATTGAAGCACTTGGACAGGAAGCATCATTCCATGCAGATCCCGAGGGGATAAAAGGTCTGGATAGCGGTCAGGGATCACTGGTGGATCCATGGAAGAGCTCCAGGTGAGGGTGGGATCCAGGTAGTCCCAGCAGCTCCTGGAGCTCCACCACACCTGGAGAGAGTTGAACTTCCAGGATTATAGCACATGGATAGAAACTGTCATTCCATGCAGATCCCAAGGGGATAAAAGGTCTCGATGCAGGTCAGGGCTCTCTGGTGGATCCATGGAAAAGCTCCAGGTGAGGGAAGGATCCGAGTGGATCCCAGCAGGTCCTGGTGCTCCTGGACAGAGCTGAACTTCCAGGATTGAAGCACTTGGACAGGAAGAGTCATTCCATGCAGATCCCAAGGGGCTAAAAGGTCTGGATAACGGTCAGGGATCACTGGTGGATCCATGGAAGAGCTCCAGGTGAGGATGGGATCCAGGTGGATCCCAGCAGGTCCTGGTGCTCCTGGACAGAGCTGAACTTCCAGGATTGAAGCACTTGGACAGGAAGAGTCATTCCATGCAGATCCCGAGGGGATAAAAAATCTGGATGCAGGTCAGGCCTCTCTGGTGGATCCATGGAGCAGCTCCAGGTGAGGGTGGGATCCGAGTGTCCTCCAGCAGGTCCTGGTGCTCCTTGACAGAGCTAAAATTCCAGGATTGAAAGACGTGGAGAGAAAATGTCATTCCATGCAGATGCCAAGGGGATAAAGGGTCTGGATAGCGATCAGGGCTCTCTGGTGGATCCATGGAGCAGCTCCAGGTGAGGGTGGAATCCAAGTGGCCTCCGACAGGTCCTGGTGCCCCTGGAGAGAGCTGAACTTCCAGGATTGTGGCCTATGGATAGAAAATGCTACTCCATGCAGATCCCAAGGCTATAAAAGGTCTGGATAGGGGTCACAGCTCACTGGTGTATCCATGGAAGAGCTCCACGTGAGGGAGGGATCCAGTAGTCCCAGCAGCTCCTGGAGCTCCACCACACCTGAAAAGAGTTGAACTTCCAGGATTGAAGCACATATACAGGAAGTGTCATTCCATGCAAATCCCGAGGGGATAAAGGGTCTGGATAGAGGTCAGGGCTCTCTGGTGAATCCATGGAACATCTCCAGGTCAGGGTGGGATCCAGGTGTTCTCCGGCAGGTCCTGGTGCTCCACCACACCTGGAGACACCAGGGACTTCCAGGACTGTGGCACATGGAGATAAAGTGTCATTCCATCATGATCCCAAGGGGATGGAGGTTCTGGATGGGAGTCAGGGCTCTCTGGTGGGATTTAGGTCCAGGTGGAATCCTGGGTGTCCACGGAGCACATGGTGGTCCCAGAACTGAGGTGGCTCCAGGGCAGCGTTGGGATCTCAGTCCTTCCCCAGGATAAGTGAAATCCCACCCCAGGTGATTCCTGCTGGGAATTCCCGAGGGATCCCACGGTGGCAGGTGGGACACCTCCAGTTCTTCCAAGGGAAGTTACCATTTTCCATCCATTTAGGGATCCGTAGCTTTCCTTGGGTGTCTTTGAGAGCTCCTGGGATCTGCCCCCAGATGGGAACAACCCCAGGGACCAAATCCCGACATTCCTTGACACAAAGCTGCTGGGACCAGTCGCAATCCCAGCCCAGCGACTGGGAATGCTGCAGGTGACTCCAGTGGGATGAAGGGTGAGCTGGGACTTCTCTCCATGAGCCTATGGATACTCAGGGGTACCACAATCCCTGGATGGCAGCGCAGTGCCCATCCCTGGAGGTGCCCAAGGAATTCCTGGATGTGGCACTCAGCGCTCTGGGCTGGTGACAAGGGGAGGATCGGGCACAGCTTGGACTCGATGATCCTGGAGGGGTTTTCCTGTAGATCCGGGATTTGCAGCCACGAGGGGATCCATGGAATGCCAAGGTGGCTTTTCAGGAAGCTTTTTGGAGTTGTCTTTCCAGGGTGGCTTTGTCCATGTGTTCCCACTCTGGGAGCTCTTCAATCCATTGGAAAAGGGAGCAGCTGGAAGAGGGGAGACACCAAAGCCCCGAATTCCTGGAATTCTCAAGGAATGAGATGGAGGTGGAAGGGACACTCTGGAAGCAGGAGAGGGGGACAGAGAAGGCAGAGCTGGGTCCTCGGGAACACCACATTCCCTGTCTGCTCCCCACGGATCAACCACTTCCATGGTGATGGATAGAGGAGGACAATCCCTGTGTTCCCAGATCATGGAATCGTGGAATATCAGAACCATTTTGGCTGGAAAACCCCTCTGGGGACATCGAGTCCAAACATTCCCGCAGCACTGCCAAATCCCTAAACTCCCAGCCTGGAGCTGGAAATCCAAACAGAGCCCTTGGAATCCGCTGCTTTTTTCCATCCCGTTCCTCCCCCTCGGGGTTGTCCCGTTTTGGAAAAAATTCCATCTGGAATTAGCACTTTATGGTGTGTGGGGGGAAAAAAGGGAAAAACGGCTTTTCCCCTCCCCCGGAGATCAGGAATATCCCTCTGATTGCTCGCACGCCTCCGAGGCAGATCATTAACTGTGGGAACTGGGCTGAATCCAGGGAATTTTCAAGCAAATCGGAAGCGCGGCTTCCGTTTCCCGGCTCAGCGAACTGGGATGAGGCTGAGCGGGAATGTGCCGATGGATCAACCCGGGGGATGGCGGGCAGGGAGCCGGGAATGGCACGGCTGGAAGGGGCAGGATATCTGGGAATGGGTATTGGAGTCCTGCCTGTGCCGCTGGAATTCGGGGAAGCACGATGGATGCTCCGTCCCTTTGGAAGTGTCCAGGGAAAGGCTGGACGGGGTTTGGAGCAGCCTGGGATAGTGGGAGGTGTCCTTGTCCATGGCACGGGTGGGACTGGATGGGGTTTAAGGTCACTTCCTGCCCGGGCCAGTCTGGGATTTGAGGATTCCAAGGAATTCCAGGATGCTGCTGGGATGGCTCCAGGATGGATTTTCCGGTTCCTCACCAGATGAATCCTGTGGGGTGCAGCTCTGTGGGATTAAAGCAGAAAATTGAGGATCCAGGCACAAACCTGGAGCCCCTTCCCGAGCCTAAAGGGGCTCCAGGAGAGCTGGAGAGGGACTGGGAAAAGGCCAGGAGCCAGGGAATGGAATTCCCAGTGGGAAAGGGGAGCTTGGGGTGGGATCTTGGGAAGGAATTCCCAGCTGGGTGGTGGGGAGGGGCTGGAATTCCCAGAGGAGCTGCCCCATTTTAGGAAGAGCTGTGGGATGTGCAGAGCCGTGTCCTGGCTGGAGGCTTCAGGCTGGGAGAATTTGGGAACAATTCCTTCCTGGAAAGGCTGCCCAGGCAGGGCTGGATCCACCCCATCCCTGCTGGGATTTCAAATCCCCCTGGATGTGGCACTCGAGGCCATGGATCAGGGGTGTGCTGGGAATGGTAGGACTGGGAGAGCTTTTCCAGCCCGAAGTGCTTCCGTGGTTTCGGAATTCCGAATCCCGGGAAGGACGGGGCTGATGCTCGCAGTATTCCCGCCAGGATGGAAGAGGACGAGCTGTACTTCCACAGCGAGGATGAGCTCCTGGGAGAAGGGGATTCCCTGAGCCAGGGTTCCCTGGACACCAGGTAGGGAGAGGCTCCGCAGTGCCGTGCTGCTCCTCGCCTTTTCCCTACGGATCTCCCGTGGGAATTGTCCCTGGATTCCCATTCCCGGGCTGCTGGTGGGGAGGGGAAGTGACGGAACAGCCAGGAAAGCAGCCCTGGAATGGGATCCCGGATGGAGATCGGGATTCTGGCTGGGACACTGCCTTGCCTTTGAGGTGCCCTCCCTTCTCCATGCCCTGTCCCCAGATCCCGGGATCGGCCATTCCCGTGGGAATGAGCTCCCTGTGTGTGTGCATGGAAGTTGGTTTGCTGTGGCTTTTCTTGGAGTGACAAAGGAGTCTGGGGAGGAGCCGAAGAAAGGGAATTCCAGGTAAAACCCCAAGGATCATCCCAGGAGGAGCTCAGCCACGGGAGGGAGCATTTTGGGAAAAGCTCCTGAATTCCTGTGGGATCAGGGGTGGCAGGAAGGACATGGATGGGCTCATAATAATGGGATTTAACACCAGCTCTGCCTTGGATAGGGCAGAGTTGGACCAGGGACCCTTCCAAAGGAAAATATCCCGTTATCCCATTGTCCCACCCCGTTTTCCCACCCCGTTTTCCCACCCCGTTTTCCCACCCCGTTTTCCCATCCTGTTATCCCATCCCATTATCTCATCCCATCCTGCCTTTTCCCTGTCTGGGCCACGGATTCTGTTGGATACCAGGCCAGAGTCCAGAGCTGGGCCTGGATCATCCATCCCAGGATTCCCGGTCAGTCTGGATCAATTCTATCTGGGAAGGGGCAGGAATTCCCCCAGCCTTTTCCCATGGAAGTCATGGGATGTGGAGATAAAAGTTGGGAGACGGAGATTCCCAAAGCAAAGCCGTTTCAGTGAGGATTTTAGGGATAACAGGAATAGAGGCAGCCATGCAAGCAGCGGGAAGGGGATGATGCAGGGAACACCGGAGGCACAGGGAATTCCCTGGGATGGGAAAGGTTTATCCCCCATCCCAAACAATTCCCAGGTCTCAGCACCTCTGGGGGCGTTAATGGGGTTTTATCCCTGTTTTCACCGAGAATTCCTGGGGGATTTTGCTCCCAGGAATGCCTGGCTGGGGCTGGAGCAAACACCTGCTGGAATTTACCAGGAATTAAAAAAAAAGGTGGAAATAAAAGAAAAGGAAGGTAAGAGGTTCCGTATTCCAGCTTTTTGGAAGGATCCAAAAGGCGCTTGGATGTGAAGCATCCTTAGGAATCCAAGGAAGGGCTTTGGTTAAAATTCCTTTGGGAACAAAAACTCCGGAAGGCTCCTCTGGAAGGCCTTTCCTTCTCCATCACTTTACACATCCCAGATCTGGGGAAAAATTGGGATCGGAGGAACAAAAATGGGAATGCTGGCATTTCCAGACCTGCATTTCTGACAGGAAATTCAGTGGGAATTCCATGCAAAGGAAAAGGGGAGTGGGATACAGAAGGAAAAGTGGGATGAACAAGGCACGGAACTCCTGGAATGTCACAGAAGCAGCCTCAGGGGTCGTGGGCCAGGTCTGTCCACAGCCCTGGAGACAGGGAATTGCGAATCCATGGAATATTCAGGGTAGGAAGGCGACCTTAAAGTTCATCCCATTTCAATCCTGACACTTTCCACTGTCCCAGGCTGCTCCCAGGCCTTGGACACTCTCTGGGATCCAGGGGCAGCCACAGCTTCTCTGGGAATTCCATCCCAGCCCCTCCTGGGGAAGAATTCTTTCCCAAAATCCCACCTAAATCCAGCCTTTTGCGGTTTAAAGCCTTTCCCCCTTTTCCTGGCGTTCCATCCCTGATCCCTGATCTGTTCCTGGATGCGGGGGACCTGCTTTAATTTCCATCTTTTCCAGTGACTGATCCCACATCCCAGGCATTCCCTTCCCTGCTCTGCCTTTCTCCCAGCCCAGAGCCCCTCTTCCGCCTGGAGAATCCCCTGGGATTGGGGCACAGACATCCCCCGGCGAGAGCTGAGCCAGGAGATCCCGGATTTTGGCAGCTCTGGAGGCAGAGGAGGATCTCTTTCCGGCAGATCCAGGGCAGCCTCATCCCATCCCCGTGGAGCAGAGCATCCACGCCGAGGATTTTGGGAATGGTGCTGTGGAGCTGCCATTCCAGGGGAAGCAAATCCATCTTTTCCCTTGGCTGCTGCCGGATCCAGGCCGATCCCTTGGTCTGGCACAAGGGGAATTTTTTTCCCCTTCATTCCCTCTTTCCCAGGATGTTTCTGGGAATGTGCGGCTCTCCCATATCCGCAGATCCACGTGGACACCTCTGCTTGGGGATTCCCCAAAATTTGGGATTTTCCATGTAAACAGGACCCCCTCATGAAGCAATCCTGCAGCTGGATTTTCCAAGGGTTGGGAAAGGGCTTTCCATCCCTGGGATGATGGCAGGGCTTTCCAAGGGTTTCCAAGGGCTGGGAATTCCCTTTTCCTCCCTCCAGGAATCCTGGCACAGGGTACAGCACCCGCCCATTCCCACTTTTCCTTAGGGATTTGAGCAAATCCATCCCAAAGGAAAGGAAGGAGTGGGAAAAGGAGGTCAGGCAGGAGGGAACCTCTTGGAAAAGGTGGAATATTGGCCAAATATCCCCCAAAATCCAGTCTTGGACAAACCTGGATCCTGTGGACACAACGGGAGGTGGCACGGGGGGAATCCTGGGATTCCAGCCATGCATGGAGTGCTTTGCTGTGCCGGAGTGTTCCCAAAGTTTTTCCTGGTTTATAAAACAGTGGGAGAGCCCTTTATCCTCACATCACAGCCGGAATTTTTCCTCTCTCCCTGTAAATTCCCAAGCCTTGGAGACGAAGCAGAAGAAGACCAGCATTCCAGGTAAATTCCCACAGCAGATCCCTGCCCCCTGATCCAGGGCTGATTCACCTGCAAAGTCCCACTCCCCAAAGGAAATTCCTTAAATCCAGGAATACGCACAAAGACTTGGATCTGTTAAATTCCAATTTTGTGTTTCCCTGGGGATCCCAAGTTTGGAATCTGCTCAGAATCCAGGGGTGAAGGAGCCAGGAATGGGAGGTGGAACCTTCCCATGTGCCAGGTCCCTGGAATGGCTTTGACTCCTTGATCCATTGGGAATTTTAATCGAACAGATCCATGAAAAAAAAAAAAATCACAAGACAGGATCCGGGATGGGGAAATAAAGAGCTAAAAAATCCAACCTGGATATAAAAAATCCCAGGAGCTGGGAGGATGTTGGAACCAGGACAGGATCCTTCAAAAAGCTGGACTTGTGTTCCCATGAGGAAAACAGAAAAGAACGGGGAAAAAGTGGATACTGGGAAGGAATTCTTCCCTGGGAGGGTGGAGAGCAGCTAGGATGGAATTCCCAGAGAAACTGCAGCTGCCCCTGGATCCCTGGGAGTGTCCAAGGCCAGGCTGGAGAACCTGGGATAGCGGGAGGTGTCCCTGCCCATGGAATGGGATGAGCTTTAAAGCCTTTTCCCAACCAGAATATTCCATGGGTTCACAATTCCATGATTTATTCACCGGTGTAGACCCACCTCTGGATTCCCAGGAAAAGCCAGGAGGGATGGACACTTCCAGAGGCAGTTCAGGAATTGCCAAAAACCTGGCTGAGCCCAGCTCCCAACCCCCTGGAAACTGAGATCCCGGGAAGCACCATCCGATAGGGGCTGTCCTTGAAATATTCATGGCGAGGACAGAGCTGGGAGCCGAAAGGAATCTGCTCCTGATGAATTATTGATGGAAGCTTTTCTTCCGTGTCCCGGCGGATCCGAGCCTTGTCCGACTGCCTGTCGCTAATTATCCCTCTGGCACCTGCTCCAAAGTTGGGATCTGTGCCAGGCATGGGAGAACTCGGGATGAAAATCCCCACAGGCTGCCCAGGGCATTCCCGTTCCTGTGCCCATTCCCACTCCCATTCCTATTCTCACTCTCCTTCCCATTCCCGTTCCCACTCCCATTCCCATCGCCATTCCCATTCCCAGTCCCACTCCCATTCCCATTGCCATTCCTGTTGCCACTCCCGTTCCTGTTGCCACTCCCGTTCCTGTTGCCACTCCCGTTCCCATTCCCATTGCCGTTCTCATTCCCACTGCCATTCCCGTTCCCATTCCCACTCCCACTCCCACTCCTGTTCCCACTCCCAGTCCCATTCCCATTCTCGTTCCCACTCCCATTCCCATTGCCATTCCTGTTGCCATTCCCATTCCCATTCCCATTCCCATTGCCACTCCCATTCCTGTTCCTCTTCCCAGTCCTGTTCCCACTCCCAGATCCGTTCCCACTCCCGTTCTCACTCCCATTCCCACTCCCATTCCCGTTCCCATTCCCATTGCCACTCCCATTCCTGTTCCTCTTCCAAGTCCCATTCCCACTCCCACTCCCGGTTCCCACTCCCACTCCCGGTTCCCACTCCCATTGCCATTCCCATTGCCACTCCCATTCCTGTTGCCACTCCTGTTCCCATTCACATTGCCACTCCCATTCCTGTTCCTGTTCCCAGTCCCATTCCCAGTCCCGTTCCCGCTCCCATTCCCACTCCCGTTCCCATTCCCATTCTCGTTCCCATTCCCACTCCCATTCACATTCCCACTTTGATTCCTGTTCCCACTCCCATTCCCACTCCCACTCCCATTCCCACTCCCATTCCCACTCCCACTCCCGTTCCCACTCCCATTCCCCCTCCCACTCCCACTCCCACTCCCACTCCCATTCCCATTCGGATGCGGCACTCGGGGACAAGAATCAGTGCTGGGAATGGTTGGAATTTGGAACCATGGGTAGTTCATCCATGCCCAGATAGGTAAGAAGGGTCCGAATTCCCAAATCCATGTGGCGTTTGGGCACGGATCTTCGGGATGTCACAGTGCCGCCACCGGGATGAGCAGGAAGTTTGGGATCCTTTCCATCCCAGGAAAAAAGGTCCCAGTCAAGATTTTCCATCTTTTCTTCCAACTTCTCCATTAAATTTACTTAAATCACGTTAATCATTTAATTAATTAAATTCCTTTGGGAAGAAGAAAAAATGGATCCTGAGGATCCTGAAAATTGGGAAAAGGTTCAAACCAACGGAGCTGTGAGTCCCAGGGCAGAGCTTCCAGAACCTGGAGATTTTCCCTGGATTCTGGGAATTGCCCCCAACCTGTCCCAGTGGAGGGGATGTCCCAGATGGAGCAGGAGCAATGGATAATGCTGGAAGTGCAGATCCAACCTCCAGCCGGGTTTTTCCCGGGAACAGGGGGAGTGGAACACCCTGGGCTGGATGCACAGCCGGAATTCCCTCCCGGGAGCAGCCGGAGCTTGGACAAAGCCCCATCCTCCTGGGAAGGGGTGTCCCTGTTCCCTCGGGAATTCTGACACCGGGATTTGATTGGGATTTTTTTTCCTCTCTTTCTCTCCGGTGCCTCATCCAGGATTAAGTTTAACGATGGATACAAGGCAGTGGCAAGGTACCAACACGTCCTGGTGGGAGGGATCCCAGATTTTGTGGGCAGGGAGGGATCTGGGATTTTGAGGCAATCCCAGTTTTGGGGGATTGCTCCCATTCCAGGCATCCCACTTCCTACAAAGAGGTGTGGTGATACCAGGAATTGTAGAGCCAGGACACAGGGAACAGCTTCCTGCTGGAAAAAGGGAGATTGGGATGGGATCTTGGGAAAGAATTCCTGGCTGGGAGGGTGGGAAGGGGCTGGGCTGGAATTCCAAGAGAAGCTGTGGCTGCCCCTGGATCCCAGGGAGTGTCCAAGGCCAGGCTGGAGCAGCCTGGGATAGTGGAAAGTGTCAGGATTGGGATGATCCTTAAGGTCCCTCCCACCCAAACCATTCCTGGGATTTGAGGATCAGCCCCTCCCCCTGTGCTGCTCCCGTGGGCTGTATCCAGTTGGGAATGTTTGTTAATTCCTCACCTTCCTCCTCCTGGCTCCGTCTCCTCCCAACAGCGAAGACCCGGAAGATCCCAGGTACTCCCGTGGTGTTCCTGCTTCCCTTTGGGAATGGTGTGTGCATGGATGGGAGCAGGCCCTGCATGGTGTTTGGATCCAGGGAAAAGGGTCTTTTCTGGGATCACCCACCCCTGGGATTGCCTCTGTCCTTCCCAATCCCAGCGAGGACAAATCTCCTTCAGTCAGGCACCTCTGAAGGGGCTCCCAAAGTCATGTTTGTATTCCAGGCAGTCCATGGACCCATCCTTCCTTCCAATGGCATTCCTCTATCCATCCATCCATCCCTCCATCCCTCCATCCATCCATCCATCCATCCATCCATCCATCCATCCATCCATCCATCCATCCATCCATCCCTCCCTCATTCCATCCCCACCAGTGCTGTCCCTCCTCTGTCCCCAGCTCCCCGGGATCCCTGGGAAGCCCTGGCACAGGGATCTCCCCCTCTGGGACACTCCCGGATTGGCTTTGTTGGATTTCTCCATGCATGTGGATGAGTCTGGGGGCAGGAGGGGGCTGAGAGCCCATCCCTGGATCACAACTCATGGAATCCTTTGGATTGCAGAGCCAAGGCCAAGGGGAGAGAGAAAAAACACCTGGTGTTGCCGTTCAGGTATCCCAATTCCCAAATCCCTGATTCCCAGGGTCACCCTCCAGCTCCAGGCTCCAGCCCCTGGCAGCAGAATTCCCTGGGAACAGCACCAGGGCAGGACCCCGAGCCCATTTTCCCAAGGAAAAGTGCTCCAAAGCGAGTTGTTTGAGGGATAAAATGGGAATTCTCAGTCTGTGCCCATTCCAGGCCCCCAGAGCCCAGGCTGGGATTGTCCGGGGTCACCTTTGGCAGGGCCCAGGGAAAAGGAAAGGAGGGAGAAAGAGGAATTTGGTGTTGGCTGCTCCACCAGGCCCTTGGAAAAGGATCCTGGATCCTTTGGGAAGCGCAGACACCCTGACCCGAGTGCCAGGAAAGGAGAGGATGCAGGAATCAGGAGAGGAAAGAGACTCAGGGAACACTTGGAGCAGGAGAAGGGAAGCAAAGGGAAAAGAGGGACACGCCTGGAATTCACTGTGTTCCAGCATCCCTCATCCAGGCCATGTTTTCCCTCCAGGAAGAGGGAAAGGACACAGGACCTGCACTTTCCTGGCCCCTTTCTCAGGGATGGATCCCAGGGAGAGGACATTCCCAACCTTCTGCCCACCCCAGGGATGGATCCTCAGGGATGGGACATTCCAGCCCCTCTTCCTGCCCAGGGATGGGACATTCCAGACCCTCTGCCCACCCCAGGGATGGATCCTCAGGAACAGGACATTCCCAACCCTCTGCTCACCCAGGGATAGGACATTCCAGCCCCTCTTCCCACCCCAGGGATGGATCCTCAAGGACAGGACATTCCCCACCCTCTGCCCACCCAGGGATGGGACATTCCAGCCCCTCTGCCCAGCCAGGGATGGATCCTTAGGAACAGGACATTCCCAACTCTCTTCCCACCCAGGGATGGGACATTCCAGACCCTCTGCCCACCCAGGGATGGATCCTCAGGGATGGGACATTCCCGATCCTCTTCCTGCCCAGGGATGGGACATTCCTGGCCCTCTGCCCACCCAGGGATGGGACATTCCCGACCCTCTGCCCAACCAGGGATGGGACTTTCCAGCCCCTCTTCCCACCCTGGGATTAATCCTCATGGATGGAACATTCCCAACCCTCTTCCCACCCCGGGATGGGACATTCCAGACCCTCTTCCCACCCAGGGATGGCTCCCATCCTGACTCCAGGGAATATTCCAGCCCCTCCATCCACTCAGGGCACTTTGGATCGGGAAGGAGATTTCCAGCCGGGCTGTGGGAGGGAAGGATCCCACCCAGTGAGATCAGTGGGATGTGACCCCACAGGGATCCTGCCTTGAATCCAGGGATGAATGGGATCCCGGGATCCATCCCTGGAAATCCAGGGATCCCGGCCGATCCATCTCCAGCGTGTCCAGCAGGACCTGGACCAGACCCCCAGGAGGAGGCATGGAATGATTTAATTCCTCTCCTGGCATCTTTTCCAAGCTTTTCAAATTTTTGTAGAGCTGGGGTTTGGTGCTCCCAGCAGGAGCTCAGCTGGCAGGGGAATCATTTTTCCGAACTCTGCTCCCACAGCAGGAAAACTCAGGAATGCTTGGATCAGAGCAGGCTGATCCCTGCCCGTGCTGCTCTTCCCACTTTCCCACCCGTGTCCCATTTTATGCTGGAATTCCTTTGGAATTCTCCCAAAACCCATCCAGCAACACTTGGCTATTTAATTTCTTTTTTTTTCCCCTGGATGATTTTCCAGCAGCTTGAGCACAAGGAGCTGGAATTTCAGGCTCTGGAATCAGTCCCCTGTCCCTCGTCCCCAGCCCGCCGTGAGGAGCCGCTGTAATTAACTCCAGCCTCCTTAATTACTTCCCGAGCTGCTTAATTGCTTTCTCCTCCCTAATTGCTGCAGGACAATGAGGGCGATTAAAGGGGGAGAGAGAGAGGAGGAGAAACAGGGAGAGAAAAGGACCGGGAGGAAAACAGGGAGGAAAATAGGGAAGAAAGATCGGGGAGGAAAACTGGGAGAAAAATACGGAGAAAACCGGGTGGAAAAGAGGGAAGCAGGACCAGGGTGGAAAATAGAAAAACAGGAGCAGGATTTGACAGAAAAACAGGGAAGAAGGACCCGGGAGGAAAACAGGGAGGCAGGACCTGCAGAGAGAAACGTGGGAGAGAAGCAAAACAGAGGCCAGGGAGCAGAGCAGGATCTGAAAGGGAAAAGGGAAGGGAAGGATCGATGTTTCCTTCGTGGAGTCGGGGCAGGAATGAGGAATTCCAGATCCAGTCCGTTCCCTGCAGCACAGGCCTCTCTGGAGAGGGGATGTGGACGCTTCTCTGATTTAGGATGAGAAACATTCCCCTCTCCAGGAAGGAGAAGCCTTGTCCCCTGCCTAGGAGCATTCCCAAACCCGGGAATGGAATCCGGGAATCCTGCGCGTCCTGCACAGGGGTGCTGCATTAACGGCCCCAAGCACAAATCCAGGGAATGTCCCTCGCTTCAAACGAAAACCCAGGGAATGTCCCTCGCTTCAAGGGCAAATCCAGGGAATGTCCCTCGCTTCCAGCTCCAGCGCTGGGAGCTGGGATATCCTCAGCCATGCAGGGATGTTTTCCCCCTAAATTTTAAGCTGAGAGAGAGGATGTTTGGATGGGATATTGGGAAGGAATTCCTCCCTGTGAGGGTGGGGAGGGGCTGGGATGGAATTCCCAGAGAAGCTGTGGCTGCCCTTGGATCCCTGGCATTGTCCAAGGCCAGGTTGGATTTTGGGGCTTGGAGCACCCTGGGACAGTGGAAGGTGTCCCTGCCATGGCAGGGGGTGGGATTTGGGATCCTGTAGTTCCCTTCCCGCCCAAAGCATTCCATGATTCCTTGATTCCTCAGCCCACTGAAGCTTGTTTCCCTTTTGTTCCCTCGCTATTCTACCCCTGGCTCCAGCAAGGGCAAGGAGAAGACCAAGGAGCACAAGTAGGTTTGCTCTCCCTGCTCCTCGTCCTCATTCCCACTTTTCCCGGCTGATCCGGTTGGTTTGCTCTCCCTGCTCCTCCTCCTCATTCCCACTTTTCCCAGCTGATCCAGTTGCTGTGCTCTCCCTTCTTCTAAAGCGTGTCCACCCTGGAAAAAACCTGGCTCTCTTGGATGTGTGGCCTCAGGTTTTGGAGGGCCTGCAGGGAATATTTATCCAAAAAAAAAAACCAACAAGGAATATTTATCTGGCAAAATTTTTGGAGCCTGGCAGTGCCTGAAGGGAACTGAGAGGTCCTGAGGGAAGCCTGGATCCGTGCGGATTGGAAGGAGGGAGTTTCCCAGCAGGGGAAGTCTGGGTGCAGACAGGACTTGGATCCAACTTTTTTTTGGATATCAGGAAGAGGCTGGGGGCTGGAACAGCTCCCCAGGGAATGGTGACATTCCCAAGGCCACCAGAGCTCCGGGAGCGCTTGGACAGGGACAGGGTGGGATTGCTGGGGTGTCCTGGGCAGGAGTTGGATCAGTGATCCCTGTGAGTCCCTTCCCAGTCGGGAATTCCATGATTCCATGATCCAGCAGCTCCTGTGCCCACACTAAACTGCCAGGTTTCCTCAGCTCCTGCCTTCCTTTTATTCCCAGATGTTTTCATGGATACCAGCCCGGGCTGTTCCCCCAAGAGGAGCCAGATCCTCCAGCTCTGCTGGAGCAGCTCGGCTCAAATTTAAACTCAGCTCCAGGGAATGATCCTGGAATCAGCCCCGGGCACTTCCCCACCCGAGAGGTCTCTCCTGGCTCCTATTCTGTGTTCTGTGGTTTAAGGATCCGTTCATGGCACGTCCCATGGATGGATCCCCCCAGATAATGGGATAAAGCGGAGATGAGATAGAGAAGGAGGAAAATGTCCTCAAGGAGACGGCGGAGTCAGGAAAAACGGGAAGAGATTTCCCAGCTCTGGTCCTTCCTGTGGGAAGAGGCACAAAGGGACTGAGGGTTGGGATCTTCCCAAGGGCGCTGAGACCCGGCAGTGGGATCTGTCTCCGGGAAGAATTCCTGACAGGTGGAATTCCTGCAAGAAAGTGAGCCATAGGAATGCTGCTCCCAGCTCCCAGTGGAAGGCAGTGATTAAAATGTCCTTTTATCCATGGATAATTCACCAGTAACGGGAGCTGTGACTGGAAGCTGGCCAGGACAGAGGCTGCTCCCAGCTCCCTGCTGTGGCTCCGGAATCCACAGGGATTCTGGACATCCCCAGGGATGAAATCCTAAAGGACAAAGCCAGGAGGAGCAGCAGGAGGGTTTGCAGAACTGCAGATGATCCATGCCCAATCCCAGAAAATCCCAGGGAAGAGGATTTCAGACCCCAGAAAATCCATGGAAGATCACTTCCACAGGCGGGGTGGATTTAAATCCAGTGCCTAACATGGATTTCAGCTTTGTTGGGAAGTTCATCCCAACTCGGGATGAGCACCAGGATGTTCCATCCTCCAAATTTTGCCGGGACATGACGGAGCAGCGGCGGCTCCTCCGGAGCCTCGTTTCTCCAGGAAAAGCAGGAGAAGGGCGGGCGTGGGCACGGGAGGGCTCTCAGGTTCCGCGGATCCTCATGGAATATTCATACGGAGACGGTGTCAGCTCTCCGCCAGCCCGTCGGGAGCGTGGCGGGAGCAGCGCAGGGATCGGGAAGATCCCACAAAGATCTCCCGTTGTTCCCATCGAGGAGGCTTGGAGGGATCCCCCATCCCTGCTCCGTCCCCTCCAGCACCGGGATGGATGTCCCGCCATAGAGGCTCCGCCATTCCCGCCTCAGCTCTTCCAGAACCTTCTCCTGCAGGGCCGGGTGAGGGTAGGAGCCGGGATGGGAAAGGGGGAGGTGTTTGGGATTGGGCAGGGCGCGCCCAGCTTGGGAAAGGGACGGGAGGGGATCGGGAAGGGGTTGGGAGGTCGGGATGAGCCACCGGGAAGCTGCTCCAGAACGTTTGGGGTGGCTCCATCTTCATCCTGATCCTGCTCCTTCCCTTCTTCCCAGCACCTGCCAAAATCCTCCAAAATCCACCAAAATCCACCAAAATCTGCCACTTCAGGATTTTTTTCTTTGTTTCTTTTTTTCTCCTATTCCTTTTTTCCTCCATTTTTTCCGTTTTTTCCCTCCCCTTATTTTTCCTGGTGCTTTTCCCTTTTGTTCGGAGTTTTTTTCCTGCTTTATCCTTGTCATTTTTTTCTATCCCAACAGTCTCTTTCCCAATGTTTTTCCTTTCCTCTATTTTTTTCCCCATTTTTCCCCCTGCTGATTCCTCCTGGGGTTTCTTTCCCAAATTTTTCTGGGTGTTTTTTTTTGTTTGTTTTTTTGTTTTGTTTTGTTTTGTTTTACTTTCCCCCTGTTCTTCCTTCAAGTTTCCCCTCTCCCTCCCATTTTATTTTCCCTCTACATTTCTTTCCCATTTTTTTCCCCTTTCTTCACCCCTGCTTATCCTCCTAGGGTTTTTTCCCAATTTTTTCTATGTTTTCCCTTTTTCTTTTCAAGTTTTTCCCCCTCATTCCCCCACCCCCATTTTTCCTCCCCCATTTTCCCCCTCCATTTTCTCTCCTTGTTTTTCCTTCAGTTTTCTCCGTTTTCCCCTCATTTATTTTCTTCTCTATTTTTCCCTCCATTTTTTCATTTTCCTCCTTTCTTTTTCCTTTTCTCTTTTTTCTCATTTTACCCTTTTACCTTTCTTCCCTTATTCCTTTCCCCCTCTTTTCTTTATTTCTCCTTTTTTCTCTTTTTTCCTTGCTTTTCCCAATTTTTCTTTATTTTCCCTTTTTCTCCCTTCCCCCCCCCCCCCCCTTTTTTTTTTTCCCTATTTTTTTCCCTTTTTCTCCCTTCTTTCCTCCATTTTTTCTTTCCATTTTTCCCCTTCCACCAGCATGGATTTGGGAGCTGATGGGGTTTTCCCTGCAGAGTCCATCTCCAGCTGCTCCTCACTTTGGTTTTCCTTCCCAAGGAACCACAGAAATTCCCAGGACAGGGATTTTAACCCTGAGCATCCAGACGCAATCAGCAACTCTGGGACTGGAGGGATTGTTTTTCTCTCCATTTTTAAGAATTTCGTGGAAAAGAAAGGAATGCAATCCAACCAACCGGGAGGTTGTGGCTGGAAGGAATCTCCATGGCAGAGAGCAGTCTGGGATCAGAATTCCAGAGCCCAAGCTGTGGTTCCAACACTTCCTCATTAATTAAATAAGTTTGAAAACAGCCCCAAAGGGTCCCATCCCTTTGGTGGGATTACAGATCCTCATCCTCACCTTTTCTCCTCCCATCCATGGAAAAACTTCACCATCATGGAAAAACCTGGGAATAAATCCCAGCTCCCAGAGGCCGGAGTGCTGCTTTAGTCCCAGGTTTAAATAGTTCCTGGGTCTTATCCTGGTTGGATTCCCGTCCCTCAGATACGTTGTTTTCCCATTCTCCTTAATTTTCTTCCCGCTTGCTCCGGCTTTCTTCGTGGCCCACAGACTTCTGGGGGTTATTTCCAACCAGGATGCACCAGGCTGGCTGCAGTTCCAGGGTTTCCTTGGATTTTTTTTTCCCAGAGGGTAAAACTTGACCCTTTGGGCCCCATCCAGAGGTGGGACAGGCAAATCCCACAGGCTCCGTGTCAGTTCCTTGTGGGCAGCACATCCCAATCCTGCAGAATCCAGGAGCTCTGGATCCCCAGAGGTGAGGTCTCGGCTGCAGGTGAGGGCCTGACTGGAGATTAGATTTGGGTTGGAAGTGAGGAAAATTCCAGGTTGGAGCTGAGGTCCTGACTGGAGATTAGATTTGGGTTGGAAGTGAGGAAAAGTCCTGGTTGGAGTTTAGTTCCTGGCCGGAGGTGTTTTGTCCTGGCTGGAGATAAAATTTGGTTGGAGGTGAGAAAAGGTCCAGGCTGGAGGTGAGTTTTGTCCTGGCTGGAGGCAAGGTCCTGGCTGGAGATTAGATTTGGGTTGGAGGTGAGGAAAAGTCCAGGTTGGAAGTGAGTTCTTGTCCTGGCTGGAGATGAGGTCCTGGCTGGAGATTAGATTTGGATTGGAGGCAGGGAAAAGTCCTGGTTGGAGGTGACTTCTTGTCCTGGCTGGAGGTGGATCCCAGTTTGGAGGTGAGATCCTGGCTGGAGGTGAGGTCCTGGTTGGAGCTGAGGTTCTGGCTGGAGATTAGATTTGGGTTGGAGGTGAGGAAAATCCAGGTTGGAAGTGACTTTTTGTCCTGGCTGGAGGCGAGGTCCTGGCTGGAGGCGAGGTCCTGGCTGGAGGCGAGGTCCTGGCTGGAGGCGAGGTCCTGGCTGGAGGCGAGGTCCTGGCTGGAGGTGAGGTCCTGGCTGGAGGTGAGGTCCTGGCTGGAGGTGAGGTCCTGGCTGGAGGCGAGGTCCTGGCTGGAGGCGAGGTCCTGGCTGGAGGTGAGGTCCTGGCTGGAGGTGAGGTCCTGGCTGGAGGTGAGGTCCTGGCTGGAGGTGAGGTCCTGGCTGGAGGCAAGGTCCTGGCTGGAGATTAGATTTGGGTTGGAGGCAGGGAAAAGTCCTGGTTGGAGGTGACTTTTTGTCCTGGCTGGAGGTGGATCCCAGTTTGGAGCTGGATCCCAATTTGGAGCTGAGGTCCTGGTTGGAGATTAGATTTGGTTTGGAAGTGAGGAAAAGTCCTGGTTGGAGGTGACTTCTTGTCCTGGCTGGAGGTGGATCCCAGTTTGGAGTTGAGAGCCTGGCTGGAGCTGAGGCCCTGGTTGGAGATTAGATTTGGGTTGGAGGTAGGGAAAAGTCCAGGTTGGAGGTGACTTTTTGTCCTGGCTGGATCCCAGTCTGGAGGTGAGGTCCAGCATGGAGATGGTGTCACAGCTGGAGGTTGAGTTCCCAGCTGGAGCTAAGGTTCATCTTGGAGGTGAAGTCCAGGCTGAAGTCGAGGAAAGTTCCAGCCTGGACGTGAGGTCTGGCTCTGACTGAGGGTGAGGAAAGCTCCAGTTTGGAGGTGGGCTGGAGGAGCTGAGCTGGAGCTGAGTTCCAGGCTGGAGGTGAGGTCCAGGAAGGTGAAGTGGGGAAAGGTCCATCCTGGAGATGAGGTGAGGTCCAAGCAGAGGGTGAAGTCCAGGCTGGAGGTGAGGTCCAGGTTGGAGGTGAGGCCCTGGCTGGAGGTGAGGTCCAGGTTGGAGGTGAGGTCCTGGCTGGAGGTGAGGTCCTGGCTGGAGGTGAGGTCCTGGCTGGAGGTGAGGTCCTGGCTGGAGGTGAGGCCCTGGCTGGAGGTGAGGTCCTGGCTGGAGGTGAGGTCCTGGCTGGAGGTGAGGCCTTGGCTGGAGGTGAGGTCCTGGCTGGAGGTGAGGTCCTGGCTGGAGGTGAGGTCCTGGCTGGAGGTGAGGTCCTGGCTGGAGGTGAGGTCCTGGCTGGAGGTGAGGTCCAGGCTGGAGGTGAGGTCCAAGCAGGGGGTGAGGTCCTGGCTGGAGGTGAGGTCCTGGCTGTAAGTGGTGTTCATTTTGGAGGTGAGGTCCAAATAGGAGGTGCCGAAAGCCCCATCCTAGAGTGAGGTCCCAGTTTGGAAGTGAGGTGCAGTTTTGAGGTGGGGTCAAGGCAGGAGTTGAGGTCCAGGCTGGAGGTGAGGTCCAGGCTGGAGGTGAGGATCATCTTGGAGGTGAGGAAAAGTCCATCCTGCAGGTGAGGTGTGATCCTGCCTGGAGTTGAGGTCCCCGGTTACTTCTGAGGACATCTCCAGCAAACCTGGAAAGGTTCCTACACTTCCAGTGACGGGAATTCTCCAATTAAAAACATTCCCCTTTCATGGGTGATGGGGGAAATGTTTGGGTGTCTGAAGTTTTGGGGTGTCTGAAATTTGGGATGTCTGAATTTTGGGATTTCTGAATTTTTGGGGTGTTTGAATTTTTGGATGTCTGAGTTTTGGGGTGTCTGAAATTTTGGGGTGTCTGAAATTCGAGGTGTTTCAGTTTTAGTCGTTTCATTTTCCAGTGTCTTGGAATGAAATTCCATGAACTGGTCCGGACAGAGGAGGAGTGGGAACACAACTGGGATTTCCAGCAGCCACTCTTCTCATGGGGAGGCAGAGTTATCCCAAGCTGAGACATTCCCAGACAAAAAAAAAAAAAAAAAAAAAAAGGGATCCAAGATTCCAGGGCCGTCAATTCCACTGCTGTCCCGACTCTGCCTCTGGAATATTTCCTGCTCCGTTTTTCAGCTGGTGCTTCCTCTTTTCCTCTTGGAAAAATAAATCTCCTCCTGTTCCCCGCCTCCCACGTCCTATAAAACACTGAAATACAGCAATTAACGGGAATTTTTACTCTCCCTTTCTCCATCCAGAGCTGGAAAAGGAGTTTTCTCAGCCATGAAGCTTGGAAAGACGCGCCCGTCCAAGGATGAGCATCGGAAACAAGGTACGGTCACGGAACGACGGCGGATTCCGGGAACAGCAGGAGTGGGAGAGGAAGGGCTGCCTGGTCCCGGGGCTCTGCACCGAGGTGGGGCTGGAATTGGATCCCTCTGGAAAGGCAGGAGAGGGCAGCGATTGGAAATTCCCCGCTGTTTCCATCCAGACCCGAGGATCGGTTTTCCCCAGCAGAGAAAAGCGGGAATGCGCGTTTACGGGCAGGCAAAACCCTCGGTTTTGGGTCGTGGTTCTGGGAAAAATTTCTCCCATTTTCCAGTCGGATTTGAGGATAGGGAATGAGAATTTTCCTTGGGATGCTGGCGTGGAAACCTGGGTGCTCCTCCCTAAACCTGGGTGTTCACCTTGTGGTTAAAAATTCCAGCAGGTCCATGGGGAAAAAACATCCCAATGCAAAGGCGGGAATGGACCAGCTGGTCCTACGGAAGTTTCTCCACAGGTTGGGTTTATCCATGGTCATGGAATGGTCACAGTGAGGTGTGGAGGCCGGGATGGCCGGGAGGCTCCTGATCCCACCTTTCCCAGGAACTTCCAGCTGTCCCACACCTTCCCTGGGCTGGGATGGTGATCCCACTGGATAAGGGATGGGATGGATGTCCTGCATTCCCAATGTTCCATGGGTGCTTCCCTCCCATCCAGACTCCTTCTTAGACCAGGACCCCCCTGGCCTTAGATGCTTCCAGAGATGGAGCAGCCACAGCTCCTTTGGGAATTCCAGCCCTCCCCACCCTCCCAGCTGGGAATTCCTTCCCAAGACCCCTCCCCAAGCTCCCCTTTCCCACTTGGAAGCCGTTCCCTGTCTCCTGTCCCTCCAGCCCTTTCCCAAATCCCAGCTCTCCTGGAGGCTCTTTAGGCTCTGGAAGGGGCTCTGAGCTCTCCGTGGGTCCTTCCCTGATCCACCTGGACATTCCCAGCTCTCCCAGCCTGGCTCCAGCCCTTGGAGCAGCTCCGTGGTCTCCTCTGGAGCGGCTCCAGCGGCTCCATGACTGTCCCATGCAGATGATCCCAGAGCTGGAGGCAGCAATTCCCAGCTTGTGTGACTCCGGCTCAGTCTGAATCTCCTGGCTGAGTCAAGCACTCCCTTTCCCTTCAGGAAAGGAACATTCCAGAAAATTCTCCCAGAGAAACCCAGGCACGGGGACGTGCCGGTGGGATCTGGGCTCCTGCAGCAGTTTTTCCTCTTGGGAATGACCCGTTTCTCCCTTTTTTTTTTTTTTTCCCCACACCCTCTCTCTTCAAAACCAGGGAATTGGTTGCCTTTGAATCATCTCTCGTGCTCCCCAGGTCTCCAGCTCTTCCTCAAATGCTCTTTCACCCCCTGAATTCAGGGTGTTGTTGTTATTCCTTGTTTCTCCTGCCCAAAACCCTCCGCAGGGACCGTGCCCGGATGGAATTCCATGTCATCCCTTTGATAACCCCTTTTCCGAGCAGCTTGTCCGAGCCTCGACCCGCTTCCCATTGTTTTTGTGCTCCCAGCTGTGGGGGTGGATTGGTTTCCCTTCTCCCGGCCTTTAATTATTCAGGGATGGAAATGAGAACCGGAGCCATTCCTTTGTCCCCTTCCCGCAGACGATCCGGCCGTTCTGGAAACAGAAGACCTGGACAGAAAGGCCATGAGATACGGAGCGGGCCTGGAGCCAGACACCGTCTCCCTGGCCTCTGTCACCGCTGTCACCACCAATGTCTCCAACAAAAGGTGAGGTCCGGGGCTGGGATTGCTCCAGCGGGAGGTGAGGACAGACATCCCAAAAATGCGTCACGCCTGACACAGGGAGTGTTGGAAATTGTTGTCCCACAGAGCCAGTGGGCTGTTTTGTATAATTTTTATATTTTTAAAATATATTTTTATATCCTCTTTTTATATATATGTAATATATAGATAAAGAATATATATAATATATATATTATATAATAATAATTATATATTAAATATACAATATATAATATATATATAATATATTATATAATATATACCCTATATTTATGAAACATATATATTTATTATATATTTAATATATTTAATATAAAATTATATAAAATATGTTAAAATATACAAATTATAAAAAGATATAGTATAAATTAAAAACATTTTTATAAAAAATATATTTATATTAAAATATATAAATACAAATATATATTTTAATATACTTTTATATATTCACAGATATTATTATATATTTAAAATATATTTCTAAATATTTTAATACATTTGTATATATACTTATATATAAATATGTAAAATATATAATTTAAAACCTAATATAAATTTATATATTTATATATATTTACATATTTAACATATTTTAATATATACTTTAAAAAATTTATAAAAATACACAAGATATAAAGAAGATATATTATAGATTTAAGATATTTTTATAAATTTATATATTTATATGCATTTATTTATAAATATATAAATATAACTATATGTAATATTTTATATACTTTTCTATATTTTAATATATATTTAATATATAGATATATAAAAATATGTAAAATATAAAGAAGATATATTATATTTTAATATATTTTATAATTTTATATATTTATCCTGGATAAATATATAAATATCCAGGATATTTATCCTGGATATCATATAAATATAAATAGAAATAGAAATAGAAATAGAAATAACATTTTAATATACTTTTATACATTTTAATGTATATATTGATATATATTTAATATATTTTTATATATTCCATAAAAAACAACCCATGGAGGTTTTTTTTTGAATATCTGACTGCAGCAGCGATCACCAAAGTTCTGTGGAGCCTCCCAGGGTTGAAGGAGAGTTGAGGGTGACCCTGCTCTTGTAGGGAGAGGGACTTGGGACAGGGACCTGGAGGGACAGGACACAGGGAATGGCTTCCCACTGCCAGAGGTCAGGGATGGGCGGGATATTGGGTGGGAATTGTTCCCTGGGAGGGTCTGGGATGGAATTCCCAGAGAAGCTGTGGCTGATCCATCTCTGGAAGTGACCCAGGCCAGGTTGGGCTTGGAGAAACCTGGGATGGCGGCAAGTGCCAGGCTCTGGATGATCTCCAAGGTCCCTTCCTACCCAAACCATTCCATAATTCCATGAATTCCACCCACGGCTTGACCAAGGGTTCCTTCCGCCTCTCCCAAGGTCCAAGCCTGACATCAGGATGGAGCCGAGTGCCGGGAGACCCATGGATTACCAGGTGGGTGACACCAGCGTGGCCTTGGGGACACCGTCTGCAGCCACCGAGCTCCTGGTGGGTCTCAGGTCACCGGGATTGGAACCAGGACACCCCAAGAGCTGGAATTTCACTGGTGGAACCATAAACTCAGCATTAAGTAGTGGACTGGATTTGTTGTCCAGCACGTTAAACCCAGAGAGCCCAAACTGAGCCCAAACTGAGCCCAAACTGAGCCCAAATTGAGCCCAAACTGAGCCCAAACTGAGCCCAAACTGAGCCCAAACTGAGCCCAAACTGAGCCCAAATTGAGCCCAAATTGAGCCCAAACTGAGCCCAAACTGAGCCCAAACTGAGCCCAAACTGAGCCCAAATTGAGCCCAAATTGAGCCCAAATTGAGCCCAAATTGAGCCCAAATTGAGCCCAAACTGAGCCCAAACTGAGCCCAAATTGAGCCCAAACTGAGCCCAAACTGAGCCCAAACTGAGCCCAAACTGAGCCCAAACTGAGCCCAAATTGAGCCCAAATTGAGCCCAAATTGAGCCCAAATTGAGCCCAAATTGAGCCCAAATTGAGCCCAAATTGAGCCCAAATTGAGCCCAAATTGAGCCCAAATTGAGCCCAAATTGAGCCCAAATTGAGCCCAAATTGAGCCCAAATTGAGCCCAAATTGAGCCCAAATTGAGCCCAAATTGAGCCCAAATTGAGCCCAAATTGAGCCCAAATTGAGCCCAAATTCAGCCCAAATTCAGCCCAAATTCAGCCCAAATTCAGCCCAAATTCAGCCCAAATTCAGCCCAAATTCAGCTCTCTTTGATGCTGTCTCCACGGAATTTCTCCTTGGAGCAACCTGGGATAGCAGAATGTGTCCCTCCCCCTGGCAGGGAGTGGAATGGAATGAGCATTAAGATCCCTCCCAGTTCCAGTCACTCCACTATCCCGACGTGTTTTCCAGCAGAAGTGAAGCCAACGGGATCGGTCTCCCTGATCCCAGAGCTCGTTTGGAAAATCCATTTGGATCTTCCACGTCGTGTGAAGCACCCACACCCTGGGGCTGGAACAACCGGGATTCCTGGGATCTCCTGCATCCCACCCCCTGCCAGCCCCTCCTTCCCAGACCCCCCTGGGAATTCCCCTGGGTCACAGCTGGAGGGGATGGGTGAAGGCAGCCTGGAGCTGCTCCCAGGATGGGGAATTTTGGGAATTCCTCTGTCCCAGGTCAGCGTCACCATCATCGAGGCCCGGCAGCTCGTGGGGCTCAACATGGACCCCGTGGTGTGCGTGGAGGTGGGGGAGGAGAAGAAATACACGTCCATGAAGGAATCCACCAACTGTCCTTACTACAACGAGGTGGGTCCAACCCCTCCAGGCTACTCCGCCCCCGATCCGGTGATTTCTTTCTTATCCATGTTTTTTTTGTTTTGTTTTGGGTTTTGGGGGGTTTTTTGTTTGTTTTTTGTTGGGTTTTTGTTGTTGTTGTGGGGGGTTTTTTTGTTTGTTGGTTTTGTTTTGTTTGTTTGTTTGTTTGTTTGTTTTTAATTTTTTGGGGGGGTCTAAATTCCCGTTGGAATAAGGCCAAGTCTCAAACCACACAGGGGAAATGAAGCTTTTGCTCTCTGGCATTTTGTGATCAATGATTCCCAGGTTTTCCAGGAAATCTGGGCTTCCGTTTGCTCCCCACATTCCGTGATCCCAGTGGTTCCATGCTCAGTGTTGGGATCCTGTGGATGCATCCCTGCTGGGCCATGGGCTGCAGGAATTCCCCCCGGCAGCCACAGCTTCTCCGGGGGGTTCTCAATCCTGATGGATCCCACCCCTCACGATCCCTATTTTCCTTCCAGTATTTTGTCTTCGATTTCCACGTCCCCCCCGACGTCATGTTCGACAAGATCATCAAGCTCTCTGTAAGTGACCTCTATGGCTTTGGCCTTGTCCTTTTTAGGGGGGTTTGGAAGCAAACAATCCATTTCCGGGATGGATTTAAGGTCCTTGGATGTGAGATTCCCAAGAGGAATTCTCTTCTACAGACCCCCACTCTGCTTTTCTGTTTCAATCTCCATCCCTGGCTCCACGTAGCTCCTGCATTCCCTGTGTCCCTTCACGGGTGTCCCAGTGCCAGGTAGAACAAAACCTTGGAATTTATTTTGTTTTTGTGGAGATGAAAAACCTTCCTGAGCCTGCCAGGGAAATTCCTGGGGCGTCAGAGCTGTCGTGGAAGTCCAGGACTGGGAATGCTGAGAGCAAAGTTGAGATTTCAGCCCACGCAAAACCAGGAAGGTGACGGACAAGACTTCCAGGTTCCCTGCCCAATTAGGGCACATTAATTAGGATCATCCATATCCATCCCGGTGCACAGACTGGCTGTGCAATTTCTCCCAGTTTTCCTCAGATTCTGAGCATTCTAAAGGCTCTTCCCTCAGTTAAACATCCCAGTGTTTGCTGCTGGAATCCTCTGGAGATCCCTGGAAAAGGGGTCTTGTGCCAAAGATTAATTACTTTGCATTTTTTGTTCATTCCAAATATAAACTTCCTGGCAATTCCACTAACCAGGAGCTGCCAGCCCCACTGTGTGTCCTTAGAATCCTCCCCAGACCAAGGAAAACTCCTCAGCTCCTTTCCCATCCGGCACTGAAGGCCTCTGGAATGGCTCCCAAAAATTCCTGAGGTCTCCATGGCAGTTTTCCCCTCTTGGTTTCCAGGTGATCCACTCCAAGAACCTCCTGCGGAGCGGGACGCTGGTGGGGTCCTTCAAGATGGATGTTGGGACCGTTTATACCCAGCCTGGTACGTGGATTGTCGTTTGTAACAATTGTAACAATTCCCGGGCGTCCGCGCCTGCTCCGTGGGGTGAAATTCCTGGCCAAGGAGTCGGGCAGGGTCTGGCTTCCTTGGAAAATGTCTTTCCAATTCAGTGTAAAATATCCAAGTTATAAACAAGTCACCTGGACTCACTCGTAGGTCAGGGAACAGCACCTGGCACCTCTGGAGAAGGGTCTGTATCCCATCCTGGAATCGTGGAATCACGGGAGGGTTTGGGTGTGATGGGACTTTGGAGATTATTTAATTCCACCTCCCACTATCCCAGGGTGCACCAAGCCCCAGTGTCCAGCCTGGCCTTGGACACTCCCAGGGATCCAGGGATTCTCTGCGAATTCCAGCCTGGCCCCTCCCCACCGTCCCAGCCAGGAATTCCTTCCCAAGATCCCCTTTCCCAGTGGGAAGCCATTCCCTGTGTCCTGTCCCCCCATCCCTTGTCCCCAGTCCCTCTCCAGCTCTCCTGGAGCCCCTTTAGGCCGAGGAAGGGGCTCCAAGGATTCCCTGGATCCAGCTCTTCTCCAGCTCTCCCAGATGTCACCGAGATCCCTCCTGGGTGTGCTGGGTGTCCATCCCTGCCCTGCCAAGGAAGAAGCCCCAGGGGACATTCCCAGGCAGGACATCAGCATTCCAGACAGGAAGGTCCCAGACTGGATCCTGCCCTGCGTTTAATCCAAGCCAGGAAAATGCCTGGAAAACAGAGAGAGGTTGATTAGAGCTGCTGATCCTCACGTCCAACCATCCCCAGCAGTGCCAAGGCCACCACCAAGGTCCCATGTCCCCAAGTGCCACACCCACACGGCTTTAAATCCCTCCAGGGATGGAGGCTGGAGGCTCCACCCCCCTCCAGCTTATCCCGTTGTTTCTCCGTCTGCAACATCAGCTACCCCTTCCCAGCGAATTTTCCAGGGGTTTGTTGGGATCCTGCTCCACAGAAGGCCTCATCCTGGTGGCCTTGGCCGTGACTGGTGGTGACAAAGTGTCTTGGTTTGGAAACACAAGTATCTGTCAGGGCAAACTGGAGTTTCTCTTGGAATGGAGAATGTAAAACCCCCTTCCTCCAAATTATTGCAGTTTTCCAATTAGGAGCTTTCAGGCAAAAATATGGGAATAGGAATAACGGTTCCTTACTAGGAATATTAAAAATAAAAATGCAGTAATAAAAAAAAAAAAAAAAAACCAAAACAAAACCAAAAACAACAACAACAAAACCAAAACCAAACAAACCAACAAGACCCCAAAAAACCAAGCAAGCAAACAAACAAAAGTCCTAGAAAACCCTGACAGAGTCAGGAACACGACCTGACACACTGTTGGCCAGGGTGTTGGAAGCAGTCCAGATAAATCCTCCTGGAGTGACAGATGTGGTTCTTTGGGGAGCAGAGATGATTCTGCAGACAGGTTCAGTGGTGGTGAGATGAGTCCAGTCTTCCTCTGAGAATCCAGTGGAAAAGAGGAATGTCTGGGGTCCCTGTGTCCCCGTTTTTATCTGGGTAGGGAATGGTTGGCTCCTCCCCACTGGGTGGAGATCTCCCAATGGGATGATGGAATGTGTCAGTCCCTGGTGAGCCTTAACAGAAGATATCCCCCGAGGGTGGACAAAGCTGATGAAAGAGATAAGATAAGCTGGTTTTAACAGCTGGCCTGCTATCAGAAGGCATCCACCTTCCTCTCCCCGGAAATACAAAGAAAAAAAACAACAAACCAAACCATCCCCCAACAGCTTTCTACGGATGAAATAAAACACACATTTTTTTTTTGGTTACATAACCCAAGACACAAATGTCTCTCTTGTCCCCTGCAGAGCACCAGTTCTACCACAAATGGGCCATCCTGTCCGACCCCGAGGACCTCACGGCCGGCCTCAAGGGCTACCTCAAGTGTGACATCGCCGTGGTGGGCAAGGGGGACAACATCAAGACCCCACATAAGGCCAACGAGACGGACGAGGATGACATCGAAGGGTAGGGATCTGCTGGGGTCCGCTTCTTCCTGGCTCCTTTGGGAATGGTTTCCACCTCTCCTTACCTCGGATGGGACAGCAGGATCCAAACCTGGGGCTGGTGGCTGAGCCGTGAAAGCAGAGGGACCGATCCGGTGTTTTCTGAGAGGGAATGTGCGGTCCTGGTGCAATTCCAGGCGATCTCCAGCATGGAGCTGTCATTCCTGTGGGGTCAGGCCGTCTGCTGATGGTTGAACTGTACAGGAACACCAGCGTGGTGTCACCCAGCCTGATGTCCCCAACCTTCATCCGGTGCTCCTGATGGGCCCTGGGTGGGAAGATGGGATGATGGGATGGGATGGGATGGGATGGGATGGGATGGGATGGGATGGGATGGGATGGGATGGGATGGGATGGGATGGGATGGGATGGGATGGGATGGGATGGGATGGGATGGGATGGGATGGGATGGGATGGGATGGGATGGGATGGGATGGTGTTAGCGTAGGAAAACACAGCACCACACAAAGGCGATCATGTGCGGTTCTTTATTTGAGCGCGCGGGACACAGGGGCATGGAATGCCCAAATGTTGTGCCCAAAAATACAGAGTTGATTTGTGATTTTATAGTTTCAAATTATAAATATGTTAACTAACCTCCACCCCTAGATACTGGTTATCCTATTTCTTAGTTACTATCTTAAATCATACCTACGCTTTACCCTGGGTTCTACTCGATTTGGTTAAAACAAAGCTTCTCAATTATCTCCCGGGCTGGAGTCACACTTGACTCAATTAAAACAATGGTATGAAGCTGGTTGGAGAAAGCTGACGTTTGTTCCAAGGCCAGGCTGTGTCAGATTTCAAGCCGTGCATCTTCTACCTTCACCCCACCATCCGCAGTTAGCTTATACAGAAATTATTATTTTTAACTCTCCACTGTCAATGGGATCTCATAACCCAAGCCAAAGCAGGGAAGCCTGGATGAAGTTTCCCAGACTGTGCATGTGGACAGGGCTCTTGGACTGCCCAGAACATCCCAAAGGTCACAGAACAAAAAATCAGCAGTTTTAAGGCTTGATCCCAGCCCCAGAACTTTTCCAGCTAAATAAATATATCCATTTCAAATCTGCCTCTCCCAACATGGACTCATGGAATGGTTTAGGTTGGAAAGGACCTCTGGGACTGAGTCCAGCCATGAACAGTCAGAAGCCACCAGCAGTGCTCCCCTGACTTCCTGGGGTCTGAGCACCTCCAGTGCTCTGGGCTTCATTCCATGCTGTAGTGGTGGTGTTCTCCTACTTGTTCCTAAAATCCTGGAATGGTTTGTTTTGGAAGGGATCTTCAGGATCACCTCATTCCAACCCTCCTGCCATGGGCAGGGACACCTTCCACCAGACATGGACAATTCCAGCAATTCCTAGAATTCCCCTAGAAGTATTTTGTTCACAGCATTCCTGTGGGCTCATCTATTCCTCCAGAGGAGGAAGGCCACATATCCAAAAAAAAAAATGGATGGAGTTTATTTCATCCCTAAAATAATCCTCTGAGCTCCCCTTGATAAGGGAAAAGCAACCCTTCCAAAATCCCATTAATTCCATTTCCATGCAATGGAGTGGAAGTGGAAGGAGTCAGTGCTCGGAAAATGGAGCAGCTTCTCCTCGGTCTTTTATGGAATCACAAAGTTTGGAAAAGACCTCTTGTGGGAAACTGAGGCACAGAAAATTCTCAAAACCTCGTGCGTTCAGGTCCAGATACAGAAGAGAGCACAGGACTTGGAAAAGGCTTCCAGCTTTAGAGACCATAAGCAAGAATGTGGGTTTGTATTCTTAGAAATATTATTAGAGTATTAGAGATTTTAATATTAGTATTTTAATATTTAGTATTTATATAAATAGAGTATTATTAATATTAGAGTATTAATATTAATGCATTAGAGACATATTAAGCTAGGTAGTGGAGAGTTTTAAGGTTTTAAAATTAAGATATAGGACTAATTACACAGGAAATAAGAAGTTTTAAGGTTTAGCAAGTAGTTTGTGTGTCACTATTTGGATTAAAAAAAATCCAGGTTGTGGCAGGATGTGTGATAATGTTTGATTAGCCATTGGTGTGAAAGTTAAAAAGATACATGTGGCAGATTATTGGCTAAAAATCATAAAAATCATTGGCAAAATCTCATAACCTGTGGTCTTGTGACCACTGATGACCACTTGTCGTTATAGGACTCAAACAAAAGGTGAAAGACTCCAAATATTTCAGAAGGCAAAAGGCATAGAAAACCCCTAAATTGTCTAATTTTGTAAGGTGTTCTGATACAGACGTAACACAATGGGTGAACAGGAATGATACCTACCCAATGCCATTGGTCAAACTAGGGAAACAGCCAGAACATTTTTCTCTAAGGACCAGAAAGGCAAAACACCACCTGGAGAAAGATTGTTTTGGGAAAGGAGAATTGTTTCGCCAAGATTGTTTTGGGAAGAAGCTTTCCTAAGAAACTTTTCCTTTGGGAAAGGAGTTAGCAGATACCAGCAGGCTAAAATCTCTCAGGCCCAAAAATATGAGGCCCAGAGACCGCTGGCCATGAACTCCTGGTGAACGCAGTGAAGACGTTCTCATTCCTTGAGACTGAGGGAATAAATCACATTTTAAGATGTCTGTTAAAATCCTGACAAAGCGGTGGTGAGGACCACCCCACCCAACCTTCGGTCCTCTCCGACCACCCCGCCCCAGCGGCTGTTTCCCAATTCCACCCCCTGCCATTCCAGGAACCTCCTGCTCCCGGACGGGGTCCCCGCGGAGCGGCAGTGGGCGCGGTTCTACATCAAGATCTACCGCGCCGAGGGGCTGCCGCGGATGAACACCAGCATCATGGCCAACGTCAAGAAGGCCCTCATCGGCGAGAACAAGGACCTGGTGGACCCCTACGTGCAGGTGGCCTTCGCGGGGCAGAAGGTGAGCAGGGAGGGCCCAGGGTGACCGCAGGAGGTGACACCGGCAGGGCCAGCAGGTGGCCGTAGATGGTCTCGGTCATCCTTGCATGTCTGGATGGGCGTGGTGTCGCCTGGCACATCGGGGTGGAAGCAGTGTCACCTCATTTTGGCTCTCCAGGATGAGTTTGAGCCCTCTCTGGTCAAGGAAGAGGATTCCTTGCTCAGGAGAGGGCGGAATGGGTGGAAGGGAGCAGCTGAGGTGGTGAGGGATGGTTTGGGAGATCCAACCCTTGTCCGATATCCGTCTCTCCTCAATTCCTAGGGAAAGACATCCATACAAAAGAGCAGCTACGAGCCCCTCTGGAACGAGCAGATCATCTTCACGGAGATGTTTCCCCCGCTGTGCAAACGGATCAAGATCCAGATCCGGGACTCAGACAAGGTCAATGACGTGGCCATCGGGACGCATTTCATCGATCTGAGGAAGATCTCCAACGAAGGGGACAAAGGTAAAGTTGGCGTGGGGGCGTTCCTTTGGCAGAGTTCCCAAAGTTTCCCAGGCTCCTTCCCACCCCTCGAATTCTTTGGTGCTCATCTGGAGAGACCTTGATGTCCTGAAATGTGAGAGGTTCCTGGGCCAGTACCCTGAACACCAAGACCCTTCACAAACTTTTGGCCAATGCCTGAAAGCAAAGACCCCCCCCCTAGAACAATTCGCTCTTCCAAAAATTCCATGGATGGATGAGCATTTGTCAGGCTCCCTATTCCCACATGTGGAAGATGGGAAACCAGACGCAGAACTGGAAGGGGACTAACGGGAATTCTCCTTCCTTGGCCTTCAAAATGGGGAATTACTGAAGACCTGCCCAGTTCCCATCACTACTTTCCCTGGAAATTTCCCAAAAAAAAAAACCCAGGAGGCTCTGGGGGGATCTTTGGGCTCTGCACAACTTCCTGAAAGGAGGCGGAAGGGGGGGGGGGGTCGGGGTCTGCTCCCAGGGAACAGGGACAGGAGGAGAGGGAACGGCCTCAGGCTGTGCCAGAGCACGCTCAGGGTGGATTTTGTGAAAAGCCCTTCCTGGAAATGGCTGTTCATCCCTGGCACGGGGTGGAGTTTCCATCCCTGGAGGGATTTAAAAGCCATTTGGATGTGGCACTTGGGGACATGGGTTAGTTGTGGCCTTGGCAGTGCTGGGATCCCATGGAAAAACTGCTGGAAAAATCTCCTGGAAATGCATTAGGTGGGAGATTGAGGTACAAGACTTAAATCCTTCCACTCACCCTGGTTGTGACAGGGCAGGCTCAGGTTGGACATCAGGAGGAATTTCTCCAAGGAAAGGGTGGTCAGGGATTGGAAGGGGCTGCCCAGGGAGGTTTGCAGTGCCTGTCCCTGGAGGACTCCAAGGAATTCCTGGATGTGGCACTGAGTGCTCTGGGCTGGTGACAAGGTCAGGATCGGGCACAGCTTGGGCTCCATGGTCTGGGAGCTCTTTTCCAACCCAAATGATCCTGGGATTCCCTGAAAACTCTCTTTACGGATGGTGGCACTTCCATGGGCACACAGGAACACACCCCAGCATGGTCCACCACAGACAGACCAGGCAAAGCGACGCCAAGAAATTCCCTCTCCCCTCTCCACCCCCTTCCCACCCGCCCGTTCCGTCCCCTCAGGTTTCCTGCCCACCTTCGGCCCCGCCTGGGTGAACATGTACGGCTCCACCCGGAACTACACCCTGATGGACGAGCACCAGGAGCTCAACGAGGGCCTGGGCGAGGGCGTCTCCTTCCGCGCCCGGCTCCTGCTGGGGCTGGCCGTGGAGATCCTGGACACCACCAACCCCGAGATCAACAGCTCCACCGAGGTGCAGGTGGAGCAGGCCACGGCCGTGGCTGACGTAAGTCCCCGTGACCCCCCGGCATCCAGGGATCTCCAGTTTGGGATCTCAGGAGTATTGGATTGTCACCTTTGGTCTCGTAAATCAAGGGTTTAAGGTGTTGTCCCAGATGTTCTGCATCTCGCAGAGGAAGTAAATCTCACAGGATTCCAGGTCTGAGGATCATTCCAGTGCTGAGTTCCCTTAGAAATGCTGGGAATGTCTGAGTGAGATTGTTTTTCTGTCACTGGCACAGCTTTCCCAGAAAAGCTGTGGCTGGTCCATCCCTGGAATTGTCCGAGGCCAGGCTGGACAGGGCTTGGAGAACCCTGGGATGGAGGAAGGTGAAATGAAACCAGAATGATCTTTAAGGCCCCATTCCCATCCAAACCATTCCCACCATTTCTATCATCTCCTGAACTTTGGGATGTTTCTCCGTGTGGGAAATACACACGCACAGTGACTCACCCCCCAATTCCAGCTGTCCCACTCTTATCCTGATGGGTTTCAATCAGGAGCCAAGGATCTCATTTATTTCCCAGCCAGGGGGAATGAAAACACCTGGAAACAGAACCATTCCAGTTCCGTGGGAGCATCCAGGCACTGGGATTTGTGCGGTTTGATCAATTCAGAACTCAGGCTTGCATTCCTGAATGTTCCTGAGAGCCCCTCCTGGACAGGGGGGTGATTTATCCCCAAACAGTTCAAGGTTATTTATGGGTTTGTTATCTTCTTTTCTGTTGTTAGAGCTGGGATTAATTTCTCAAGAGGCGCAGTTTGTGTTCGGATTCAGATGTTTATTAATTCTTATCTATGTTACAGTCTCACCAGCTGTGAGTTCCAGCAAACAAAGTGAAAAATGGCTCTGTCTCTAACTCTTTCCAAGGTCTTTTAAGCACAAACTGTCCAATTATGAAATGACACCTAAATTATTTTTACTTTTAACCCAATAACCAACCACCTGTGGCCTGCAATGTGGATTTTTCTACCTCATTACAAGATACTACCCAGACCCATGAAGAAAAAGGCAAAAAAGAAGGACTGGCCTCTGCCCTAAACCCTCCATCTTGCTTTATATCTATTACTATATTCTAAACCCTTAAACTCTAAGTTTTTCACCCTGTGATATCACAGATTTCCATTCAAACCCACACCCACAATCCCAATGCTGTCACTCAATTTTGGAAGCCTCTTCCATGGCCTCAGGTCCAGTGCAGTGTTCACTTGGGGGTCAGAGCCTGTCAGCAGAGAAAGCCTGAAATTCTCAGTGCCCAGGGTTCCAAGAGTTACCTTTAATGAAAAGACATTAAAATGAAATCTTTAATTAAACACTCTCTACAACGACCTGGAAGATGAGAGACAAAACCCTCCTGGTCCCTTTGGAAACGGGATCCCGAGGGATGGACCTGTCTCTCCCTCCCTCTGGCCCCCAACCCTCAGCCCTGGGATCTCTTTCTCCTGCAGAACTGCAGCGGAAAGATGGAGGAATTCTTCCTCTTCGGAGCCTTCCTGGAGGCCACCATGATCGACAGGAAGATTGGGGACAAACCCATTAACTTCGAGGTCACCATAGGTTGGTTTTTTTTTGGGGGGTGTGTTGTGAAAATCAGAATCCAAAGCTGGGAGTGTGGTTTATTCCCAATTTTCCATTCCAACCCCTGCTAGAGCAGGTTTGGGGAGCAGGGAATGGCTCCTCCGTGGGCACGAGGGATGTGGGATCCCATGTCTTGTATTTTGTGCCTGCTGGGCTGTGGCCAGTGGAGCTGATCCCTCTCCCATCCTGGCTTTGTGCTCTGGAAAACTCAGCTCCACAAGGGAATGTATTCCCAGGGGATTGAGAGGGGACAGAAGCAGGGCATGGACACCTCTCCCTAATTTCCAGCTCCTGGATGTGGCTCCAGGAACTCAAACTCCAACATTCTCCACAATTCCAGCAGAGAAAACTTCTGCCCACCCGAATTCGATCCCAGAGCTGGGAGTTACAACCCTGTGAATCGATTCCATCTTTTTTTATTCTTCTTTCCTTGAGGTAACTATGGCAACCAGGTGGACGGCTGCAGCAAACCCCTCCTGCGGAGGAAGAAAGAGGGAGGGGACGGGGACGAGGAGGAGTCAGAGCTGCTCCAGAATTCCAGTGAGGATGAAGGTGGTGAGGATGGAGAGCTGGTTTCTGTTTCTTCATCCCAGCCCATGAAGCCCCTGGTCACAGACAGGTCAGTTTGTCCACTTGGGCATGGACAGGTCAGTGTGTCCACCTGGATTTGTGTGGTCACTGTGTCCACCTGGTCACTGGATCAGTGTGTCTTGGACGGGTCACAGACTGGTCAGTGTGTCCACCTGGGCATGGACAGATCAGTGTGTCCACCTGGACATGGACAGGTCAGTGTGTCCACCTGGGCATGGATAGATCAGTGTGTCCACCTGGACACAGACAGGTCAGTGTGTCCACCTGGGCATGGTCAGATCAGTGTGTCCCCATAGGCACAGACTGGTCAGTGTGTCCACCTAGACATCAGTGTGTCCCCCTGGGCATGGACAGGTCAGTGTGTCCACCTGGGCATGGACAGGTCAGTGTGTCCACCTGCTCACAGACTGGTCAGTGTGTCCACCTAGACATCAGTGTGTCCCCCTGGTCACGGACAGGTCAGTGTGTCCACCTGGGCACAGAGAGGTCAGTGTTTCCACCTGGGCATGGACAGGTCAGTGTGTCCACCTGGGCACAGAGAGGTCAGTGTTTCCACCTGGGCATGGACAGGTCAGTGTGTCCACCTGGGCACAGAGAGGTCAGTGTTTCCACCTGGGCATGGACAGGTCAGTGTGTCCACCTGGGCATGGACAAGTCAGTGTGTCCACCTGGGCCTGGACAGGTCAGTGTGTCCCCCTAGATTTGTGTGGTCACTGTGTCCACCTGCTCACTGGATCAGTGTGTCTCGGACAGGTCACAGACAGGTCAGTGTGTCCACCTGGACATGGACAGGTCAGTGTGTCTACCTGGGCACTGAGTCAGTGTGTCCACATGGTCATGGACAGGTCAGTGTGCCCCCTGGGCATTGGGTCAGTGTAACCACCTGGATTTGTGTGGTCATTGTGTCCACCTGGGCATGGTCAGGTCAGTGTGTCCACCTGCTCACAGACTGGTCAGTGTGTCCACTAGGCATCAGTGTGTCCCCCTGGGCATGGACAGGTCAGTGTGTCCATCTGGATTTGTGTGGTCACTGTGTCCACCTGGGCACAGAGAGGTCAGTGTTTCCACCTGGTCATGGACAGGTCAGTGTGTCCACCTGGGCATGGACAGGTCAGTGTGTCCACCTGGATTTGTGTGGTCAGTGTCCATTTGGGCACTGGGTCAGTGTGTCCCCATAGGCACAGACAGGTCAGTGTGTCCACCTGGACACAGACGGGTCAGTGTGTCCCCCATAGACACAGACAGGTCAGCGTGTCCACCTGGACACAGAAAGGTCAATGTGTCCACCTGGACACGGACGGGTCAGTGTGTCCACCTGGTCACAGACAGGTCAGTGTGTCCACCTGGACACAGAAAGGTCAATGTGTCCCCCTGGACACGGACAGGTCAGTGTGTCCACCTGGGCATGGTCAGGTCAATGTGTCCCCCTGGACATAGACAGGTCAGTGTGTCCACCTGGTCACAGACAGGTCAGTGTGTCCACCTGGTCACAGACAGGTCCGTGTGTCCCCCATAGGCACAGACAGGTCAGTGTGTCCACCTGGTCACAGACAGGTCCGTGTGTCCCCCATAGGCACAGACAGGTCAGTGTGTCCACCTGGGCATGGACAGATCAGTGTGTCCACCTGGGCACTGGATCACTGTGTCCATCTGGATTTGTGTGGTCGTTGTGTCCACCTGGGCACAGAGAGTTCAGTGTGTCCATTTGGGCACTGGGTCAGTGTCCACCTGTATTTATGTGGTCAGTGTGTCCCCCTGCACACAGACAGGTCAGTGTGTCCACCTTGTGTGGCACTTGGGGACACGGGTCAGTGGCGGCCTTGGCAGTGTCGAGATCCCAGATGGAAAAACAGCTGGAAAAATCTGCAAATGCATCAGGCAGGAGGAGTTTGGGATACAAAGGCTCCAATCCTCTGCCTGGTGAGGTGTGCCCGGAGAGGTCTGGATTTGCATTCCAAGCACTGGGATAAGAAAGATAATTGGATTTAAGATTATGAGATTCGCTTGGAGTGGATTTTTATCAAGTTTTAGCAGTAGATTGGTGTTAATTGAATTCACTGTCTCATTAAATCAATTGGGAAAAAATATCCGGCAAAGATAAGCGTCTCCCTGGAATTCCCTCCCTGTTTTCATTAATATCCAGCACAATTAAGTTCCCCAGGGATTCCCCCCTTGTTTCCACGAATATCCAGCACAGATAAGACCCCCTGAAATTCCCTCCCTTGTTTCCCTGAATATCCAGCACAATTAAGTCCCCCTGGAATTCCCCCGCTTGTTTCCATGAATATCCAGCACAATTAAGTCTCCCTGGAATTCCCTCTCTTGTTTCCGTGAATATCCAGCACAATTAAGTCCCCCTGGAATTAAGACCCCCTTGTCCAGCTGAATCCCGAAGGGAGATGAGAAACTCCGATGTTTTGGGGCCTCTCCCATCCTGTTTTTTCCCAAAATCTCCAGCTCTGGGAGCTCCCCACTCCATCACGGGGCTCTGCTGACATCTCCTGGTGGGAACACCTGGGGAGAGCTGGATTTGACTCCCGGTGATTCCAGGAACAGCAAGATTCCCTTTTCCGGGTGTTGAGTGCCGGCTCAGTGTTCCAAAAGTGTGGATCACCCTTCCTTTTAGCCGTGCCCTCGCTATTCCGAGGGCAGCTCGGGCAGGGCTCGGAGCAGCCGGGAGGCTTCAGAATCCCGGGACCGTTTGGGTGGGAAGGGATCTTAAAGATCACTGGTTCCAGCCCCGACACATTCCCATCTCCCAGGTTGTTCCAAGCCCCCTCCAACCCGGCCTCGGACACTCCCAGGGGATGGGGCAGCCCCCGGGCACTGCACCCATCCATCCTGGGCCTGGCGTTGGGAATGGTCTCGGGAAAAACGGAGCCTCTGTTCTCCAGGATGCACCTGGAGCTGCTTGGTGGGAAAAATCCCTTTTCCTGACCCATAGAGGGGGCTCCTGAGAAGCGTTTTAAGAGATTTTATTCCATTTTCAGTTTCACGAAAAGGGTGAGACGGTACAGAAGTTACAATTCACGCCATCACAATCGGAAGCCAAATTATTTCCTAATTACAATCCATTTTAAGCGTTTCTTATCAGCTTTTGCCACACCGTGCTGCTAATGCTTTTAAGCCGATCATTTAAAAATACCCCTCGTGGGTCTTGCTGCAATGCATCTTTCACATTTCTCAAAAAATATCTGGTCTATTTGCAAGGTCGTTATTTAAAACTTGTTTCTAGTTCCATTTCTCTCTCAAGAATCTTTGTCCTATCCCATGGCCTTTCTGAGTCAGCGTATTTTATCTCAGAGTTTGCACACAGGTGCACAAGGCTACCTGAGCCTTCTGCCAGGATTTGGGAATTCCCTACAAATCCATTCCCTGCACGGGAATTCCCTGCAAATCCATCCCCCACACCGCCTCACTCCCACTCTGGAGCTCCTGTATCCCCCTTCCCACCACGGCACTGGGAGTGGGGTGGGACGGGGGCCGTTCCCGGCCAGGATTGTCACCCTCACAGGGTTGTGCCTCCTCCTGCAGGAATTACTTCCACCTGCCCTACCTGGAGAAGAAGCCCTGCATCTACATCCGGAGCTGGTGGCAGGACCAGCGGCGCCGGCTCTACAACGCCAACATCATGGACAAGATCGCCGACAAGCTGGTCAGGGGTGGACGGGGAGGGACGGAGGGATGGGGGGGACACAGATGGGACACGGGGCTGGCACGGGGCACGGCCACATCCAGGATCCCTGCTCCAAAGCTGGGGCAGTGCCTGAAAAGGGGAAAATTCCCTGTGGGGAATCACCGAATTCCAGCAGCTCCTGGAGGATTCTGTGGGTCAGGTCCAGATGTTCCCACAAAAGGGAACGGGGGTGGGGAGGATTTGTCACCTGGGCTGGAGGGGTAAAGCGCTCATGTGGCAGAGCCAGGGAAGGCAAGGCTCCAGGGAGAGCTTGGAGATCCTTCCAGAGCCTAAAGGAGCCCCAGGAGGGCTGGAGAGGGACTTGGGACAAGCCCGGAGGGACAGGAGAAGGGGGAATGGGTACAAACTGGGAAAGGGGAGATTTTTGGAGGGGATATTGGCATGGAATTCTTCCCTGTGAGGGTGTGGAGGCTCCAAGGGATGGGGTTTGGAGCAGCCTGGGATAGCGGGAGGTGCTCCTGCCCGTGGCAGTGGAGTTGGAATTCAGCGATTCCCACCCAAACCATTCCATGATTTTATAAGTCTCAGTGCATTCCCAGGGAGCCTTCGGGAGAGCTTCACATCGGGCAGGGTCAGAGCAGGATTTGGGAAGGGTCCCCAGGGCAGGTCCCTCCAAGAGGGTTTGGATCTTGGCCGGCTCATTCCTTGAGGGCACCGGAGCCTTTCCCGGCACCCACAGCTGTGTCCCCAAACGCGTTCCGGGGAAGCAGCCGGGCCTTCCCTCCGCGTGGGGTTGGCTCAGGGGGTCCCCAAGCCCCCCGCCCCTCACACCACCCCCGCTGGTGCCGCAGGAGGAAGGGCTCAACGACGTGCAGGAGATGATCAAGACGGAGAAGCCGCACCCGGAGCGCCGGCTGCGGGGCGTCCTGGAGGAGCTGAGCAGTGGCTGCCTGTGAGTGACACGCGGGAGGGGCGGCACCGTCCGGGTCCCCTCTTCCCAGGCTGGGAATGTCACCTCACCCCGTGCCTTGTCCTCGGGATGCTGGGATGACATTCCGTGACATTGGCACGATGCCTTGGGCTGGAGTGTGGTGCTTCCACCTGCACCCCAAACACCCCAAAGCAGGAGTGGGAACCCAAATCCTGTGGTCTCCACGGGCTGGTGGCACCTGATGGCACCTGGTGGCACCTGGTGGCACCTGATGGCACCTACTGCCCCTTCCTGACTCTGAGCTGGTGGTGTGAACCAGCTTCTTGTCCACAGTTCTTTTGAAAGTTGGAAGGAATCAGAACATTTCCATCCAGGGATGTGGCTAGGCTGGCAGAGACCTCCCTGGGAAGGGTTCCCATGGGAATCACCCCGCTGGGTTGTCCTAGTTTAGGGCAAATTAGGGAGGAAACCTCCTAACAGGGACCCTCCAGAATAGCAAATTCAAGTGGCCCCTCCCCCAAGTGGTCTAGGAAGAAATTTCTTTAGAGACGAGTGGAAAAAAACCTATTTATTTAACAAGCAAAGTGCCCACGAGCACAAAAAGAATGAACAACATGAAACAACAAAATCTCTCGCCGTTCTGAAGAGAGATGGCAAAATGCCAGGGGTTGTAGCTCGCCTCTCCCAGTCTCTTATCAGTCTTATTACTCTTATCAGTCTTATTACTCTTATCAGTCTTATTACTCTTATCAATCTTATTACTCTTATCAGTCTTATTACTCTTATCAGTCTCTTATCAGTGTCTTGTTGGTCTCTTAGCAGTCTCTTATCAGTCCCTCTGGCACTGGAAAACGCCAGCCCCAGTGGGTGGCAGGCCTGAGCTCCCGGTGTTTTTCTGGGTTTTCAGTCCAGAGCAGGTTTAAACAGTTCCAAGAAAAAAGGGGGAAAAAAAGGCAATCCAGGGAATTTCTCTGCCTCAGCCAGCTAAAAAACTAAAAGTCAGGACATCTCTGTCCCGCTGTCTGTCCGTGCTGCAGACAAAGTCTGGGAGCAGAATCCAGAGGAGTGAGTGCAGTTCCTGCAACCAAACCCTGCTCTGCTTCTTTCCCCCACTCCCTCTCAGAGTCTTAAAGGTGTAGAATTAAATATCCAGCAAAACGGAACAGGCAGCTGGGGACACCAGCATCCCAAAGTCACGCCAGGACTTTTCCCACAGGCGCTTCCTGACCCTGGCTGACAAGGACCAGCACCACTCGTCCCGCACGAGGCTGGACCGGGAGAGGCTCAAATCCTGCATGCGGGAGCTGGTGAGTGGGGTCCAGCCCCCCAAGGGGCTCCGGGAGAGCTGGAGAGGGGCTTTGGGAGAGGCCTGGAGGGGCAGGACACAGGGAATGGCTTCCCACTGCCAGAGGTCTGGGATGGATGGGATATTGGGAAGGAATTGTTCCCTCTGAGGGTGGCAAGGCCCTGGCACGGGTTGTCCAGGGAAGAGTGGAGGAGGATTCCTGAGCAGGGGCTGGAATTTGGCCCATGGACACGCTGGTTTGCAGCCCCTGCGGGTCGAGGGTTTGGGGTTTAATCCTGAGCAGAGGAGCCCAAAGCCCGCTCGGGTCTCACACAAATCCCGGGTGTCACTTGGGTCCTGCTGCCTCCCCTCCATCAGGCTCTGGGGAGAAATTCGGGAGCACAGAGGAGGTGGAAAGGGAATTTTGGGAAGCCTGCAGGGCAGAGCTGCCCCACGGAAAGAGGTTTGGGGTGATTTTGGGAACCCCACAGAGCAGAGCTGCTCCACGGACAGAGATTTTGGGGTGATTCAGGTTTGGGGGTGATTTTGGGAATCCCAAAGGTCAGAGCTGCTCCAAGGGCAGAGATTTAGGAGTGAATTCAGGAACCCCACAGAGCAGAGATGCCGTAAGTACAAAGGTTTTGGGAATCCCGAAGATCAGAGTTGCTCCAGGGATGGAGGTTTCAGGGATATTAAGGTTTGGGGGTGATTTTGGGAACCCCAAAAATCAGAGCTATCAGGGATAGAGGTTTGGGGGTGATTTTGGGAGCCCTGCAAGGCAGAGCTGCTCTGGGGACAGAGGTTTTGGGGTGATTCAGGTTTGAGGGTGATTTTGAGATGCCCACAGGGCAGAGCTGCCCCAGGGACAGAGGTTTTGGGGTGATTTTGTGAATCCTGCAGGGCAGAGCTGCTCCAGGGACAGAGGTTTGGGGTGATTCAGGTTTGGGGGTGATTTTGGGAACCCCACAGAGCAGAGCTGCCCCAGGGACAGAGGTTTGGGGATGTTTTTGGGAACCCTGCTCCAGGGACAGAGGCTTGAGAGTGATTCAGGTTTGTGGGTGATTTTGGGAATTATGAAGATCAGAGCTGCTCCCAGGGACAGAAGTATGGGGGTGATTTTGGGAACCCCACAGTGCAGAGATGCCATAGGGACAAAGGTTTGGGGGTGATTTTGGGAACCCCACAGGGCAGAGCTGCTCTGAGGACAGAGGTTTGGTAGTGATTCAGGTTTGGGGCTGATTTCGAGACGCCCACAGAGCAGAGTGCTCCAGGAACAGAGATTTTGCAGTGATTCAGGTTTGGGGGTGATTTTGGGAACCCCACAGAGCAGAGCCACTCCAGGGACAGAGATTTGGGATGATTTTGGGAATCCTGAAGATCTGAGCTGCCCCAGGGACAGAGGTTTGAGGGTGATTTTGGGAACCCTGCAGGGCAGAGCTGCTCCTGGGACAGAAGTTTGGGGTGATTTGGGGAATCCTGAAGATCTGAGCTGCCCTGGGGACAGAGGTTTGGGGGTGGTGGCTCCACTCCTTGGCAAGGATGTGCAGGAGAGATGGACGAGGAGCCGGTGGCTTCCCCAGCTGGCACGGCCAAGGACACCAACCTCAGTGGCCAGCTGCATCCTCGAGAGCCAGGAACTGTGAAATTCCCCACTTTCCCCTGGAAACTCCAGGGTCAGGTGCTGGGTGACAGCAGGAGAGGCCCCTTCCTTTAGCCACCCCAAAATTCTCCAGGCTCAGGTGACGCCTTTGTGGTGTCACCTCCTCCTGGGCTGTCTCTGCCCCCTCAGGGGCTCTCCAATGCCAAGGTCAACAAATTGTGCCAGAAAATGTCCACCCCGATGTGGTGGCACCTGTCCTTTGTCCGAGCCGTGTCCAGACGTCCTGGCTGTCCCCACAGGAGAACATGGCCCAGCAGGCCACGGCCCTGCGCTCCCAGGTGAAGAGGAACACCATGAAGGACAAGCTGAAGCTGGTGCAGAACTTCCTGCAGAAGCTGCGGTTCCTGGCGGATGAGGTGGGTCCATCACGGGATGGGGCGGGTCTGGCTGGGGCAGCTCGTGGAGACAGAAACCTGGGATGGATGGGATGGATGGGATGGATGGGATGGATGGATGGGATGGATCAACGGATGGATGATGGATGGATGGAGGGATGGGATGGATGGATGGGTGGATGGATGAGATGAATCCACAGATAGGTAGATGAGATGGATGGGATGGATGGACGGATGGATGATGGATGGATGGAGGGATGGGACAGATGGATGAGACAGTTGGGTGGATGGATGAGATGGATCCACAGATGGATAGATGAGATGGATGGAGGGAGGGATGGATGGATGGGATGGATGGAGGGATGGATGGAGGGATGGATGGAACAGATGGATGGGATGGATGGAGGGATGGATGGAGGGATGGATGGAACAGATGGATGGGATGGATGGATGGATTGATGGATGGAGGGATGGATCCACGGATGGATGGATGGATGGATGGATGATGGATGGGATGGATGGAATGGATGGGACATATGGAATGGATGGGACATATGGAAGAGATGGATGGGATGGATGGGATGGATGGAAGCATGTGTGGAGACCTCCAAGGGCAGGAGAGGTCCCTTGGCAAGGAGCCATTCCAATTCTGTGAGCTGCCCCATGATCCCTGTGCACTCCTGGGTGGGAATGAGCCTATGTTAAAGAAATTTAAGAGTTTCCCAGGCAGGGACAGAGCTGGGTCCTCCCACAGCAGAGCTGGAGATGTTTCAGCCAGTCCCAGCCGTGGAGGGATCCTGTGGATCCCTGGGAAATCAGGAACTGGAAGGTGACGCATCAGATCCTGGACTGGTTTGGGTGGGAAGGGACTTGAAATCCCCTCCACTTCCAACCCTGGCACCTTCCACTATCCCAGGGTGCTCCAAGCCCCATCCAGCCTGGCCTGGGACACTGCCAGGGATCCAGGGGCAGACACAGCTTCTCTGGGAATTCCAGCCCAGCCACTCCCCACCCTCACAGGGAATGATTCCTTCCCAAAATTCCATCCATCCCTGCCCTCTGCCAGTGGAAAGCCATTCCCTGGCTCCTGTCTCTCCATCCCTAGTCTCCAGTCCATCTCCAGCTCTCCTGGAGCCCCTTTAGGCTCCAGAACGATTCCATGATACTTTTCTAATTTAGAACTGACTCAGAGGGGGTTCTTGGTCCCCCCCGGAACTGCAGCCGTTCCACCTCCTGCTTCCATTTCCCATGGAAGGCTCCCAGCTCCATCCCTGGTTAAAGCCAGGCCTTCCCTGGCCCTGACCCAATCCAGATTTGAGGAGTGATGGGCCCTGTCCAGACTGGGAACCTCTTCCCTGGAAAGGGGATGAAGGAATGGCAGCTGCCCTCCCCTCCCCAATGGCACTGAAGGAAAAGGGAAGGAAAACCTTCAGCCTTCCATGCCCAAATTTATATTTTTTTTAACTTTAACCAACGTAAATCCCAGTTTCTTTCCTGGCGGGCTTAGCTGTGAGCAGCTTTTTTGGAATGGGAACCTCGGAACAATTCCAGTGACCCCCGCTGTGGTAACACACTCATCCATCCTCCATGGAATCTGCTGGATTGGCCTCCAGCAGGTCTCCAGCCCCACCTCAGTGCCCTGGTGATGGGAGCTGGGGCACTGACAGGGCTCTCCTGCGGCATTCCCAGCCCCAGCACACGATTCCCGATGTTTTCATCTGGATGATGAGCAACAACAAGCGCATCGCCTACGCGCGCATCCCTTCCAAGGACATCCTGTACTCCATCGTGGACGAGGAGATGGGCAAGGACTGCGCCAAAGTGAAGACGGTTTTCCTCAAGGTGAGAATCTGTCTTTTCCGGGGGGCTGCAGCCCAGAGGAGGGAAATGGAGGGGATTTGGGAGATGAGGGTGAGAGTTTTGTATCCGTTTCTTCTGGGGCTTGAATATTGGAAAAATACGATTTGTGCTCTGCTGGTAGGGGTGGAATTCTGCTCCTAGGGAGGGTGAAGCATTGATGTTACCCAGTCTGGTAAGCGGCAAATGTTTGGAAAGAGGGAGATGTTTGATCCAGCTAGAAATCCAGAGAATATCTGGCATAGGAAAAGGAAACCACGGTGGGAAGAGGACAATGCATGAGCCAGAGCAATGTCACAATCCCAAAGAATCCTTGGGCTTAAGGAATGGCAGCACAAAGCCCCAGAGAGGTTGGGCACTCCAAGAGGGGTCTTGTTGGAGTCCAGGACATGCCTCTGGCCACCCTGGGGGGTTTGGAGACCGGACAGGGGGGTCTGGGATCTACACAAGGGGCTCAGCCAGCCTCACACAGAGCCCAGGAGGACACTGCCTCTGATCCCTGTCCACGGGAGTGAATGCCCACAGTGTATGAACAATCACAAGCTGAGAGAATTCAAAATAAGTAGTATTTAGTTTATCACAGAGTGTAAATGTAGAATTTAGGATTTTTAGCATATGGGCTTGAAGAGGCAAGATGGAGGAATTGGGGAGTGGTCCTGTCGTCCTTGTCCTTGTCCTTGTCCTTGTTCTTTCCCCCCATTTTCTGCTGAGTTCTATCACATATTCCCGGTATCCACGTGAACTCTTCCCTTCCTTGTGCCCAGCTCCCCGGGAAGAGGGGCTTCGGCCCTGCTGGCTGGACAGTGCAGGCCAAGATGGAGATCTACCTGTGGCTGGGCCTCAACAAGCAGCGCAAGGACTTCCTGAGCGGCCTCCCCTGTGGCTTCGAGGAGAAGAAAATCCCCCGAGGCCAAAACCTGCCCTCCTTCCCACCCATCAGCCTCCTGTACACCAGTAAGGAGCTCCCACTGATGCCTTGGGAAGGCTGGCCTGGAACAGAGACTAGGCGGAGCTAAGAGAATAAAGTAGATATTTATTAAAAGGCGTTTATGGGTGCACCTCGGGTGGGACAAGAGCCTGGCCAGGGCTACACCCAAAATGATCACAAAATGGTCAGAAAATGGTCACAGAATGGACCCAAAATAGACCCAAAATGGACACGAAATGGACCCAAAATGGCTGCCCAATCCTGAAGTCTCACACTTTTATAAGTTTTGGTCCATTTGCATGTTGTCCCCAACTCTTCAGGTTATGAAGTCCCATCCTTCTTGTTTTCTCTCTTCAGTCCACCTTTGTTTGTGCTTTTGGACTGAAAACTTATAACAGTTGTCCTTGGTGTGCAGCAGGAAAAAGATTTGTTTTGTGTCCCTGCTCTGTGAGGAGCTGAGTGACCCTGACTGCGAGCTCAGAGCTGCACCCTGGGCAGCACAGAGTCTGAAATACACAAAAGATAAAACTTAAGGCATCATTTCCTCACTTAAGGCATCGCCATGGGATGGGGCATGGAGAGGGCAGGAGGGAGCCTGGCTGGACACCCCCTGGCCCAAGGGCTTCCAGGAGATAAAGAGGAAATTGTTCCTGTTGTCCAGGAGAGCTGTGGGGTGGGAATTGTGTCCCCTCATCCCAATCCCATTCAGAGTTGTTGTGCACACAGCAAGCAGGATACCACGGAAATCCGTATCCATCCGGGATTCGCGCTTTGGGTTGAGGTCCTTCACCCGTGAGCAAAACCAGGCTCCTGGGACGTTCCTTTGGAGGGCTCCCGGAGGTCATCCCAAGCCACCCCATCCCATTCCCTCTCTCTTCCAGAGAAGCAGGTGTTCCAGCTGCGAGCCCACATGTACCAAGCCAGGAGTCTGTTCGCAGCCGACAGCAGCGGCCTCTCGGATCCCTTTGCGCGGGTCTTCTTCATCTCCCAGAGCCAGTGCACCGAGGTGAGCATTCCCGGGATTTGGGGACGGAGGGACGGCTGACTCCACGGGTTCCACGCTGCTCCTGTAGCACAGACCCCATGAACATGGGTTAGGCTGATCCTGGTCTCCTGCGGTGGGAGAACAGCTCCAGAATCGGGCACCGGCTGTTTCCAGACCTCTCCCCAGGAGCCCATTCCCAATTTATGCCCCATTCCCTGCGATTCCCTGCGATTCCCCGCGATTCCCCACGATTCCCCGCGATTCCCCGCGATTCCCCGCGATTCCCCGCGATTCCCCACGATTCCCTGTGGTTTCCCATGATTCCTTGCCAGTTTAGGCACAACTGGGTCATGTTAAAGTGATTTTTCAGTCTTCCCTTCCCAATCCAAGGGTTGCCAAGCTTTAGGGAGACTGGACTCTGGGAATAATCCAGCTCTGCTCACCTGCTATTGGATTGTTTTCCTCAGAAGATTCCCAGTGCCTCCCTTGTCCAAAAAACGTGCCGCAGCCCCACCTGCCACCCTTTTCCAGGTCCTTTTCCATTCCTGGAGCAGTAGGAATCTCTCCCATTTTCCCAGGTTCTCAACGAGACCCTCTGCCCAACCTGGGACCAGCTCCTGGTGTTCGACAACGTGGAGCTGTACGGGGAAGCTCACGAGATGCGGGATGACCCCCCCATCATTGTCATCGAGATCTATGACCAGGACACCGTGGTAGGGAAATCCCACGGAATTGCGCTTGGTTTGGATGCCGGGATCTCTCCAGATTTGGAGGCAGAGGATTTGGGGAGCTTTTTTCTTGATCCTTGCTTGGAAAATGGTCCCTGTGTGTCTCCCATGGAGCCTCTGCAGCTTGTAAATCTCAGATGTGACTTGATGATTCTTATTTTTGGAGAGGGAGGGAAGAGGCTGTAGCCAAGGAGTCTTTCCGTTTGGGAAAACTGCTCATCCCTGGCCTTCTTGCTGTCCCAGCCTTCAGCTGGCCTAAACCTTCTTCAAGGAGTCACAAGTGAAAGTTTTCCCTGGGCTTTGGCATCCCAAGACCAGAGCACTGATCCCGCTCCTGTTCTGACCACAATGGGGAGAACAGCAGGGATAATTTTGGAATTCCTGTGTTGGATTCCCAACCCCAAGTGCTCCTGGGGAGAACCATGGGGCTAGTTTTGGAATTCGTGTATTAAATCCCCAACTCTAAGTGCTCTTGGGGAGAATCACAGGGCTAATTTTGGAATTTGTGTATTAAATCCCCAACTCTAAGTGCTCTTGGGGAGAATCACAGGGCTAATTTTGGTATTCCCATCTTGGATCTCCAAGCCCAAGTGCTGCTGGTGAGAACCACGGGGCTGATCTGGGAATTCTCATGTTGGATTCCCAACCCTGCATGCTCCTGGGGAGATCCACAGGGCTGAGTTTGGAATTCCCGTGTTGGATCCCCAACTGCAAGTGCTCCTGGTGAGAACCACGTGGCTAATTTAGGAATTCCCATGTTGCATCCTCAAATGTTCCTGGGGAGAACTATGGGATTGATTTTAGAATTCTCACATTGGATACCCAACCCCGCGTACTCCTGGGGAGAACCATGGGGCTAATCTTGGAGTTCCCATCTTCGATCCCCAACCCCAAGTGCTCCTGGGGAGAATTGCAGGCCTAATCTTGGAATTTCCGTGTTCAATCCCAAATCCCACATGCTCCTGTGGAGAATCATGGGGCTGATTTTGGAATTCTCATGTTGAATCCCCAATCCCCCAATCCCACATGCTCCTGGCAACAACCATGGGGCTAATTTAGGAATTCCCAAGTTGTATCCTCAAATGCTCCTGGTGAGAACCATGGGGCTGATTTTGGAATTCCCATCTTGGATCCCCAACCCCAAGGGCTCTTTCCTTAGGGAAAAGCCGACTTCATGGGCCGGACGTTCGCCAAGCCAGTGGTGAAGATGTCGGACGAGCAGTACTGCCCGCCGCGCTTCCCGCCGCAGCTGGAATATTACCAGATCTACCGCGGCAACGCCACGGCCGGGGACCTGCTGGCCGCCTTCGAGCTGCTCCAGGTGCCAGAGGAATGGGAAGAATGGATGCAGGGTTGGGAGGGAGACGGGATTAATTTATGGGAATTAACTGGGAATAACTGCCCCTTCACCTGGTCATTGGTCTGCTGAACACTTGTAGTTTTCTCTTGGATGGATCAAACACATGTTTTTCATCAAAGATGCCTGGAAGTATCCAAGGCCAGGTGGGATGGGGCTTGGAGCAGCCTGGAAAGGTGAAAGGTGAAAGGTGTCCCTGCCCATGGCAGAGGGTTTGAATTCAATTGTCTTTTAAAGTCCCTCCCAGCCCAAACCACTCCATGATTCTTAGTTTGAGGCAATACCAGAGTTAAATTCTTCCACTTTTGTGCCTCATATTCCATCTGCTGAAATGCTTTCCCCATCTTCTTTTCCTGCCAGGGCAGGTGCTCATCCAAGCCCTTTTTCTCCCATTTTTCCTTGGACTGGGGGAATGGCTCACATGGGATATTTGATCTTTCCCAAGCCCTGGGCTGGAAACAGGACCTTAAACCTGCTCCTGGGCTGAGCTCCAGGACCGCATCTCCATTTCCTCACACCCAGCCCAGCAGGTGCAATTCCAGGATGGAACAGCCCTGGGATGAGCCACAGTGATGGGCTGAGAAGTTTGGATTGCTCCAGGGACTATTCTGCTTGGAAGCAATTCCCAACACCTTCTGCTCCTGTGTTTTCCTCTTCCCAGAGCACCTGCCCTGGGCTCTCAGCCCTCTGAGGCACCCCAGATCCAACAGCTGGGACCAGTTCCAGCTGAGACACTACCCAGCTCCCTCTGGAATTCATCCCTGCCCATGGCAGGGGTTGGAATGAGCTGGTCTTTGAGGCCCCATCCAACCCAAACCAATATCTGGTTCCACAATTCTGTGAGAAGGACCAAAAATCTGCTTCCCAGAAGCTCAGAGGAGCAGCTCCTAATCCATGATCCGTCTCTTCCAGATCGGCCCTGGGGGTAAATCAGACCTGCCCCCCATCGACGGCCCCACAGACATGGACCGAGGCCCCATCCTGCCGGTGCCTCTGGGAATTCGGCCAGTGCTGAGCAGATACAGAGTGGAGGTAACCAATGTCCGTGGAGCAGGAGAGCATCTCCAAGGGTGTTGGAAGGGCAGGAAGGAACTGGGAGTCAAGGATCTATCTGTGGTGGCAGGCTGGGAACTAGGCTACAGCATCCCTAAAAAATAAAAAGGGAATTGGATCATTCCTTGCTGTTAAACCTGGGCAGGACAGCGAGTGAGCGGCACCGGGGCTGAGATTCAGCTCAGGGAATGTTAGAGATGGACACAGAGCTGGATCATCTGCTCCCAAAGCAATCCCATAGCTCAGGTGTTCTGTATCCGAACAACCTCAGGCAACGAGGATGGGATGCCTCTCATGTATCCATGGATATCTAAAGGGGGATTTTGTGTCCAAAATGGTGTGGGCACAACCCAGAGCAGGGATTTACCCCTGTGCTGGCACTGCTGGGGCACCTCCAGTGCTGGGGGCAGCTCTGGGCCCCTCCTGACAGGAGAGCCCTGGAGGGGCTGGAGCGTGTCCAGGGCAGGGAACAGAGCTGGGAAGGGAATGGAGCCCCAGGAGAGACTGAGGGGGCTGGGAAGGGGCTGAGCCTGGAGAAAAGGAGGCTCAGGGGGGACCCTGTGGCTCTGCACAACTCCTGACAGGAGGGACAGCCAGGGGGGATCAGGCTGTGCTCCCAGGGAACAGGGACAGGACACGGGGAAATGGCCTCAGGCTGGGCCAGGGCAGGCTCAGGTTGGACAGCAGCAGGAATTTCCCCATGGAAAGGGGGCTCAGGCCTTGGCAGGGGCTGCCCCGGGAGGTTTGGAGTGCCCATCCCTGGAGGTGTCCCAGGAAGGCCTGGATGTGACACTTGGTGCTCTGGGCTTGGGACAAGGTGGGGACTGGGCACAGGTTGGACTCAATGATCCTGGAGGGATTTCCCACATGATTCCACGGTTCTGTGATGTGTCCCATGAGGACCCCTGTCCCTTGAAGGTCCTGGTGGACATCCATGACCCAGGCAGTGCCCACAGGGATGTTCAGGGCACATCTCAGCCCCAGTTGAAGGTGTCTCTGCTCAGGTGAGGTGCCACTGACCAGGTCTACAAAGGGATCTTGGCTCCTGGTTTTCCACACATTTGCATCGTGATAAGTGAGTTGTGTTCCTCACAGCCTTAACACAGCCATGGGGAATGAGGAGGTGGGGAAAAAATATCTCCGTTTTGGGGGAATTTTGGATGGTGGCAATCTGTTATCCCAGGTAGGGACAGGGACTTTTCCCCAGTGACACTGATTCCTTTGGGAAAAAGCGATGGCAGTGCTGGATCCAGAGCCACCACAGATGGACGGAGCTGCTCTGTGGATTTCTGTGGGAGATCAAGGCACAGAAAAAATCTCAAAACCTCGTACATGTGGGGCCAAACATAGAAATGAATACAGGGTTTGATCTGAGACCTTAGAAAAGGCTTCCGAATTTAGAGACCAGAAGCCAGAATGTGGATTTATAGTTTAAGCAGAAACCTGTCAAGCTAGGCAGTGGAAATTTCTAGAATTTAAAGGTTAGCCACAGAAGTAGTAAAAAGCTTTAAAGTGCGGTACTGTAAGTTTGTGAGTCATTACATGATTGGTTAGGAAGGTCCGCACTGCAGCAGAAATGTACAAAGCAAAATAACTAGTAATTAAAGACAAAAACAATCTTTGTGGCAGTAGTTTATTGGCTAATAAATCTTTAAAAGGCTTCGTAATTAGGGATCTTGTGACCACTGAGCACTGACCTCTGATAAATGCTATGTAGACGTTCTCACTCTTCAATGAGACCAAAGAAGAAAATAGCAATAAATCGTGCTTTAATACGAATCTCAGTGGTCCCGTCTCTCTCAATAATCCCGATAGATTCCCAGGGCAGGAAAAAGCCAGGAAGGGAGAAAGGCAGGAAAATGGGTGTCGAGGGCAGCAGGCTGGAGACCTGGGGCTGCAGGTGTCAGGAGGAGACACCTCAGGGATCCACCACTGCCCCGAGGTGACATCGGCACTGAGATCCCTCTTCACGGAGAACCAGCTCCCAGGGATCGTCCCTCTCACATTCACATGCTCCCTCTTGCTCCTCCTGCCCTAGATCTTGTTCTGGGGGCTCAGGGACCTGAAGAGAGTGAACCTGGCCCAGGTGGACCGGCCCCGCGTGGACATCGAGTGTGCCGGGAAGGGCGTCCAGTCTGCCCTGATCCAGAACTACAAGAAAAACCCCAACTTCAGCACTTTGGTCAAGTGGTTCGAGGTGGTGAGTGTGGCCCCTTCCCTCCGATCCCTCAGCTGGAACCCGGGATTTCTGGAGCCCTCCATGGCTCTGAGCACTTTGCTCCAGTTTCCACAAAGCAATGGAGCACATGGACACCTCTCCTTTACCTGAGGGCTCCCAAGGCACATTTTGCTGGAGCAGCTGTGGATTTATTACTCCAGCATGATCCCATTCCTAATCCCTACTGCCGTTCCCAGTGTGATCCCATTCCTAATCCCTGCTGCCCTTCCCAGTGTGATCCCATTCCTAATCCCTGCTGCCCTTCCCAGAAGGATCCTATTCCTAATCCCTATTGTCATTCCCAACACTATCCCATTCCTAATCCCTACTGCCCTTCCCAGCACAATCCCATTATTAATCCCTACTGCCCTTCCCAGAATAATCCCAATTCTGGTCCCTACTGCCCTTCTCAGTATGATCCCATTTGTAATTCCTGCTGCCATTCCCAGCATAACCCCATTCCTTATCCCTACTGGTCTTCCCACCACGATCCCATTCCTAATCCCTGCTGCCGTTCCCACCAGGATCCCATTCCTAATCCCTACTGGCCTTCCCAGTTTGATCCAATTCCTAATCCCTACTGCCGTTCCCAGCACGATCCCATTCCTAATCCCTACTGCCCTTCCCGTCATGATCCCTTTCCTAATCCCTACCAGTCTGCTCACTTTGATCCCATTCCTAATCCCTGCTGCCCTTCCCAGCATGATCTCATTCCTAATCCCTAGCAGGCTTCTCACTTTGACCCCATTCCTATTCCCCTGTGCTCTTCCCAGCATGATCCAAATTTCTGGTCCCTACTGCCCTTCCCAACATGATCCCATTTGTAATGCCTGCTGCCATTCCCGGAATAATCCCATTCTTTATCCCTCCTGGCCTTCCCACCACGATCCCATTCCTAATCCCTGCTGCCCTTCCCAGCAGGATCCCATTCCTAATCCCTACTGGCCTTCCCAGTTTGATCCAATTCCTAATCCCTACTGCCCTTCCCAGCACAATCCCATTCCTAATCCCTACTGCCATTCCCAGCAGGGTCCGATTCCTAATCCCTACTGCCCTTCCCAGCATGATCCCATTTTCCCGCCCTTCCCAACCCCCAAACCAGACACTCTCAGTCCTCCTCTCAGACACCCATCCCTCCTCTGCATCCCAGGACCTCCCGGAGAACGAGCTGCTGCACCCACCCCTGAACATCCGCGTGGTGGACTGCCGCGCCTTCGGGCGCTACACCCTGGTGGGCTCCCACACCGTCAGCTCCCTCCGCAAGTTCATCTACCGCCCGCCCGACAGGAAAGCCCAGCACTGGAACATGGCAGGTACCAGGATTTGGGACATGGGGCCCTGCTCCGGGACATCTGTGGGGAGGAGTTGCGTTTTATCTCCTTCTTGGCAAGGTCGGGATTAAATGTGCAAGATGGTGTTTCTTGTTCAGACTCAGATGTTTATTAATTATTATCTACATTACAGTCTCACAAACCATGAGTTCTACAGCACTTTTAGTTAGCACAGTAAACATGGAGCTGTATCTATCTCTCTACAAGACCTTTTAAGCACAAACTGTCCAATTATGAAATGACATCTAAATTATTTTTACTTTTTACCCAATAACCAACCACCCGTGGCCCACAGTGCAGACTTTTCAACCCAATTACAAAACACCACCCAGACCCATGGAGAAGAAGGTGAAAAAGAAGGACTTAGCCTAGGCCCTAAAACCTCCATCTTCCTTTATATCTATTACTGTATTCTAACCCTTAAACGCTAAGTTTTGCACCCTGTGGTACCCAAACTACACACTCACAACCCCAGTGCTGTCACTCAATTTTAGGAGCCTTCTCCATGGCCTCAGGTCAAAGGCAGTGTTTTCTTGAGGGTCAGTGTCTGTTAAAACAGAAAGCCCAAAATTCTCCGTGTCCAGGGTTCCAACAAAGATGGAGGTGAGATGGGCTGTGAGGACCGTGGGACAGTTGGCTAACCCACACAACTTCTGAGTTTGGGTCCAGGCTTATCCAGAACTCCAAGAGAAACCCCAACTCCAGCACTTTGGTGGTTCCAAGTGGCGAATCTCCTCTTCCCTCTGAGCCCTCAGCTGGAACCCAGAATTCCTGGAGCCCAAACCGTGGCTCTGAGCCCTTTGCTGTGGTTTCCTCACAGGGGCAAGGAGCCAGAGTACAACCTGTGATTTCCTGTTGATTTTTTTGATCTTTGAGTCTTTCCCACTCCTCCTGTTCCTACAAAACAAGGAAATTTCACTCCCAACATCTCTGCAGCTTCAGGACTTGAGTCTCCAGATGTCCCTCAGGACTGGGACAGGATTTGGCTGCCCTCAGTCCCCGTGGTGGCTGCAAAGAGCAGAGGTCCAGGCTCCTCTCGACCCAAACCATCCCAATCCATCAGCACCTGCAGCAAAACCCATCCTGGACCCACTTCCCACCCATCCCAGCAGCCCAGGGCTTGGGAGCTGTGGGAATTACTCCTCTCCTCCCAGCTTTGGGGCTGGAGGCTGGGCAAGATTCCCAAGGACACGTCTGGTTCCATCCACCTGGACCAGGGGTTGTGTCCGAGCCAACGGAGGCTTTCAGGACAATCTTCTCTGCCTCTTCTCCTCTGGACATTTCCTGTTTATCCTCCACCTTCCTTTGCTCTGGGTGGGATTTTGGTCCTGCTGAAGGCTCTGTGCTCATTTCCAGTGCTCCAAACGAGGTGGTCCCACAGCACTCTGGCTTAAATCCTGCAGGATCTCACCTAAGCTTAGTTTCTGGCCTGAATCCTCTAGGATCTCACTTGAAATCTCAATTCCTACCCTGAATCCTCTAGGATCTCACTTGAAATCTTGATTCCTACCCTTAATCCTGTAGGATCTCACCTGAACTCCCAGTTTCTGGCCTGAATCTTATGGGATCTCATTTGAAATCTTAGTCCCTAGCCTGAATCCTGCAGGATCTCACCCAAGCTCAGTTTCTGGCCTGAATCCTGTAGGATCTCACCTGAGCTCTTAATTCCTTGCCTGAATCCTATAGGATCTCACCTGAGCTCTCAATTCCTGGCCTGAATCCTGCAGGATCTCACCCAAGCTCAGTTTCTGGCCTGAATCCTGTAGGATCTCACCTGAGCTCAGTTTCTGGCCTGGATCCTGTAGGATCTCACTTGAAATCTTGTTTCCTAGCCTGAATCCTGTAGGATTTCACCTGAACTCTCAGTTTCTGGCCTGAATCCTGTAGGATCTCACCTGAACTCTCGATTCCTAGCCTGAATCCCACAGGATCTCACCCGAGCTCAGTTTGTGGCCTGAATCCTGTAGGATCTTACCTGAGCTGTCAAGTCCTAGCCTGAATCCTGCAGGATCTCACCCAAGCTCAGTTTCTGGCCTGAATCCTGTAGGATTTCACCTGAACTCTTAATTCCTTGCCTGAATCCTATAGGATCTCACCTGAGCTCTCAATTCCTGGCCTGAATCCTGCAGAATCTCACCCTAGCTCGGTTTTTGGCCTGAATCCTGTAGGATTTTACTTGAAATCTCAATTCCTAGCCTGAATCCTGTAGGATCTCAACTGAACTCTCAGTTTCTGGCCTGAATCCTGTAGGATCTCACCTGAACTGTCAGCTTCTCCTCTACACTGTCGCTCTCCCTTGTTCTTTCTCCTTTTCTGTCCTCTGTCCAGCCAAACACCTCAACGGGTACCTGGCCATGACCAGCAGGGCCCATCGCTCTCGCCCCACAGGGGAGATCGTTGTCAACATGGAACCCGAGGTTCCCATCAAGAAGATGGACACGATGGTGAAGCTGGAAGCCGTGAGTATCCCTGTGGCAGCTCCTCTTTCCTCATGGAATTGCCGACTTCTGAGGGATTCCAGCCTGAATTGGGTGGGCAGCATGTCCCGAGGGTGCCAGGCTGTGTCACAATGACTGTGCCTGTGCCCTTTTTTTGTGCCCAGAATGGGAATTTCAATTCCTTCTCCCACCCTTGAACTTCCTCCACAAAAACAGATTCCTGCCAAGGTGTTTCCAGGGCTGGAGCCCCTCTGCTGTGGAGCCCGGCTGGGAGGGCTGGGGGTGCTCACGTGGAGAGGAAAAGGATCCAGGGAGAGCTCAGAGCCCCTGCAGGGCCTGAAGGGGCTCCAGAAGAGCTGGAGAGGGACTGGGGACAAGGAATGGAGGGACAGGACCCAGGGAATGGCTTCCACTGCCAGAGGACAGGGATAGATGGGATAATGGGAAGGAATTCCTGGCTGGGAGGATGGGGAGGGGCTGGGCTGGAATTCCCAGGGCAGCTGTGGCTTCCCCTGGATGCCTGGCAGTGCCCAAGGCCAGGTTGGACACTGGGGCTTAGAGCACCCTGGGATGGTGGAAGGTGTCCCTGCCCTTGGCAGGGCATGGAATGAAATGAACTTTAAGGTCCCTTCCCACCCAAACCATCCTGGTGCTGATGATTTGCACTCAGCCGAGGGTGTCTCCTTAACCTGCTCTCCCTCTCCCTGTTCCCTTCCATCCCGGCCGGCAGAATTCTGACGCAGTGGTGAAGGTGGATGTGGTAAGTGACGGATCTTCTCCGCATCCCTGCTCCCAACTCCCTGCTCCCTCCCCAGCCCTTCTGTGCTACTTCCAACAGACCCAGCACCCTCCCCAGCCCAAGCCTGGCAGGGACATCACCCCTCTGTCCCACCACAGAGACACAGCAGCGCTGTCCCCTCAAGGGATGTGGCAAGGACCTCTTTCCTGCAGTTTGGGAAGTTCTTTTGGGCCAGGATTTCTCATCCCAGCTGTCCCAGGAGGAGACAGTGCCCTATGGGAGGGGTGCTGGGGATTCCCCCACAACCAGGGACCAGCTGGGAAAGGTTCCCTTGCTCCACCAAGGGGGCCCAGGGTGATTTGCTAGGTCACAGTTTGACCCTTGCCGTGGAAGATTCCAGAGATGTAGCCTGGGAAATGCATGGATAAATAGGATGATGGAAATGTGGAGGTGTCGTGGGACTGCCCCACCTCTGGAAGTCTCCAAGGCCAAGTTAGATGGGGCTTGGAACAGCCTGGAACAGTGGAAGGTGTCAGGATTGGAACTGGATGAGCTTTAAGGGCCCCTCACACCCGAACCATTCTGTAGGATCTCACCTGAAATCTCGATTCCTGGCCTGAATCCTGAATTCCCAGAGAATTCTAGTGTGTTCTGGCGCTGTCTCCATAGCCTTGGTCGTCCTTGGCTGTTCTGTGCCTCAGTGCCTGGGGCTGGAAAAGGGAGAAAGTTCACGAGGCCCCCAAGCCTGGGGGGGTTCTCCCTCCTCAGGTGCCTCACCCCCCACCTCTGTGCTTCCAGAAACAATTCCCTTTCACCTGATCCCTCCCCTTCCCTGTCTGTGCTCCCCTTGTCCCTTCAGACCGAGGAAGAGAAGGAGAAAAAGAAGAAGAAGAAGAAAGGAGGAGGAGGAGGTGGAGGTGGGGAGGAAGTGGAGGAGGAGGAGCCGGACGAGAGCATGTTGGACTGGTGGTCCAAGTACTTCGCTTCCATTGAGACGATGAAGGAGGTGGGTGAGGAGCAGCAGTGAGGGGTACCCAGGGGAGATTGTTCCCTTCCTGCAAGGTCTCCCCTAATTCCAGCTTCTTCCAAAGCCTTGGGGCTGTGCTTCATCCTGTGACTGTTATGGAATCCCAAAACTGGAAAAGCCCTTCGAGTCCAACCATTCCCTGTCACTGCTCAGGTCACCACTGACCGTGTCCCCAAGTGCCACATCCACGTGGCTTCAAATCCCTCCAGGGATGGGGAATCCACCACTGCCCTGGGTAGCTTTTTCCAGGAAAACCCTGTTCCTAATACCCAGTGTCCTCCTTTCTCCCCCAGCAACTCCGGCAGCAGGAGGCAGCCGTGGCAGAAGCAGAGGAGAAGGAAGAGATGGAGATCGGAGAGGGTAAGGCTGGGAGTGAGAGCGGGAACGTGGCAGGGAAAGGTGGGGCCAGGAATCCTCCTGGTGCTTGGACATCCCTTTGGGAATGTGCTGCAGCCCTCTGGCCACACCAGACACTCCCAGCGTGTTGTGTTTTCCCAAAAAGGATCCATTTTTGCAGGTGTTTTTCCCTGCATGTTGAACTCCTTGTCTGCCGTCCTAACATGGGCAGTGAAGACAAATACACAATTTAGGGCAAGTTCCCTCATCTAATTTATCAATTTATATGATTTTAGGTATTATATATTATTTTTCTCTTATTATCATTTTATAACATGATGCCCTAAATGTGTTTTTCTCTGAAGGAAGTCACGTCTGTAGGGCAGGTGGGCTTCTGACCTTGCCTAAATTCAGGGGAGACTGATTTTGTCCAAAATTTATGCCAGCCAAGAATCCTGGGACTGGTTAGTCAAGGGTGACTTTGTCCATCTGGCCATGCCAGCAGGGCTGGGAGGGGTATCCCTGAGGAATTCCACCCTTGCTCTCTGTGTGCTCCTTGTTCCCATGACAGGGGGTTGTTGTTGTTGTGCCCAGGTGATGCAAAATCCTTCAGCTGAGTAAAATTCCAAGACTGTTTTTTTGGGAGATTAATCTTTATATCCTGGGAAAAACAAGGTCTTGTCTTGCTGAGCTTGGAGACAGCTCTGGGCCGTTCTCCTGGGCCTGCACTGGTGTCCTCCGTGGTTTTCTTTCTGTCTCCTTAGAATGATCCATTTCCCTTGGCTCTCCCACTCCTTCCCCTTTCCTTGTCCATGTGAAGTTTTTCCATTTGCCTGCCCCCATCCCTGAATAATGTCCAGCCCTCATGAAAGAGGCATCAAGGGACAGGGGTTGCAGAGGGGAGGAGGAGTTTCCTTTGAATTCACCTTTCCTAGCCTCTTCCTGTGAGAGATGGATTTGTAGAGAATTCCCAAAGCCTGTCAGAAGGCTCCAGTAGCCTTGTGCATCTGTGTGCAGACCCTGAGATCAAATACGCTGACTTAGAAAGGCCATAGGATATGACAGACATTGCTGAGAGAGAAATTGAACTAGAAAAAAGTTTTAAATTATGACCTTGCAAATAGACTGGATATTTTTGAGAAATAGAACTATGAAAGATGTATTGTAGCAGGACCCATGTGGGATAATTTTAGATGATTTGCTTAAAAGCATTAGCAGCACGGTGTGGCAAAAGCTGATAGGCCAAAACCAGTTTATAATGTATTGTAAGTAGGAAATAATTTGGCTTATGATTGTGATGGTGTGAATTGTAACACCTGTGCCATCTCACCCGTTTCGTGAGACTGAAAATGGAATAAAATCTTTAAAAAGATTTAAAAAGATTTAAAATTTAAAATCCTCTCAGGAGCCCCGTCTATGGGTCAGGAAAAGGGTCTGTCCATCTTCCCAGCCTTCCATGGCTGGTGGTTGCTCCAAATGAAACTCTGGTGACCTGTGGCTGCAGCTGGTCCTGGACAATCCGAGGGCAGCAGCATCAAGCACCGTCCCCTCTGTATTCCCAGGCTGGGGTTCCACTCCCCAGGCTCCATAAATCAGGAGAGGTCCTGGGGAGGAGGAAGGAAAGGAGCTGCTGTGGGCAGGACCAGGTTTCCTCACAGCTGCCAAAGCGCTCTGCCCATGTTTTGTAGTCCTCCAAGTGATTCTTGCTCAGATCAGCACTGGAATTCCCTGCACAGAGATCTCCGGGTTCCTGGAGACGCTGTGATCCAGAGCCAAGGAAAGACAGCACAGGGCTGGGATGGGAATTGCAGGCAGTGGCAGCTGGCAGCTTTCCCGCTCCTCTTCTTTGAAGGACCTTGTCCAAGCCCTGCCACATCTTCTCCACCTCTCCTCACCCTCAGTTCCGTTCCCTCCCTCCTTCCCTTCCTCCTTTCCGTCTCCTCTCCCCCCCGGACTCAAACTTGGTGACTCTCCCATGAAAGGCTCCAAGGCTCAGGTGAAGAACAAGGACAAGGACAAGTCCAAGGCACCCAAGGATGACAAGAAAAAGAAGCAGCAGCCTGTCCCTGAGCTCCCTGAGAAGAAGAACAAGCAGAAGATCGATGAGCTCAAGGTACTGGGGGGTGCTTCCATGGAAGTGCCAAATCATAGGGATGGTGTGCCTTGGGACATCTCTCCTAGAGATGCTGTCCCAGCGTGGGCAGTGAAGACAAATACATAATTTAGGGCAAGTTCTCTCACCTAATCTATCAATTTATATAATTTTATCTATTATATATTATTTTTCACTTATAATATATTATAATTTTTTTAAATTCACTTATAATATATGTAGTTATTATTAACTTCTAATATATCATAAAATTATAAAATTATAATATATCACAATATCTATTATAAATTATTATTTGAGTACATTATGAAATTATAATGTATTATTAAAATTATATTATTATAAAATTATAATATATTATAAAATATATAATTTTATAAAATGATGCCCTAAATGTGTTTTTCTCTGAAGGAAGTCAGGTCTGCAGGTCGGGTGATCTCAGGACAAGGCTTCCCAGCCTCTCTCCATAGCTGGAAGAAGCCTGAGGGATGAAATCCTGCGTGGGGCCAGCATGTCATAAACCCCACGAGGGTTCATCCCACTCTGAGGGTTGACCAGCAACCTCCCAGAAATTAATTAATTTATAATAATTATAAATATGTATATAATTAATATATATAATTTATAATATATAAATATTTATATAATTAATTATAATATTAATTAATTAATAATAATTAGGAAGGTATCTGATGGGGTGTGTTTTGGAAAAGCAAAAGGTTTTAATTAAGAAGAAAGCAACAAATGATACAAAACAAAAGAACTGAAGCTGTGCACAGTGCAGGGAAGCCGCTTGCACCTGCTAAGACACCCCAAAAAGCCCCGAGAGGCTTTGTGCTTGTTCTTAAGTGTACAATGAGGGGTTTTTTTTGGCAAGTTGCCCAATAGAAACAGCTACAGGCCTTGAGGTACATTCCAAAGATCCAACAGGTGCCGTTGTGTTGGGACTGGACCAACTATGATGAGAGAAGCACAGACGTTTCCGGTTCTTCTCCCTTGAAAGTCCTGGGGTGTAACTGAAACTCTTTTTCTTAATGTGGAAACATTTACGGGGTTGTGTGGGTGCGCCGCAACACCCGAGGTCACGAGAAAAGGGGTTGTGCAGGGAGAGGCTCCTCCCTGGACAGCTTGGAGCTGTCCCAGCTCAAAGGGGGAGTTTTCCTGCCTGATTACAGCTGGCCCAGCCAGGATTCAGGATAGGGGTGGGCTCTGGTTTAGTGATCCCAAGGATTTCTCAGGATTTGTGTTGCCTGCAGTTCTGGTGTTCACATGGGCCTTAGACCTGGATCTCGCAAAGAGGGGGGACAATGGAGCCACCCGTTCTTCCAAGATTCCCTTTTTCTAACTCAATAATGCTGGAAATCCTTCTCCTTCCTAAAAAAATTAGGCACTGGGAGCTGAGGTGTCCACGTTCACAGCACCCCAGGATCACTGAGGTTGGAAAAGCACTCCCAGACCATTGAATCCAACCTGTGACTGATCCCAAGCCCAGAGCACTCAGTATCACATCCAGGCCTTCCTGGGACACCTCCAGGGATGGGCACTCCAAACAGCCCCTGCCAAGGCCTGAGCCCCCTTTCCATGGGGAAATTCCTGCTGCTGTCCAACCTGAGCCTGCCCTGGCCCAGCCTGAGGCCATTTCCCCTTGTCCTGCCCCTTGTTCCTTCTGAGCTGATTGAGTACTCACATCTTTTGCTCACCTCTGTTTTTATCGCAAATTCGCCCCTTTTAACTTCCTGTCCTCTCAGGTCTTCAACAAAGAGCTGGAAGCAGAGTTTGACAACTTTGAGGATTGGCTGCACACCTTCAATCTGCTCCGGGGGAAGATCGGGGACAACGATGACAACGCCACGGAGGAGGAGCGGATAGTGGGGAGGTTCAAAGTGAGTGGTTAGGAATGGTGGTAGGAACTTTGGGAAGGGTGTTTTGGGATGGGTTTTCTTCCCTGGAGAAGCAGGACTCAGTTGGGCTGTGCTCTGAAACGGGGCAGAAAGAACTCTGCAATTAATAATAGTTGTTAGAGGGGTATGTATTTAATCAACGTTGAGATTCGTGGGGAATAACTTCACCAAAAACACGCATGAACACCAGAGAGCTTGCCCCTCCTATCATTCCCTGAGATTTTACGTGTGCATGACATTGCACAATCCGCCTCATATGTATTCATTCCCTGGCCCCACCCATATGGTAACTAACTCCATAAAAATAAGTAACTCCATAAATAACTCCAATTAAAATGCCCTTCTTGGCATGCTCAGTTCATCGCGGTGGTCTCTGGAGGTCTCTGAAAGATAAAGGAAACGGAGTCTTCCTTGGTGATCTCTTCACCTTTATCTCTCTTATGTGTGCTTTGGCCCCTTTGGCACTTTTTCGAGGGAGAACTCAGTTTCTGCTGGCTAAGAGTCTGAGTTCTTCTACTTATCTGCATTCTTAGCTCTGTTATCCTGTTGTGTTTGGGTTAGCTCTGTATTATTATCGAGGGGCCCCAGATGCTTGCAGCTCTTTAAAGTATGCAAAGGGTGACAACATTCAATATTCACTAAATAAAACATCATTTTATGGAGTTTTGCTGTAAAAGATGGGCCAGAATTTTTAGATCTGTCTCATGCTCTGCCTCGCACCAGGGCTCCATGTGCGTCTACAAAGTGCCGCTCCCCGATGATGTCACCAAGGAGGCGGGGTATGACCCCACCTTTGGGATGTTCCAGGGGATCCCCAGCAACGACCCCATCAACGTGCTGGTCCGGGTCTACATCGTGCGGGTGAGTGGGAATTTGGGGTGTGATGGGCGGGATCTGGCACTCCCTCCCACCCGGAGCCCATCCTGGTGCTGGAATGATGGTGGGATTCAGCTCCAGTGGATCATGAGCCAGGATTGTCTTGGTTTGGAAAGACAGGAGTCTGCCAGGGACAGCTGGAACCTCCCTTGGAATGGAGAATGTAAAGCCCCTTCCCTCGGAATTATTATAATTTTGAAATTAAGAGGGTTTTCAGACAAAGATATGGGAATAGGTATAACAGTGCTCTAGTAAGAACATTAAAATAAAAATGTAGTAGTACAAAAAAAGCAAACAAAAGAAGAAAAGGGATTGACATGAGGCAGGTACACCCCCAGTTCATTTCAAGACACCCTGTTTCATCCCAGTTTCAATCCAAGACACTCTGTTTAGGGACTGAAGTGGCCGGGTGTTCTCGGGGATGGAGAACAGGCCCATCCCTGAATCCCTGGCTGCTGTGGACAGCACTGACCTCTGACCCATCCCCTCTGCTCCCTCCAGGCCACGGACCTCCACCCGGCTGACATCAACGGGAAAGCCGATCCCTACATCGCCATCAAGCTGGGCAAGACGGACATCAAGGACAAGGAGAATTACATCTCCAAGCAGCTGAACCCCGTCTTTGGGAAGTGAGTCCGTCCAAGCCTGGAACTGCCGAGCTGAGCCTGAGCTTGCCAGCCCTCAGACCTGCAACTGTGGTGTCCCATGGCTGCTCCCTGGGCTGGAATGATGGGATTTATCCCTGTAGTGGTTCGAGTGCTCACTAGAATTATTTACTCTTTTTCTGCTGTGAGATAGGATCAGGAGAAAAGCAAAGCAGGCTCAAATTTTAAAGGGTATAAATAGGACATGAACAAAAGACAAGAGACTCCAAATATATCAGAAGGCAAAAGGCATAAAAAACCCTTTAATTGTCTAATTTTATAAGGTGTTCTGATACAGACTTAACATGATTGGTGAACAGGGCTGACACCTCCCCAATCCCACTGGTTAAACTAGGGAAAGAGCCAAAATGTTTTTCTCTGAGAACCAGAAAGGCAAACACCACCTGGAGAAAGATTGTTTTGGGAAAGGATGGCTGTTTTGCCAAGATTGTTTTGGGAAAAAGCTTTCCTAGGAAACTTTTCCCTTGGGAAAGGAGTTAGCAGCTACCAGCAGACTAAAATCTCGCAGGCCCAAAAATATCAGGCCCACATATAAAGAGAGGTTTATTAACAAAACTACAAGAGAGAAAAAAAATTAATAAGGATCAGAACAAAACCTTCAGAACACTTCCCCTCCTCCACAACTTTCCATTCCCTTCTCATGGACAATATATAATGACAAAACTTGGAACTCTAGGTCAGGAAAGCCATGCTGGGGGGGAGGGATTCAGATTCCCACTGAGGCCATCACTAAAATCACAGAAATGTCTCCACCGACCAGCAAGAAGGAAACACAAGCGTTTTTATGTGCCCAAGGCTTTTGGAGAATGCACATTCCTGAGTACAGCCAGATTGTGAGCCCTCTCTACCCGGTCACTCACAACACGAAATTCCTGGGATTTTCCCCGATTTTTAACCTTTTTCACAGAGGCGTGTCACCTTTCTAGTGGCTTCACCAGATGTCAATATCCAAACCTAGTCACTGATTGGTTTTGCTGTAACTTTCTTGGAAAAATCAGTTCCGTACAAACCCAGCACATTCCCACAGTATGGATTGTCCTTCCAGGACGTCTCTCTTTGCCAGCGTGTGGTCAGTGTAGTACTGGGTGTTTAGGAGATGAACCTGAAATTCATCTGATCAAGGTGAAACACCCACTTAGGAATCATTAGACCTAAATTGGAGTGAGAATAAGACACAAACTCAGTTTCAGGGCTGTCAGGACATCCAGGCTGAGGATTTTCCCTCTTGTTGAGGGCTGGTGGTTGAGTTAAACCCCGCGTCAGAGGTCCTGCAGTGACGGATCAAATTGAACAATATCCATGGATTGGAATAGACACACCTCCTCCACGGGTCTGTCCTGAGTGGCAGCCAGACCCTGCAGCAGCTTTCCTCTTGTTATAAATACATATTATAAAGTTGGCTTTTTGCAAATATTAAGATGAATGCTGTGTGTACAATGTGAAAATAACTTTCCTTTTATTTCTGTTACTAACAACATTTAGAACATCGTAGTAGTAGTAGCAGCTGATATAGTTATGCATAAATTGTGTGTTTAGTCAGAATAACATCCAGTAAACATATGATAAAGACCCTGCTACTAATATCCCAATTATAATCATCTACCATATGAAAAAAGTATGGACCAACGCACAAACTGGAGTTAATAAAAAGGACGAACTGAATCCACAACCAAGAAACATGCACACTCTAAAAAGGCAGACCCAAGGAGTAGCCGTACTGAACAGTTCCTAGAATATGGAAATTAGTTTATAGAAAATTATGAATATGCATAATAGTCTGTGAACGTGCAACAGTAATGAAAAAAGTATTTAAGAAATGTGTCCGAAGATAGTAGGTGTGCTCTTGGCTGAATGCCAAGCACCCGGCCGTTTAACTCTTTGCTTTATTTGTCTTCTATTGTATTTTTATTAAACGTTTTAAATTTTATCAGGAAAGTAAACCTTGTTTTTCACACTCTGCTTCCCCCAATCCCAGATCCTTCGACATCGAGGCCACCTTCCCCATGGAGTCCATGCTGACCGTGGCTGTGTACGACTGGGACCTGGTGGGCACCGACGACCTCATCGGGGAGACCAAGATCGACCTGGAGAATCGCTTCTACAGCAAGCACCGAGCGACCTGCGGGGTGTCCCAGACCTACTCCATGTACGGGAAAAGTCTTTCCTGCCCCGCCTCCCATCTGGACCCTCCTCTGCATCACCTCCCACCCAGAGCTCCCACAGGAATCTGCCCCCTTCACTGCCTGCCAATCCTGGAATGATTTGTTTTGGGAAAAATCTCACACTGTCCAATCCCGCCAGGGGCAGGGATAAATGGAGGAGTCTGTGCTACCCCTGGTTTTGTGACCAGATTTAGGGAGCAGTGGAATGGATCATCTCGAGCCCAGGGCAGGAGGGAGGGACTGGGGGGACTGGTGGGTTTCGGCAGAGGGGTAAGATCAGAGCTGAACTAGGAACAGAGCAAACGGGGTGATGCTGAGCATCAGGAATGGGATGCACTGGGAATTCCAGGTCTGAGCCAAAGTGGGGTGTGAGGGGTTTTCCAAAAGGGGCACAGAGGGATCAAGTCTACTCTGAAGTTTCACTTTTGCTGCCTCAAATTCTTTCACTGGGAATTCTGGGTGGTTCATGGTGCAGTGGGGTTTTTTTCTGGCAAAAGGGGAAGAAAGTTTCTTTTTCCTCCCAACCTTTTTTGGCTGATCTTGCCCTCCTGTTCCCAGCCACGGGTACAACACCTGGCGTGACCCCATGAAGCCCTCCCAAATCCTGTCCAAGCTGTGCAAAGAGGGAAAAGTGGATGGGCCGCACTTCGGGCCAGGGGGAAGAGTGAAAGTTGCCAACAGGGTCTTCACGGGCCCCACAGAGATCGAGGATGAAAACGGTATGGCCCTGTGGGATGATCCCATGGGATGGAGGTTCTGGAGGGGAGCGGGGGTCTGGCAGGGTCTCCTCATCATCCAAGGTTGGAATCTCAGAGCAGTTTGAATTCTGGAGTGGTTTGAAATGGACCTTTTGTAGGTTGTTCAGTCCAACTCCCCCAGACAGATATGGAAGGCCCATCACCCAGCCCTGCGATCACCATCCCAGTATGGGACCAGTTAAGGAATCCTACAGACCCTCCCGACCAGCGGGTTCCTCTTGGAATCACTCAAGGACATCCCTGGACACCCAAAGCTGCCTCTGGAAATGCTCTCCTAGCAGTGCATGCCCAAAGAGCCATGGAGACACCTCAGGGCTTTTCCAGTGTCTAGGAAATTGTTATCCTTGGGAATGCATTCCCAAACTGTGGGAGATGAGGGTCGTGTGCCCAAGGAAGAGGGAGACTGGCCAGGAGGGGTGAAGGAGAGAAGGAAAACGTGGTCAGTGGGCATGGGACTGGTTCAGACAGAGAAAACAGAATGGGGATCTGAACCTTCTACAGGGATTGGAGAGAGGCAAGAGGAGTCAGGAACTGCCAGCTGAGGGACAAAGTGTTCCCAAGGGATGGAGAGGATGAGGCAATTCTGCACCTTGGAGCAGGAGTGGTGCTTTGCTGTCCCTGTCCCCGTTGTCCAAGCTCTCCTTTGTCCTCCAGGCCAGAAGAAGCCGACGGACGAGCACCTGGCGCTGGCGGTGCTGCGGCACTGGGAGGACATCCCGCGGGCCGGCTGCCGCCTCGTCCCCGAGCACGTGGAGACACGGCCGCTGCTCAACCCCGACAAGCCGGGCATCGAGCAGGTCTCACGTTCCAACGGGAGTGGGGGCAGCCCAGGGGGGCCAAAGCAGCCCCAACCCACCTCAGGGTGGGCAGGTCACCCCGGGATGCCAGCAGAGAAAAATCTCTGGTGCTTCCCGGTCTACCCTCATCATTCTCACATCCCACTGTCCCTCCTGATTCCCCACATCGGGGCACCTGGGAGCAAAATTCCAAACAGATTCCCAAGCAGAAGGGACAGGGAACCCCCAGGCTGCTGCACAATGCTGGGAATTCCCTGGAGACCCCGAAGGTCCTGGAGACCTGAGGAGGACTCTGAGCCCATTTTGGGGGAGAATCACAGCCCTGTTGAGTAAAAGGAAGAGAGCAGGAACACAGTTGGGCTCTGGTTGTTTTGCAGACCAAATTTTGGTCAGAAATCTCTCAAAATCCAAGCCTTGGCTGCCCCTCTGAGCCTTTGGCAAGTTCCTTGCAGAGGGTGGGAGCAGAGGAGGGAAAGCTCCCCTTGGTGCTTGGCTTATCTGCTGAGCCTGATCCAAGCTCACGTGGAGATCATGGAATCATGGAATGGTTTGGGCTGGAAGAGCCCTCACACCCATCCAGTTTCACCCCCTTCATGAGGTGCTTCTGCAGGGGTGAAGAAGGATTCATGGCATGGGAGAAGTTTGTCCCACCCCACATCTGGCATGGCCGGACTGGTGGCTGTGGGAAGAGGGAGACACTGGTGGGGAGGGGACAGGAGGGACAAGGAGAGCTGACCGTGCCTCTCCCACCCTGCAGGGCCGCCTGGAGATGTGGGTGGACATGTTCCCCATGGATATGCCGGCACCCGGTCCTGCCATCGATATTTCTCCCAGGAAACCAAAGAAGTAAGGAACAGCCCAGCCAACCAGTCCCAGGGAAAACGGGAGGCTGGGGATGGAGCATGGCTTCTCCTGTCTCCTGCTGCTGCTCCATGGCCACCCTCTGCTTGGGTTCCTCAGCTGTGGCATTTCCAGAGAACCCAACACCAGAGGCAGTTCCAGAGCTGCTCCTGAGGGTGGTACCTCCATCCCCTGCAGCTCCCGATCTTTCTTGCCTGGTAGAACTGGGAAATTCCATCATTCCCAGGCCCTGGTGCAGGGCCAGGGCAGAGGAGAGGGCCCAGCCCTGAGCGTCTCCTGAGCAGGGGCAGGTTTATCCCAGGACAGTTTGGATGGGGCCTTTCCAGGAGGTGATGGATAGAAGGGTGGGTGGTGGAGGCTTCTGGGACAGCTGATCATTCCAAGCAGGAAAGACCAGGCACATGGAGGGGGAAGAAGGACATCTCTTCCCTTGATATCCCTTCTAATTCTTTCTCACCCTGCTGGTTGTTGGGCCCCTTTTCCTACCCCCAGGGCTGGGACACAGGGAATGCACAGGGATGGGAATCCTGATGGGAGCTCCCTGTGCATCCCAGGCAGCCGATGCCTTAGGTGGAGAGAACACCCCTGGATCCCAGCTGGGAGAGGCACAGCATGGGACAGGCAGGCAGAGGCAGGAGGGGCTGGAAAAGGGAAGGAATCCCACGGATGGGCTCAGCCAGGGCATTGCCAGAGGGAGATCCCAAAGGAAGGGGGTTAAGGAAGCTGTAAATCCCCTTCCCTCACCTGGAGACTCCCTGACACTTCCAGAGAGGTGCTGCGGCTGTGGCCTCCCTCCAGCCTCCAGCCTCCCCTCACTGCAGGAGCTGGGATTCTGCTCTTCCTCCACCCACTGCCACTGTGAGAGCCACATTCTCTGTCACCAAAATTCCCAGCCAAGCAGAAGTGATGGGAAGCTTCCCAGGCTGCTGCACAGTGTTGGGAATACCCTGGAAATCCCAAAGCTCCTGGAGATCTGAGGAGGACTCTGAGCCCATTTTGAGTATGGGGAGGGGGATGTACAGCCCTGTTGAGTATAGGAGGGAGAGCGGAGTTGGGCTCTGGTTGTTTTGCAGATCCAATTTTGGTCAGAAATCTCCCCAAATCCAAGCCTGGGATTCCCCATTAAGCTTTGGCAAGTTCCTTGCAGAGGGTGGGAGCAGAGGAGGGAAAGCTCCCCCTTGGAGCATGGCTCACCTGCCAAGGCTGATCCAAGCTCACGTGGAGACTGTGGAATCATGGAATGGTTTGGGTGGGAAGGGACCTCAAAGTTCATCTTGTTCCAACCCCTGTCATGGGCAAGGACACCTCCCACTATCCCAGGGTGCTCCAAGCCCCCTCCTGCCTGGCCTTGGACACTGCCAGGGATCCAGGGGCAGCCACAGCTTCTCTGGGAATTCCATCCCAGCCCTTCCACACCCTCCCAACCAGGAATTCCTTCCCCAAATCCCATCCAGTCCTGCTCTCTGGCATGGAAAGCCATTCTCCCCCGTCCTGTCTCTCCATCCCTTGTCCCAAGTCCCTCTCCACCTCTCCTGGAGCCCCTTTAGGCCCTGGAAGGGGCTCTGAGCTCTCCCTGGATCTTTCCTTTTTCCATGTGAACATTCCCAGCTCTCCCAGCCTGTCCTTACAGACAGTCCCATGTCTGTAATCATCTCCATGGTCAAGATACTCTCCTGTTCTTGCCCTCCAGACCCCTGTGACAGATCCCTGTGAGCAGTTCCCTGTTCCTGGCAGCCGGCCCTGCTTCCTGGCATCATCACTCTGTCCTGTCCTATCCCACTCCCTGTTCCCGTGCCTCACCTCCCTCTCCCTCCCTTGGGCAGGTACGAGCTCAGGGTGATCGTGTGGAACACCGACGAGGTCATCCTGGAGGACGACGACTACTTCACCGGCGAGAAGTCCAGCGACATTTTTGTCAGGGGGTAGGTACAGCCTGGAATTCCATGGGTACCTCTACTGGGGTGGGTGCCAGTCCTGGCTGGGGTAGGAGTGGGAAGAGGGGCAGGACATGGGTGGTGCTGGGGGAGGACCCAACGCTGCTGGTATCTCCTGCCTCTCCCCTTCTCCTTGGCTGCACATCCAGTGGGCCCCGCTTGGAGCTGCGGGTTCTTGCCTGGAACGGCCCTGAGGTGATTTTGTGTCTTGGTTTGAAAAGACAGGAGTCTTCCAGGGAGCGCCGAAGCTTCCTTTGGAATGGAGAATGTCAACCCTCTCCCTCTGAATTATTATAATTTTGAAATTAAGGGGACTGTCAGGCAAAGATATGGGAATAGGGATAACAGTGCTTTACTAGGAATATTAAAAATAAAAATGTAGTAGTAAAAAAAAAGCAAACAAACAAGAAAAAGAAAACAGTGACAGAGTCAGAACACAATCTGACACCCTGTTGGTCAGGGTGTTGGGAGCAGTCCAATCAAGTCCTCCTGCAGTGCCAGATGTGGCTCTGTTGGAGCAGAGATGATCCTGTAGAAGGTGCAGTGGCGTGAGATGGGTCCAGCCTTCCTCTGGGAATGCAGAGCACACAGGTTGTGCTGGGCTCTGACTCTCAGGATTTATCCAGGTGGGAATGCAGTGCACACAGGCTGTGCTGGGCTCTGAATGCCAGGGTTTATCCAGGTGGGAATGCAGTGCACACAGGCTGTGCTGGGCTCTGAATCCCAGGATTTATCCAGGTGGGAATGCAGTGCACACAGGCTGTGCTGGGCTCTGACTCTCAGGGTTTATCCAGGTGGGAATGCAGAGCACACAGGCTGTGCTGGGCTCTGAATGCCAGGGTTTATCCAGGTGGGAATGCAGTGCACACAGGCTGTGCTGGGCTCTGAATCCCAGGATTTATCCAGGTGGGAATGCAGTGCACACAGGCTGTGCTGGGCTCTGACTCTCAGGATTTATCCAGGTGGGAATGCAGTGCACACAGGCTGTGCTGGGCTCTGACTCTCAGGATTTATCCAGGTGGAAATGCAGTGCACACAGGCTGTGCTGGGCTCTGACTCTCAGGATTTATCCAGGTGGGAATGCTGGGCTCCTCCCCTGGGTGGAGCATCTCCCATGGATGATGGAATTTTATCAGTCCTGCAGTGAGCCTCGATGGCCCATGAACAACAGATATCCTCTTGTCTTGGTTTGAAAGACAGGTATCTACTAGGAAGGGGGTAGGACCTCCCTATGGGTGGAGAATTCAAATCCCCTCCCTCCACAGTATTCTCATTTAGAAAATTAAAGGGGCTTTCAGGCAGGGGTATGAGGATAGGAATAACAATTCTTTACTAGTATATATGACAAAACAACAAACAACAACTACTACAGCATTAATAATAAACAGAACCAGGAACCTCCAGGGCTTTCTTTCACAAAAACCCGAGGCAGTTTGATCCCAGTGCCCCTGCAGGACTCCAAGAGGCCAAGCTAGAAGGGTGGAAAGTCCCGGGCTGGTGGATGAGATGAGGAGCTCTGTGCTGGTAGCTGGAGCAGCAGGCGTGTCCTGGCAGAGCTGGGCAGTGCAGGGCTACAGAGTAGCAGGAAAGCCTCAAAGCTCTGAAGAAGCAGCGGCGGTGGGGGAAGTGCCAGAGAAAGCAAGCTCAGGATTCCTGGGTACACGAGCAGATGATGGTAGATTTCCCAGGATGAGACAGAGTGATGACTGTGAACTCCTCCTGGAGTGAGCAGCAGCTGACCATCCTCCTCGATGCCGAGAGCAAGAGAGAGCGAAGCTGCCCCCAAACCCCTCTGTTACTTCCCCCAAAACTGACATTATCTCCTCTCTCTGAGGAGGACTCCCGGAGACCCAAAACCAATATTTGTAGCCTTGTGCTGCCATCTGCTTTGCCCACTTTCTTTGTTTTGGTTAAGCACTGTCGTTAAGTTTCCTAGCAACTTATGGGAAAAAACTCTGTAAGTGAAAAAGAAGCAATTCTAACCCCTAACACCCCTGGAGGGAGGATGGGTCATGGAAGAGTCTTTATCTCTTCATGAGAACACCTTCCCACCTGGTTTCAACAGGTGGCAATAGAATACGCGCTTTTGGGTACATCTTGCATTGCAACCCAAGACAAGCAGCCTCAGCCCTTCTAGGTCCTTCCAGGTCCTGTCCCCTCTCCTACCCCATGTAAACCTGTGGCCTCCTCTCACCCCCTGGGCTCTGCAGGTGGCTGAAGGGGCAGCAGGAGGACAAGCAGGACACAGATGTCCATTACCACTCCCTCACTGGTGAAGGCAACTTCAACTGGCGCTACATCTTCCCCTTCGACTACCTGATGGCCGAGGAGAAGATCGTCATCTCCAAGAAGGAGTCCATGTTCTCCTGGGATGAGACCGAGTACAAGATCCCAGCCCGCCTCACCCTGCAGGTCTGGGACGCCGACCACTTCTCGGCTGATGATTTCCTGGGTACGTGGAGGGCCCAGAGCATCCCACAAACCCCTTGAGCTGCTGCTGGGGGGAGCAGGTGGGATGAGAGGTCAGGAAGGGTCTGCAGGGGGTTCTGGACAGGATGGCTCCATGGGCCAGGGCCAAATGTCAAGTCCAGAACTGGCGTCACACCAACCCCACAGAGTGCTCCAGGTTGGGGCAGAGGGGCTGGGGAAGGCCCTGAGGGTGCTGTGCCAGCAGCTGGACAGGAGCCCAGGGGTGCCCAGGTGGGCAAGAGGCCCCTGGGCTGTACCAGCTCTGGAGGGGCAACAGGGCCAGGGCAGTGCCCGTCCCCTGTGCTGGCACTGCTGGGGCACCTCCAGTGCTGGGGGCAGCTCTGGGCCCCTCCTGACAGGAGAGCCCTGCAGGGGCTGGAGCGTGTCCAGGGCAGGGAACAGAGATGGGAAGGGATTGGAGCCCCAGGAGAGGCTGAGGGAGCTGGGAAGGGGCTGAGCCTGGAGAAAAGGAGGCTCAGGGGGGACCTTGTGGCTCTGCACAACTCCTGACAGGAGGGGACAGCCAGGGGGGGTCGGGCTGTGCTCCCAGGGAACAGGGACAGGACAAGGGGAAATGGCCTCAGGCTGGGCCAGGGCAGGCTCAGGTTGGACACCAGCAGGAATTTCTCCATGGAAAGCGGGGGGGGTCAGGCCTTGACAGGGGCTGCCCAGGGAGGTTTGGAGTGCCCATCCCTGGAGGTGTCCAAGGAAGGCCTGGATGTGGCACTGAGTGCTCTTAGCTGGTGACAAGGTGGGGATTGAGCACAGGCTGGACTTGAGGTCTCAGAGATCTTTTCCAACTTTCATGTCTCTATGATTCTGACACCCCTTTTCTCCACTGCTCCTGTAGCTAAGACATCCCATTTTTCTTTCCCAGAACTAGCTCAAAGCTGCTCCCCAGGAGAGGAGATGCTGGTCCAGCCCATCTCCAGCCAAGGTGTTGGCCTTTTTGGCATGCCAACCTCTGTTCTCCCCTTTGTCCTGCCAGGGGCCATTGAGCTGGATCTGAACCGCTTTCCCCGGGGAGCCAAGACTTCCAAGCAGTGCAGCCTGGAGATGGTGACCAACGAGGCCGAGCTGCCCATGATCTCCATCTTCAAGCAGAAGAGGGTCAAGGGCTGGTGGCCGTTTGTGGCCAGAGACGAGAACGATGAGCTGGAGATCACCGTAAGGATGGGTTTGCCTTCTGAGAACTCCACTTTTTGCGGACACCCTGCGTCCCCCCACATAGTTTTGTTCCCTTGGGATCCTTCTAGCTGGGGGTTAGAGGTGGGAGCAGGTCCCAGGTCTCAGCACTGCTCTCTGCTCCCTGCAGGGCAAAGTCGAGGCCGAGCTGCACCTTCTGACAGCAGAGGAGGCCGAGAAATCCCCCGCTGGGCTGGCTCGGAATGAGCCGGATCCCCTGGAGAAACCCAAGTGAGTCGGAGAAACCTCTCTGCAGCGGGGACCTGGGATTATGGGCTTCTACTCCCACCTGGAGTGCCGCGTCCAGCTCCAAGCCCCAGAACAGGAAAGACATGGACCTGTTGGAAAGGGGCTGGAGCAGCCACGGAGATGTTTCAAGTTTGCAGCCCCTCTGCTGTGGAGCCAGGCTGGGAGAGCTGGGGGTGCTCACCTGGAGAGGAGAAGGACCCAGGGAGAGCTCAGAGCCCCTGCAGGGCCTGAAGGGGCTCCAGGAGAGCTGGAGAGGGACTGGGGATAAGGGGTGGAGGGACAGGACACAGGGAATGGCCTCCCATAGCGAAAGGACAGGTAGAGATGGGATATTGGGCAGGAATTGTTCCCTGGTAGGGTGGGCAGGCCCTGGCACAGGGTGCCCAGAGCAGCTGTGGCTGCCCCTGGATCCCTGGCAGTGCCCAAGGCCGGGTTGGACACTGGGGCTGGAGCAGCCTGAGGCAGTGGGAGGTGTCCATGCCATGGCAGGGGGTGAAACAAGATGAGCTTTATGGTCCATAAATCCCTTTTCCACGGCAATGGATTAACGATGGGTGTTTGGTTCCCCTGCAGCCGCCCAGACACGTCGTTCATCTGGTTCCTGAACCCACTCAAGTCCATCAAATACCTCATCTGTACCCGCTACAAGTGGCTCATCATCAAGATCGTGCTGGCCCTGCTGCTCCTCATCATGGTGGCCCTGTTCCTCTACAGCATGCCGGGATACATGGTCAAGAAGCTGCTGGGAGCATGAAGAGCAGGAACCTCTCTTGTGTCTCCAGCCCCTTGCACAACCTCCCCAGCTCCGTGTCCTTCTCCTCCCCGTGACCTATGGGCAGCCCTGGGGGCATCTCCTCCCTGCTGCTGGGTCTCTCCTTTGCATTCCTTCTCTTCGGGTCCCATTCAGCCTTTGGTCCCAGGGAAATGGGGTGGGAGCACAGCACAGATCCCCACACTCTGCATCCCACACCAGGGCTGGGAGAGGTGTCCAGCTGCCTCCTAGGGGAGTCTCCGAGGCCTCTGCCTGTTGGGGTGTGGCTGGTGCCTTCCTGGGAATCAGGGGAAGGAGAGGGGAGCTGGGTCTGCATCATTGGAGGTGTGAAAGTGCTGCAGGAAGGCTCCTGAGAGGAATGTTCAGAATCCAGGATGGAGCAGCTGGGGACGTCCCAGCCCCACCAGAGTGAGGGCACAGAGCATCCGCAGTGCCTGTCCACACTGCCAGCACTGTTCCTGCTCCACTCGGAGCTCTGGAGGTCACATTCCCTGGAACAGGGATCTGTCCTACCTCAGGAATGCTTGACACGGTGCCCCAGCAGGCCCTGCAGAGAGCCCTGGGACAGCTCCCATGGCTCCGGCAGGGACTTGGACATGTCCCACAGCTCAAACGTCTTCCCAAGATCACCCACCCAGAGGTGGCTGTGGCTGGACATCCCCAGGGCTCCCAGATCCTCTGACACAGTGTGAGCTCCCGGTGTCCTTCTGGATTATCTGTGTATTTTGTTTGGCTTGGTAATTCTTGTGGCTGGAGTCTTTCTGGCCGTGTGTCCTTGGGAAGAGCCCTTTCCTCAGCTCTCCATGATATCCAGCTGCTGCAGAGCCGCCTTTCTCAGCTCCCAGTGTGCAAGTCCCCCACTGAAGAATTGAGGACATCTCAGAGATGTTTTAATGAGGATATTACTGTTCCAATCAGTCAATAAAATCCAGCTTTCACATCTGGGTTCTTGTGATAGTGGGTGTTGTGGTTTGACACTGGCCAAACGCCAGGCACCTACGAAAGCTGTTCCTTAAAAAAAAAAAGAAAATCAGCAAAGGGTTGATGAGCTGAGACGAGGATTGGGAGAAAAATGCTCTAAGGGCAAGACAGGTTCAAATTTAAAGGTAGAAAGTAAATTTATTTTTAAGAGAGTTCTCGAGCTGCTCATGGGTTGAGAATCATAAAAGGCCAAGAGCATTTTCTGGTTATTACAAAGTTGTTCATTATATATATGCATCAGTCTTGAAGGCAAGAGTTCTGAACATGGGATCTTACTAAAAGTTATAAAGCTTTATAAGTCCCAGTGGGGTGTAACAGCAAATTGATAGAGAGTCCTGACCACAGGGAAGAACAAACTGACAAAGGGTCCCATCCATAGGGAAAAGACAGATGGACAAGGGGTCCCAGCCACAGGGAGAGGCAGCTGGACAAGGGGTCCCGGCCACAAGGGAAAAACAGATGGACGAGGGGTCCCAGCCACAGGGAGAGGCAGATGGACGAGGGGTCCCGGCCACAGGGAGAGGCAGATGGACGAGGGGTCCCGGCCACAGGAAGAGGCAGATGGACGAGGGGTCCCAGCCACAGGGAGAGGCAGATGGACGAGGGGTCCCAGCCACAGGGAGAGGCAGATTCCTGGCCCAGAGTCCCATCTGGCCCAGAGTCCCGTTCCCGAGCAGCGCTCCCTGCAGCTGCAGCAGAAACAGCAAAGCCACTGCCATAGCAGCAGCAGCAGCCACAGCTGCACACTTCAAGCAGCAGCAGCAGAGACAGCAGAAGCAGCCCCCAAGCAATTCAATACCTGACAAAGTCCTGGCAACAGCTCCCTCGCCACGGCTCCCTGGCAAAGCCCCGTTCTCTCTTGTAGATGGCAGGAGGATGGATCAATCATCAAAGAGTTGATTAATCGACACCATTGCCCCCAAACCAGGGGATTTTTATCCATAAACCATAAATACATATTCATTTCCCTATCTGTAGGTTGGCCAATCAACTAAGAACACAATTCTAAAACATTCTCTCTACACCAATCTAAATCTAATTTTGAAAGTACATGAAACTATGAAAAACTACAGAAGTTGGTATCAATCCTTGCACAAAAACCTACACGTATAGCATATCTAGTAACGTACAAAGCTCTATCATATAGCATATCTATTTACATAAAAGGTTCTATCTCATTCATGTAAAAATTGTACCTACTCTATCTAGTACTGAGATGTTCTACTTTGTTTTTTTCATGTCTAAAGCTAGGTTGTCAGGTCTCAGGACTCTGGGCTCTGTGCTGGCTGACTAATTCTTAAAGCACTTAGAGTATACTTACTTACTTACTTAAATCTGGAGTCTAAACTTCTACTTCATTTTTACATGGCTTAATATATTTTAGTTTCTCTAAAGGCTTCAATTCAACCCATGTATCATTCTCTCTCCCTGGGGAACCCAGAGGGGCTTGCACTCCAACACGGAGTCAGAGGAGGGTAATGAGCAATAAAAGAAGCTTTTAAATTACTTTTTTTCCTGCCTCAGCCCCTCCCTGTTTTCTGTGAATGACTAATGCACTGACTCAGATCAGTGGGGATACCGAGACGTTTATTGCGAGAAATGAGCTGGTTTTATAGATTTCTTCAAGACACGTGATTTCCTTATGAGGTATTTCTTCACCTGCCACGTCAGCAACACACTTTAATGTCCTTACATGCGGGTGATCGTGTGCTGGCTGGCTCCAGCAGCCTCCTCTCTGCGATGCTGGGAGAGGCTGCCTAGAACAGAGGCTAGACAGAGTTAAAAAAATAAAGTGGGTATTTATTAAAGGGTCTTCAAAGGATACACCTTGGGCAGTACAAGAGCCTGGATGAGGCTCCACCCAAGATAGATGCTGGGTCACGAGTTTTCACACTTTTATAAACTTTGGTCCATTTCCATATTGGGGTTAATTGTCCAATGACGGCTTCAGGTGATGAAGTCCCATCCTCCCAGTCTGCTTTTCTCAATTCGCTGTAGTTTATACTTTTTTACACTCAAGGCATCACCCGTAGGGCGTCTGCCACGTCGCATTTCTTCCCCCCAGGGTCAGGCAGAGACAAGCTTCTCTGTTGGGAAGGATGAAGTAGAAAGACCTGGTAAATATGATGGTTTAGATTCTGGGAGTATGAGATCCACAGGAGAGACAGAAATGAAAGCAAGCTTTGAGATTTAGGGTGTGGGGTACCAAGCCATCAGCTAGTGAACAATGGTGTGCCTAGCTGAGGGCCAGCTCCCTTGATTAAACAAAACCCTTCTGCTTGCCAAAGGTAAAGGGACAGTTCTATTGGCTGTATGTAAATGTTGTGAGATTGCTATCTTGTATTAGATTGGTTGGTCCAACACAGACTATTCAACTCGGAAAGACATTTTTTGTACCGTATTCAGAACCTCCTCCTCTTTTCTTTCTCTTTTCCCTCGCTCTTTTCCGTCTCTTCTCTTTTCCCCTCTTTCCTCTCTTTTCCTACTCTCCTGGCCTGTTTTAGCTGTGCCTAGCAGCTACAAGCAAGGCCCTCACAATAAACCACTTGCTACCACAGTTGCTTTGCTTATAGAGATACTTTGTCACCGACTCTGCCGTCACCGAGTAACTTCTACACTTCTCTGCGCTGCCGCGGTGTTCTGCAGGCGTGTCCCACTGCCTGTAGCCCAATTCCGTCTTATCTCTCCACACTTTCCCACCAACAGTGTGGGGAGACAGGGCAAAGGGTGTTTTGGTCAGTTCGTTACTCGAGATCTTTTTCAGTTCCCACAGGGAGAGAAGGCTTTTCTCTGCTATTCCGTGGGGTCCTCCCCACAAGCAAAACAGTTTTCCCAGAACTTACAGAGCGTGGGTCACTGGTGCACAGAGTGTAGTCTTTTAAGGATAGGCTGCTCTAGTTTGGAAGCAAGGGCTTTGTCTTTTTCTTTGGATCTCCCACTGGATCACAGTTTCCTTTGGCAGCCACTCGCTCCAACGTGAGCTTTTTTTACAGGCTGCAAGTGGATCTTTGCATCCCTTGTGGACTTCATGGGTTACATGGACAGTTTGTTTCACCATGGTCCTCACCATGGCTGGCAGAAGAATTTTGGCTCTGTCTCTTGGAGCACCTCCTCCCCTCCCTCTCTCCTGATCCTGGTGTTGCCGTGTTGTTTTCTCTTCCATGTCCTCACTTCCTCCTCTTCTCTACTTAAGAGAAAAGCTGCTGCCCACAGGTACCATTGCTAAGAAGTTCCACTAATTCCAAGATTCCTGCAGGATCCCACAGGTTTGATTTTTTTAGGTTCTGCTTCGGGGAATAGCTCGCCATATTTCCACTGCTGGCCATGTGGCCTCTGCTATTTAATACCTCTCTTCCTGCGGGGTGCAGGGAAGGAGAAGCTGCTGCCGCTCCAGCCCTTGAGCTCGTGGTGTGGCTGGCTAAGGGGAGACAGGCACACAAAGCTCCCCGTGGGCCACGCCGAAAGAGCAGCTGGGGCTCATCGCTGAGCGCTGCATGGGAATGCCCCAGCGGTTGTGGTATGCCAACCTTGGAAAAAACTGTGTGAGCGCTGTTTTGATTTTCTTCTTAAATATGTCATCACAGAGGCATTACCAGCCTCTCTAATTGGGCCAGCAGCCTGTAAATCTTCAGAGCCATCAGAGATGGACTCTGCTGGACATGGTAGAAACTTCTGGAAGCTTCTCACAGAAACTACCTCTGTGGCCCCCTCACTACCAAAAACCAGGCCACATAAAACTGTATACAGTGGGAACCCTCTCAGCATGGGCCACTTTTCCAGCCCTTTTGTCCCTCTCTGCTCTGTCCTGCTGCTTCCTGGGCACATCCTCTTGGAATTCCTGCTGCCTCTCCCTTTGCCATGCTACAGGGGGGCAGCTGGGCAGGGACTCCCAAGTCGGGGTGCTCTGGTGTCTGTCACTGAGAGGGAGCAGACGAGGAGGGTTCCCAGGACTCCGTTGCTCCCAGAGTTTTTCCAGGGTGTGGAGGAACATGTCCACCTCACAGCGCAGCTGGAGAAGCAGCAGCTGATCCCTGTCTGTAGCACCTCAGTTCTCTGCTCTCTCCACAGCCCTCTCAGTCTGACCCCGATGCTCCTCCACACCGATGTCTTCAGTCGGGACTGAGTGGTGGAATCATCCATGTGGAGTCATGGTTAGCTCAGAAAGAATTAATTAAAGCAGTTAATGGGCACTTTAGGATCCTGGAGAAAACAGGTACCTGGATTTTCTGTCATTGCTTGTGAAGCCCAAAATGGGGCAAGAAAATAAAACTTTATAGTCAGATGGCTACAGAGCAGGTATTGGTTTATTGAGTGCAAGGAATGAGGGGGATCTGTCCGCCAGAAACTCACTCAGTCTTCTTTAGCCTCTGGTTACATTTCAAAAGTCCTTCCACTCAATGTCACAATTACAATGTATCATTAGCAGACTCATAATTGCATAAAGTTGTGTCATGGTTTCACTGCAGTTTGTTGCTTTCATGAATGTGTCTGTTCCTTCTGTGGTGGTCGTCAGTCTTCTGGTGGCCTTTTGATGAAGACTCCTGTAGTCTTCCTCATGTTTGAACTTATGTGTCTTCAACACACGCCTGGAGCTTCTTGTTCTTCAGTGTAACTTGTTTTTAGATATTTTTACAGTTTGCAAGTTCTGTTGAAACATGTTATCTTGCATTTTATGGCGCATGTTATCTCAATTGCCCTGTTATCTTGTTTGCCCTGCTATCTTGGTTCCTTAACTTGCCTGTCTTGTTACAATATCGCTTGTGGTTAACCTTTCGTTACACACCACTTAGGTTTATAAATTCCCTTCCTTCTTCCTTTTGTTAATTATTTCACAAATTACCCTGTGTTTACTCTTGAGAAATCTGTTCCTCTTCCTACTCTGTATTTCAATTTATATCTCTTCCAATCATCATAAAACACTGTGGTTTGCTGAGACACCACAAAAAGCACTGGTTAAACATTCATGTACACAAAATGATTTTTCTTAACAACAAGATTCTCATGAATAATTGTTTTAACCAATTTAGATTAGGGAATCAAGACAGAAACGTCTCCCATAAGTGGGTTTGACCCAGATGTGTAATCCTTTATTACTTCATGGAGTATCTTTGCGTGTTGCCAGAGTGGATGTATTGCAGGGGGATACAGGTCACTGAACACCGAACCAATACGATTTCCCCAGAAGCCGTTTATTGTTTACAATAAAATTCCAATTATAGAGTCTAAGTCTCTGGCCCACATAGGCACACATCTCTTGGTTGGATAAGCAGCTAGCTCAAGAGGCAGGTACATCTCCTTCAGGACATCCAATTGGTCAAATGTCCATCATCATGTCACATCTGTATCGAGGAGTTACATTCCTTGTGGAGAGTTGCTCAGGCTCTCTGCTCCCATCTTCATCCTGTTATTTTCCCAGTAATCATGATGAATGCCCAAGAACCCTGAAAACAAGAGTGCAGGTGGCTTGACAAAATTTCTCACAAACAGTTTGCTGATGCATCAGAATGGCCTGTTCTACAGAAGCACTGCTACAATGTAAATTTGTTGTTATTTGCCCTGATTGATCTATGGAAGTACAGAAGGCCTTCTCCAGGCCTGGCTGGGTCACGCCTGCCATGGAGTCAGGAGTCCAGATGGTTTCAGTTTGCAGTGTGCAGGTTCCTGCTGGCTGGGGGCGAGGCAGGAGTGTGCTCCTGCTGTCCCAGGCTGGCAGGGGTGGAGAGGGAACGGTCCTGTGGCTGCTCTTGAGGGGACACTGAGGAGCTCCTGAGCCCGAGGAAGCCGTGCAGAACCAGGTGCAGCGCTGGCAGAGAGGGTGTCAGGGTTCAGTGGTGTTGGAGAAGATTTCCTGAGGGTGCTGGTGCCAGCACCTGGACAGGACAGGAGCCCAGGCATGACCAGGTGGACAAGAGGCCACTGGCCCCTGGGCTGTGCCAGCTGTGGGGTGGCAGCAGGGCCAGGGCAGTGCCATCCCCTGTGCTGGAACTGCTGGGGCACCTCCAGTGCTGGGGGCAGCTCTGGGCCCCTCCTGACAGGAGAGCCCTGCAGGGGCTGGAGCGTGTCCAGGGCAGGGAACAGAGCAGGGAAGGGAATGGAGCCCCAGGAGAGGCTGAGGGAGCTGGGAAGGGGCTGAGCCTGGAGAAAAAGTGGCTCAGGGGGGACCTTGTGGCTCTGCACAATTCCTGACAGGAGGGGACAGCCAGGGGGGGTCGGGCTGTGCTCCCAGGGAACAGGGACAGGACAAGGGGAAATGGCCTCAGGCTGGGCCAGGGCAGGCTCAGGTTGGACAGCAGCAGGAATTTCCCCATGGAAAGTGGGCTCAGGCCTTGGAAGGGGCTGCCATAGGAGGTGCTGGAGTCTCATCCTTGGAGGTGTCCCACGAAGGCCTGGATGTGACACTTGGTGCTCTGGGCTGCTGACAAGGTGGGGATCAGTCACAGGCTGGACTCAATGGGCTGGGAGGTCTTTTCCAGCCTCAGTGATCCTGGGGTGCTGTGCCTGTAACATTCCTGCAGCAGGGAATTCTTTGGCTGTAAGAAATACCCCCCTGGAGACAGGCTAAGCTAAACTGGGAAGGTGTTGGAGTCCAGGACATCCCTCTGGCCACCCTGGAGGGTTTGGAGACCGGACAGGGGGGTCTGGGATCTGTCCAAGGGGGTCAATCAGCCTCACACAGAGCCCAGGAGGACACTGCCTCTGATCCCTGTCCATGGGAGTGAATGCCCACATTGTATGAAGAATCACAAGCTGAGAGAATTTAAAATAAGTAGTATTTAGTTTATCATAGAATGTAAATGTAGAATCTAGGATTTTTAGTATATGGGATTGAAGAGACAAGATGGAGGAATTGGGGAGTGGCCCCTGTGCTCCTTGTTCTTGCTCTTGTCCCCCATCTTTTGCTGAGTTGGATTTTAGGGATTGGTTTAGAGTAGAAACGACATGTTAGCATAGATAGTAGGCATTGGTAAAATTTTGTAAATAAAAAGTACATTTTGGACGGTGGTTGGGTCAGGGGTACCGTACATAAGGTGTGGGGCTCTCTGATCCCCCCCAGTCCTGCCGCGTGCCCTGCTCTGCTGGGGATGCCCTGCAGAGCAGAGAAAGAACTAAGATAATGTAGCCTGCCAAGGAGACCTGGCTGAGCTGAGAAAGAACTGAGAGATAATGAAGAATAAACAACCTCAGAAACATGCACTGGTGGACTCAGCTTGTCGTCTCTACCTTCAGTGTGAAACATTTAGGGAAAGAGAAGACGAAAAACCTTATTGCCTCGGGGAACAGCAACCCCGAGGAAACTCCCAGGGAACAGCAACCTTGGGGAGAAAAGCTTATTACCTCGGGGAACAGCAACCCCGAGGAAAATCTCAGGGAAAAGCAACCCTGAGAGGAAGGGAGGGACCAAATCCATGCTCTGGAGGTGATGTGTCCCAGCCCTGCCTGGCAAGTGCTGAGGCTTCCCCTGAGGCCGCACAAATGCCAGGGGTGTCTGCTCCAGCACTTGTGCCTTGTCAGCCTGGGCCAGGTGATGGCTGGTCCTGGCAGGCTGGAGGTCTTGATTTCCAAAGTCCAGTGCTTGTTTTGAGGCCATGGAGCAGGATTTGTGTGTCCACATCCCAAGGGAAAAGCAATCCAGGCACCCTGCTCTGGTCGGGTGTTGAATGTCCTCTGCCAAACCCCAACACTCTGTCACTGTCAGGTGTGGGATGTCCCTTGCCAAGAAAGCTGCAGCCAGGCACTGTTCCAGCTTTGCTTCCTCTGCTGGGCAGGTGTCCAAGGAAGGCCAGGTTGGGTGGTGCTTGGAGCAACCTGGGATAGTGGAAGGTGTCCCTGTCTTGGAATGGGGCAGCCACTGGTTTTCAGGGAACTCTATCCCAGCCCCTCACAACTCTTCTGGGGAACAATTCCTTCCCAAAATTTCATCTATCCCTGCCCTATGGCAATGGGAGTCCATTCCCCCTTGTCCTGTCTCCCCAGGCCCTTGTCCAAAGTCCCTCTCCTGCTTTTTTTTTACATGTATGCATATCCACTATTACAGTTTATAGTAGTATTCCCAAGAATTAGGACAATAGCTAAGGGTCAGAGGTCTGCAATAGATTATAGTTGACTGTGACCCAATTGAACCACAGCTGGAGTGGAATTTGGATCATAATTCAATCATCTGACTCCAAAAGAGTGGTTTCACTTTCACACTGTGCTGCAGTAAAAAGCCTGATTCTCTGGAATGACCTCCTGCTCCAGTTAAGAGGAAGTCGCACCCAGGTAGGAACCAGGGCTACATAAAGAGGAGCTGTGCTGGGCTTCTCCCATCCCAGGAGCTGCGGGACACCGAGGGAGAAGGTAGGGCCCTGGGGATGAGCTGCGGAGCCGGCAGCAGCAGCGAACGGGATCTTGTCGCTCTCCTGCCTCCTGTTGCCGCTGTTTTGCCACGGCTGGGGAGATGGCAGGGCAGGAGAAGAGGGATCTGAGGGCAGGGGAGGGAGGTCTGCTCCCCCGTGGGCTGCAGGAAGCCGCCTTTGCTGGCAGCCGCTTTGGGGGAGCTCGGGGGAGCCGTGTGCGCTGCGGGGCTGAGCTGGGAGGGGGGCCGGGGTCAGAGGTGGGGCCGGATGGCTGCGCTCCCCTGAAGGCAGGAGCCATGGGACTGATGCTGGGGGAGTTCCTGGCCCCCGTGCCCTCCTTCGGGAGCAGGACAGCTCCGTGGGGATGAGGGGCAGGCACGGCTCATCCTGCTCTGTCCCCAAGCCCAGGGGCTCAGTTCTTCCTTTTCCTCCTCATGCAGGGAGGGTGGGATTCTCCTCTCTTACAGTCTAAGCATCAGCACCCAGAGCTCTCTGGTCCCTGGGGCAGCCCCACAAAGGCAGCAGTGCTCCCAGAGCCCCTTTCCCTGGGGCAGGGCTGGGGAAAACACTCTCGGGGGGCTGTTCCTGTGAATTGGGACAGTCATTCCCATGGCAGGTCCTGCTGCCAGCCTTGTTGCTTCCCTCGTTTCGTTCCAAGGAGGAACTCGATCCCGAGTTATGCCCTGAATGTGCTTAGTGCCTCTCTGCGGGCACTGACACAGTCACGTGGGGCTTTTTCCCTATTCCTGAGGAAAATGGGAAGCCGTGCAGGCACTGCCAAGGGTGCTTGGGGGCACGTTCAGGGTGTGGCTGGGCTGGACTTCATGTTCTGCAGGCCAGCCCCTGACTCCTGAGACTGAACCAGCGCTGGGAGGGCTCCGGTGGGAGAGAATTTGGGAGGGGACAGGGTTGGGACAAGTGGCTGGAGTGGACAAGCTCCAGCAGTGACCCTGAGCCAGCAGTTCCCTTCCTGAGCAGCCATCCTGCACTGAGGCTCTGGTGCCCAGGGAGCAGCTGGACATGTGCCCAAAGAAAATGATTGGTGTCCAGCATCCCCCCTGTGCTGTGCCAGCATGCCCAGCTTTTCTCTGCTGCTGAGCTGCCCTTATTGTGAGTTAGTGGCTTTTCCTGCTTCTGCCTTCCCTAGTGGAGGAGGAGAGTTGGCCTCCAGTGCTCCCTGGAATGAATCCTCACTGCTCATGGGTTGCCTTCTCCTGACTGTCTGCTCTTCCCTTTTAGGATTTTAGGTCTTCCCTTCCTGGTGCTCTTCCTCCTGAGTTCTTGAGGTGCTTCCCATCTTCTTCTCCACACCCTGCTGTGTGCCCCAGGCCTGCCACTGCTGCTGTGCTGTGTCCCCTGAGCTGGGGCCCTCGGCTGCCGGTGTCTGCTGGAAATCCAAGGTTGGGAGCAACAGGAGCATCTGCTGTGAGGTGGGTGAGGGGAATCAGAACCCATAGCCCTTGCTCAGACTGCCCAAATCTGCAGGGATTCCTGAGGGAAAGCTGCCCCTGAAGGTTCTGGAAGGGTGCAGAAACCCTCAGATTTATACCTGAGTCCAAGCCCCTGGGATCCGTACGTGTGCTGGTAAGAGTCTTGTGGGCTTGGTGGGATGGAAGCTGAATGCTTAAAAGAATTTTTTGCAAGCAATAAATCTCTGCAGTATCCAAGTGAACTGAGATTGGGACAGTTTTCAGGGTTGTGTGACAGTGTCAAAAACCCCAAAGGTTTGCAAGAGACACACCCAGGTCCTGGGAGAGGGAGGCAGGCAGCATCAAAAGCTTTCCTGAAATCCAAAGAGCTCAGATTAACTGGCTGTCCTTGATCAACAGTGGGTTAATGAGTTTTGGAAGGAAATTTAGGGTGAGAAGCAGGACTTTCCCTCTTGAGTCTGTAGTGGCTGTGACCCATGACTGCCTTGTCCTTCTGGGGTTTTTCAATAAAAAGTGACTGGCAATGATGGACCAATACTGGTTTAAACAACAGGTGTCTGCCAAGGAAGGTGTGAACCCTCCTGGAATGGAGAATATCATCCCTTTCTCTACATATTATTATGACTTTGAAATTATGGGTCTTTCAGGCAAAGAAATAACTGGTATTTACTAGAGTATTTTTATATATACCAAAAGAAACAAATAACACCAGCAGCAGTAATGAACAAAGCCAGAAACCCAATCCCAGCCTTGTCTCCCCTGTCAGGCACCGCCCCTTTGATGCAGTTCCAGGCACAGCCAGCAGGGGCGCTGGTGACTCCCGGCCGGGCAGGGCGGGTGCGATGATTCCTCCACGGCTGCAGGGGGCGCTGTGGAGCGAGCTGGGCCACCTCTGGGCCAGCAATGGCGACTCGGGCCAGGGGAGAGGAGAGTTGGCTTCCCCCGTACAGCCCAGGGGAGCAGCCGCTCTCAGTACCCCTGTAGAGCTGGAGCAGGGAATCCAAGTGTAGCAAAAAAACCCAAAGCAGTGGCAGGAGCAGCAGGGGCTAGGCTGGGGGTCACTCCTTTGCACAGTGTGAGAGACAAGGCTCAGTCTTTAAATAAAAGTTTAATAAGGGATAAAAGGGATGGTATCCAGCACTGGGGTGTCTGGCAAACTTCCAGAAAGCACACAGTTAACCATAAAATCTTGACATCAAGATGTTGGCGTGTCTTCACTGAAGACTAAAAGCTGGGTAATTGTAAAAGTAGAAGTCTTTTACTGCATGGCTAAAAAGGTTGTGATTCTAGACATTGATGTGAAGCACAGAATAAGGACTTTATAATTAGAAATTGTAAAGCAGGTATGTTTTATTTCCAGTTGGGACAGACGGGGGATATCTCCTCCAAACCGTGCATACCTGGTCAAGAAGGTCTAGGTTTAAATACACTTTGACCCCACAAACCCACACCTCTACACCCACCCATTCCCCGCCTTCTCTGGCTTTGTGTTCTAATTAGCTGTCACAACTCCTGGTAGTGTGAGCTGGGGTCTTGGGAGGAAGGCTGACGTCTTCCTCAGGTTGATCTTCCCTCCTGGGCAGGCACAGTGGAGGTTTGGGTATTTTTTAGGACACTTTGCTCTTGCCAAAGATGAGGAGTTTGATTTTGCTGGATTCAAACCACAGAGTTGTGCTTTATCGATTTTTGACAAATACCTAGGTCCTGCTTTGCTGAGTTTCAACATCATACATCTTACCTATATGACTTCTACTTAGTAACTACCTAACAAGCAAGCTTAATGGCTAATCTTCTATGTGTTCTCAGCAAAAGCTGTTTCTCTACTTTGACAAAATCACCAAAAGCTGCTTCTAAAATCTTATATTTTCATATCTATAAACGTTCTCCTTATCAATCCCCCCATTTCTTTCTAATATTGCAAATTCTTTTGCTTAACTAGAAACAAAACAAAACTTTTTTGTGCAAGCCTAGGCCCACGATACTCGTGGCGGGGAGCCACAGTGACAGGCCACATACACACACGTGAGGGAAGCACGTGGCAAACACAGACCTCCAGGCAACAGGCTCCCTCCTTCACCCTTGTCTGAAGGCAGTGTAGTTAAAGCAGGGGCTGGCAAAGCTGTGCCCAGAGGTGTGAGTACCACCCTGGGGTGCTGTACAATGTGTAGTAGTACACACAACCCTTCCAGTGGCACCCCAGGCACTGTGCCATGCACCCGTGAGGGCATGGGGTACCCACCTTGGTTGCTGCTTGCACTGCACCTGCTTCACTGCTCCTAGGAGGACTAAATTAAGTAACAAAACTACAATAAACAGGTGATAAGAGTGGTAAGGGACACAAAGCATAAAAGGAGCCTGGCGTGGCAGGGGTTCACTTGGCCTGTCCCTCTGTAGGCAGGGTCCAAGGGTTGGGATCACAGCATGGACACGTGTGTGGTTGCTGCCTGGCACACCAAAATTTTGTGTCTAGCCCTCTCCTCAGGGGCTCCAGCCTATTTGTAGAGGGGAGCTTAGTCCTAAAAAAAATGGTCCGAACCATGGGGACTAAATAAATTTCAAAGTGAGAAAGGCTTTGTTTGGTATCCAAAAGAACATCTTGGTTTTCATCTATATCGCCTTCACATATAAACTTCAGTTGTTTTCTTGTGGTGTTTCTTTTCTTCTTTCTAATATAGAGTCTAATGACTCTATATTAATGGTCTGCCACTTCTTTTTAATTTTTTGTGCCCACAATTTATGTTCAAAAAACATATAAGGCAGTCACTGCACTTGTTACAGGGTCTTAAGCAAAATTAATCAAAACTCACTAAAATTAAAGTTCTTTTTCTAAGTTAAAAGCATTATCCTAAATAATTTTTCAAATTTCAGTAAAAAATTGTCTTCTTAACAATGCCATTACTAGTTACAGCCAATCTATTAATATTTCTGAATTTATCGTGTTCAGAACCTTTAGTCTTGTTCTCAGCATTCTTGTGAGATCTCTTGTCTGCTTAAATGTATAAGGTGCATGCTTCTGTCGTGGAAGCATTTATTTCCATTGCTATTTTTATTACCTTCCAAGACTATTCTGGATTGAGCAATAGCTTTGGGGTCCCTATAATTTAGTAGCATATGGTTTTATTTTGGTGACTAGATGTTTGAACAAATGTAGTTTAAAGTGTGGTCATGCTTTCAAATGTTTGTGTCAAAGTTGTCCTGCTCTTGTTACTTTGAGGGTTTAACACTGGTTTTCATTTTAGTTCATTATTACCCGGTGTTGCCTTCTAAGGAGTCTTTCGAGCCTTCTTTACTTGAGTGTGATGGATCCAAGCACTCTCTTCCTTGATCTTAATCACAGTGGATGTGGTGAGAAGCACCTGAAATGGTCCCTCCCGCTGTGGTTTCAGGGTCTTCTCTGCAAGAAACTCTGCCGAGGCTGTTTCTATGGGTTAAAGGTCTTACAGGTCCAAGAACATTTTAAGGTCTTATACGAAGTTGTTTATTACAAGAAAGCATGTATCTCAAGGTGTGAGAGTCCTGAATGAGCAGTCTTACAATCTCACAATCAGTTATAAACATAAAGTATTAGCAAGCAAAATTCCAGTAAAGCAATAATCAAAACATAGAATTTAACATCACAGCCTCCAGGTAAAACAACCTCCAATCTCCTGACCCCAAGCGGGGTTTCTGGCCATGGGGTCGCAGTAACAGAAAGGGATCATGAGATCACAAATCCCAGACAGGGCTCCAGGCCGTGGGGATGTGACAGAAAAGGTCCCGAGGCTCAGAACCCGCACAAAGTCCCTGGCTGCAGGGTCGCGATGGCAGTGAGGGATCCCGAACCCGGCAGAGTTCTCGGCCACAGGACCACGATGGCAATCTCACACAGAGTTTCCTGACCATGGGATCGCAGTGACAGGAAGGGGGTTCCAAGGTCCTGAACTCACACAGAGTTCCCGGCCACAGGGATCGCAGGGACTGGAAGGGGGTCCCGGGGTTGCAGAGGCAAGAAGGGGTCCCGGGGCCCTGAACCCTCGCAGAGTCCCTGGCAGCCCCGAACAGAGTTCCAGGAAAGCGCCACAGGGGGAAAGGGAAGGGACGGGACCCCAGGGCCCTGATCCCAGCGACAAAGACTGCAGTAGATGGTACCTTTAGAATCCCATTCGGCTCCCTGGCAGGGCTCCTTCCTCAGGCTGCAGAAGGTGGAGGTTGGATCCATAGATCGGATTGATCAATTGACACCTTCACTTCCAACCCAGAGGCTTTTTATCCATAAGTTACAAATGCATATTCATATCTTTATCTACACACTCCCCAATCTAGGTGCAATTCTCGAAGTTCGTAAAACTATGAAAAACTACGAAAATCAGCATCAAAAACCTACGCATATAGCATATCTATCAGTGCAAAAACTCTATCTTGCTAGCTTAAAAGTTCTATCTTATTGTACGTAAAAATTCTGTCTTGTTATGTGAAAAACTCTATCTTAACACACGTAAAAAACTTTATTTTATTTGTGCAAAATTCATACCAAAAACCATAAACAGTACTCTATTTTTGTTATGTCTAAACTCTATCATTAGACCTGAAGCTCTGTACTTCTATGCTAACAACTAGGCACTTAGGGTATGTGAAGCTTAAAACTGAGGCTTAGATTTCTACTTTATGTGTGTGTGGCTTTATATATTCTAATTTTTCTAAAGGTTTTAATTCAATCTCTGCACTTCTCACTCTCTGTGGAGGATCCATGGAAACATGGACTCCAACACGTATACATAATTTCAAGGTTGTATGTTATACACTGGCCTGTCCAACCCTCTGCTGTGAGTTCCAGCTAGATATTTTTTAATGTTTCTGAGTTGGTTACTCAAGGCTGCCATATAGGTGGTCAGAGTTTCCTCCCTGATCTGGGAGGATATTCTTTTCTATACCTTATATGGTCTTTTATAAAACATTTCAAAAGGACTGTCTTGGTTTGAAAGACAGGTGTCTGCTAGGAAGGGGGCAGGACCTCCCTAGAGATGGAGAATTCAAATCCCCTCTCTCCAAATTATTCTCATTTAGAAAATTAAAGGGGCTTTCAGGCAGAAGTATGGGGATAGGAATAACAGTTCTTTACTGGTATATATGACAAAACAAACAAACAAACAACAACTACAGCATTAATAATAAACAGAACCAGGAACCTCCAGGGCTTTCTTTCCCAAAAGCCTGGGGCAGTTTGATGTCGGTGTCCCTGCAGGACTCCAAGAGGCCAGGCTGGAAGGGTGGAAAGTCCTGGGCTGGTGGATGAGATCAGATGTACTGCGCTGGTAGCTGGAGCGGCAGGGGTGTCCCAGCAGAGCTGGGCAGTGCAGGGCTACAGAGTAGCAGGAAAGCCTCAAAGCTCTGAAGAAGCAGCAGTGGTGGGGGGAGGGCCAGAGAAGGAGAGCTCAGGATTCCTGGGCACCCAGGCAGATGATGGTAGATTTCTCAGGATGAGACAGAGTGATGGCCGTGAACTCTTCCTGCAGTGAGGGGCAGCCTGACCGTCCTCCCTGATGCCGAGAGCAAGAGAAGTGAAGCTGTCCCCAACCCCTCTTTTACTTCCCCTAAAATTCATGCTATCTCCCCTCTCTGAGGGAAACTCCGGGAGACCCAAAAACAATAGGTGTAGCTTTGTGCTGCCATCTCCTTTGCCCATTTTCTTTGTCTTGGTTAAGCACTGTCGTTAAGTTCCCTAGCAATTTATGGGGAAAAAACTCTGTAAGTGAAAAAAAAGCCAATCTAATTCCCAACAAGAACTTAATTTTTTTATTCTGGGTTTGGTTCAAATTTGCAACAATACCAGTAAAAAATTGAGGTCAGGGTTCGTTGGCTTCTTGTCCCAATCTTACAATTTGTTGTTTATTGTGGTTGGGACTCCAAAGCGTGATATTATCTCGTTGTAACACTTTGGTTACATCTTGGGCTTTAGCAGTCCTTGTGGAAAAAGCTTCTGGCCACCCTGAAAAGGTATCAGTTAGTAACAACAAATATAAACACCCCCCTTTTCTTAAAAGTTTTAAAAAGTCAATTTGCTACTGCTTCTTGGGTCTATAACCTTTTCTAATTTGGCCAAGTTTTGGGGTGGGGGGTATTCTTCAGTTCAGCCTGGAGGCAAAAATCACATTTTTGAGTCACTTGGGCAATGGCAGCATATTGTTCCTAACAATAATCCTTTTAGTTAAATAATTATACAGGCCATCAATTCTTCAATGTATTTTTCTATGTTCCTCCCTTATTAGTGACTACAGTAAATGGGAGGAAATAACAAGCTTTCATCTCCTTTCCTTTGTAACAACCTATTCTTTCTGGTTATAACTTTCTTTTTTTACTCTTAAGCCTTTCCTTCCTTTTTTGCTTTCCTTCTAAAAAAATTGTCCATCTGGGATTAAAAATGCCTTAATGGCTAGTTCACCTTTGGTTGCTTCTTTTGCCTTTCTGTGTGCCAGCTCATTCCCTTCTTCTAATTCAGAGCTCACTTTCTGGTGTGCTTTAATGTGCACAATGATTACCTCCTCAGGTAGTTGGACTACCTCCAACAGTCCTATTAATTTTCTTTTTTTCTGCATGTTTAATGCTTTTCCCCTGTGAATTCAACAGTCTTCTATTTTTTTCTCAATGTCTCCATGTGTATTCACTACCCTACAAGCAAACTTGGAGTCTGTGTAAACGTTTTTTTTTTTTTCCTTTTGGCTATTCTAAAGCCCGGGTTAAGGCAATTTCAGCCTTCTGTGCAGAGGTGTTTGTTGGTAATGGTCCAGACTCTATTACTTCTTTGTTCATGGTAACTGCATACCCAGCGTGTCTTTTTCCGCTGATGACATAGCTGCTTCCATCAGTAAAACAAGTCTCAGTGTCCTTGAGAGGGATGTCCTTCAGATCTGGATGACTGGAGTAGGTAGCCTCGATGGTTTCCAGGCAATCATGGATCACCAGTTCTCCTGTACTCCCACTGAAGAAGGAAGCTGGGTTCACAAGATTAGTTACCACAATTTCCACATCATCTTGTTCTACTACCACTATGGCTTGGTATTTCAGGAATCTCTGTGGGGAAAGCCAGTGACCTCCTTTCGCTTCCAGGACTGTAGACACTGTATGGGACATTAGCACAGTCATCTTCTAGCCTAGGGTGAACTTGCATGCTTCTTGAATATTCACTGCCACTCCTGCAACGGCTCTGAGGCAGTCTGGCCATCCCTTGGCTGCTGCTTGGAAAGGTAGGCCACTGCCCTCTGATACAGACCTAGGTCTTGTGCTAGTATCCCCAAGGCTATCCCCTGCTTCTCATGAGAAAAGAAAGAAAGAAAGAAAGAAAGAAAGAAAGGAAGAAGAAAGAAGAAAGAAAGAAAGAAAGAAAGAAAGAAAGAAAGAAAGAAAGAAAGAAAGAAAGAAAGAAAGAAAGAAAGAAAGAAAGAAAGAAAGAAAGAAAGAAAGAAAGAAAGAAAGAAAGAAAAAGAAAGAAAGAAAAGAAGAAGAAAGAAAGAAAGAAAGAAAGAAAGAAAGAAAGAAAGAAAGAAAGAAGAAAAGAAAGAGAAAGAAAGAAAGAAAGAAAGAAAGAAAGAAAGAAAAGAAAGAAAGAAAGAAAGAAAGAAAGAAAGAAAGAAAGAAAGAAAGAAAGAAAGAAAGAAAGAAAGAAAGAAAGAAAGAAAGAAAGAAAGAAAGAAAGAAAGAAAGAAAGAAAGAAAGAAAGAAAGAAAGAAGAAGAAAGAAAGAAAGAAAGAAAGAAAGAAAGAAAGAAAGAAAGAAAGAAAGAAAGAAAGAAAGAAAGAAGAAAGAAAGAAAGAAAGAAAGAAAGAAAGAAAGAAAGAAAGAAAGAAAGAAGAAAGAAAAAAAAGGTTTATTCATGTTCGGAAGTCTTAGAGCTGGAGCTGACATGAAGGCTTTCTTGAGCTGGTTGAAAGCTTGTGTAGCTTCTTTTACCCACTGGAGAACCCTGTTTTCTTCCATAATCAGAGCATACAGGGATTTAACCAATAGTCCGTAATTCTAAATCGACAGTCAGCACCACCCTGTCATTCTTAGAATGGTTCTCAGCTCTTTAACTGTCTGAGGTTTTGGGGTCTGGCATATTGCTTCTTTGTGGTCCTGCCCCAAAGTTCTTTGTCTAGCACTGACCTCATAACCCAGGTAGATGACTGCTTCATTATCTGGGCTGCCTTCTGAGATACTTTATATTCTTGTAAGCCCAAAATGTTTAGAAGGCTTACTGTCTAGTCCACACATGCCTCTTGAGTTTGAGCAGCTATTAGGAGGTCATTGACATACTACAACAGCTGTCCTTCTCCTGATGGGGCTTTCCAGGATTCTAAAGCTCTTGTAAGTTGTTCTTTGAATATTGTGAGACTGTTTTTGTAACTTTGTGGCAGAACCGTCCATGTGAGCTGAGTTTTGCACCCACTCTTGGGGCTTTTTCATTTGAATGCAAAAATTTTCTGGCTGGATTCACGGAGAGGAAGGCAAAAGAAAGAATCCTTCAAATCTAAAATAGTAAACTATCGAAATAGTTCAGGTGTTAAACAGGTTAACAAAGTGTAAGGGTTTGCTACCACTGAGTGCAAGTCCTTGGTTATCTTGCTGACAGCTTGCAAGTCTTGTACCACTTGGTACGATCTGTCAGGCTTTTTGACAGGTAAAAATTTCTAAATCACTGGGCTAATCATTTCTCTATCCTCTTTTTTCAGAGGGTATTGCTTAACTCTAACTGGTAGTTTTCCACCTTTAAGTTTGGCTTGCACAGGAGGTGCATTCTTTGTTTTCCCTGGTGTGTTAAAAGCCTATACCCTAGGAAATACCTGATCCATTATTTTTTTTGTTAATCTCTTCTTCATTTTCAGTCTTGGTCTTATTAATTGTTACCATTAAACTTAACAGTTCCACATATTGTTGGTCTTTTACCTTTAAAATAATCTCCCTATTCTTAGGGAGAAACAATAGGTGTAGCCTTGTGCTGCCATGTCCTTCAGCTACTCCCTTTGTTCTGGCTAAGCACTGTCGTTAAGGTAACTTAGCAACTTATGGGAAAAAATTCTGTAAGTGAAAAAGAGGCAAATCTAACCCCCAACAGGACTTCATACCCATTAGATATCAGCAAAGATCTTAAATTCTCATAGATTTTTGTTCTTTAGATATATTATTACCCATATTTCTAGATTTCCCCAGAGCTCACCTATGACAGAAACATAGGCGAGGTTTCACAAGCCTACTTCAGTCTGACCAGCTATCTGATTGCCTGCTTTCTTTCAGCTGGAGTTTGGGTCTCGCTTATCCTTACTTTCAGGATTACTTTCTTATCCCAAGGATTCTGTTTTCCTCTAATCCTCTGGAGACTCTTGACCGGCTTCTCTTCCTGCTAAAATGCGGGACACCATTTGATGTCGAGATGTTGGTCTGTCTTCATTGAAGACTAAAAGCTGTATAATTGTAAAAGTAGAAGTTCTTTATTGCATGGCTAAAATCAGCCTCCTGAAGGCAAAGTTGTTACAGTCCGTGCCAGTATGAAGGAAGCCTTGTAACACAGAGTCCCTAAGTCCCAAGCAGAAGCGGCAGCATCTTATCAGTAGAAGCAGCAGCAGCGACAGCACCTGTAATCCATGTCCTGTGAGTGTACTAGCATCTCAAAGCAGTGCATTTTATTCTATTTTTAGCCAATCAGGTTCACACACAAATTTTCTACAGTCTTGCTGGACCTATCTTAAGCTAAGATTGATGTGCGAAAGCAATAATGATTTTAACATAAATTCTACGTGTATATCTTTACCTGTTCCATCTAGGAATGTTTAGCAAGGCTACTTGCTAAACATAGTTTTCGTTAAGTCTAGAACTTAGCTAACTCGGTAAAAGGTAAAGCTACTGAACTTTAAACTAGGTTTTAGGTCTTTTTCTTACTGACTAATTCAGTCTCCTATTTGCTTAAGACACTTAAAATATTCTCTATTTATTTAAAGCTAAACTTGCATTTCTACCTCATTTCAGTGTGGATTTATGTATTTAATTTCTTTGAAGGTTTTAATTCAGTCCTCACATTTTTAGACACTCCTGGGCCTGTGTGGATGGGGCCCAGGGGATTTGTACCACGACAAAAACTGTTCTTATATACTTTCTCATTGCAGTGGACGAATGCATATTCATGAAGATTATAGGTATTCAAAGATTCCTCTGAGTTTACATTTTCTGGGAATTCTTTATCTTAGTTCAACCCTTGACCTCATCTTCTTACAGTACATGCCACAATGCAGATGTGATTTTGAGACCACCAGCAGATGTGATTTTGTACTTCATTTCCTCATGAGGCCCCCTGGTCTGTGGTTGGACTGTTATTGATAACCAAAGGGTCAGGGGTAGATTCCGTCTTGCTCGTTCAGTGTTATTTGCCTGTTTGGGTTTTTTAAAAAATTATCTTATACAGACATTTTAGCCATTTTTATAAGCACTATTAATCAACAATAGCTATTTCTTTATTGTCAGTAACAGAAATAAAGGCATCAGTTATTATTACACAACTACAATTACTTCTGCAAAAGTTAATGTTATAATACACAGTACATATCCTCTGTTTTAATATTTGACAAAAATTGTGTCTGTCTCTGTGTCCATATTTGTGTCACTTTATGTCTGTTCTATCTCTGGAATATGCACTCAGCTTCAGGGTTCATCCTGCAAACAGGAAAGCAACAGGCACATCCAGAGTGCTGGGAAGGAGACCCTGGCTCTTGTGCCATCCCAGGCTGGGCTCCTCCAGCCGGGTGGGAGCAACCCCCGGGGCTGCAGCTGCTGCAGAGCCTCTGCCAGGAGGCTGGGGCCTCTGACAGCACCTCAGGGAAAGTCTCTTCTCTTCCTCCACAGAAATGGCTTCGCAGCAGGACACAAAAGAGGGGAAAGAAAAGACACAACTCCTGGTAGAGGAATTAAAGAAGGAAGGACTGGATACTGGATACTGGCTGCCCAAGATGATGCAGATCCTGGGAATCAAGAGCAGAGAAGCCCTGCAACATCTGGAATATGAAGACTATCTCAAGCTGGAGTGTGAGGTACGGCACCCCTGGGAGAAAAAGGCACTCCAGAAACTCCTGAAAATAACAAATGACAAATCAAGCACCAAAGAGGTGCAGAAGGAACATTTGGAGAAGACAAAGCAAAGACAAGAAGTGGCCAAACAAGCCCTGAATGATCTGACAGAAATGCTCAACAGCCACAGCCACAGCCAGGATGCTGTGAGGGAGAAAGCAGAGACTCTGTGGCAAGCCATGGAGATTCCCAAAGAGTTCTGGCCACCACCAAAGAAACCCTTGGCAGATATGCTGGAGAGCATCCAGAAGCAGCTGGAGCAGCAGGAGTTGTCAGCAGTCAGGAAGGAGAACATCCCTGACACGGAGGTGCTGAGGCGGGCATCGGGGGGACTGGCCCTGCAGGGAATCTACAGAAGCAGCAGACCTGAAGATGTGCTGGCAAAGCGAGAGCAGCTCCTCAGGGTTCCTGAAGGATTCCAGCTCACCGGTCCAGAGCAAGGATCGCTGCTTGAGAGGAAGGAGTTCTCCTCCTCTGCAGCAGAATCCACTTTCACCAAGTCCATGGAGCAGCTGGGCTTCAGTGTGAGTGTTTCTGTCAAAGCCTCATTCTGGGGGATTAATGTGGGAGCAGGTGTAGACTACAGCAAGTCCTCACAATCACAGGACACCCACAAGTCCCACGCTGAGCAGAGCTACTTTTGCACCACCAAGTACCAGTACATCCCTCTGGCATCCTGCTACTTCCAAAGGCATCAGCTTCGCCTCTCGGATGCGGCTCTGAAGGAGCTGCAAGACATGGAGCAGCTTTTGAGCTTCACTCAGGAAGACAAGGGGCTCCTGCTGAATAGGTGTGAGAGGTTCTTCAGCAGGTTTGGGTCCCACATAAACCAGGGTCCGCTCCACTTTGGGGGGATATTCTGGTGGAAGGCATCAACAGAAGGATTCCGAGCCGAGCACAGGGAAGAGGTGAAGCGACAAACGTCTGAAGCACTGAACGTTTTTGTCGGGGCCAGCTGGGGTGGCTTTGGGGTCAGTGTTGGGGGATCCCTGAATGTTTCTAAATCCAGCTCAAAGGCTTCTGTCCTGGGGAGAGCCAGAGAGAGTTCCCATACAGCAATTCAGCTCTATGTGGTCAACACAGGGGGCCCCCCAGACACAGATTCTCTTCCTCAGTGGAAAACAGGGCTCATGTCCGATAACAGAACGTGGTGCCTTATCGACCGTGGCTTTGAGCTGATCCCAGTGTGGGACGTCATCGTGTACAATCACAGCGGGGATTTTAAGTCTGTCGGTCAGATGAGCAGAGCCCTCAGGGCTGCGTACAAAGAGCTGACCAATCAGAGTCCAGGCAACATTTTTGGGAAGGAAATAGAAATTGCAGCACAAGAGGCCAGAGATTTCATGGAGACTGTGAAGACCTGGGAGGTGACGGTGGATGAAAGGAAGCTGCTCATGCTGATGGAGCTAAAAGATGATCTGAATGCAAAAACCGGGAACCCCAGTGTGTGGATCAACATGTGCCTGTCACACAAAGCTCTGCAGGACTTCCTGGTGAACACCATGCGGAGCTGCCAGGAGTCACCTCCGAAAAACACCAGCTGTATCAAGGTCATGTTGAGAAGCCTCCTGGATCCTCATATCTACTCTGTCAAGGACTTCCCTGAGGCTTCCTTCATTATGCAATGGATCTTCCAGACTGAGCAATCTCTTCCCAGATCTCCCAAAGTCTCAGAGGTTGGAGACCTCATCAAAACCCTGCAGCAAATGAAGGAGCACATCCATGCTGTCACCTACGCACCAGGAAGCTCTGCTTCTGCCGTTCATGAAGCAAAGATAGAAGCCACCATGACCAGCAGCCTCGCCATTTATTCCTTACTCCAATCCCTCCAGGAACAGGCTCAGAAGGAGATGGAACTGTTGGTGCTCTTGATTGTGACCAGCACAGGGTACCAGGTGGAAAGCAGCACTTTCCAGCACCTCCTTGGACACCCAGAAATTCAGTACATGGCCAAGGAAATGGAAGAGGCACATGAGGAGTACGTGAACCTGAAGGAGCAAGATGCCAACAGAGCTGAGGCCTTCATTTTGCTGACAGGTCTGACTGTGATACCAGAAAGTCAAGAGCTGTCCCCTGAGCAGAAGAGGGAGCGTTTAGTTTTCATGGAAGATCACATGAAAGGCTTGTGGTCCACAGGCATAAAGAATCTCCTTCAAAAGCACAGAGGAGATGAAGACTGGGAGAGCCTGGAACGGGACTTGAATTCTTTGATCTGTGGGTGCTTGGATGACAAATGGGATGAAGAGAGGATGCAGAACATACTGAGAGACCTGGAAGACACTTTTGCAACACCTGAGCCCCCCAGTCAGTACCAATCCAAGTCAGACAGCAGCCAATCCAAAGGAAATGAAGCTACTATAAACAAGGAGTTCTTCCAGTTGCTCAAGCGCCTTGGGCTCGAAAGTCGCTATCCAAGAAAAATGGGGATGGGAGATTTCCACACCATCAACAAGACATCTCTGCAGGACAGCCAGCCCAGCCAGGACACAGAACTGCCAGTTTACTTTTTGAAAAAGCTTTTAACCCTGGATTATGGGGTGAGGTACCTGACTTGCAGCAATGACCGCAACCCAGGCCTTGCACCTGTGCCACAAACTAGAGAACAAGAGAATGAACAGTCAGACTTCTTTGAAAACTTTCTTGATAATCTGATGGAAGCAGCCACTGAACCTGGAGGCACGGATGGCCATGTGCACCCCATGGACCTGCAGATGGCCATTTTCCATTGCGCTGATGACTTCCTGAGACAGACCCTTGCAACCAAGCTGGCGTTCTGCCAACTGGCCCTGCCTCTGCTGGTGCCCAACCCGTGCACTTCACGCATTGAGTTCCCGCTCTACACCCTCAGCCAAATCAAAAGGAGCTGGAAAGAAGTGGAGAAGTCAGGAAAGCAGGCTGGAACAAAGAGTTACACCAAACTCATCTTTCAGGCACAGACACCCATCGTGTCCTTCTTCCGCATTGGCAGCTCGGCCTCCTCTTCCAAGTCTCAGCTCCTGAATGCTCTGCTGAGCAGACGCAAACACGACACTTTCTTCCACCGCCACTGCAGAGGCAGCACCAGGGAGCGTTTGCTGATGGAAGGGGTGGTGGAGATCGCCTGGTACTGCCCGCGTGGAAGTCCTGAGGACACCTTTGAGTGCTGCGTGGCTTTCTGTAACCTGCATGGAGACGCCAGGGATCACGGAGCACAGCTGCAGTTCCTGCAGGAGATATCTGCTGTCAATGTGGCTCTCGTGTCCGATTTAAAGGACATGGACAGCAGGGGCAAAGAACTTCTGCAGGGCCTGTTGCAGTCACAAAGGCCTTTGATTTGTCTTCTCACAGAAAAAGAGAACGTTGCGGCTGGACGATCCAACAAAACTGTAGCAATAGGGATGAAGAACAGAAATGAAGCAGAACTGATGGAACAGCTGACCAAGACAATTGGGAATCTCCTAGGAGGGTCTAATCCACGTTTCAGCCTGGACACCTGCGTGGACAAAGCTCGCCAGCACGGATTCATAGTGGATGCAGATCAGGCAGCGTGTGTGACAGCCAAAGCAAAGGCAAAGGAGCTGGTGGACCTTCTGAAGAAAGAGAAGCTGTCTGAGATCAAATCCCAGCTGCTGCCACTTCAAGGAAAACTGTGGAACCAGTGGTGCAAAAAGGACAAAGAACTCACTCGCTTGCAGGAGAAGAGGAACAAGAGCATTGAGCACCATCGCAGCCAAATTGAAAACGAGAAGAAAGCAATAAGAATAGAGCAACTGGAGAAAGCTTTCCCTCTCAATCCACTGATGAAATCATTCCTTGTCTTTCTCCAGACCCAGCGAGCAGATACTAAGAAATACTTCCTGCAGTGGATGAAGGTCTTTATGAGTGACCTGTCCCGCGGTCGAGTTGAAGAACTCAGGAGAGACTATCATGAGTTATGGTCTGAAATCCTGGCAAGAAAGAAAAGCCAGGAAAAAAACAGTGTGAATGCTGAGTTGCTGAGACGCTTGGATGCCCTCTCTGATGAAATCAATGATTCATCCATCAGCCTGGAGAACCTTCTGAGAGAGGTAGGGCAAATTTATGAAGCTCTGCAATTAATGAAGACAACGACTGAGAGTTTTGTCAAACTGCCAGAGACTGCAGCAAAGCTGATGGTTTTGGGTTATCCCGTGGAGCTGATGGATGGGGATGCTTCTTACCTGCCCTTGCGCTGGGTGGAAGCAATCTTTGACAGCTTAATTGAGAGGCTGGGGGACAAACGAGTGTTTGTGCTCTCTGTGCTCGGCCTCCAGAGCAGCGGCAAGTCCACCCTGCTGAATGCCATGTTTGGTCTGCAGTTCAACGTCAGCGCGGGGAGATGCACCCGCGGAGCCTTTATGCAGCTCATCCCAGTGGGCGAGGAGCTGCAGCAAGACCTGGGCTTTGATTTTGTGCTTGTGATTGACACAGAGGGACTTCGTGCTATTGAGGTGGCCAATAAACAGTCCCTGAACCATGACAACGAGCTGGCCACCTTTGTCATTGGTGTTGGCAACTTGACTGTGATCAATATCTTTGGAGAAAATCCATCAGAAATGCAAGACATTCTCCAGATCTCTGTGCAGGCTTTCCTGAGGATGAAGAAAGTCAATCTTTCCCCAAGCTGCCTCTTTGTCCACCAAAATGTGGGAGAAATTACTGCCAAGGAGAAGAATATGGAAGGACGAAGGCGTTTTCAGGAAAAGCTGGATGAAATGACCATGGTAGCTGCTCAGCAGGAATTCTGTGACATCTCCTCCTTCAGCGATGTCATTGGCTTTGATGTGAACACCCACATTCACTACTTTGCTCACCTGTGGGAAGGAAACCCCCCAATGGCACCACCCAACCCCACCTACAGCCAGAATGTCCAGCAACTCAAGAGCAAAATCTTCCAGGCGGCCAAGGAGCAGTCACAGCGCAGCATTTTGAGGCTGTCGAGCCTGAAAGTTCGTATTGGTGACCTCTGGAATGCTTTGCTGAATGAAAACTTTGTTTTCAGCTTCAAGAATTCCCTGGAGATTGCTGCCTACAGGAAACTGGAAAGTGCCTTTAGTCAGTGGACCTGGAGGCTGAGGAGTCACATCTTAGATGTACAGATGAGACTGGACAACAAAATTCGGAATGGGGACTTGCAGAACATCCCCAGAGAACATCTTGAAGGGCTGGTGCAAGAGACAAGTGATGCCATTGAGAAAGAAGTGGAAAAGTATTTCAAGGAAGACAAAGACCATGAGACACTGGTGCAGTGGAAATTAAGCACAGAGCTGAAGCTGAAAGAACTAAAAGAGACTCTTCTTCTTGAAACAAAAAAGAAATGTGAGACTCTTATTGAGCTACAGAAGGAGCAGAGGAAACTGGATGCAAAGAAGTTGGAATATGAAGATGAGCTCCTGAGAAGGAGTAGGGAGCTGGCTGTGACTTTGAAAGGGAAGAGCCTCAGTGAAGGAGAACTAAAGGACAACTTTACTCTTGTCTGGAACGAGTGGATTGCCGAAGTCTCCCGTGCTGCTCCTCCTCCAGAACGGGTGGATATTGATAGAGATATTGAAGACGTCCTTCTCGAGCACTTTAAGGTGCCAGGTTTCCATGCACGGATCAGGTCATTTCCCAAAGAGAGAGGATTTTCTTTTGACAAAGAGAAACACATCACAAAGAAAAAGTATTTTGGCTTAATCTCAGATCCCAGGAGCATTTCCAATGCTGATGTCATTAACTTGCAGCACATCACAGAAAACATCATAGAGAGTGTGAGGGCCAACATTGATAAGAAGGAGCAGGAGAAGCGGGATTACAGTCGAAGTTTTATTCATGAAATACTCAATGAAGTAAGAAAAGGTGCAAAGTCTGTGCCCAGCAATGCAAAATGTACTTTTAACAGAGAGTACAGCATAGATTTGTCTCTGTATCTGTGCAAAATGGCAGCAGAAAGGTTTAAAGCCATGCACGAAGCATTCCAAAAGGCAAATGACCCAGTTGTGTACCTGAGCAGCAAGAGAGAAGATTTCTTCCAATGTTTCCAGATTTCCTGCCAAGGAGCCACTTCCATCACAACTTTTGCTGTTTTCCTTTGTGACAAGATTGAACCAGCTCTTCATCTGGCGGTCTATGAGAGGACAGCTAAAGACATTGCTGAGGACATGCAGGGCAAATTCCCAGATTTCCAGGGCAACAGAGCCAATCTGGAAGTTTACATACTGAGACACCTGGCAGAACAAGAAAATTTTGAGGATTTCAAGCAGTACCTTAAGTTTCCAAAAGAGTTTTTTCAGAGTTACATTGAGACCCGAGTGAAGAGTTACTGTTTAGATGAGAGCAAGAGGCTGCAGAAATTTTTAGATTCTTCCCTTAATCTTCTCTATCGAAACATCCTGTCAGCAGTTTCTTTATCAACCCAAATTGTCAAAGACAGACAAGACAGAGAGGACAAAGTCTCTCTTTGGCTGGATGAGTTTTGCAGGAAACTGACAGAGGTGATCAGCTTGCCCAGAAGTGACCTGAAGGGCCTTGAGCACCAGGAGGTCACAGACATTGAGTTCCTGAGCAGTGTCATGGCAAAAGCTCTGAATGACCTGAGGGACAGGCTCAAGAAAGAATTTCCTAACGCTGACCTGAGCTCGTTTTCAAGGCAGCCTCACACCATCCTGGCAGAGCATTTTTCAGGGTGCTGGGCAAAGTGTCCATTTTGTGGTTCAGTCTGCACAAACACCATGCAGGAACATGATGGAGACCATCAGGTGATTTTCCATCGCCCACAAGGTGTGACGGGATGGAAGTGGCGTGGGACAGACCACCTGATCATTGATATTTGTTCCAGCCTTGTTGCAAGTGACTGCATTTTCTCTTTTGATGATAGCAAATGGTTCCCCTACAAGACGTACCGTAATGCTGGACCTCCTCTTTCCACTTGGAAAATTCTTCCTGATTCCTCCATGCAGGCGTACTGGAAATGGTTTGTGTCTCATTTCAGGACACAGCTGGAAGCTTTGTACAACAAGAAATTTCAGGGAAGAGGAGAAATCCCTGAGGCGTGGCAGAGAATCACCAAGCAGGAAGCACTGTCCGAGCTGGACAAGCATTAGGCCACATCCATGGGAAGGAAGAACCACAAAAGCTTTGCAGTTTAGAAGAACTTTTTTTAAGACTCTCCACAAAATGCAGTTCCAATGATGATGCTCTCAAGCCCAGTGAAGACAATGGTATCCAATTGCTCCCAAATTTGGTGAAATCAGGCACATTACTGCAGCCATTGCTCAGCAACTCCCTCGCTTCATGACAAAGCCAGAATCCTCTTGCCTTCTTGCTATAAACATTTCCCTCTGCTTTGTCCTAGAGCCAAACCAAACCCCCTCCTTGGGGTGATCGGCTTTGTGGCCAAGCCTGAGCCCAAGAGCCAGGGCAAGGGCAAAGACAGCACTCCAAGCACCCCTTGCATCAGCTGCTGTGAGACAAGAAGGGACAGTGCCCCAAAGGCAGTTTATCCTGCAGCAAGGAGGTGTCCTGCTCAGAGAAAGGGCTGTGGGACCTGAGGCCAGCTCCATGCTGGCTGCAAGCTGTTCTGCTTGGCTTTTGGGTGTCATCCTTCCCTCCCTGACTGCAGCCTCCTGGATCAACAGAGGCCGTTCTCCCAGCAGGAGCTGTTGTGCCTCTGGGGTCAGGAAAGCAGTGACACAACCACCCCAGGGCTCAGGCACTGCTTTCACTCCCTGTCTCTGAGGTGCTGTGTCTCTGTCCAGGGCAGCTGCCCCTGCTCAGGTGCCTGGGGCTGCTGCCCTTCCCTCCAGCCCTCAGCCCCTGCAGGAGTTGCTCCTGCCCTTGGCCTTGCTGCTGAGCAAAAGCCTTTGGAATGCCCCATGTGGAGAATCCTGTCTGCCAGCACCTTCTGCAGCAGCCCTGGGGCAGTGCTGGTGCTGTCCAGGCAGGCTGGTGGCACCGGAGCCGTGCTCTGGAGAAGGTGGCACCAGCTCACTCTGCCCCAGGGAGCTGTGGGGGCTTTTGCTGTGCAGGTGCTGCAACCCCGCTGGCGATGCGAGGGCCAAGCCCTCCTGGAGAGCTGGCTGAAGGGCTGCTCCAGCCTCATCCCCTGCAGGCTCTGCTAATAAAGGAGTTGATTTGGACAGTGCTGCTCTGTGTCTCCTTTGTGTTCAGGGGAGCCACAGCTGGGGGTGACTCGAGCTCTGTGTGCTGCAGACAGGCAGGGGACAGAGGGGTGCCACTGGTGAATTCCTTAGGCCTCAAAAACAGGCCCTGCCTGAGGCCTGAACATTAGGCCCTGAGCCAGAGTTGACCTGCAGATGAACCTTCCAACCAAATGTTATATGTATCTGCTAATTATGGAAGTACTGTTAGTCATATTATAAATGCATCAGCTCATTATTGAAGCATCATTAGCCATATGATCTATGAATGTACTCATTAGTGAAACATGCATTTACCTCTCCCTCTTTAGAAATCAGACAAGACCATGAAATCTGACATCTGGCCTTGTTTGAGACTGTAGGATCGAAGACAACTCTCTTAGTTCCTTTTTTGGGATCTTTGGGAGGAACCCAAGAGGAGCCAGAGCTTGTCTGTGGTAGTGTGTGCTGCAAATGCTGAGTACCAGGGACTGGGTTCAGCTGGGCTGAGAGGGGATTTGGGTGGGGAATGTCCCAGTGCAGCTCCTGGCGTGAGTGGGGGAGACCCAGTGCCTCAAATGGGTGCAGTGGAGAGGACCCAGTGCAGCAAGGGTGGGTGGCCTCAGGCCTGGGCTGGGGTATCAGGAGGGTGCAGGGTCCCTCACCTGCTACCCTCACCTGTGCCAGCTGTCCCAGCTCCCTCTCCAGTACAGCCAGACTGTTCCCTGCACCTTTCCCTGTCTCTGCCAGGACCCTTGGCCAAAGTCTCCCTCAGTGCGATCGTCTGGCACCACCTTCCTTGCCGGCCCTGATGTGGGGAGGAGCACAAGCAGCTTAAAGGTCTTTTCCAACCCCAACAATTCTTGGATGTGGTTCCTTTTAGTGTCACTGGGATGCAGCAGCTCTCCCAGGCTGCAGCAACTGGGACTAAGGGTGAAGTGACCCTCTGAAACACCCCAGAACATTTACATGTAAGGGGTTAAACTGAGCTTCCTTTACTCTGCGTTGGCACACACGAGAAATACTGAGCAGATATTCTCAAGAGGTCAAAATGACACAGCACTTTGGTGGCTAAAGACAGAAAATCAAGGAAGTTGGTCAACAATTTCCAGTCTCTGACACCCTGCAGGGTCCCAAGGAGAGCTGCCCCCATGGAGCTCAGGACTGCCATGCTCCTGCCCCATGGGTGCTCTATGTCATTCCCATCTCCTCGTACCAAGCTGTGTCTTGTCCAAAGTGTTGGGAAATTTGGAACGAACTGCTGGTAGTGCCAACGGGCCCTCATCTGGCATTTAAATCCCCAGGGGCTGATTTTGGGCCAAAGTAGGTGACATCCTAAGCACGGTGGAACACTGGATTCTCTGTTTATGTGGACAGCAGAGTGTTTCCATATTTGTATCATTTCCCACACCAACAGTGAAGTAGAAAGCCTTCACCTACCCTACTTTTATTTGTACTTGTTGTGAGACCCCTCAGGTGGGCCCACGTTCCAGTTGTCCTACCAGGCTGGCTCATGGGGTGTCACTTAAGAGTGTGGGACCATCAGGACAAGTCTGAGGCCTTCAGGGAGCAAAGCTCCTCCTGGATTTCTTCGTTGGGGCCAGGGTGGCCAGGGCTTGCTCAGTCTCCTCTTGCATCCTGGTGACATGGAGCGAAATGGACTTGGGAGGGTGACTTGGAATGATGTGTCAGAGTACACAATATTCCCTGTGGAAGGCTGGCTGTGTGGGGTTTCATCAGGAAAAATTCTGCCTGTTTAGAAAGCCCGCGAATGGCTGTGGGTTTGTGTGGGTGCTGGATGTTATAAACAAGTGTTCTCTGAATAATTCCAGTTCTGTCTACTTAGTTGTTAAGATCCCATTGGAACTGTTAGTATCCGTTCCAGCCTGCTAAGTTTGAAAAGTTCACCTGGTTTAGTACCTTTGTCTATGGTCACTCACCCCATCCAATTGTTCGTGTCCATCCCTGTTTGTAAGTTGTTAGCTCATCCTGTCAGTCATTTCTACCCATTTACCCCTTTACCTGTATATCCCTGTCCCACTTGTCCGGTATAGTCCCTGCTGCTTCCTGAATAGTGGCCGATATGCAACTAGAAGAGACACTGGAATTCTGGGTACTACTCAAAGAGCAAAAGACTCTAAAAACAAGAAGCCAGAGCAGAGCCCAGACCTGAGAGTGGGGTTCTTGAACTGGCGCAACAGCAAGGACACCACCAAAGGCAACTTCGTCTGGTCAATGTACCTTAGACCGTTCTCTGTCGGCAAGACAGCCCTCAACAACGAGCCCAAATTGACTTCCTGGGTACACCCATGAAGGCTGAAGCCCCAGCCTTGCTGTGAAGGGAAACTGATTGCACCTCCTCCTCAGCATTGCTGAAGGGAGCAGCAGTGGCACGTGTGGCCCCTCGAGCTCCCACCCAGAGCTGATTTCTCTAACAAAGGCATAAAAAGGATTTGATGTCCTGCCCTGTTTTTCTCACTAGTGAAAGGCAATCAAAACACTCATCTGTGAGCCAGGCTCTTAAAAGGACTGTCTTAGTCTGAAAGATAGGTATCTTCTAGGAAGGGGGAAGGACCATCCTAGAGATGGAGAATTCAAATCCCCTCCCTCCAAATTATTCTCATTTAGATAATTATAGGGGCTTTCATGCAGAGGTACGGGGATAGGAATAACAGTTCTTTACTATGACAAAACAACAAACAAACAACAACTACAGCATTAATAATAAACAGAACCAGGAACCTTGAGGGCTTTCTTTCACAAAAGCCCGGGGGCAGTTTGATCTCGGTGCCCATGCAGGACTCCAAGAGGCCAAGCTGGAAGGGTGGAAAGTCCCCTGCTAGTGGATGAGATGAGGAGCTGTGCGCTGGTTGCTGGAGCGGCAGGGGTGTCCCAGCAGAGCTGAGCAGTGCAGGGCTACAGAGCAGCAGGAAAACCTCAAAGCTCTGAAGAATCAGCAGTGGTGGGGGGAGTGCCGTAGAAAGCAAGCTCAGGATTCCTGGGTACATGAGCAGATGATGGTAGATTTCCCAGGATGAGGCAGAGTGATGGCCGTGAACTCTTCCTGCAGCGAGGGGCAGCTTGACTGCCCTTCTCAATGCTGAGAGCAAGAGTGAGCAACTGCCCCCCCAGCTCTGTCTTTTACCTTTCCCAAAGCTCGTGTTATCTCCCCTCTGAGGGAAACTCCCAGAGACTCAAAAACAATAGGTGTAGCCTTGTGCTGCATGTCCTTCAACTACTCCCTTTGTTCTGACTAAGTACTCTCTTAAGGTTTCTTAGCAACTTATGGGAAAAAACTCTGTAAGTGAAAAAGAGGCAAATCTGACCCCCAACAGGGAATGGTTTGGTGCCCACAAAGACAATTCTTTTGCTCCAAGACGCAGACTGTTGGATGTTCAGCCTGATTTATGTCATGCTGGAGGGATTGGTGGGGTTGCCATCCTTATCAGCACCTATGCAGGGACAAGGGGGGCTCCAGCTTCAATGCCCTTCTGGATTGTGTGGCAGGGACCACACAAAAGTGTTGCCAGGTTATATCCTGAAGACACCTCTGACAGAAATGCTGCTGCAGTTAAATCTGGGAGCAGCACACTGAAAGGCACCAGGGTCGAGGAGGAAGGCCCCACACAGCACAAAAAGCAACAGTGGCTCACCGTCCCCAGTTAGGCACTGGGGGGGTGTTCCTGGCTGTGGTTTGGGGCCACAGGGCTGGAATGTGAGAGCAGAGCTGTGATGAAGCTGTGTCCCGAGGACAGGAGGAGCTTTGCCCCAGAGCCTGTGATTTTATTGTCTCACTAGAGGCTTTCACAGGAATGGGTGGGTTCACTTAGTGATCCAGGAGCACCATCCGTGCCCCACTCGTGTCTCTGCCCTGTTGCCTTCCTTGCTTTCTCCGTGTCTTCTTTCCTTGGGGAGCTTTGTTCCTGGCTATTTTAGTTTTGGGAAAGTGGCTGATCCAGCACAAATCTCGGTACTGGGTCACGTATTCCAACCTTGATTTAGGCATTGAGGCTTGGTGTGCTCTGCCCTTTGCAGCTTCCAAAGCTGGGTTAGCTTGTCACATTCACAAATGGGGCTGGAAGGGACCTTAAAGCTCATCCAGGGCCACCCCCTGCCATGGGTTGGGACACCTTCCACTATCCCAGGTTGCTCCAAGCCCAGTCCAACCTGGCCTGGAACACTTCTGGGGATCCAGGGGCAGCCACAGCTTCTCTGGGCACCCTGTGCCAGGGCCTGGCTGTGCCTCAGCCTTTGATCTGTGCCTGGCAGAAAGTCTCTGGCCGCACACCATGGATTTGGAGAAGAGCAAGTGGATTTGGAGGGATGTGGAGGAGGCAATGAAACCAGGGTCCCTTTATGGAAGCTGGAACAGAGCAACTCACGATACGACCAATATGGTTATAACACATGTTCTCCTCTTTATTCCCAAAATGGCTGGTTTTATACAGTGCAGAATAATTTACAGTTGCAGGTGCATTCTTATTGGCATTCAGCATGAACACGTATGTAAACTATTTCAGTCTAAGGCAGCTACTGAGTCTTCACTCTAATTCTCCTATACAGTCTATGCACAAAACTTAACCTAATTTCTAACTGTGCCACAAAACTTATCTACTTCTACACAGGCCTAAATCTGAGGCCTAGCAGGCCCAAATCTGAGGTCTAGTTTGGGATAGCTCAAATCTCATTCCACAGCACATCATGCCAACAATGTCTAAGAAATTCGGTTACAGTTCCCTCTTTTTCTTTTTGAGCTACCCAAACCGATTCTAAGGCATGCCTGGCTAATTTTTGCATACATCATATCAAGAAAGGCACGATAGTTAAGATGACTATAATAACAATGTGTATCACTATACTAAAATGGATCAAATCCTTGATCCACCCAGTAAAACCCCATGATCCAAGCCATTTGTCAAACGGAGTGTCTACAACTACAAGTTTTTTCATGTTATCTTTTAACTGTGACAGCTGCTTGTAAATTGATTGCAAATGGTCTGATAAATTCATGCAGCACATGCCCTCAAATTCTCCACATCCATGCCCTTGTGCTAAAAGGAGGAAATCCACTGTGGCTCTGTTTTGAAGAACATCATGACAAATATCATTAACATCTTTGGCAAGCTCACTTAGTAGATTGGATATTATATTAATTTGTTTTCCTGTCCAGCAGGCTAAATTTTCTATTGCCTGAGGGCTTGTGCTGAAGCAACTCCTGGGGCTCAAAATGGTGCTGAATTTACAGCTGCAGGTTGCCATAATTCAACTCGATCTTTACACCTGGGGCTTAGTTGAGACACACTGCGTTTGACTCAGCGGGTCTTTTGAGACAACCCTAAAACTTGATGAATGCTGGGAGCAAACAATGTCACATTGCCAAAATAACATGGACCTCCTACAGCTTCTTGAGGCATGGCAGACCAGGCTCTATCTCCACAAATGGGAAAGATCCCTGGTGGTAATTTTCTTGCAGAACCTGTTAATGGTGTCACAGACTTAGTCCAGTTGTTACAGTACTCAGTATAGTTATAATACAATGGGGACTGGGGAGATAAACAAGTGTTGCCGTTTTTCAGTTGCTGTTTGTCTACAGTTAGCAAGTTTGAATTCATGATAACATGTCCAAAGATCAAACAGTAATTCCCCCACACAGAACCCAAAAGATAAAGTTCTTGGGGCTCAGTACTAGCAACTTTAAGATTTGCGCAATGGCAACAGCTTGGGTTCCTAAAACACTCTTTGGATTATTTTTGATTTGAGATCAGGTTCTGAACTCTGTCATGGAGTCCACTGGGACTCCAATCAAACAAGTCCGAAAAGGATTTGATGGTGTGGCTAAAGACAAGGAAAAAGAATCTTGTTTACTCCAATCGGCCCAAGTGACCCACATATTTTGTCTTGGCTCAATTTCAAGCATTCCTGATCCTTTTTCTATTAAGACATTAACTAAAATAAACATTCCAACACCTAGCATTCTATTCATCATTTTGGTTGTCTCTCTTAGAAAAGCAAAACAAACAACACTTGCTTATTACCTATTCTTAAATCTTAACAATGACTTATCGCTAAACTTAATCTTATAACTGTAACCGTATGACTATTTTTTCTAATTTAACAATTAATTTTCAGCAGTCTCAGCGTCTTCACAAGGTGCTTCAGGTAAATCACTGCTATCACTGTGGTTATCACTGTTAGTTGGTATCTCTGACTGCGGACATGCATGGGTAAATCGGCTCAGCACCCAAACAGGTCCTGCTTCTCCTGTGGAAACACACGTATAACCACGACCATTAAATAATACAGGACTCGGTCACTGCCATTCTCCCCTTCAAATGTTTTTGTGATATACATAAAGCCCTGGAATTGCTTGTGGTCTTCCTTCTTTCACTGCATGGTGATGGATGACAACCGCAGGCTCTTCTCTTCCTTCTGTTAGGCACAAATAGTTTAAAGTGAACAGTACCTTGGATAATCGACTAGTTATGTCAGTCTCATCACTCTGTTTTTTGCTTTGCTAGATATTCTTTCAGCGTCCGATTAGCCCTTTCTACGATGGCTTGACCAGTGGGGGAGTGAGGAATTTCGGTGGTATGCTTGACTCCCCACTTTTGCATGAATCTAGCAACTCGCTGACCAGCATAGGCTGGACCATTGTCAGTCTTAATTTCTACAGGCACTCCCATCACTACAAAACAAACAGTCAGGCGTCTTTCAACATGCACAGCTCTCTCGCCTGACTGCGCTGTGGCCCAGATAAATTTAGAATAGGTATCAACAGTGACATGGACATATTTCAATCTTCCAAGTTCTGGAATGTGAGTTACATCCATCTGCCACAATTCTAAAGCTTTCATTCCCCTTGGGTTCATGCCCAGGCCAAGGCCAGGCCCATGATGACTACACTGAGGGCAGGCACGCACAATCCCCTATGCATCATTCAGGGAAATTTGGAATTGTCAACGCAGGGCCCTAGCATTTTGATGAAAATTCTCATGGCTGTCGCGAGCCCTCACAAATTTGTTTTCAGGAGGGACATGGGCAACGCAACTGACTGCAGTGTCTGCTCATGCGTTGCCTTCTCCTAAACCGCTGTTGCACTGATGGCTGCGAATGTTCATGGCACAAAAGGCATGCTGACGCTGTTTCAGTACGCTTCTTAATTGCAAAAACAGTTCTCCAAAGCGCTGATTTTGGGTGGTCCTGATGAGTGCATCCTCAATTCTTTGCACAACTCCAACCACATATAAAGAGTCTGAAACAACATTGAGTGGTTCGTTGTTCCAGGTTTGCAAAGCCCAACACACTGCTCTCAGTTCAAGGGTTTGCAGATTGTCTCCCACTTCACTCTTACGTAAATGTTGCATCCATTCTCCTTGCTGTTGCCCTACACCCACAGCCCTTCTTGTTTTTCGACTGGCATCAGTAAAAACTGTTCTGCCTTTAACTGGTGTCAAGCAGCACAAAGGTCTCTCTAGCCACTGATAGTGCGTGATTAGAGTCCACATCGGGCCTTTTGGCTGCTGGTTGTGAACCCCACCTGTAAAACCCAGCAATGCTTCTTGCATTGCAACAGAATGTCTCAGCTTCCACTCTAATCTTCACTTCTCACAGGAACACTGATGTCTGCTGGTTCCTTTCCATCTATCTCTACAATTCTGTCTCTGCCCTTTTTAATCAATGCAGCAAGAGCATCTGTTTTGGTCATAACACGACTCTTTGGTTGCACAGTAAAAACACCCATTCCACCACAGTTGCTGTTGACCTAAACTTAGACAGGTGTTCCCCCTTTTTCTTTTGCCATTGAAAAACAATGGCAAATGGACAGGCATCAGCGTTGGAAAGGAAAAGTGACAGTGGAAGATGCTCTATCCAGCTAGCACTCCAAACACGTTGTAACTTTTCTGATACCTGAATTAAAGATCTTTGTTGTTCAGGGGTAAACTTTTGGGGACTGCTGGCATCACTACCATGAAAAAAATGGTTGTAAATCATCATGGGTGATTCCTACAATGGTATGAACCCACTGTAAATCTCCAAAAAGTCTCTGGGCATCATGCAAGGTGAAAATGCTGGTGTGTAAAGTGATCTTCTGTGGGCAAATTTGTGCTCTTGTGATCAGCCAGCCTAAGTATCTCCAAGGAGCTGATAGATGTATTTTTCTGGGGCTACAGTCAGTCCATGATGTTTCAATTGTGCAATCAACCAGTTTAAATCTGTTTCTGCCAATGGTTGTTTGGGGGCAAAAAAAATGTCATCAACATAATGATGAATCGTTGCACTAGAAAAATGTTGGTGAATGGGTTGCAAGGCCTAATTAACAAATAGCTGACACATTGTCGGTGAGTTCCGGCTCCCCTGGGGTAATACAGTCCATTCATATAGCTGTGCTGGAGCTGCTCTGTTGATGGATGGCACAGTGAAGGCAAAGCGTTGAGTGTCCTGTGGATGACACGGGATGGTGAAGAAGCAGCGATCTTTTAAATCGATGATTACAATGATCCACTTTTGAGGTATCACAGTTGGTGCAGGCAGGCCTGGCTGTAAAGCACCCGTTGCTTGCATTTGTTCATTGACTTTGCGGAGATCATGTAATAATCTCCATTTTCCCGATTTTTTAGGAATAACAAAAATTGGTGTGTTCCATGGACTCACTGAGAGTCGAATGTGACCAGCTTCAAGTTGCTCTTGTATGAATTGCTTAGTAATTTGCAGCCTTTCTTCTGTCATTGGCCGCTGCTCGACCCATACAGGAGTCTCAGTCAACCAGGTGATTTTTAAAATGGGTGGCTGCTCTGCAGTGCCCATCAAGGAAAATGCTGGTCAGTGGTTAGAACCATTCCCAGTTGAGAAAGCACATCTCTGCCTAGCAATCCTGCAAGTTCGTCAGGCAAAGGCATAACGTAGGGCTGAGCCACAATGACCTGATTGTCTTGAAAGATAATACTGAAATGGTCTGTGCTCATTGAGGGCATACTCATGGCTCCCATCCCTACAACGTGGGTGTAGGGAGATTGCAGAAGCCAATCAGGTGGCCAGTGCATTTGATTTATAATGGAAATATCTGCGCCTGTGTCGAGAAGTGGGGATCGGGTGACGATCTGGTTACCATGTTGTAATTTCGCTGTGATGCATGGGCAATCCTTCTGGCTTACTGTAAGAAAGACATTGTGGTTGGTTGATCCAAAGATCCCATCTTCTCTTTTTTGTTCAGTTGGCTCTTTTGGCCGCTGACGATGTGATAAAATATTTGAAAATGAGATAATTTGAGCAATTTCACTCCCTTTTCGAATGGTTACAGGTGGCTGCAAAGCATAAGCCATTATTTTCACTTGTCCAGTGTAATCTGCATCGATGACTCCTGGAACCACGATTACACCTTGTTTGCCTGTGGAGGATCTTCCTAGCAACAAACCTCCAGCTAGAGAGATTGTGCTATACATTGGTCCATATACATTGGTGGGAATCAGGTTTATTTCTTTGTCTTGTAATGTAACTTCTTCTGCTGTTGTTATGTCTACACCAAGGCTTCCCCATGTGGCAGACCTGTTCTTACCTATGAAACTGTTTTTGAGGTCTTGTGGGTCAAGGCATTGATTTGTGTCTTGGCGTGCTGCCTTAGCGCGCTGGCTTTGAAGTTTCCCTGCTTCCTGCAAGCTTCAGTGGCATAGGTGTCTGCATTACATTTGTGACACCACACCGTCTTTTGACAGGCTCGTTTGAAACGGCCTGTATCACAACAGCAGAAGCAAACATTGCCAGATGCTGGTCTTCTGTTGTTGCTGGAATGGCTGATGCTTTTTCCTGTCAATGCAGCTGCGATAATATGTCCCTGTTGTTGCATTGCATTTTGCATAGCTGCTGTGAATGCTGCCGTTTGGTTGTTCTGCTCTGCTCTGGTTGCTCTTACTAACATTTCATCGACCCCACAGCCTTGGGGAAGGGAAGCTAACGCTGTCGTTGTGCGCATGTTGGCATTTTCAAAAGCAAGAGAAGGAAACAGATGTTCTTGCACATCTGTGGGTAAATCTGGGACATCTTTCAAGGCTGCAGATAAGTGATCAATAAACTAGCCATAAGGTTCAGTGGCTCTCTGCTTAATATTTGCATATGATGCAGGCTTTTTCTTATCTGGCACCAATAGTAAAGCTTTGTGGGCCAATGCCTGAGACAGCTGATGGATTTCAATTGGAAATGTCAATTGTACATTAGTAGCCGCGTAAGGACCCTGCCCTGTTAACATATCTGGCTGGATTCCATTAAATGGGTCTCCTACTGTTTGGTGCTTATTATCCTCTTTGGTGGCTAAGCGTCTCCATTCCCTTTCAAAAATAAGAAATTGCGAGGGTGTCAATAGCAGAGATGCATTGCTGGAACAATCTGCTGGACAAAGGAGATCAGCCATAAAAATATATTGTATTATATTTTGGCTGCCTCAGACCTAATACCATGATTTCTGACAGTTTGTTTGGCCGACTGTAAGACCTTGCATTCTTGTGGTTCTCATTTAGCGTTGTTTTGCTCTATGACAACTAGGCAGACAATGGAATTGGCAGCTTTAAAATCACCATCTAAGCATCCTTTAAAACACCAGCCCAGCGTTTTTGAATTGGGTCTGTTTGGGTGGCAGGCAGTGCCATCTGCTGGGCAGCAGGCGGCAATGCCTACTTAGATTGCAGAGAAGGGAAAGCTGGCAGATTATGTATTTTTTGTGGAGAAATCCTGGATGCTGCAATTGTTCGTTGATCTAATTGGCTCTGACAATTAGAAAGCTCAGCGAGTTTAGCTGTTATTTGTTGTAATTCATCCGACCGCTGCATTTTTTCTGGTGGTTGGGGTGTGCAACGAATGTCTGGCTCAGAAACCTCTCCCTCGGAGTCAGATTCTGGCAGAGAGCACTGGGATGCCTGTGGGTGGGTGACGGGCTGCACTGGTGACGGCTGCGGGGGCGCAGGGGCTTGGGATCAGACCGGGTCTGAGTTTCCGGAAGTTGGGATGGGGCCTGCCATGTTTGTTTTGGTCACACGTGCTGGTGATGTCAGGCCCCCTTCCGGTGAAGACAGAGCTGGCACCGCCCCACTCTCGGCACCCCCGAACTCCGTCTCCTTGCTGCATCACTTGCGCACACCCCACTCCACCTTTGGCCCTGCCTTTGGCCCCCCCTGCCTCCTCATCTTTCACCACGACCCTGAGCTCAGCAACTGGGGCATTTCCTGTTTGCTCTCATTCTCTCCGGGAGCTGATGTGAGCACTTCCTGCGATTGGCCCATGTGGCTGTTTGCTGTATCCATAACCTCACGCAGGGAGGAGCACACTGGAGCTGCATTCCCTCTTACGGGATGCGTGGAATTTATACCAAAAAATCTTGCCACTTTAGATGTTTTTTTCATCTTTTTTGGCTCGGAAAGAGACAACCCCAGATCGGAGGGGTGGGAAGGTTGCCCTCTCTAGGGCTAAAACAGCAGCCTGGGCTGCTCTACGTTCCACAGCAAATGTTTGCAAGGTATTTATCACTTTTTTCTGAATCACGCCTAACTCTGAAGCAATCTTTTCTTCTTTTCCTTGTGAAATATCAGAATCTCATAATAATTCAGCTATTTCCTTCCATTCTGTATGGCTAAAAAGAAGCGATGGCTGGTTTAGCTTTCCTTTTTTCTGAGCCCATATGGTTAACTGTTCTCTATCAGTTTCTTTTATCTTTTCACTCTTTTTAGAGGCAATTGTTGCTAAGAGTTGCACTGCTGCATGAAGATCTTTCTCCATCCTTTCAATTTCTTTCTTTCACTCACGCCAGCTGCTTACCTCTTCCTTCTACTGCGTGTCTCTGTTCCCATCCCGGCGAAGCAGAGGAAAACACGCCTTCCAACCCCAGCTCTGTAAGCTCAGAGCTGCTCGTGGCCCGTTTGAATATTCAGTCTGAATTTTGCACACGGAGCAAACCCAAAAGGCAGAGAGTTTCACTTTATCCAAGTGAGATTCATATTCATATGAAAAATTTAAAAATCAGAATAAAATCCGCATTCAAGCGTAATAAAATCAAATAAAATCTGCATTGAAGCAAAAATAAAAAGAGGAAGAGGGGTCCCTGTTTGGGCGCCAGAACGAAACCAGGGTATCTATATGGGGCTGGAAACAAAAGCAACGCACGGTCGAATCAATGTGATTATAACATACATTCTCCTCTTCATTCCCGAAATGGCTGGTTTTATACAGTGTCAGATAGTTTACAGTGGCAGGTGCATTTCTATTGGCATTCAGCGTGAGAAAGAACGCAAACAATCTTAGCTTAAGGCAGCAACTGTGTTTCTACCCTAAGTGTCTTAGCTAAAGCATGCACACACCTTAACTTAATTTCTAACTGCGCCACAGGTTTATCTACTTCTACACGGGCCCAAATCTGAGGCCTTGCAGGCCTAAACTGAGGCCCAGTTTGGGATAGCTCAACCTTCATCCCATAACACATCCTGCTCTTGCTACACTGGTGGGCCGCAGGCATGAGCCCTGGGTGTCTCTCTGGTTTTTCATTCCAGGACAGGTTTAAACAGTTCCAAGAGAAAGGGGGAAAAAAACCAATCTGGGGAACTTCTCTGCCTCAGCTAGCTAAAACATAACTAAAAGCAGAGGAGATCTCTGTCCTGCTGTCTGTCCGTGCTGCAGATAACACAGTCCAGGAGCAGAATGTGGAGGAGTGAGTGCAGTTTCTGCAAACAAACTGCGTTTCTTATTTCCCCTGGGCTGCTGCATGGCTGGTGTTTCCTGCTGGAAAACTGGAAGAAAGAGAAATTTTCCCAGGCTTCTTCTGATTTTTAAGCCTATGTGTTCCCAGAGGAGTGTCATCTTTCTAATTGGTCGATCAAGCTGTCAGTTTCAAAGCCAGTAACTAATTGGTTTTTGCTACTGGTGCTAAACCAGCACAGAAACATCATAAAGTCACCCTAGGGTGGGTAGGGAACTGGGATGGAGCAGCTGGAGACATGCCAGCCCCACCAGATTGAGGCCACAGAACATCCCCAGTGCCTGTCCCCACTGCCAGCACCGTCCCTGCTCCACTCAGAGCTCTGGAGGTCACATTCCCTGGCACAGGGATCTGTCCCATCTCAGCAATGCTGGACACGGTGCCCCAGTAGGCCCTGCAGAGAGCCCTGGGACAGACCCTGCCCTTTCCTCCCACGGCTCCAGCAGGGACTGGGACATGGCCCCTTGTTACGAGTACAGAGAGTGAAACCTTTTCTTTTTACTAATAGTATAAGCATATTAAGTGTATAAGTATGTATCCTATAAGTTTCATTCCAATATGTAATTAAGTATGTTTTCAAGAAGTTCTTGTATCTGTGTGCGGTTACAAATTGTTACTGTTATAATGTTGTGAAAGTGTTTGTTTAATAGTTAGAGTTGATATGTACAGTTGTGAGTAGATATGGAAACGTATGTGAGGTTGTGGTTATGCGGTGTTTCAATAGCAAAGGGCTTGCCAAGAAATTATACCTACGAGAGAGAAGATTGTTTCCTCAAGGAAACTCAGGGATTGAAACTTAGAGCTCTCATTGGTAAATACAACCAACCAATCAAGCTCTAATGGGAAAAAAAGATTGGTATAGAGCGCACGCCAGCAAAGACCAATGAGAGCTGAAGAAAGGGACCAATCACGTGGAGGATCCAAAATAAACCATTCCCTGAGGAGACTGAAACTATAAAAGAGACTGACCACCCTCAGAAAGGAGCTTCTCCCTCATGAACAGACAGCTCGGAGGGGTGGCCCGTATACATGTCAGTGTTTGCTCTGGCTTGCTGTGGGAGGCTGGGACTAGCTCAGCCTCCAGCTCCTGTAGCTGTTTGTATCAATAAATGATTGGCCTTTTTCGTTTTAACACCTTCCGATTTTCAGCCTCATTTCTGATACATTTGCAACACCCTAGTTCAAATGTCTTCCCAAGATCACCCACCCAGAGGTGGCTGTGGCTGGACATCCCCAGGGCTCCCAGGTCCTCTGACACAGTGTGAGCTCCCGGTGTCCTTCTGGATTCTCCATGTATTTTGTTTAGCTTGGTAATTCTTGTGGCTGCAGTCCTTCTGGCCGTGTGTCCTTGGGAAGGGCCCTTTCCTCGGCTCTCCATGATATCCAGCTGCTGCAGAGCCGCCTTTCTCAGCTCCCGGTGTGCAAGACCCCCACTGAAGAACTGACGACATCTCAGAGACGTTTTAATGAGGATATTACTGTTCCAATCAGTCAATAAAATCCAGCTTTCACATCCAGGTTCTCATGGTAGTTAGTGTCATGGTTTAACACTGGCTAAACACCAGGTACCTATGAAAGCTGTTCCTTAAAAAAAAAAATAATAAAAATCAACAAAGGGTTAATGAGCTGAGATGAGGATTGGGAGAAAAACGCTCTAAGGGCAAAACAGGTTCAATTTAAAGGCAGAATGTAAATTTGTTATAAACAGGGTTGTCAAACTGTTAATGGGTTTAGGATCTTAAAAGGCCAAGAGCATTCTCTGGTTATTACAAAGTTGTTCATTATATAAATGCATCAGTCTTGAAGGCAAGAGTTCTAAGTATGTGGTCTTGCTAAAAGTTATAAAGCTTAAAGTCCCAGAGGGGTGTAACAGCAAAATGACAGAGTCCCTACCACAGGGAAGAACAAACTGACAAGGGGTCCCAGCCACAGGGGAAAGACAGATGGACAAGGGGTCCTAGCCACAGGCAGAGGCAGATGGACAAGGGGTCCCAGCTGCAAGGAAAGACAGGTTCGCAGTCCAGAGTTTCGTCGAGCCCAGGGTCCCATTCCCAAGCAGCGCTGCCTGCAGCTGCAGCCAAAACAGCAAAGCCACTGCTGTAGCAGCAGCAGCAGCCACAGCTGCACCCCCCAAGCAGCAGCAACGGAAATGGCAGAAGCACTCCCCAAGCAATACAAGACCTGACAAAGTCCTGGCAACAGCTCCCTCGCCAAAGCTCCCTGGCAAAGCCCCATTCTCTCTTGTTGCAGATGGCAGAAGGAAGGATTGATCGTCAAACAATCAATGAATCAATACCATTGTCCCAAAACCAGGGGATTTTTCTCCATAAACCATAAATGCATATTCATGGCCCTGTCTGTAGGTTGGCCAATCAACTAAGAACACAGTTCTAAAACATTCTCTCTACATGTGATGGTTTGTTGTGTTTAATCTCTTTGCATTCTGTAAGATAGACTTTGGGAGGAAAAGGGTAAAACAGGCCCAGCTTAAAGGTTACAAAAATAGTTTTATTAACACACACTAAAAGAAGAAACAAAAAGGAAAAAAAACAAACCTGAATCCTTCAAAACTTTTCTCGCTTCCCCACAAACTGTTCACTTTCTCACAAACAACACAGAGAGACAAAACAATGATTTTCAGTCAGTTTCACCATTTAAACACAATCTTCCATCACTTTGGGAGAAGACTCTGTCTTGATATCCCATGAATTTTCCCCACTGTTTTCTTGTGGGTCCCAACTCTCACAAAGACAGCCACCCAGGAACCCGCCTTTGTGCAGTCCCTCCCATTAGCAGCTTTCCCAATGCTGCATATGGGCTATGCCTGCTTATTTAGGGTACCATTTCAGGATGCTTCTTCTACCAAAGATTCTCTTCTTCTATTTGCAAAATCATCTTCATCTCAAAACCTAGAGATCTCCTTTTTCCCTAGTGTGAGAGTCTGGGCCAGAAGGTCCCTGGTTTTGCTTCACGACCCTTGGGCAAGGACCCCCATTGAGGAAGGGACTGTGTGCAAGGGGCTGGCGGCCTAAGCCACGGTGCGTGTTTGCCAAGTGCTGAACTGCAGGTGTGTCCACTGGACCAGAGCTGGCTCCCATGGGAACTTGTATGAAGACAACAGACAGCTGGACAGCCTGTGCTACCAGCGACCGGGTCCAGACCTGCTTGTCCCAAACCTGCCTGATCTGAACGGTTGGACCAGGTTCCCAGAGCAACGGGCCTCATCACAATGACTCTCGGGTGCTCCCCCGACGTTGGCCGGGTGCCCCCCACTTCTGAAATTACTACAAGAGCTGCCCTTCTGCGACTCACACTGTGAGATCTCCCCACGGACAGAAGACAGATCCATTGGCCAGATGCCACACCATGAGGACATTGCTCTGTCATTGGTAGCTTTATCCCCCTTGCCCCCCCTTTCCTCCCTCTGTATCCTACTTTTCTCATTCCCTCTATCACAAGTGTTGTTGGCACTCAATAAAGGTGCATTTGTTGTATGTTTAAACTACTGTCCCCTCAAGTAGTTTTTGCACTCTGAGATCATATGACCCTATCACAATTCCTGCTTGGATCGTGACACCTAGGAGTAAAGGGCTTTGTTGGGGGTTAGATTTGCCTCTTTTTCACTTACAGAATTTTTCCCTTAAGTTGCTAAGAAACTTTAATGACAGTGCTTATCCACAACAAAGGGAGTAGCTGAAGTACATGGCAGCACAAGGCTACACCTATTGTTTTTGAGTCTCTGGGAGTTTCCCTCAGAGGGGACAGGTAACGCCAGCTTTGGGAAAGGTAAAAGACAGAGCTAGGGGGCAGTTGCTCACTCTTGCTCTCGGCATCGAGGAGGACGGTCATGCTGCCCCTTGCTGCAGGAAGAGTTCACAGCCATCACTCTGTTTCATCCTGGGAAATCTACCATCATCTGCTCATGTACCCAGGAATCCTGAGCTTGCTTTCTACGGCCCTGCTCCCACCGCCGCTGCACCTTCAGAGCTTTGAGGTTTTTCCTGCTAGTCTGTAGCCCTGCACTGCCCAGCTCTGCCAGGACACCCCGCCTCTCCAGCTACCAGTACAGAGATCCTCATCTCATTCACCAGCCTGGGACTTTCAACCCTTCCAGCTTGGCCTCTTGGAGTCCTTCAGGGGCACCGAGATCAAAGTGCTCCGGTCTTTTGTGAAAGAAAGCCCTGGAGGTCTCTGGTTCTGTTTATTGTTAATGCTGTAGTAGTTGTTTGTTTGTTTGTTTTGTCATATATACTAGTAAAGAACTGTTATTCCTATCCCCATACCTCAGTCTGAAAGCCCCTTTAATTTTCTAAATTAGAATAATTTGGAGGGAGGGGATTTGAATTCTCCATCTCTAGGGAGGTCCTGCCCCTTTCCCAGCAGATATCTGTTTTTCAAACCAAGACAATAAGTATTGGTCCATTTGCATATTGGGGTTAATTGTCCAATTACAGCTTCAGGTTATGAAGTCTCATGCTTCTTGTTTTCTTTCTTCATGAAGACTACCATTGTTTATGCTTTTGGGCCTGAAAACTTGTAACAGTTGTCCCACTGGCACTGACAAGTGTGATGGAGCCATCACTTATCTCCCCTTGCTGGGTATTTAATACTGAATAACAGCTCCTGGATCTACCAGAAAGTCTCAGTTTTCATTTCCCAGTGTGGCTGTTAGCAGAGGCTCTGCTGAGGAGGAAGCCTCTGGTCCCCTTCACAAATCCTCTGCAATTGCCAGGAGAGGGATCAGAGAACTCCTGGGTTTTAGCTGAGGACACTCCCACTTTTAATGTCCATCCTTTTTGCAATACGCACCTTTTACCTTCCTCCTGAAGTTTCTCTTAACATTTATTGCTCTCTTATCTGTGGCTGCAGCTGCCCTTCTTAGTTCTACATGCACTGGACTTGCAGCTAAATTGAAACCTTTCTCTTGACAATCTAAATGCTTAGAGCAGACATGTCCCATGCTACACATTGAACAACAACATTTAATCCCTTTCTTCTCATTTTCCTTCTCTATAGCCAAAACCAAAGGGTCCAAAGGTGCAGAATTATCTCTACAACGCCTTGGCTATTCAGGGTGATTTGTCAAAAGGGAAAAACATTTCAGCAAACATCACTTCATCCCATTTTTTGCTCTCAATGCTAGAAAAACATCAGTTTTAATAGAGTCTTACACTTTTTTGTGGCCACTTTTCACACTGGAGAAAATAAGTTTCTCACTCAAGAAAAAAAGTTTCTTTTCAAAGGACTGTTTCACCACTTGAGGGCTGAGGAGCTTAATATCTCAACAAACTGGGAGGAGCACAGAAGATACAGAAGAGAGTCCTGGTTTGGGATAAGAGAGAGATAAAAGAAGGAAGAATGAAAACCTAAGTACCATGGAAGGCAAATGGATCAATGACCAACAGGAAACCAAATACTAAAAACTCTGTAACTTGGGACTGATGAACATTGAACCCATGAATTTCTCTGAGTTTGGACTGTATAAGCATGGGAAAAATCCAGTAAAGAGCTTATGTGGTGGAATGATTTTCTCTGCACAAGCCAGGCAATGTGTGGCTGACAAGATTCCTGTTGCACATCCTGGCCAGAACGGCATCCTGGCCATAATGAAGTCATGCCTTGATTCTCTAACACCAACAAAAAGATGTTGTTGGAGAGGTTTTGTTCCTCCTGCAGTTTTGCTGACAACAGGACACAGGGAAAAGAACCTTTCCTGTTTCTGTGCAGTAGCGTGTGAGCATGATGTGCACCTCAGTGTCTGTGTGTGATTTCACATGTGCACGTGTGTGTGAGTGTGCAAGGGGGAGGGTGTGCCCTGCCCCACTGCTGGCTCCGTGCTCAGAGTGCTGCAATACCTGGGAATATCACCGACACTGAGGGAAAAACAAAAGCTCTCCAACAACATTCTCAGTTTCAGAGCATCAAGCCATGACTTCATTATGGCCAGGATGCTCTTCTGGCCAGGATTTGCAACAGAAATGTTTTCATCCAGACATAGCTTGGCTTGTGCATAAAAAATCATTCCATCACACACGATCTTTAGTAGATTTCTCCCCCCTCCCAACTTTATACAGTCAAAACCCATAGAAATTCATGGGTTCAGTGTTCGTTGGTCCCAAGCTATGCTGGGGCTAATATTTGGATTCCTGTTGCTTACAGATTTCTTTGCCTCCAGTGCTAATTTGGTCCTCATTCCTTGGTTCTCTTGTCACTCTTTTCTGGACCAGGTGTATCTGACCATGGCAGGGGTGATGTGTGGAGTTGATGTTCCCTGCTGGTCCTTATCTTTTGTGTGTCTTCTGTGCTACTGCCAGTTTGTCATCAGGCCTCCAGTGCTAAAACAGTCCTTTGAAAAGCAATTTCATCTCTTTTTCCTGTGGGGCAAAGGTGAACAAAACCCCTGACTGAAGTTACATAATAAGATTTTGTATCATTTCCAACAGGAACACCCCATTCCTGGTGTTCCTTTAATGCCCCCCAACCCCAAACCCTGGGCATTTCCCTCCTGCCCTGTGGCTTCCTGCTCCAGGGGGTCCCACAGCCTTGTGCCAGTGCTGAGGAATAAAACCCCCCCAGAGCATCAGCGTTTCTTCTGTGCCAAAAGGAGAGGGAGATTTTGGGAGCAGCCTGGCCCCATGGCCTGGCACCTCAGATCCTGGGTGCTGGCACCATCTGTGCCCTCTCCTGTGCTGGAAAATGTGATGGGAGCTGCTGGTGGCAACCTCTGAGCCAAGGGACTGGACCTTATTGTCCCCCGGGTGTTATTAATGGATGCTCTGTGGGTTTGGCAGGATGGCTCTGGCTGCAGGAGCTGTGCTGGGGCTCCCTGTTTCCCATCTTCCTTCTTTTGGCCTTGCTCCAGCCCAGGGAATCTCCCCAGCCTGCACGAGCTCAGGGACTGATGGCTTTGCAGGTTGTCTCTGCTGTCCCTGGCTTGTTCAGAGCACAGAGCTGATGTGATGGCACCAAGAAGCATCTTCCCCCATCCCTCCTCTCCTCAGAGCTGGGGGTGCTCACCTGGAGAGGAGAAGGCTCCAGGGAGAGCTCAGAGCCCCTGCCAGGACCTAAAGGGGCTCCAGGAGAGCTGGAGAGGGACTGGGGACAAGGGCTGGAGGGACAGGACACAGGGAATGGCTTCCACTGCCACAGGGCAGAGATGGATGGGATATTGGGAAGAAGTTCCTCCCTGTAGGGGAGGATTCAATTCAGTTCTGGGATTCCATGATCCAGGCTAAGGGGAGCAGGGTGGGTGGTCTTCAGCCAGGAGCCCCAGGCTCTGCCCAGCTCCTGCTGCCTTTCATGGAGTCATAGAATCCTTAAGGTTGGAAAAGACCTCCAACATCCTTGACTTCACCTCTCACCAAAAAAAAATTTCACCCCAAACCAGGCAGCAGCAGTTTCATTTCCACACTGCTGTGGGAAAACACATGATTTACAGGAAAGCAGTGGGTGGTCCCCCACTGCCCCATGAAAGATAAAACAGCTCCTCCCAAAGAGCCAGTGCTGGGTGATCTCGGCTGGACTTCGCCCATCCCAGGAGCTGTGGAGCACGGAGAGATAAGGTCGGGCCCTGGGGATGAGCTGTGGGGCTGGGAAAGGGCTGGTGGCAGCCCACTGTGGTCCCAGGACAGCTCAAAAGGGTCTCCTTCTGGACTGCTGTTTATTGTGATGCCTTGGGAAGGCTGACCTGGAACAGAGACTGGACAGAGCTGGAGAATAAAGTAGATATTTATTGAAAAACCTTTAAGGGTACACTGTGGGCAGTAAAAGAGCCCGACCAGGCACACGAGGTGGACCCAAAATGGTCACAAAATGGACCCCCAGACCATGAGGTGTCATACTTTTTAAGTTTTGATCCATTTGCATATTGGGGTTTAATTGTCCAATTACAGCTTCAGATTATGAAGTCCTATCTTTCTTGTTTCCTCTCTTCAGTCCACTGTTGCTTGTGCTTTTGGGCCTGAAAACTTGTAACTCTTGTCTTTGGTCTCCAGCAAGAAAAGGATTTTTTGTCTCTCTGCCCTGTGAAGAGAGCTGAGTGACACTTGATAGGAAGCTCAGAAGCACACACCTAGGCAGCACAGAATCTGAAAAAAATGAAAACTAAAACTTAAGCATCAATAGTATCTCAAGAGAGCAGGCTTCAGTCATAACAATGTTTCATCCTGGCCAGAGTTTGGCTTGGCACTTTCTCTAAAAGTGTGAGAACAGGGATGCTTTGCCATTCAGGCCAGAGCAATATTTCCCAAGCCTGGTCATAAGAAAAGCAGGAGCTTGTTAGCAGTTCCTGGGAACAGACAGTGTTTCTGAAAATCTCAGGAAGAGCTGAGCCCAGGTGCTGCTCTCAAGGCCTAACAAGCATTTCCTCAGCTCACACTGCAGCCTGGAAAGGAGGGAGGTGGGGGAATGCACCACCACAATCACACTACCATTTTATCACTGCTGAAGCAAACTTGTACATGATGGAGCAGTAAAGAAACTTGTGGAAGATGAGTTTCTGCATAAATATACCAATAACAATGTTGCAGTGCTCCCTGTTCTCCTTTTCCTGATGGAGCAGCAGCCCCAGGAAGGGCTGAGAGCCTCACCTGCCCTCCAGGTACCAGCACAGCAGTTTAAAAGGTCAAAGGTCTGTGCAAAGAGCTGAGAGTTGTCTGTGAGTGAACTCAGACCACGGCTGGGGAGGAAATTTGGGCTCTAGTTCAGATAAACTGGCCCCGAAAGTCTGGTTTCACTTTCACACAGTGCTGCATTAAAAAGCCTGATTTACGGGAATTACTTCGCTGCCCCTATTAAAGGGGAAACCGCACCCACCAGAGAGTCAGGGCTACATAAAGAGGGGCTGTGCTGGGCTTCTCCCATCCCAGGAGCTGCGGGACACCAAGGAAGAAGGTAGGGCCCTGGGGATGAGCTGCGGGGCCGGCAGCAGCAGCGAGCGGGATCTTGTCGCTCTCCTGCCTCCTGTTGCCGCTGTTTTGGCACGGCTGGGGAGATGGCAGGGCAGGAGAAGAGGGGTCTGAGGGCAGGGGAGGGCAGTGTCTGCTCCTCCGTGGGCTGCAGGAAGCCGCCTTTGCTGGCAGCCGCTTTGGGGGAGCTCGGGGGAGCCGTGTGCGCTGCGGGGGCTGAGCTGGGAGAGGGGGCCGGGGTCAGAGGGGTGGGAGCGGAGCGGCGAGGGAAGGAGGAGGGATGCGGGGGCATGGAGGGGCAGAGCGAAGTCTGCAGAGGCGCAGAGCCTGTCCCGAGAGCTGGCGGCGGGGCTGGCCGGGCACAGATCCCTTGCGGAGCCCCTTCCCTGCCGCCAGCCCGTGCCCGGCCGGGAAACGCTCCCGCAGGCGGGCCCTGCCCTGCCCGGCCCGGGCACCCCCAGCCCCGCGGCGGGGCCGGATGGCTGCGCTCCCCGGAAGGCAGGAGCGATGGGGGATCATTGCTTTTCCTCCCCATTCAGGGAGGGTGAAATTCAACTCTCTTACAGTCTCAACGTCAGCACTCAGAGCGCTCTGGTTCCTGGGACAGTCTCTCAAAGGCACCAGCGCCCTCAGAGCCCCATTCTCTGGGGCAGGGCTGGGGAAAACATTCTCGGCGGGCTGTTCCCATGAAATGGGGTGCAGGCATTCCCATGGCAGGTCCTGCTACCCGCCTTGTTGCTTCCCTCGTTTGATTGCCAGGAGGAACTCGATCCCGAGTTATGCCCTGAATGTGCTTAGTGCCTCTCTGCGGGCACTGACACAGTCACATGGGGCTTTTTCCCTATTCCTGAGGAAAATGGGAAGCCGTGCAGGGACTGCCAAGGGTGCCTGGGGTCAGGTTCAGGGTGTGGCTGGGCTGGAGTTCATGTTGTCCAGGGCAGCCCCTGACTCCTGAGACTGAATCAGTGCTGGCAGTGCTCCAGTGGGAGAGAATTTGGGAGGGGACAGGGCTGGGACAAGTGGCTCAGGTGGACAAGCTGCAGCAGTGACCCTGAGCCAGCAGTTCCCTTCCTGAGCAGCCATCCTGCACTGGGGCTCTGCTGGTCTGGGAGCAGCTGGACATGTGCCCAAAGAAAACAATTGGTGTCTGAAGTCCCTCCTGTGCTCTGCCAGCACGCCCAGCTTTCCTTTGCTGCTGACCTGCCCTTATCTCAAACCAGTGGCTTTTCCTGCTTTTGTCTTCCCTAGTGGAGGAGGAGAGTTGGCCTCCAGTGCATCCTGGAATGAATCCTTGCTGCTCATGTGTTGCCTTCTCCTGACTGTCTTCTCTTCTCTTCTCCTTTAGCATTTTGGGCCTTTCCTTCCTGGTGCTCTTCCTCCTGAGTTCTTGAGGTGTTTCCCATCTTCTTCTCCACATCCTGCTGTGTGCCCCAGGCCTGCCACTGCCGCTGTGCTGTGTCCCCTGAGCTGGGGCCCTCGGCTGCCGGTGTCTGCTGGAAATCCAAGGCTGGGAGCAACAGGAGCATCTGCTGTCAGGTGGGTGAGGGGAATCAGAGCCCTTGCTCAGATTGCCCAAATCTGCAGGGATTCCCGAGGGAAAGCTGCCCCTGAAGGCTCTGGAAGGGTGCAGGAGCCCTCGCATCTATACCTGAGTCCAAGTCCCTGTGCTGGTAAGAGTGTTGTGGCCTTGATGGGGTGGAAGCTGAATGCTCAGAAGGATTTTTTGCAAGGAATAAATCTCTGCAGCATCCAAGTGAACTGAGACTGGGACAACTTTCAGGGTTGTGTGACAGTGTCAAAAATCTCAAAGGTTTCAAGGCAGTATCCAGTGAAAGCACCAGGTCCATTAGAATGGGAATCATGGAACGATGGAATGGCCTGAGTTGGAAAGGATATACCCATGTCCTGGGAGAGTCAGGATCAAAAGCTTTCCTGAAATCCAAAAAGCTCACATTAACTGGTTGTCCTTGATCAGCTCCATGGTTTAATGTGTTGTGGAAGGAAATTTTGGGTGACAAGCAGGACTTTCCCTCTTGAGTCTGTAGTGGCTGTGACCCATGACTGCCTTGTCCTTCTGGGGTTCTTCAGTTAAACGTGACCATCAGTGATGGCTCTGTACAGATTTAAAAGACAGGTGTCCACCAGGGAGGTGGGAAGCTTCCTGGAATGGAGCATATGACCCCCTTCTCTCCATATTATTATGACTTTGAAACTATGGGTCTTTCAGGCAATGATACAGGAAAAGGAATAACTGGCATTAACTAGAAAATATATATTTACTAGAAGAAACAAACAACAGCAGCAATAGTAACAAACAAAGCCAGAAACCCAATCCCAGCCTTGTCTCACCTGTCAGGCACCGCCCTTTGGTGCACTTCTGGGCACAGCCAGCAGGGGCGCCGGTGGCTCTCAGCCAGATAGGGTGGGTGCAATGTTATAAAAGTTAACATTATAATACACAGGACATATCCTCTATGTTAATATTTTGCAAAAGCTTAAACTAGAATATATATTTATCACACTATTATATAGAATCTACACAGGGATTAGGGTATTAACTATAAAAAAATGAAAAATTATATCATATCAAAAGCAGTTAAAGAGAGATTACCAACTGTATTATATCAAAATAATTTACAGAAGTCAATAATAGCGAAAGAAAATAACTACAAAGTTATTTATAACAACAGCTCACTGGCAATGGCTGGGCCTGAGGTGGGGGCTGGTGGGGGTGGGGGTGCTCCCAGGTCTCAGCACAGCACGCACCAGCTCTGGGCTCCCAAGCAGCAGAAGAGCAGAGAAGCAAGTTGGCAAGCCCTGGTCTCAGTGCTGAAGCAGGAAAAAAGTGGAAGGGTAAAAAGGAAAAAAACCATAGAGCAGCAGGATCTCAGGTTAGACCCACTGTGCTGCATGGCCCCTGTGTTGCTCACCCCTGCTGGAAGAAAGAGCAGCTCCTGGCCCCCAACCCCACACAGAATCCTGGGCCACCCTTCACCCATCGTGATATTCCTGAGTCAGGGTGGGAGGGAACTGTGGCAACTCCAGACACAAACCAAACCCAAACCAAAACTGGCTCTGGGATAAGAGCCATCCCCAAGACAGGACCCCAGCACCTTCCAGAGGTATTTCCCAGGGGCTCTCTGTAACTTGTCCTGAGCAGCTTGAAATCTGCTTCCCTCAAGGCCAGGGCTGAAGGTTTGCTGACACTTTTCCTCCTGTCACCAGAGATTTTAATCTCAGTGGCTCTGTGGTAGCAGTGCCTGAGATGGCCACCAATGGGCACTTGGCTGATGAGACCCTCTGTGCTAACGAGGAGCAGGTCACAGAGGACACTGCTCTGACTGGGCTCCCAAAGTCTGCAGTCACTCCTGATGGGCTCCCAGGATGCCCCAGGCACAGCTATGGGGAGGGACAAGGTGGGACAAGTGAGGGGCTGTGCTGGCAGCTGGAGCAGGAGCACAGCTCAGAGCCCGTGTGGCCGTGCTGGGCATGGGGGGAGTGTGTCTGAAAAGTGTGGGGTGCCCATGGGGAGAGTGTGAGCGCTGCCTCCGGGTGCTGGGAGCAGCAGGCTGGGTCAGGCAGCGACCAGGGCAGGCGTGGGGCTGTGCAGGGGGTGCAGGATGCAGGCAGGGCTGTTGGATGGGCACCGGGGCTGTGTCAGTGCTCCAGGGAGCCAGGAATGCCCCTGGCTGTCTGCACTTGTGAATTGAGGAGTTCTGCTGGGAGGATGTGGGTGGTGGTGAAGGCAGGACCATGTCCAGGGCAGGCTGTGTCACTGAGTGAGTCTGTGTGTGTCTGTCTGTGTTAGTGTGTGTTCATGTTTGTGTGTCCACATGTATCTCTGTGTGATACACAGAAAAACTCTACAACTCGTGAAAGTTTTAAAGTAGGTGTGTTTTTATTCAGTGCTGAGATGCATGGGGGATAGCTCCTCCTAAGTCTGCGTGCTTCTAGCAATACTTACCTTCTATTTATTCTCTAAAGTATTACACATACATTAAGTTTTACAATTTGCCTACACATATTCATTACCTAGCTCTGCCTAGCTTTGCTTCATACTATAATGAGCTTTAAAGTCCTTCTGCGCTTGTGCAGGGCTCTCTGGTGGTTGTCTGGTGGTTGTGTGGTGGATGAAATAAGAAGTCTTCTTCAGGTCTGAGCTCTTCACCTTGCCTCTTCACGCACGGTCTCTGGTCTCATGGCCTCAGTCCAAGACTCAAGGCTGGTCTTGGCTGGTTTAAGGGTCCTAGCAGTCTTCCTTATCACAGCCTTGCATTCTCTCATCCTGCTTCTGCAAGAAGTTTCTTTCTTATCAGTGACAGCCATGCATTTTTTTCGTTCTGCTTTAGCAGGCACAGTAAAAGTTAAGCAAGATACGTTGTCTAGACTGCTACTCCTAATCAACCACCCCTTAATTCATAACCCTCTTGCCGCATGTGTGTGTCTGTGTGTGCCACTTCGTCTGTGTGCATGTGTCTGCGTGTGTCTGTGTTTGTGTCTCTGTGTCTATCTGTGTGTCTGTGTTTGTGTCTCTGTGTGTCTGTGCTGTCTCTGGGATACACCCTCAGCTTCAGGGTTGATCCTCCAAACAGGAAAGCAACAGGAAAATCCAGAGTGCTGGAAGGAGACCCTGGCTCTTGTGCCATCCCAGGCTGGGCTCCACCAGTGGGGTAGGAGCAACCCCCGGGGTTGCAGCTGCTGCAGAGCCTCTGCCAGGAGGCTGGGGCCTCTGACAGCACCTCAGGGAAAGTCTCTTCTCTTCCTCCACAGACATGGCTTTGCAGCAGGACACACAAGAGGGGGATACAAAGGCACAGCTCCTGGCAGAGGAATTAGAGAAGGAAGGACTGGATGCTGCATACTGGCTGCCCAAGGTGATGCAGATCGTGGGAATCAAGTGCAGAGAAGCCCTGCAACATCTGGAATATAAAGACTACATCAGGCTGGAGTGTGAGGTACAGCACCCCTGGGAGAAAAAGGCACTCCAGAAACTCATGAAAATAACAAATGACAAAATGTGTGAGGAGCTGCAAAAGAAAAACTCGGAGAAGACAAAGCAAAGACAAGAAGTGGCCAAACAAGCCCTGAATGATCTGACAGAAATGCTCAACAGCCACAGTCACAGCCAGGATGCTGTGAGGGAGAAAGCAGAGACTCTGTGGCAAGCCATGGAGATTCCCAAAGAGTTCTGGCCACCACCAAAGAAACCCTTGGCAGATATGCTGGAGAGCATCCAGAAGCAGCTGGAGCAGCAGGAGTTGTCAGCAGTCACGATGGAGAGCATCCCTGACACAGAGCTGCTGCAGCGGGCATCGGGGGGACTGGCCCTGCAGGGCATCTACAGAAGCAGCAGACCTGAAGATGTGCTGGCAAAGCGAGAGCAGCTCCTCAGGGTTCCTGAGGGATTCCAGCTCACCGGTCTGGAGCAGGGATCGCTGCTTGAGAGGAAGGAGTTCTCCTCCTCTGCAGCAGAATCCACTTTCACCAAGTCCATGGAGCAGCTGGGCTTCAGTGTGAGTGTTTCTGCCAAAGCCTCATTCTGGTGTGTTCATCTGGGAGCAGGTGTAGACTACAGCAGCTCCTCACAATCACAGGACACCCACCAATCCTGCTCTGAGCAGAGCTATTTTTGCACCAGCATGTACCAGTACATCCCTCTGGCCTCCTGCTACTTCCAAAGGCATCAGCTTCGCCTCTCGGATGCGGCTCTGCAGGAGCTGCAAGACATGGAGCAGCTTTTGAGCGTCACTCAGGAAGACAAGGCCCCTCTGCTGAATAGGTGTGAGAGGTTCTTCAGCAGGTTTGGGTCCCACATAAACGAGGGTCCGCTCCACTTTGGGGGAATATTCTGGTGGAAGGCGTCGACAGAAGGATTCCGAGCCGAGCACAGGGAAGAGATGAAGCAACAAACGTCTGAAGCACTGAACGTTTTTGTAGGGGCCAGCTGGGGTGGCTTTGGGGTCAGTGCTGGGGCTGACCTGGATGTTTCTAAATCCAGCTCACAGGCTTCTGTCCTGGGGAGAGCTGGAGAGAGTTCCCATACAGCAATTCGGCTCAACGTGGTAAACACAGGGGGCCCACCAGACTCAGCTTCTTTTCATCAGTGGAAAATGGGGCTCATGTCAGATAACAGAACGTGGTGCCTTATTGACCGTGGCTTTGAGCTGATCCCAGTGTGGGATGTCATCCTGTACAATCACAGTGGGGATTTTAAGTCTGTCGGTCAGATGAGCAGAGCACTCAGGGCTGCATACAAAGAGCTGACCTGTCAGTGCATTGGCACCATTTTTGGGAAGGAAATAGAAAGTGCAGTGCAAGAGGCCAGAGATTTCCTGGGGATTGTGAAGACCTGGGAGGTGACGGTGGATGAAAGGAAGCTGCTCATGCTGATGGAGGTAAAAGATGATCTGAATGCAAAAACCAGGAACCCCAGTGTGTGGATCAACGTGTGCCTGTCAGACAAAGCCCTGCAGGACTTCCTGGTGAACACCGTGCGGAGCTGCCAGGAGTCACCTCCAGAAAACAACAGCTGTATCAAGGTCATGTTGAGAAGCCTCCTGGATCCTCATATCTACTCTGTCAAGGACTTCCCCGAGGCTTCCTTCATTATGCAATGGATCTTCCAGACTGGGCACCCACTTCCCAGATCTCCCAAAGTCTCAGAGCTTGGAGAGCTCATCAAAACCCTGCAGCAAATGAAGGAGCACATCCATGCTGTCACCTACGCACCAGGAAGCTCTGCTTCTGCCATTCATGAAGCAAAGATAGAAGCCACCATGACCAGCAGCCTCACCATTTATTCCTTACTCCAGTCTCTCCAGGAACAGGGTCAGAAGGAGATGGAACTGTTGGTGCTCTTGATTGCAACCAGCACAGGGTACCAGGTGGAAAGCAGCACTTTCCAGCACCTCCTTGGACACCCAGAAATTCAGTACATGGCCAAGGAAATGGAAGCGGCACATGAGGAGTACGTGAACCTGAAGGAGCAAGATGCCAACAGAGCTGAGGCCTCCCTTCTGCTGACGGGTCTGACTGTGACACCAGAAAGTCAAGAGCTGTCCCCTGAGCAGAAGAGGGAGCGTTTAGTTTTCATGGAAGATCACATGAAGTGTTCGTGGTCCACACGGATAAAGAATCTGCTTCAAAAGCACAGAGGAGACGAAGACTGGGAGAAGCTGGAACATAACTTGCATTCCTTGATCAGTGGGTGTTTGAATGACAAATGGGATGAAGAGAGGATGCAGAACATACTCAGAGACATGGAAGACACTTTTCCAACACCTGAGCTGCCCAGTCAGTCCCAATCAAAGTTAGATAGTAGCCAGTCAAATGCAAATGAAACCACTGAAAAGAAGGAGTTCCTCCAGTTGCTCAAGCGCCTGGGACTAGAAAGTCGCTATCCAAGAAAAATGGGGATGGGAGATTTCCACACCATCTGCAAGACATCTCTGCAGGACAGCCAGCCCATCCAGGACACAGAACTGCCGTTATACTTCTTGCAAAAGTTGTTAACCCTCGATTATGGGTTGAGGTACCTGACTTGCTGGGATGAGAACAGCCCAGGCCTTGCACCCATGTCAGAAACTGCAGAGCAAAAGGATGAGCCATCAGACTTCTTTGAAAACTTTCTTGATAATCTGAAGGAAGCAGCCACTGAACTTGGAGGCACGGATGGCCATGTGCACCCCATGGACCTGCAGATGGCCATTTTCCATTGTGCTGATGACTTCCTGAGACAGACCCTTGCAACCAAGTTGGCGTTCTGCCAACTGGCCCTGCCTCTGCTGGTGCCCAACCCGTGCACTTCACACATTGAGTTCCCGCTCTACGCCCTCAGCCAAATCCAAAGGAGCTGGAAAGAGGTGCAGAAGTCAGGAAAGCAGGCCGGAGGAAAAACTTATAACAACATACTCATCGTTCAGGCACAGACACCCATCGTGTCCTTCTTCCGCATTGGCAGCTCGGCCTCCTCTTCCAAGTCTCAGCTCCTGAACGCTCTGCTGAGCAGACGCAAACACGACACTTTCTTCCACCGCCACTGCAGAGGCAGCACCAGGGAGCGTTTGCTGATGGAAGGGGTGGTGGAGATCGCCTGGTACTGCCCCCGTGGAAGCCCTGATGACACCTTTGAGTGCTGCGTGGCTTTCTGTAACCTGCATGGAGACGCCAGGGATCACGGAGCACAGCTGCAGTTCCTGCAGGAGATATCTTCTGTCAATGTGGCTCTTGTGTCCAATTTAGAACACATTGACAGTAGGGGGAAAAAGCTTCTGCAAGACCTGTGGCAATCACAAAGGCCTTTGGTTTGTCTTCTCACAGAAAAAGAGAACATTGCAGCTGGACAAGCCAGTAAAAATACAACAATAGGGATCAAGAATAGAAATGAAGCAGAATTGATGGAACAGCTGACCAAGACAATTGGGAATCTCCTGAAAGGGTCTAATACACGTTTCAGCCTGGATGCCTGCATGGACAAAGCTCGCCAGCATGGATTCGTAGTGGATGCAGATCAACCGGCGTGTGTGACAGCCAAAGCAAAGGCAAAGGAGCTGGTGGACCTTCTGAAGAAAGAGAAGCTGTCTGAGATCAAATCCCAGCTGCTGCCGCTTCAAGGAAAACTGTGGTACCAGTGGTGCAAAAAGGACAAAGAACTCACTCGCTTGCAGGAGAAGAGGAACAAGAGCATTGAGCACCATCGCAGCCAAATTGAAAACGAGAAGGCAGAACTAAGAAGAAAGCAACTTGAGCAAGCTTTCCCCCTCAACTCACTGATGAAATCATTCCTTGTTTTTCTCCAAACCCAGCCAGCAGATACCAAGAAATATTTCCTGCAGTGGATGAAGGTCTTTATGAGTGACCTGTCCTGCGGTCGAGTTGAAGAACTGAGGAGAGACTATCACAGCTTGTGGTCTGAAATCCTGGCAAGAAAGAAAAGCCAGGAAAAAACCAGTAAAAATGCTCAGCTGCTGAGTCGCTTGGATGCCCTCTCTGATGAAATCAATGATTCATCCATCAGCCTGGAGCACCTTCTGAGAGAGGTAGGGCAGATTTATGAAGCTCTGGAATTAATGAAGACAAAGAATTACAGTTTTGTCAAACTGCCAGAAATTGCAGCAGAGCTCATGGTTATGGGATATCCTGTGGAGCTGATGGATGGGGATGCTTCTTACCTGCCCTTGCGCTGGGTGGGAGCAATCTTTGACAGCTTAATTGAGAGGCTGGGGGACAAACGAGTGTTTGTGCTCTCTGTGCTCGGCATCCAGAGCACGGGCAAGTCCACCCTGCTGAATGCCATGTTTGGTCTGCAGTTCAACGTCAGCGCGGGGAGATGCACCCGTGGAGCCTTTATGCAGCTCATCCCAGTGGGCGAGGAGCTGCAGCAAGACCTGGGCTTTGATTTTGTGCTGGTGGTTGACACAGAGGGACTTCGTGCAATTGAGGTGGCCAATAAACAGTCCCTGAACCATGACAACGAGCTGGCCACCTTTGTCATTGGTGTTGGCAACTTGACTGTGATCAATATCTTTGGAGAAAATCCATCTGAAATGCAAGATGTTCTCCAGATCTCTGTGCAGGCTTTCCTGAGGATGAAGAAAGTCAATCTTTCCCCAAGCTGTCTCTTTGTCCACCAAAACGTGGGAGAAATTACTGCCAAGGAGAAGAACATGGAAGGACGAAGGCGTTTGCAGGAAAAGCTGGATGAAATGACCGTGGTAGCTGCTCAGCAGGAATTCTGTGACGTCTCCTCCTTCAGCGATGTCATTGGCTTTGACGTGAACACCCACATTCACTACTTTGCTCACTTGTGGGAAGGAAACCCCCCTATGGCACCACCCAACCCCACCTACAGCCAGAATGTCCAGCAACTCAAGAGCAAAATCTTCCAGGCTACCCAAAAGGAGTCAAAGCGCAGCATTTTGAGGCTGTCGAGCCTGAAAGATCGTGTTGGCGACCTCTGGAATGCTTTGCTGAATGAAAACTTTGTTTTCAGCTTCAAGAATTCCCTGGAGATTGCTGCCTACAGGAAACTGGAAAGTGCCTTTAGTCAGTGGACCTGGAGGCTGAGGAGTCACATCTTAGACATTCAGAGGAGACTTGACAACAAAATTCGGAATGGGGACTTGCAGACCGTCCCCCGAGAAGAGCTTGAAGGGCTGGTGCAAGAGACAAGTGATGCCATTGAGAAAGAAGTGGAAAAGTATTTCAGGGAAGACAAAGACTGTGAGACATTGGTGCAGTGGAAATTAAGCACAGAGCTGAAGCTGAAAGAACTAAAAGAGACTCTTCTTCTTGAAACAAAAAAGAAATGTGAGAATCTGATTGAGCTACAGAAGGAGCAGAGGAAACTGGATGCAAGGAAGTTGGAATATGAAGATGAGCTCCTGAGAAGGAGTAGGGAGGTGGCTGTGACTCTGAAAGGGAAGAGCCTCAGTGAGGGAGAACTGGAGGACAACTTTACTCTTGTCTGGAACCAGTGGATTGCCGAAGTCTCCCGTGATGCTCGTCCACCAGAACAGGTGGATATCGATACAGAAATTGAAGATGTCCTTCTAGAGCACTTTAAGGAGCCAGGTTTCCATGAACGGATCAGGTCATTTCCCAAAGAGAGAGGATTTTCTTTTGACAAAGAGAAACACATCACAAAGAAAAAGTATTTTGGCTTAATCTCAGATCCCAGGAGCATTGCCAATGATGGTGTGAGCAAGTTGCAGGACATCACAGAAAACATCATAGCGACTGTGAGGGCAAACATTGATAAAAAAGAACAGGAGAAACGCGATTACAGTCGAAGTTTTATTCATGAAATACTCAATGAAGTAAGAAAAGGTGTGAACTCTGTCCCCAGCAATGCAAAATGTACTTTTAACAGGGAGTACAGCACAGATTTGTCTCTGTATCTGTGCAAAATGGCAGCAGAAAGGTTTAAAGCCATGCATGAAGCATTCCAAAAGGCAAATGACCCAGTTGTGTACCTGAGGAGCAAGAGAGAAGATTTCTTCCAATGTTTCCAGATTTCTTGCCAAGGAGCCACTTCAATCACATCTTTTGCTGGTTTCCTTTGTAACAAGATTGAACTGGCTCTTCGCCGGGCGATCTATGAGAGGACATCTAAAGACATTGCTGAGGATATGCAGGGCAAATTCCCAGATTTCAGAGGCAACAGAGCCAATCTGGAAGTTTCCATACTGAGACACCTGGCAGAACAAGAAAATTTTGAATATTTCAAGCAGTATCTTAAGTTTCCAAAAGATTTTTTTCAGAAATACATTGAGACAAGAGTGAAGAGTTACTGTTTAGATGACAGCAGGAGGTTGCAGAAATTTTTAGAGTCCTCCCTTAATCTTCTCTATCGAAACATCCTGTCAGCAGTTTCTTTATCAACCCAAATTGTCAAAGACAGAAAAGACAGAGAAGACAAAGTCTCTCTTTGGTTGGATGAGTTTTGCAGGAAACTGACAGAGGTGATCAGCTTGCCCAGAAGTGACCTGAAGGGCCTTGAGCACCAGGAGGTCACAGACATTGAGTTCCTGAGCAGCGTCATAGCAAAAGCTCTGGATGAGCTGAGGGACAGGCTCAAGAAAGAATTTGCTGATGCTGACCTGAGCTCATTTTCAAGGCAGCCTCACACCATCCTGGCAGAGCATTTTTCAGGGTGCTGGGAACAGTGTCCCTTTTGTGGGGCTGTCTGCACAAACACCATGCAGGGACATGATGGGGACCATCAGGTGATTTTCCATCGCCCACAAGGTGTGACAGGATGGAAGTGGTATGGGACAGACCAGCTGAGCACTGGTATTTGTTCCAGCCGTGTTGCAAGTGACTGCACTTTCACTTTTGATGGTAGCCAATGGTTCCCCTACAAGACGTACCGTAATGCTGGACCTCCTCTTTCCACTTGGAAAATTCTTCCTGATTCCTCCACGCAGGCGTACTGGAAATGGTTTGTGTCTCATTTCAGGACACAGCTGGAAGCTTTGTACAACAAGAAATTTCAGGGAAGAGGAGAAATCCCTGAGGCGTGGCAGAGAATTACCAAGCAGGAAGCACTGTCCGAGCTGGACAAGCGTTAGGCCGCATCCATGGGAAGGAAGAACCACAAAAGCTTTGCAGTTTAGAAGAACTTTTTTTAAGACTCTCCACAAAATGCAGTTCCAATGATGATACTCTCAAGCCCAATGATGACAATGGTATCCAATTGCTCCCAAATTTGGTGAAATCAGGCACATTACTTCAGCCATCCCTCAGCAACTTCCTCACTTCATGACAAAGCCAGAATCCTCTTGCCTTCTTGCTATAAACATTTCACTCTGCTTTGTCCTAGACCCAAACCAAACCCCCTCCTTGGAGTGATCAGCCTTGTGGCCAAGCCTGAGCCCAAGGGCCAGGGAAAGAGCAAAGACAGCACTCCAAGCACCCCTTGCATCAGCTGCTGTGAGACAAGAAGGGACAGTGCCCCAAAGACAGTTTATCCTGCAGCAAGGAGGTGTCCTGCTCAGAGAAAGGGCTGTGGGACCTGAGGCCAGCTCCATGCTGGCTGCAAGCTGTTCTGCTTGGCTTTTGGGTGTCATCGTTCCCTCCCTGATTGCAGCCTCCTGGATCAGGTGGGGCTGTTCTCCCAGCAGGAGCTGTTGTGCCTCTGGGCTCAGGAAAGCAGTGACACAACCACCCCAGGGCTCAGGCACTGCTTTCACTCCCTGTCTCTCAGGTGCTGTGTCTCTGTCCAGGGCAGCTGCTCCTGCTCAGGTGCCTGGGGCTGCTGCCCTTCCCTCCAGCCCTCAGCCCCAGCAGAAGCTGCTCCTGCCTTGGCCTCACTGCTGAGTAAAAGCCTTTGGAATGCCCCATGTGGAGAATCCTGTCTGCCAGCACCTTCTGCAGCAGCTAATAAAATTGATTTGGACCTCACTGCTCTGTGTCTCCTTTGTGTTCAGGGGAGCCACAGCTGGGGGTGACTCAAGCTCTGTGTGCTGCAGACAGGCAGGGGACAGGGGGTGGCTCTGGGGCAGGGGCTGTGGCAGCAGAGGCTCTGCTGCATTCAGGGTCTCTGCTCCAGGAGCAGCTTCACTGTCTGCAGGGACAGCAGAGAGGGCAGGAAGCCCCAAACCACAACATCCAGGGAAACCAATGTCAGTGCCAGGTGCCAAAGGAGGCAGCACTGGGAACCAAGGCTGGCCTGTCACACACACAGAGGGCTGAGAAGGTTGATCTCAGGGAGGTTCTGTGCTCTGCTCAGCTGGGAACGTGTGGGAGAAAAGGGGATTGGGCCCAAACTCTGCCCAGCCCAGCCCTGGCCAAGCAGACCCAGAGCCAGTGACAGGAGCCAGAGCTGGGCTGTGTGAGCGTGTGCTGCAAGGGGTGAGTGCCAGGGACTGGGGACAGCTGGGCTGGGAGGGCATTTGTGCTGGCTCCTGGAGACAGACTGGGAGTGGAGGTGCCCCTGGCCATGGTGTCACTTCCTGGGCTGCATGGGGAATGTCCCAGTGGAGCTCCTGGAGTGAGTGGGGGAGATCCAGTGCCACAAATGGGTGCAGTGGAGAGGACCCAGTGCAGCAAGGGTGGGTGGTCTCAGGCCTGGGCTGGGGTATCAGGAGGGTGCAGGGTCCCTCACCTGCTACACTCACCTGTGCCACCTGTCCCAGCTCCCTCTGCAGTATGGCCAGACTGTTCCCTGCACCTTTCCCTGTCTCTGCCAGGACCCCTTGGCCAAAGTCTCCCTCAGTGGGATTGTCTGGAACCTCCTTCCTTGCAGGCCCTGCTGTAGGGAGAAGCACAAACAGCTTGAAGGTCTTTCCCAACCTCAACAGTTCGTGGATGCGGTGCCTTCCAGTGTCACTGGGATGCAGCAGCTCTCCCAGGCTGCAGCAATCGGGACTAAGGGTGGAGTGACCCTGTGTAACACCCCAGAACATTTACATATAAGGGGCTAAACTGAGCTTTCTTTACTCGGGGTTGGCATGAGAAATACTGAGCAGGCATTCTCAAGATTTCAAAATTACACAGCACTTTGGTGGCTAAAGATAGAAAACGAAGGACTTTGATCAACTTGTTCCAGTCTCTGACACTCTGCAGGGGTCCCGAGGAGCGCTGCTGGTGTTGGGGTGTGACTGTAAAGCACAGCACAAACTGTCCAGTGGGGTCGGTCTGCTGCACACTCTGGGGCTGGTGAAGGAGGGGGACAGGTCTGAGGTGCCTGGCTGGGAGTAGCTGGGGTGGGGATGGAAGGGCAGGTGGGGAGGTCTGAGAAGACCAATTTTTCTCTTAGTTTCCCTTCCTCCATTTGCTCTCTTCTTCCTCCCCTTCTTCTTCATCCCTCTGCTCTAGACACAGGCTGGGAGAGCTTGTCATGTTCACCTGGAGAAGGATCCAGGGAGACCTCAGAGTTTCTTCCAGTGCCTCTCCCATGTCCCCAGCTCCGTGCATGGTGCTGTTGCATTAGGGGTGGCTGAATGAGCGACAGACTAAAATCATCTTAGAAGGCATATAGCACGGTTTATTAGAAAGCACAGTTTTATAGAATGTTTTGATACAGCTGGACATCATTGGTCCTTTAATTAACATCCTTCACCATCATTGGCTAATTATAAATGGCACCCCTTTGTCAACCTTTTGCAAATCAACACCAGGTGCAAAGACTGTTTTGAATTCTTTCACTGAGCTTTCTCACAGCTCCCCAGACCAGTGCCTGGGAAAGTTGATTTGACTTTCTATCTCACAGGCCTTGCTGTTGTCTGATACTTGAAAATTTCTCTCTAACCACCTGCACAACCTTCCCAGCTCCATGTTCTTCTCCTCCCCATGACCTCTGGACAGCCCTGGGGGCATCTCCTCCCTACTCCTGATGCTGCTTCTTGGTCTCCTCTTTGCATTCCTTTCTTTGGGCCCCATTCAGCCTTTAGTCCCAGGGAACTGGGAACAGGAGCACAGCACAGATCCCCACACTCTGCATCCCACACCGGCGCTGGGACAGGTGCCCAGCTGCCTCCTGGGGGAGTCTCCGAGGCCTCTGCCTGTTTGGGTCATGGCTGATGCCTTCCTGGGAATCAGGGGAAGGAGACGGGGGCTGTGGCTGCATCACTGGAGCTGTGGCAGTGCTGCAGAAAGGCTCCTTAGAGGAATGTTCCGATTCCAGGATGGAGCAGTGTCCTGGTTTAGGGCAAATTTGGGAAGAAAGCTCCAAATGCAGTCCCTCTGGGAAGCAAACCCAAACTGCCAGAAGCCCCACTTGGTCCAGGAAAAAGTATCCTTAGAAAAAAGTGGAAAAACCCTATTTATTTAACAAACAAAATGCCACAAGCATAAAAAATGAATAATATGGAACAATAAAACCTCTTGCTGTTCTGAAGGGAGATGGCAAAATTGAGACAGTCCTTGCTGTGGGTGTAGCTCAGCTCGCTCCATCTCTTATCAGTCCCTCTGGCACTGGAAAATGCCTGGGTCCAGGCCCCGGTGTGAAACCAGGGTCTCTATATGGGGCTGGAAACAAAAGCAACGTACGGTCGAATCAATGTGATTATAACATACGTTCTCCTCTTCATTCCCGAAATGGCTGGTTTTATACAGTGTCAGATAGTTTACAGTGGCAGGTATATTTCTATTGGCATTCAGCGTGAGAAAGAACGCAAACAATCTTAGCTTAAGGCAGCAACCGTGTTTCTACCCTAAGTGTCTTAGCTAAAGCACGCACACACCTTAATTTAATTTCTAACTGCGCCACCGGTTTATCTACTTCTACACAGGCCCAAATCTGAGGCCTTGCAGGCCCAAATCTGAGGCCCAGTTTGGGATAGCTCAACCTTCACTCCATAACACATCCTGCTCTTGCTACAAATTGCCCTTTTATTTTTCTTTTGAGCTATCCAAACTGGGTCTGTGGCACGGCTGGCTACTTTTTGCATACACTGTTACAAGCAAAGCACAATTTGATTCCCTCAGAAAAACCCCAAGATTCCAGCTATTAAAAGCAAAAAGATAAAAGCACAGGATTCGGTCCCTGCCATTCACCATACACAGGTTCTGAATATAAAGTCCCAAAATCGTCTGCGGTCTCTTCTTCTTCTTCACTGCCTGGTGATGTATCATGACTGCTGGCTTCTCTGTTGCTGCTGGGATGGCTGACGTTGCCTCCTGTCAATGCAGCTGCAATGATGTGTCCCCGTTGCTCCATCGCATCTTGCATGGCTGCTGTGAATGCTGCTGTCTCATTGTCTTGTTCAGCTCTGGCAGCTTTTACTAGCATCTCATCGACTCCACAGCCTTGGGGAAGGGAAGCTAAAACAGTCCTGGTATGTGAGTTGGCATTCTCAAAGGCAAGGGAGCAAAATAGATGTTCTTGCAATTCTGCAGGTAAATCTGGGGCATCTTTCAAAGCTGCAGATAAGCGATCAATGAAGTGGCCGTATGGTTCAATGGCCCCTTGTTTAATATTAGCACGACGCGGTCTTGTTCTTGTCTGGCATCAGTAGCAGAGCTTTGTGGGCCAATGCCTGAGACAGCTGATGGATTTCAATCGGAAATGTGAGTTGCACATTGGTCGTTGCGTAAGGACCCCGCCTTATCAGCATAACTGCTTGCATACCATAAAATGGGTCTCCTAGTGTTTGGTGCTTATTTGTGTAATGAATGAGCATGGTTCGTGCTAAATTGTAACAATATACACTTAATATTACTAAGTATCAATAGGTTAGTTAAAATTGTAACTGTACACTTAATCAATATTAGAAACATTAGTGAAACTAACTATAGATAAAGCCCTAGTGTTAGAAACTTTTTTTTTCCTTGGCAAAATACTATGAGAACAGGACATGAGACCAAGGACAGTTAGGGAGTAGTGTCCTTGAAGATTCTAAAAAGGGATTGAGAAGAGTCCAGGAACATTGAGATAAGCCCAAATGTCCAGATGTTCATTTCGCTTTTTGTTATAATGGTACTTAACTATTTAGGTACACATATATAACTAGCAAGGTCATACAAAGGACATACAAGGAAGAGGAGTAGCCTTCATCACCTGCGACCACCACAAGGAGTCAAAGACCCTCAAAAACAACTGGAGCATGCACGATGAAGAAAGTGACGCAAACTTCAAGAATGGAAACTGGGAGGAGACAATCAAAGATGGGAAGAGATGGGGTGTTGGCTACAGTATAAAAGTAGAGATGAAATAGGCTTTGATTCGTACATGGGGTAGGGTCCTGAATCCTGCACAGGTACCCGGGCCTGGCCAGCCAGCCTTTTGCTCATGCTTTATTGATACCAGGTCCATTCACTGTTAAATTACTTTTATAAAGAATGTAATACATTTTTATTTGAATGTAATTTTTTATTTAATTATATTCATCTTAATTAAAATTGGTGCTAAATTTTAATTTGGATTTTTTGGGACCTCTTCATTTATAACATTTGCCTCTTCAGTAGTGAGACGTCTCCATTCTCTTTCGAAAATAAGAAATTGCAAAGGCGTTAATAGCAGAATTGCAATGCTAGAACAGTCTGCTGGGCAAAGGAGATCAGCTGTAAAAATGTATTGTATGATGTTTTTAGATGCCTCGGATCTAATTCCATGATTTATTACAGTTTGTGTGGCAGACTGTAAAACTTTCCATTTGTGTGGTTGCCATTTGGCTTGATTTTGCTCAGTTAAAACTGGGCAAGCAATAGAATTTGCAGCTGTAAAATCCCCATCCAAACTTGAGTCTCATAGAACGCCAGCCCAGCGTTTCTGAATTGGGTCTGTTTGGCTGGCAGGCAGCGCCATCTGCTGGGCAGCAGGCGGCACTGCCTGCTTAGATTGCAGAGAAGGGAAAGCTGGCAGATTATGTATTTTTTGTGGAGAAATCCTGGATGCTGCAATTGTTCGTTGCTCTAATTGGCTCTGACGATTAGAAAGCTCAGCGAGTTTAGCTGTTATTTGTTGTAATTAATCTGACCGTTGCATTTTTCCTGGTGGTCGGGGTGTGCAACGAGCATTGGGCTCAGAAACCTCTCCCTCGGAGTCAGATTCTGGCAGAGAGCACTGGGATGCCTGTGGGTGGGTGACGGGCTGTGCTGGTGACGGCTGCGGGGGCGCAGGGGCGTGGGATCAGAGCGGGTCCGAGTTTCCGGAAGTTGGGATGGGGCCTGCCATGTTTGTTTTGGTCACACGTGCTGGTGACGTCAGGCCCCCTTCCGGTGAAGACAGAGCTGGCACCGCCCCACTCTCTGCACCCCCCTTAACTCCGTCTCCTTGCTGCATCACTTGCGCACACCCCACTCCACCTTTGGCCCTGCCTTTGGCCCCCCCTGCCTCCTCATCTTTCACCACGACCATGAGCTCGGCAACTGGGGCGTTTCCTGTTTGCTCTCATTCTCTCCAGGAGCCGATGGGAGCACTTCCTGAGATCGGCCCATGTGGCTGTTTGCTGTATCCATAACCTCACGCAGGGAGGAGCACACTGGAGCTGCATTCCCTCTTACGGGATGCGTGGAATTTATACCAAAAAATCTTGCCACTTTAGATGTTTTTTTCATCTTTTTTGGCTCGGAAAGAGACACCCCCAGATCAGAGGGGTGGGAAGGTTGCCCTCTCTAGGGCTAAAACAGCAGCCTGGGCTGCTCTACGTTCCACAGCAAATGTTTGCAAGGTATTTATCACTTTTTTCCGAATCACGCCTAACTCTGAAGCAATCTTTGCTTCTTTTCCTTGTGAAATATCAGAATCTCATAATAATTCAGCTATTTCCTTCCATTCTGTATGGCTAAAAAGAAGCGATGGCTGGTTTAGCTTTCCTTTTTTCTGAGCCCATATGGTTAACTGTTCTCTATCAGTTTCTTTTATCTTTTCACTCTTTTTAGAGGCAATTGTTGCTAAGAGTTGCACTGCTGCATGAAGATCTTTCTCCATCCTTTCAATTCCTTTCTTTCACTCATGCCAGCTGCTTACCTCTTCCTTCTACTGCGTGTCTCTGTTCCCATCCCGGCGAAGCAGAGGAAAACACGCCTTCCAACCCCAGCTCTGTAAGCTCAGAGCTGCTCGTGGCCCGTTTGAATATTCAGTCTGAATTTTGCACACGGAGCAAACCCAAAAGGCAGAGAGTTTCACTTTATCCAAGTGAGATTCATATTCATATGAAAAATTTAAAAATCAGAATAAAATCCGCATTCAAGTGTAATAAAATCAAATAAAATCTGCATTAAAGCAAAAATAAAAAGAGGAAGAGGGGTCCCTGTTTGGGGGCCAGAACGAAACCAGGGTATCTATATGGGGCTGGAAACAAAAGCAACGTACGGTCGAATCAATGTGATTGTAACACACGTTCTCCTCTTTATTCCCGAAATGGCTGGTTTTATACCGTGTCAGATAGTTTACAGTGGCAGGTGCATTTCTATTGGCATTCAGCATGAGAAAGAATGCAAACACTCTTAGCTTAAGGCAGCAACCGTGTTTCTACCCTAAGTGTCCTAGCTAAAGCATGCACACACCTTAATTTCTAACTGCGCCACCGGTTTATCTACTTCTACACGGGCCTAAATCTGAGGCCTTGCAGGCCCAAATCTGAGGCCCAGTTTGGGATAGATCAACCTTCATTCCATAACACATCCTGCTCTTGCTACACCTGTGGGCCACAGGCATGAGCCCTGGGTGTCTCTCTGGTTTTTCATTCCAGGACAGGTTTAAACAGTTCCAAGAAAAAGGGAAAAAAAAACCAATCTGGGGAGCTTATCTTCCTCGGCTAGCTAAAACATAACTAAAAGCAGAGGACATCTCAGTCCTGCTGTCTGTCCGTGCTGCAGATAACACAGTCCAGGAGCAGAATGTGGAGGAGTGAGTGCAGTTTCTGCAAAGAAACTGCGTTTCTTATTTCCCCTGGGCTGCTGCATGGCTGGTGTTTCCTGCTGGAAAACTGGAAGGAAGAGAAATTTTCCCAGGCTTCTTCTGATTTTTAAGCCTGTGTGTTCCCAGAGGAGTGTCATCTTTCTAATTGGTCAATCAAGCTGTCAGTTTCAAAGCCAGTAACTAATTGGTTTTTGCTACTGGTGCTAAACCAGCACAGAAACATCATAAAGTCACCCTAGGGTGGGTAGGGAACTGGGATGGAGCAGCTGGAGACATGCCAGCCCCACCAGATGGAGGGCACAGAACATCCCCAGTGCCTGTCCCCACTGCCAGCACTGTCCCTGCTCCACTCAGAGCTCTGGAGGTCACATTCCCTGGCACAGGGATCTGTCCCATCTCAGGAATGCTGGACACGGTGCACCAGTAGGCCCTGCAGAGAGCCCTGGGACAGACCCTGCCCTTTCCTCCCACGGCTCCAGCAGGGACTGGGACATGGCCCCTTCTTACGAGTACAGAGAGTAAAACCTTTTTGTTTTACTAAGAGTATAAGTATATTAAGTGTATAAGTATGTATCCTATAAGTTTCATTCCAATATGTAATTAAGTATGTTTTCAAGAAGTTCTTGTATCTGTGTGCGGTTACAAATTGTTACTGTTATAATGTTGTGAAAGTGTTTGTTTAATAGTTAGAGTTGATATGTATAGTTGTGAGTAGATATGGAAACGTATGTGAGGTTGTGGTTATGTGGTGTTTCAATAGCAAAGGGCTTGCCAAGAAATTATACCTACGAGAGAGAAGATTGTTTCCTCAAGGAAACTCAGGGATTGAAATTTATAGCTCTCATTGGTAAATACAACCAACCAATCAAGCTTTAGTGGGAAAAAAATGATTGGTATAGACCACACGCCAGCAAAGACCAATGAGAGCTGAAGAAAGGGACCAATCACGTGGAGGATCCAAAATGAACCAATCTCTGGGGAGACTGAAACTATAAAAGAGACTGACCACCCTCAGAAAGGCGCTTCTCCCTTATGAACAGACAGCTCGGAGGGGTGGCCAGTATCCATGTCAGTATTTGCTCTGGCTTGCTGTGGGAGGCTGGGACTAGCTCAGCCTCCAGATCCTGTAGCCGTTTGTATCAATAAATGATTTGCCTTTTTCATTTTAAAACCCTTTTGATATTTGGCCTGCTTTTTGATACATTTGTAACACCATTGTTCAAGGCCAAGAGCATTCTCTGGTTATTACAAAGTTGTTTATTATATAAATGCATCAGTCTTGAAGGCAAGAGTTCTAAACATGCGGTCTTACTAAATGTTACAAAGCCTAAAGTCCCAGTGGGGTGTAACAGCAAATTGATAGAAAGTCCTGACCATGGGGGAAGAACAAACTGACAAAGGGTCCCAGCCATAGGGGAAAGACAGATGGACAAGGGGTACCGGCCACAGGGAGAGGCAGATGGACAAGGGGTCCCAGCTGCAAGGAAAGACAGGTTCGCAGTCCACAGTTTCGTCGAGCCCAGAGTCCCATTCCCGAGCAGCGCTCCCTGCAGCTGCAGCCAAAACAGCAAAGCCACTGCTGTAGCAGCAGCAGCAGCCACAGCTGCACCCCCCAAGCAGCAGCAACAGAAATGGCAGAAGCACCCCCCAAGCAATACAAGACCTGACAAAGTCCTGGCAACAGCTCCCTCGCCAAAGCTCCCTGGCAAAGCCCCATTCTCTCTTGTTGTAGATGGCAGAAGGAAGGATCGATCGTCAAACAATCAATGAATCAATACCATTGTCCCAAAACCAGGGGATTTTTCTCCATAAACCATAAATGCATATTCATGGCCCTGTCTGTAGGTTGGCCAATCAACTAAGAACACAGTTCTAAAACATTCTCTCTACATGTGATGGTTTGTTGTGTTTAATCTCTTTGCTTTCTGTAAGATAGACTTTGGGAGGAAAAGGGTAAAACAGGCCCAGCTTAAAGGTTACAAAGATAGTTTTATTAACACACACTAAAAGAAGAAACAAAAAGGAAAAAAAACAAACCTGAATCCTTCAAAACTTTTCTCGCTTGCCCACAAACTGTTCACTTTCTCACAAACAACACAGAGAGACAAAACAATGATTTTCAGTCAGTTTCACCATTTAAACACAATCTTCCATCACTTTGGGAGAAGACTCTGTCTTGATATCCCATGAATTTTCCCCACTGTTTTCTTGTGGGTGCCAACTCTCACAAAGACAGCCACCCAGGAACACACCTTTGTGCAGTCCCTTCCATTAGCAGCTTTCCCAACGCTGCATATGGGCTATGCCTGTTTATTTAGGGTACCATTTCAGGATGCTTCTTCTACCAAAGATTCTCTTCTTCTATCTGCAAAATCATCTTCATCTCAAAAACTAGAGATCTCCTTTTTCCCTAGTGTGAGAGTCTGGGCCAGAAGGTCCCTGGTTTTGCTTCACGACCCTTGGGCAAGGACCCCCATTGAGGAAGGGACTGTATGCAAGGGGCTGGGGGCTAAGCCACGGTGTGTGTTTGCCAAGTGCTGAACTGCAGGTGTGTCCACCGGACCGGAGCTGGCTCCCATGGGAACTTGTACAAAGACAACAGACAGCTGGACAGCCTGTGCTACCAGCGACCGGGCCCAGACCTGCTTGTCCCAAACCTGCCTGATGTGAACGGTTGCACCAGGTTCCCAGAGCAACGGGCCTCATCACAATGACTCTTGGGTGTTCCCCCCACCCCCAGGTGCCCCCCACTTCTGAAATGACTACAAAAGCTACACTTCCCCAACTCACACTTTGAGATCTCCCCATGGACAGAAGACAGATCCATTGGCCAGACGCCACACCATGAGGACGTTGCTCTGTCATTGGTAGCTTTATCCCCTTGCCCCCTCCTTTCCTCGCTCTGTATCCTATTTTTCCTTTCTCATTCCCTCTATCGTAAGTGTTGTTGGCACTCAATAAAGGTGCATTTGTTGTATGATTAAACTATTGTACCCTCAAATAGTTTTTGCACTCTGAGATCACACGAACCTATCATGATTCCTGCTTTGATCGTGACAGCAATCAATAAAGGCGCATTTGTTGTGTGATGAAACTATTGTCCCCTCAAGTAGTTTTTGCACTATAAGATCACACGAGCCTATCACAATTCCCGCTTGGATCGTGACACCTAGGAGGAAAGGGCTTTGTTGGGGGTTAGATTTGCCTCTTTTTCACATACAGAAATTTTTCCCATAAAGTGCTAAGAAACTTTAGTGACAGTGCTTAACCAGAACAAAGGGAGTAGCTGAAGGACATGGCAGCACAAGGCTACACCTAGTGTTTTGAGTCTCTGGGAGTTTCCACCAGAGGAGAGATAACATGAACTTTGGGAAAGGTAAAAGACAGAGCTGAAGAGGCAGTTGTTCTCTCTTGCTTTTGGCGTCGAGGAGGACAGTCAAACTGCCGCTCGCTGCAGGAAGAGTTCACGGCCATCACTCTGCCTCATCCTGGGAAATCTACCATCATCTGCTTGTGTACCCAGGAATCCTGAGTTTACTTTCTCTGGCCCTGCTCCCACCACCACTGCTTCTTCAGAGCTTTGATGTTTTTCCTGCTACTCTGTAGCCCTGCACTGCCCAGCCCTGCCGGGACACCCCTGCCACTCCAGCTACCAGCACAGAGCTCCTCATCTCATCCACCAGCCCAGGACTTTCCACCCTTCCAGCTTGGCCTCTTGGAGTCCTGCAGGGGCACTGAGATCAAACTGCCCTGGGCTTTTGTGAAAGAAAGCCCTGGAGGTTCCTGGTTCTGTTTATTATTAAAGCTGTAGTTGCTGTTTGTTTGTTGGTTTTGTCATATATACTAGTAAAGAACTGTTATTCCTATCCCCATACCTCAGTCTGAAAGCCCCTTTTATTTTCTAAATGAGAATAATTTGGAGGGAGGGGATTTGAATTCTCCATCTCTAGGGAGGTCCTGCCCCTTTCCCAGCAGATATCTGTTTTTCAAACCAAGACGATAAGTATTGGTCCATTTGCATATTGGGGTTAATTGTCCAATTACAGCTTCAGGTTATGAAGTCTCATGCTTCTTGTTTTCTCTCTTCAGTCCACCGTTGTTTATGTTTGTGGGCCTGAAAACTTGTAACAGTTGTCCCATTACCACTGACAAGTGTGATGGAGTCAGCCCTTATCTTCCCTTGCTGAGTATTTAGTACTGAATAACAGCTCCTGTGTCTACCAAGAAGTCTCATTGTTCATTTCCCAGTGTGGCTGTTAGCAGAGGCTCTGCTGAGGAGGAAGCCTCTGGTCCCCTTCACAAGTCCTCTGCAATTGCCAGGAGAGGGATCAGAGAACTCCTGGGTTTTAGCTGAGGACACCCACTTTTAATGTCCATCCTTTTTGCAATATGCACCTTTTATCTATCTCCTGAAGTTTCTCTTAACATTTATTGCTCTCTTATCTGTGTCTGCAGCTGCCCTTCTTAGTTTTCCATGCACTGGACTTTCTCTTGACAATCTAAATGCTTAGAGCAGACATGTCCCATGCTACACATTGAACAACAACATTTAATCCCTTTCTTCTCATTTTCCTTCTCTAAAGCCAAAACCAAAGGGTCCAAAGGTGCAGAATTATCTCTACAACGCCTTGGCTATTCAGGGTGATTTGTCAAAAGGGAAAAACATTTCAGCAAACGTCACTTCATCCCATTTTTTGCTCTCAATGTTAGAAAAACATCAGTTTTAATAGAGTCTTACACTTTTTTGTGGCCACTTTTCACACTGGAGAAAATAAGTTTCTCACCGACGAAAAAAAGTTTCTTTTCAAAGGACTGTTTCACCACTTGAGGCCTGAGGAGCTTAATATCTCAACACACTGGGAGGAGCACAGAAGATACAGAAGAGAATCCTGATCTGGGAAAAGAGAGACAAAAGAAGTTAGAATGAGAACCTAAATACCATGGAAGTTGAAGGGATCAATAACCAATAGGAAACTAAATACTAAAAACTCTAACTTGGGACCCAGGAACATTGAACCCATGAATTTCTCTGACTTGACTGAATAAGCATGGGAAAAATCCAGTAAAGACCAAATGTGGTGGAATGATTTTCTCTGCACAAGCCAGGCAAATACGTGGCTGACAAGATTCCTGTTGCACATCCTGGCCAGAACGGCATCTTGGCCATAATGAAGTCATGCCTTGATTCTCTAACACAAACAAAAAGATGTTGTTGGAGAGTTTTTGTTCCTCCTGCAGTTTTGCTGAAAACAGGACACTGGGAAAAGAGCCTTTCCTGTTTCTGTGCAGTAGCGTGTGAGCATGATGTGCACCTCTGTGTCTGTGTGTGATTTCACGTCTGCATGTGTGTGAGTGTGCAAGGGGGAGGGTGTGCCCTGCCCCACTGCTGGCTCCATGCTCAGAGTGCTGCAATACCTGGGAATATCACCGACACTGAGGGAAAAACAAAAGGTCTCCAACAACATTCTCAGTTTCAGAGCATCAAGCCATGACTTTATTATAGCCAGGATGCTCTTCTGGCCAGGATTTGCAACAGAAATATTTTCATCCACACATAGCTTGGCTTGTGCATAAAAAATCATTCCATCACACACGATCTTTAGTAGATTTCTCTCCCTCCCCCCCACAACTTTATACAGTCAAAACCCATAGAAATTCATGGGTTCAGTGTTCGTTGGTCCCAAGTTATGCTGTTGCTAATATTTGGATTCCTGTTGCTTACAGATTTCTTTGCCTCCAATGCTAATTTGGTCCTCATTCCTTGGTTCTCTTATCAATCTTTTCTGGACCAGGTGTATCTGACCATGCCAGGGGTGATGTGTGGAGTTGATGTTCCCTGCTGGTCCTTATCTTTTGTGTGTCTTCTGTGCTACTGCCAGTTTGTCATCAGGCCTCCAGTGCTAAAACAGTCCTTTGAAAAGAAATTTCAGCTCTTTTTCCTGCGGGGCAAAGGTGAACAAAACCCCTGACTGAAGTTACATAATAAGATTTTGTATCATTTCCAACAGGAACACCCCATTCCTGGTGTTCCTTTATTCCCCCCAACACCAAACCCAGGGCATTTCCCTCCTGCCCTGTGGCTTCCTGCTCCAGGGGGTCCCACAGCCTTGTGCCAGTGCTGAGGAAGAAAATCCCCCCAGAGCATCAGCGTTTCTTCTGTGCCAAAAGGAGAGGGAGATTTTGGGAGCAGCCTGGCCCCATGGCCTGGCACCTCAGATCCTGTGTGGTGGCAACATCTGTGCCCTCTTCTGTGCTGGAAAATGTGATGGGAGCTGCTGGTGGCAACCCCTGAGCCAAGGGACTGGACCTTATTGTCCCCCGGGTGTTATTAATGGATGCTCTGTGGGTTTGGCAGGATGGCTCTGGCTGCAGGAGCTGTGCTGGGGCTCCCTGTTTCCCATCTTCCTTCTTTGGGCCCTGCTCCAGCCCAGGGAATCTCCCCAGCCTACACGAGCTCAGGGGCTGATGGCTTTGCAGGTTGTCTCTGCTGTCCCTGGCTTATTCAGAGCACAGAGCTGATGTGATGGCACCAAGAAGCGTCTTCCCCCATCCCTCCTCTCCTCAGAGCTGGGGGTGCTCACCTGGAAGGCTCCAAGGAGAGCTCAGAGCCCCTGCCAGGGCCTAAAGGGGCTCCAGGAGAGCTGGAGAGGGACTGGGGACAAGGGCTGGAGGGACAGGACACAGGGAATGGCTTCCCATTGCCAGAGGGCAGAGATGGATGAGATTTTGGGAAGGAGTTCCTCCCTGTAGAGGAGGATTCAATTCAGTTCTGGGATTCCATGATCCAGGCTAAGGGGAGCAGGGTGGGTGGTCTCCAGCCAGGAGCCCCAGGCTCTGCCCAGCTCCTGCTGCCTTTCATGGAGTCATAGAATCCTTAAGGTTGGAAAAGACCTTCAACATCCTTGACTTCACCTCTCACCAAAAAAAAATTCACCCCAAACCAGGCAGCAGTAGTTTCATTTCCACACTGCTGTGGGAAAACACATGATTTACAGGAAAGCAGTGGGTGGTCCCCCACTGCCCCATGAAAGATAAAACAGCTCCTCCCAAAGAGCCAGGGCTGGGTGAGCTCGGCTGGACTTTGCCCATCCCAGGAGCTGTGGGGCACGGAGGGAGAAGGTCGGACCCTGGGGATGAGCTGTGGGGCTGGGAGCGGGCTGGTGGCAGCCCACTGTGGTTCCAGGACAGCTCAAAAGGGTCTCATTTTGGACTGCTGTTTATTGTGATGCCTTGGGAAGGCTGACCTGGAACAGAGACTGGACAGAGCTGGAGAATAAAGTAGATACTTATTGAAAAGCCTTTAAGGGTACACTGTGGGCAGTAAAAGAGCCTGACCAGGCACCCAAGGTGGACCCAAAATGGTCACAAAATGGACCCCCAGACCATGAGGTCTCACACTTTTTTAGTTTTGATCCATTTGCATATTGAGGTTTAATTGTCCAATTACAGCTTCAGATTATGAAGTCCCACCCTTCTTGTTTTCTCTCTTCAGTCCACCGCTGTTTGTGCTTTTGGGCCTGAAAACTTGTAACTCTTGTCCTTGGTCTCCAGCAAAAAAAGGATTTGTCTCTCTGCTCTGTGAAGAGAGCTGAGTGACACTTGATAGGAAGCTCAGAAGCACACACCTAGGCAGCACAGAATGTGAAAATCATGAAAGCTAAAATTTAAGGCATTAACAGCACCGTGAGAGAGCAGGCTTCAGTCATAACAATGTTTCATCCTGGCCAGAGTTTGGCTTGGCACTTTCTCTAAAAGTGTGAGAACAGGGATGCTTTGCCATTCAGGCCAGAGCAATATTTCCCAAGGCTGGTCATAAGAAAAGCAGGATCTTGTTAGCAGTTCCTGGGAACAGACAGTGTTTCTGAAAAGCTCAGGAAGAGCTGAGCCCAGGTGCTGTTCTCAGTGCCTAGCAAGCATTTCCTCAGCTCACACTGCAGCCTGGAAAGGAGGGAGGTGGGGGAATGCACCACCACAATCACTACCATTTTATCAATGCTGAAGCAAACTTGTACATGATAGAACAGTAAAGAAACTTGTGGAAGATGAATTTCTGCATAAATGTATCAATAACAATGCTGCAGTGCTCCCTGTGCTCCTTTTCCTGATGGAGCAGCAGCCCCAGGAAGGGCTGAGAGCCTCAGCTGCCCTCCAGGTACCAGCACAGCAGTTTAAAAGGTCAAAGGTCTGTGCAAAGAGCTGAGAGTTGTCTGTGAGTGAACTGAGACCATGGCTGCAGAGGAAATTTGGGCTCTAGTTCAGATAAACTGACCCCAAAAGACTGGTTTCATTTCACACTGTGCTGCAGTAAAAAGGCTGATTTACGGGAATTACTTCGCTGCCCCTATCAAAAGGGTAAGCCGCACCCACCGGGGGCATAAAGTGGGGCTGTGCTGGGCTTCTCCCATCCCAGGAGCTGCGGGACACCGAGGGAGAAGGTAGGGCCCTGGGGATGAGCTGCGGGGCCGGCAGCAGCAGTAGCGAGCGGGATCTTGTCGCTCTCCTGCCTCCTGTTGCCGCTGTTTTGCCACGGCTGGGGAGATGGCAGGGCAGGAGAAGAGGGGTCTGAGGGCAGCGGAGGCGGTGTCTGCTCCTCCGTGGGCTGCAGGAAGCCGCCTTTGCTGGCAGCCGCTTTGGGGGAGCTCGGGGGAGCCGTGTGCGCTGCGGGGCTGAGCTGGGAGAGGGGGCCGGGGTCAGAGGGGTGGGAGCGGAGCGGCGAGGGAAGGAGGAGGGATGCGGGGGCATGGAGGGGCAGAGTGAAGTCTGCAGAGGCGCAAAGCCTGTCCCGAGAGCTGGCGGCGGGGCTGGCCGGGCACAGATCCCTTGCGGAGCCCCTTCCCTGCCGCCAGCCCGTGCCCGGCCGGGAAACGCTCCCCGCAGGCGGGGCCGGCCCTGCCCGGCCCGGGCACCCCCAGCCCCGCGGCGGGGCCGGAGGGCTGCGCTCCCCGGAAGGCAGGAGCCATGGGGGATCATTGCTTTTCCTCCCCATGCAGGGAGGGTGAAATTCAACTCCCTTACAGTCTCAGCGTCAGCACTCAGAGCGCTCTGGTTCCTGGGACAGTCTCTCAAAGGCACCAGCACCCCACAGCCCCTTTCTCTGAGGCAGGGCTGGGGAAAACACTCTGGGGGGCTGTTCCTGTGAATCGGGGTGCAGCCATTCCCATGGCAGGTCCTGCTGCCCGCCTTGCTGCTTCCCTCGTTTGATTCCCAGGAGGAACTGGATCCCGAGTTATGCCCTGAATGTGCTTAGTGCCTCTCTGCGGGCACTGACACAGTCACACGGGGCTTTTTCCCTATTCCTGAGGAAAACGGGAAGCCGTGCCGGGGCTGCCAAGGGTGCCTGGGGGCACGTTCAGGGTGTGGCTGGGCTGGAGTTAATGTTGTGCAGGGCAGCCCCTGACTCCTGAGACTGAAGCAGCGCTGGCAGTGCTCCGGTGGGAGAGAATTTGGGAGGGGACAGGGCTGGGACAAGTGGCTCAGTTGGACAAGCTGCAGCAGTGACCCTGAGGCAGCAGTTCCCTTCCTGAGCAGCCATCCTGCACTGAGGGTCTGGTGCCCAGGGAGCAGATGGACATGTGGCTAAAGAAAACAATTGGTGTCTGAAGTCCCTCCTGTGCTCTGCCAGCACGCCCAGCTTTCCTCTACTGCTGAACTGCCCTTGTCTCGAGTCTGTGACTTTTCCTACTTGTGCTTTCCCCAGTGGTGAAGAAGAGTTGGCCTCCAGTGCTTCCTGGCATGAATCCTCACTGCTCATGGGTTGCCTTCTCCTGACTGTCTGCTCTTCTTCTTTAGGATTTTGGGCCTTCCCTTTCTGGTGCTCTTTCTCCTGAGTTCTGGTGGTGCTTCCCATCTTCTCCACACCCTGCTGTGTGCCCCAGGCCTGCCACTGCTGCTGTGCTGTGTCCCCTGAGCTGGGGCCCTCGGCTGCCGGTGTCTGCTGGAAATCCAAGGCTGGGAGCAACAGGAGCATCTGCTGTCAGGTGGGTGAGGGGAATCAGAGCCCTTGCTCAGATTGCCCAAATCTGCAGGGATTCCCGAGGGAAAGCTGCTCCTGAAGGCTCTGGAAATGTGCAGGAGCCCTTGGATCTATACCTGAGTCCAAGTCCCTGTGCTGGTAAGAGTGTTGTGGGCTTGATGGGGTGGAAGTTGAATGCTCAGAAGGATTTTTTGCAAGGAATAAATCCCTGCAGTATCCAAGTGAACTGAGACTGAACTGAGACTGGGACAACTTTCAGGGTTGTGTGACAGTGTCAAAAATCTCAAAGGTTTCAAGGCAGGTGTCCAGTGAAAGCACCAGGTCCGTTAGGATGGGAATTGTGGAATGATGGAATGGCCTGAGTTACAAAGGATAGACCCACGTCCTGAGAGAGTCAGGATCAAAAGCTTTCCTGAAATCCAAAAAGCTCACATTAACTGCCTGTCCTTGATCAACTCCATGGTTTAATGTGTTGTGGAAGGAAATTTCAGGTGACAAGCAGGACTTTCCCTCTTGAGTCTGTAGTGGCTCTGACCCATGACTGCCTTGTCCTTCTGGGGTTTTTCAATTAAATGTGACCGGCAGTGATGGATCTCTACAGATTTAAAAGACAGATGTCCACCAGGGAGGTGGGAAGCTTCCTGGAATGGAGCATAGGACCCCCTTCTCTCCATATTATTATGACTTTGAAACTATGGGTCTTTCAGGCAAAGATACAGGAAAAGGAATAACTGGCATTAACTAGAAAATATATATCTACTAGAAGAAACAAACAACAGCAGCAATAGTAACAAACAAAGCCAGAAACCCAATCCCAGCCTTGTCTCACCTTCCAGGCACTGCCCCTTTGGTGCAGTTCCAGGCACAGCCAGCAGGGGCACCAGTGGCTCCCAGCCAGGTAGGGTGGGTGCAATGTTATAAAAGTTAATGTTATAATACACAGAATATATCCTCTATGTTAATATTTTGCAAAAGCTTAAACTAGAATATATATTTATCACACTATTATATAGAATCTACACAGGGATTAGGGTATTAACTATAAAAGAGTGACAAATTATATCAAAAGCAGTTAAAGAGAGATTACCAACTGTACTATATCAAAATAATTTAGAGAAGTCAATAATAGCAAAAGAAAATAACTACAAAGTTATTTATAACAACAGCTCACCGGTGATGGCTGGGCCTGAGATGGGGCCTGGTGGGGGTGGGGTGCTCCCAGGTCTCAGCACAGCACGCACCAGCTCTGGGCTCCCAAGCAAGAGAAGAGCAGAGAAGCAAGTTGGAAAGCCCTGGTCTCAGTGCTGAAGCAAGAAAAAACTGGAGGGGCAAAAAGGAAAAAAACCATAGGGCAGCAGGATCTCAAGTCAGACCCACTGCGCTGCATGGCCCCTGTGTTGCTCACCCCTGCTGGAAGGAAGAGCAGCCCCTGGCCCCCAACCCCACACACAATCCTGGGCCACCCTTCACCCATCGTGATATTCCTGAGTTGGGGTGGGAGGGAACTGTGGCAACTCCAGACACAAACCAAACCCAAAGCCAAACTGGCTCTGGGATAAGAACCATCCCCAAGACAGGACCCCAGCACCTTCCAGAGGTGTTTTCCAGGGGCTCTCTGTAACTTGCCCTGAGCAGCCTGAAGTCCACTCCCCTCAAGGCCAGGATTGAAGATTTGCTGGGACTTTTCCTCCTGTCACCAGGGATTTTAATCTCAGTGGCTCCATGGTAGCTGTGGCCGAGATGGCCACCAATGGGCACTTGGCTGATGAGACCCTCTGTGCTAACAAGCAGCAGGTCATGGAGGGCACTGCTTAGAGTGGGCTCCCAAAGTCTGCAGTCACTCCTGATGGGCCACCAGGGTGCCCCAGGCACAGCTGTGGGGAGGGACAAAGTGGATTTTCCCCCTGCACTGGGGTGGGCTCCCTGAGTGTGCCAGGAAGCAGCTCCTGGCAAGAGCCGTGAGTGGGGTGAGGGAGGGGCTGCGCTGGCAGCTGGAGCAGGAGCACAGCTCAGAGCCCGTGTGGCCATGCTGGGCGTGGGGGGAGTGTGTCTGGGGAGTGTGGGGTGCCCATGGGGAGAGTGTGAGCGCTGCCTCCGGGTGCTGGGAGCAGCAGGCTGGGCCAGGCAGCGAGCAGGGCAGGCGTGGGGCTGTGCAGGGGGTGCAGGATGCAGGCAGGGCTGTTGGATGGGCACAGGGGCTGTGTCAGTGCTCCAGGGAGTCAGGAATGGCCCTGGCTATCTGCACTTGTGGATTAAGGAGTTCTGCTGGGAGGATGTGGGTGGTGGTGAAGGCAGGACATTGTCCAGGGCAAGCACTGTCACTGAGTGAGTCTGTGTGTGTCTGTCTGTGTTAGTGTGTGTCCATGTTTGTGTGTCCACATGTGTCTGTGTGTGATACACAGAAAAACTCCACAACTCGTGAAAGTTTTGAAGTAGGTGTGTTTTTATTCAGTGCTGAGACGCATGGGGGATAGCTCCTCCTAAGGTCTGCACGCTTCTAGTGATACTCATCCTTCTATTTATTCTCTAAAGCATTACACATGCATTAAGTTTTACAACATGCCTACACACATTCATTATCTAGCTCTGCCTAGCTTTGCTTCATATTATAATGAGCTTAAAGTCCTTCTGCACTTGTGCAGGGCTCTCTGGCGGTTGTGTGGTGGTTGTGTGGTGGATGAAGTAAGAAGTCTTCTTCAGGTCTGAGCTCTTCACCTTGCCTCTTCACGCACGGTCTCTGGTCTCATGGCCTCAGTCCAAGACTCAAGGCTGGTCTTGGCTGGTTTAAGGGTCCTAGCAGTCTTCCTTATCACAGCCTTGCATTCTCTCATCCTGCTTCTGCAAGAAGTTTCTTTCTTATCAGTGATAGCCATGCATTTTTTTCGTTCTGCTTTAGCAGGCACAGTAAAAGTTAAGCAAGATACGTTGTCTAGACTGCTACTCCTAATCAACCACCCCTTAACTCATAACCTCTTGCCCCATGTGTGTGTCTGCGTGTGTCATTTTGTCTGTGTGCATGTGTCTGAGTGTGTCTGTGTTTGTGTCACTGTGAGTCTCTGCTGTCTCTAGGATACATCCTCAGCTTCAGGGTTGATCCTGCAAACAGGAAAGCAACAGGCACATCCAGAGTGCTGGGAAGGAGACCCTGGCTCTTGTGCCATCCCAGGCTGGGCTCCACCAGCCAGCTGGGACGAATCCCCGGGGCTGCAGCTGCTGCAAAGCCTCTGCCAGGAGGCTGGGGCCTCTGACAGCACCTCAGGGAAAGTCTCTTTTCTTCCTCCTCAGACATGGCTTTGCAGGAAGACACTCAAGAGGGGGATGCAAAGGCACAGCTCCTGGCAGAGGAATTAGAGAAGGAAGGACTGGATGCTGGATACTGGCTGCCCAAGGTGATGCAGATCGTGGGAATCAAGTGCAGAGAAGCCCTGCAACATCTGGAATATACAGACTATCTCAAGCTGGAGTGTGAGGTACGGCACCCCTGGGAGAAGAAGGCCCTCCAGAAACTCCTGAAAATGACAAATGAAAAAACATGTGAGGAGCTGCAAAAGAAAAACTTGGAGAAGACAAAGCAAAGACAAGAAGTGGCCAAACAAGCCCTGAATGATCTGACAGAAATGCTAAACAGCCGTAGCCCCAGCCCTGATGCTGTGAGGAAGAAAGCAGAGACTCTGTGGCAAGCCATGGAGATTCCCAAAGAGTTCTGGCCACCACCAAAGAAACCCTTGGCAGATATGCTGGAGAGCATCCAGAAGCAGCTGGAGCAGCAGGAGTTGTCAGCAGTCAGGATGGAGAGCATCCCTGACACAGAGCTGCTGCAGCGGGCATCGGGGGGACTGGCCCTGCAGGGCATCTACAGAAGCAGCAGACCTGAAGATGTGCTGGCAAAGCGAGAGCAGCTCCTCAGGGTTCCTGAAGGATTCCAGCTCACTGATCCGGAGCAGGGATTGCTGCTTGAGAGGAAGGAGTTCTCCTCCTCTGCAGCAGAATCCACTTTCACCAAGTCCATGGAGCAGCTGGGCTTCAGCATGAGCGTTTCTGCCAAAGCCTTGTTCTGGGGTATTAATGTGGGAGAAAGTGTAGATAAGAGCAGCCCCTCACAGGACACCCACCAATCCTGCTCTGAGCAGAGCTACTTTTGCACCACCATGTACCAGTACATCCCTCTGGCCTCCTGCTACTTCCAAAGGCACCAGCTTCGCCTCTCGGATGCGGCTCTGCAGGAGCTGCAAGACATGGAGCAGCTTTTGAGCGTCACTCAGGAAGACAAGGTGCTCCTGCTGAATAGGTGTGAGAGGTTCTTCAGCAGGTTTGGGTCCCACATAAACCAGGGTCCGCTCCACTTTGGGGGAATATTCTGGTGGAAGGCGTCGACAGAAGGATTCCGAGCCGAGCACAGGGAAGAGGTGAAGCAACAAACGTCTGAAGCACTGAACGTTTTTGTAGGGGCCAGCTGGGGTGGCTTTGGGGTCAGTGCTGGGGGCGACCTGGATGTTTCTAAATCCAGCTCACAGGCTTCTGTCCTGGGGAGAGCCGGAGAGAGTTCCCATACAGCAATTCGGCTCAACGTGGTAAACACAGGGGGCCCACCAGACTCAGCTTCTTTTCATCAGTGGAAAACGGGGCTCATGTCAGATAACAGAACGTGGTGCGTTATTGACCGTGGGTCTGAGCTGATCCCAGTGTGGGATGTCATCCTGTACAATCACAGCGGGGATTTTAAGTCTGTTGGTCAGATGAGCAGAGCACTCATGGCTGCGTACAAAGAGCTGACCTGTCAGTGCATTGGCACCATTTTTGGGAAAGAAATAGAAATTGCAGTACAAGAGGCCAGAGATTTCCTGGGGATTGTGAAGACCTGGGAGGTGACGGTGGATGAAAGGAAGCTGCTGATGCTGATGGACGTAAAAGATGATCTGAATGCAAAAACCGGGAACCCCAGTGTGTGGATCAACGTGTGCCTGTCGCACAAAGCCCTGCAGGCCTTCCTGGTGAACACCGTGCGGAGCTGCCAGGAGTCACCTCCAGAAAACACCAGCTCTATCAAGGTCATGTTGAGAAGCCTCCTGGATCCTCATATCTACTCTGTCAAGGACTTCCCTGAGGCTTCCTACATTATGCAATGGATCTTCCAGAATGAGCAGTCTCTTCCCAGGTCTCCCAAAGTCTCAGAGCTTGGAGAGCTCATCAAAACCCTGCAGCAAATGAAGGAGCACATCCATGATGTCACCTACGCACCAGGAAGCTCTGCTTCTGCCATTCATGAAGCAAAGATAGAAGCCACCATGACCAGCAGCCTCGCCATTTATTCCTTACTCCAATCCCTCCAGGAACAGGGTCAGAAGGAGATGGAACTGTTGGTGCTCTTGATTGTGACCAGCACAGGGTACCAGGTGGAAAGCAGCACTTTCCAGCACCTCCTTGGACACCCAGAAATTCAGTACATGGCCAAGGAAATGGAATCGGCACATGAGGAGTACGTGAACCTGAAGGAGCAAGATGCCGACAGAGCTGAGGCCTCCCTTCTGCTGACGGGTCTGACTGTGACACCAGAAAGTCAAGAGCTGTCCCCTGAGCAGAAGAGGGAGCGTTTAGTTTTCATGGAAGATCACATGAAAGGCTTGTTGTCCACACGCATAAAGAATCTCCTTCAAAATCACAGAGGAGATGAAGACTGGGAGATGCTCGAACGGGACTTGAATTCCTTGATCAATGGGAGCTTGGATGACAAATGGGAGAAAGAGAGGATGCAGAACATACTCAGATGCGTGGAAGAAACTTTTGCAGCACAAGAGCTGCCCAGTCAGTCCCAATCCAAGTCAGACGGCAGCCAATCCAAAGCAAATGAAGCCATTGCAAACCCAGAGTTCCTCCAGTTTCTCAAGAGCCTTGGACTCCACAGTCACTATCCAAGAAAATTGGGGATGGCAGATTTCCACACCATCAACAAGACATCTCTGCAGGACAGCCAGCCCAGCCAGGACACAGAACTGCCAGGTTACTTCTTGCAAAGGCTGTTAACTGTGGATTACAGGGTCAAGTACCTGACTTGCAGGAATGACAGCAACCCAAAACTTGCAAGCCTGCCACAAACCACAGTGAAAAAACACCAACACTCAGACACCTTTGAAGAGTTTTTTGATGATTTGGAGGAAGCAGCCCCTGAATGTGCAAGCAGGGATGGCCATGTGCACCCCATGGACCTGCAGATGGCCATTTTCCATTGCGCTGATGACTTCCTGAGACAGACCCTTGCAACCAAGCTGGCGTTCTGCCAACTGGCCCTGCCTCTGCTGGTGCCCAACCCGTGCACTTCACGCATTGAGTTCCCGCTCTACGCCCTCAGCCAAATCCAAAGGAGCTGGAAGGAGCCGGAGAAGTCAGGAAAGCAGGCTGGAACAAAGATTTACACCAAACTCATCTTTCAGGCACAGACACCCATCGTGTCCTTCTTCCGCATTGGCAGCTCGGCCTCCTCTTCCAAGTCTCAGCTCCTGAACGCTCTGCTGAGCAGACGCAAACACGACACTTTCTTCCACCGCCACTGCAGAGGCAGCACCAGGGAGCGTTTGCTGATGGAAGGGGTGGTGGAGATCGCCTGGTACTGCCCCCGTGGAAGTCCTGATGACACCTTTGAGTGCTGTGTGGCTTTCTGTAACCTGCATGGAGACGCCAGGGATCACGGAGCACAGCTGCAGTTCCTGCAGGAGATATCTGCTGTCAATGTGGCTCTTGTGTCCGATTTACAGCACAGGGACAGCAGGGGGAAAAAGCTTCTGCAGGACCTGTTGCAGTCAGAAAGGCCTTTGATTTGTCTTCTTCCGGAAAAGGAGAATGTTGCAGCTGGACAAGCCAGCAAAAACATAAAAATAGGGATGAAGAACAGAAATGAAGCAGAACTGATGGAACAGCTGACCAACATTATCAGGGATCTCCTAGAAGGCTCTAATGTACATTTCAACCTGGATGCCTGCGTCGTCAAAGCTCGCCAGTGTGGATTCATAGTGGATGCAGATCAACCAGCATGTGTGACAGCCAAAGCAAAGTCAAAGGAGCTGGTGGACCTTCTGAAGAAAGAGAAGCTGTCTGAGATCAAATCCCTGCTCCTGCCACTTCAAGGAAAACTGTGGAATGAGTGGTGCAGAAAGGACAAAGAACTCACTCGCTTGCAGGAGAAAGGGAACAAGAGCATTGAGCATCATCGCAGCCAAATTGAAAACGAGAAGGCAGAACTAAGAAGAAAGCAACTGGAGCAAGCTTTCCCTCTCAACTCACTGATGAAATCATTCCTTGGCTTTCTCCAGACGCAGCCAGCAGATACCAAGAAATACTTCCTGCAATGGATGCAGGTCTTTATGAGTGACCTGTCCCGCGGTCCCCTTGAAGAACTGAGGAGAGACTATCATGAGTTATGGTCTAAAATTGTGAAAGCAAAGAAAAACCAGGAAAAAAACTATGTGAGCAGTAATATGTCGAGTCGCTTGGATGCCCTCTCTGATGAAATCAGCAATTCATCCATCAGCCTGGAGCATCTTTTGCGAGAGGTAGGGCAGATCTATGAAGCTCTGGAATTGGTGGACTTCAAAAAAGACAATTTTGCCAAACTGCCAGAAATTGCAGCAGAGCTGATGGTTTTGGGATATCCCGTGGAGCTGATGGATGGGGATGCTTCTTACCTGCCCTTGCGCTGGGTAGGAGCAATCTTTGACAGCTTAATTGAGAGGCTGGGGGACAAACGAGTGTTTGTGCTCTCCGTGCTCGGCATCCAGAGCACGGGCAAGTCCACCCTGCTGAATGCCATGTTTGGTCTGCAGTTCAACGTCAGCGCGGGGAGATGCACCCGCGGAGCCTTTATGCAGCTCATCCCAGTGGGCGAGGAGCTGCAGCAAGACCTGGGCTTTGATTTTGTGCTGGTGGTTGACACAGAGGGACTTCGTGCCACCGAGATGGCCAATAAACAGTCCCTGAACCATGACAACGAGCTGGCCACCTTTGTCATTGGTGTTGGCAACATGACTGTGATCAATATCTTTGGAGAAAATCCATCAGAAATGCAAGATATTCTCCAGATCGCTGTGCAGGCTTTTCTGAGGATGAAGAAAGTCAATCTTTCCCCAGGCTGCCTCTTTGTCCACCAAAACGTTGGAGATATAACAGCCAAGGAGCAGAACATGGAAGGACGAAGGTGTTTGCAGGAAAAGCTGGATGAAATGACTGTGGTAGCAGCTCAGCAGGAATTCCGTGACATCTCCTCCTTCAGCGATGTCATTGGCTTTGATGTGAACACCCACATTCACTACTTTGCTCACCTGTGGGAAGGAAACCCCCCCATGGCACCACCCAACCCCACCTACAGCCAGAATGTCCAGCAACTCAAGAGCAAAATCCTCCAGGCAGCCAAGAAGCAGTCACAGCACAGCATTTTGAGGCTGTCAAGCCTGAAAGATCGTATTGGTGACCTCTGGAATGCTTTGCTGAATGAAAACTTTGTTTTCAGCTTCAAGAATTCCCTGGAGATTGCTGTGTACAGGAAACTGGAAAGTGCCTTTAGTCAGTGGACCTGGAGGCTGAGGAGTCACATCTTAGACATTCAGATGAGACTGGACAACAAAATTCGGAATGAGGATTTGCAGGATGTCCCCCGAGAAGAGCTTGAAGGGCGGGTGCAAGAGACAAGTGATGCCATTGAGAAAGAAGTGGAAAAGTATTTCAGGGAAGACAAAGACTGTGAGATACTTGTGCAGTGGAAATCAAGCACAGAGCTGAAGCTGAAAGAACTAAAAGAGACTCTTCTTCTTGAAACAAATAAGAAATGTGGGACTCTTATTGAGCTACAGAAGGAGCAGAGGAAACTGAATTCAAGGAAGTTGGAATATGAAGCCGAGCTCCTGGGAAAGAGTAGGGAGCTGGCTATGACTCTGAAAGGGAAGAGCCTCAGTGAGGGAGAACTGGAGGAAGAGTTTACTCTTGTCTGGAACCAGTGGATTGCCGAAGTCTCCCGTGCTGTTCCTCCTCCAGAATGGGTGGATATCGACGCAGAAATTGAAGATGTCCTTCTCGAGCACTTTAAGGAGCCAGGATTCCATGCAAGGATGAAGTCATTTCCCAAAGGCAGGGTATTTTCTTTTGACATAGAGAAACACATCACAAGAAAAAAGGTTTGGGACTTTATCCGACATCCCAGGAGCGTTTCCAATGCTGATGTGATCAACTTTCGGCACATCACAGAAAACATCATAGCGACTGTGAGGGCAAACATTGATAAAAAAGAACAGGAGAAGCGTGATTACAGTCGAAATTTTATCCATGAAATACTCAATGAAGTACAGAAAGGTGTGAACTCTGTCCCCAGTGATGCGAGATATACTTTTAACAGAGAGTACAGCATAGATTTGTCTCTGTATCTGTGCAAAATGGCAGCAGAAAGGTTTAAAGCCATGCATGAAGCTTTCCAAAAGGCAAATCACCCAGTCATGTACCTGAACAGCAAGAGAAAAGATTTCTTCCAGTTGTTCCTGATATCCTACCAAGGAGCCACTTTGATCACAATTTTTGCTCTTTTCCTTTCTGACAAGATTGAACCAGCTCTTCGCCAGGCAGTCTATGAGAGGACATCTAAAGACATTGCTGAGCACATGCAGGGCAAATTCCCAGATTTCCAGGGCAACAGAGCCAATCTGGAAGTTTGCATCCTGAGACGCCTGGCAGAACAAGAAAATTTTGAATATTTCATTCTGTACCTCTATTTTCCAAAAGATTTTTTTCAGAAATACATTGAGGCACGAGTGGAGAGTTACTTTTTAGATGAGAGCAAGAGGCTGGAGAGGTTTTTAGATTCCTCCCTTAATTTTCTGTATGGGAACATCCTGTCAGCTGTTTCTTTATCAACTCAAATTGTCAAAGACAAACAAGACAGAAAAGACAACGTCTCTCTTTGGCTGGATGAATTTTGCAGGGAACTGACAGAGGTGATCAGCTTGCCCAGAAGTGACCTGAAGGGCCTTGAGCACCAGGAGGTCACAGACATTGAGTTCCTGAGCAGTGCTGTGGCAGAAGCTCTGGCTGCCCTGAAGGACAGGCTCACAAAAGAATTTGCTGGTGCTGATATGAGCTCGTTTTCAAAGCAGCCTCACACCATCCTGGCAGAGCATTTTTCAGGGTGCTGGGAACAGTGTCCCTTTTGTGGGGCTGTCTGCACAAACACCATGCAGGGACATGATGGAGACCATCAGGTGATCTTCCATCGCCCAATAGGATTGGAGGGATGGAGGTGGATTCAATCAGATGGCTTGTGCTTTGATATTTGTTCCAGCCTTGTTGCAAGTAATTGCACTTTTGAAGTTGATAAAGAGAAATATATCCCCTACAAGACATACCGTAATGCAGGACCTCCTTATTCCAATTGGAAAATTCTTCCTGATCCATCCATGCAAGCATACTGGAAATGGTTTGTGTCTCATTTCAGGACACAGCTGGAAGCTTTGTACAATAAGAAATTTCAGGGAAGAGGAGAAATCCCTGAGTCATGGCATAGAGTTACCAAGCAGGAAGTACTGTCCGAGCTTGACAGGCATTAGGCCACATCCATGTGGAGGAAGAACCACAGCAGCTTTGCAGTTTAGAAGAACTTTTTTCAAGGCTCTCCAAAAAATGCAGTTGCAATGATGATGCTTTCAAGCCCAATGAAGACAATGGTATCCAATTGCTCCCAAATTTGGTGAAATAAGGCACGTTACTGTGGCCATCCCTCACTAACGTTTTTCTTCATGACAAAGCCAGAATCCTCTTACCTTCTTGTCATAAACCTTTCATTCTGCTTTTCCCTAGAGCCAAACCAAACCCCCTCCTTGAGGCGATCGGAGTTGTGGCCAAGCCTGGTGGTTTGGCTTGGAAAGACAGCTGTCTACTAGAGAGGACAGGGGCCTCCCTAGGAATGTAGAATGCAACCCCCCTCTCTCCAAATTATTATAATTTTTAAATTAAAGACCTCTCAGGCAAATATTTGGGGATAGGAATACCCGTTCTTTACTAGTATGTAAAACAAGGCAAACAAACAACAACTACAGCATTAATAATAAACAGAACCAGGAACCCAGTAACAGCTTCCCTGACCAGAGGCACTTTCCTCTTTTGTGCAGTTCCAGTCACAGCCAGCAGGGGCACTGGTGGCTCCCAGTGTACAGGGCAGGTGCAATGATCCCCACCTGGCTGCAGAGGGCGCTGTGGCTCTGGTTGGGGAGCACACGGTAATGGTGGGTTTGTCCCCGAGGGGAAGGGATGGAAGAGACGGATCAGGAACTCCAGAGCCGAGGCTGACGATGAGGGAGGTGTCAGGAGGCAAGGGTTGAAGGCTACAGAGTAGCGAAAAAACTCAGAGCAGTGTTGAAAGAACAGCAGGAGGGCAGGACAGCAGCAACAAACAAAACGGAGCTGGGCTCCTGCAGCAGCAGTGACTTCCCCAAGCAGCAACTCCATCCTCCTACTCCGAAGAGAAGAGCGAGTGAGTGAGAATTCCCCCTCCCTGCCTTCTCAAGCACATGGCCATCAGTGCTTCTTAGCAACTCAATGGGAAAAACTACAACAGTAACACGGAAAGACAAGGAAAGAAAAACCCAACCCCAAACACCTGGGCCCAAGGGCCAGGGAAAGGGCAAAGGCAGCACTCCAAGCACCCCTTGCATCAGCTGCTGTGAGACAAGAAGGGACAGTGCCCCAAAGGCAGTTTATCCTACAGCAAGGACGTGTCCTGCTCAGAAAAAGGGCTGCGGGACCTGAGGCCAGCTCCATGCTGCCTCATTGCAGCCTCCTGGATCAACTGAGGCCGTTCTCCCAGCAGGAGCTGTTGTGACTCTGGGCTCAGGAAAGCAGTGACACAACCACCCCAGGGCTCAGGCACTGCTTTCACTCCCTGTCTCTGAGGTGCTGTGTCTCTGTCCAGGGCAGCTGCTCCTGCTCAGGTGCCTGGGGCTGCTGCCCTTCCCTCCAGCCCTCAGTCCCAGCAGAAGCTGCTCCTTCCCTTGGCCTGTCTGCTGAGCAAAAGCCTTTGGAATGCCCCATGTAAAGAATCCTGTCTGCCAGCACCTTCTGCAGCAGCCCTGGGGCAATGCTGGTGCTGTCCAGGCAGGCTGGTGGCACCGGAGCCGTGCTCTGGAGAAGGTGGCACCAGCTGGCTCTGCCCCAGGGAGCTGTGGGGGCTTTTGCTGTGCAGGTGCTGCAACCCCGCTGGTGATGCGAGGGCCAAGCCCTCCTGGAGAGCTGGCTGAAGGGCTGCTCCAGCCTTATCCCCTGCAGGCTCTGCTAATAAAGGAGTTGATTTGGACAGTGCTGCTCTGTGTCTCCTTTGTGTTCAGGGGAGCCACAGCTGGGGGTGACTCGAGCTCTGTGTGCTGCAGACAGGCAGGGGACAGAGGGGTGCCACTGGTGAATTCCTAAGGCCTCAACAACAGGCCCTGCCTGAGGCCTGAACATTAGGCCCTGAGCCAAAGTTGACCTGCAGATGAACCTTCCAACCAAATGTTATATGTATCTGCTCATTATGGAAGTACTGTTAGTCATATTATAAATGCATCAGCTCATTATTGAAGCATCATTAGCCATATGACCTAGGAATATGCTCATTAGTGAAACATGCATTTACCTCTCCCTCTTTAGAAATCAGACAAGACCATGAAATCTGACATCTGGCCTTGTTTGGGACTGTAGGATCAAAGACAACTCTCTTGGTTCCTTTTTTGGGGTCTTTGGGAAGAACCCAAGAGGAGCCAGAGTTTGGCTGTGGTAGTGTGTGCTGCAAATGCTGAGTACCAGGGACTGGGTTCAGCTGGGCTGAGAGGGGATTTGGGTGGGGAATGTCCCAGTGCAGCTACTGCAGTGAGTGGGGGAGATCCAGGGCCACAGCTGGGTGCTTTGGAGAGGACCCAGTGCAGCAAGGGAGGGTGGCCTTAGGCCTGGGCTGGGGTATCAGGAGGGTGCAGGGTCCCTCACCTGCTACACTCACCTGTGCCACCTTTCCCAGCTCCCTCTCCAGTACAGCCAGACTGTTCCCTGCACCTTTCCCTGTCTCTGCCACGACCCCTTGGCCAAAGTCTCCCTCAGCTGAATCGTCTGGCACCTCCTTCCTTGCAGGCCCTGATGTGGGGAGGAGCACAAGCAGCTTAAAGGTCTTTTCCAACCCCAACAATTCTTGGATGTGGTGCCTTCCAGTGACACTGGGATGCAGCAGCTCTCCCAGGCTGCAGCAGCTGAGACTAAGGGTGCAGTGACCGACCCTGTGTAACACATGGAACATTTACATGTGAGGGGCTAAACTGAGCTTCCTTTACTCTGGGTTGGCACACACAAGAAATACTGAGCAGATATTCTCAAGAGGTCAAAATTACACAGCACTTTGGTGGCTAAAGATAGAAAATCAAGGAAGTTGGTCAACAATTTCCAGTCTCTGACACCCTGCCTGGGGACCAAGGAAAGCTGCCCCCATGGAGCTCTGGACTGCCATGCTCCTGCCCCATGAGTGCTCTATGTCATTCCCGTCTCCTTGTGCCAAGCTGTGTCTTGTCCAAAGTGTTGGAAATTTTGGAACGAAGTGCTGGAAATGCCAACAGGCCCTGCTCTGGCATTTAAATCCCCAGGGGCTGATTTTGGGCCAAAGTAGGTGACATCCTAAACATGGTGGAACATTGGATTCTCTGTTTATGTGGGGAGCAGGATGTTTCCATATGTGTTTCTTCTCCCACACCAACAGTGAAGTAGAAAGGCTTCATCTCACCTACTTTGATTTACACTTGTTGTGGGACCCATCATGTGGGCCCACATTCCAGTTGTCCTACCAGGGTGGCTCATGGGGTGTCATTTAAGAGTGTGGGACAATCAGGACAAGTCTGAAGCCTTCAGGGAGCAAAGCTCCTCCTGGGTTTGTTCATGCGGGCCAGGGTGGTGTCATGAGCCAAAGGATGGTCGTGATGGTTCGTTTTGATTTCAGAGTGCAAAAAGAGGCAGTGATAACTTAATTCAAGTGAAATCAATTGTATCTTTATTGATACACACAGTTATGCGATAGAAGAGAAGGGGTAAGAAGAAAGAGAGAGAGAAAGGGGGGTAAAGAAAGGGTGATAGCTACCGACTGACAGACGGGAGTCCTCGTGACGCTGATACCAACAGACCACCTTCGCAGTCCTCGTGGCACGCGGGTCAATGGAGCCATCGTCCGAAGGGGAGGCCTCGAAAGCCTGCTCTCCTGGTGGGGTTGTTATAGTTCTTTTCGAAGCGAGAGGCAAGGTGCCAGGAAGGGGGGTCGGCTTCATGGGCATCACAGGTGTTCTCTCACAATAGAGGGAGCAGTGCAGCTCAGGTCTTACCAAGTACGGTCAATACAGGAACATCTCTTTGCAAACATGGCCAGAAACCGTAACAGTCCCCCATTGTTTCATGCACGGGTCCCTGAGGAGGGCGTCTTGGTCCAGTGACAGCAGCTGCAGGGAAAACTTGGCCTGTGCTGTGGCTCAGGGTCCATGGGTCCATGTCTTGGCCTCTGACAGTCGTGAGGCAGAAATGAGGGATTTTCGGACCGACTCTTACAGGTGGCCAGGGCCTTCGCACAGTCCTCTTGCATCCTGGTGATTTGGAGAGAAATGGACTTGGAAGGGTGATTTGGAATGATGTGTCATGGTGCACGAGATTCCCTGTGGAAGGCTGGCTGTGTGGGGATTCATCAGGAAAAATTCTGCCTGTTTAGAAAGGCCGTGAATGGCTGTGGTTTTGTGTGGGTGCTGGATGTTATAAACAAGTATTCTCTGAATAATTCCAGTTCTGTCTGCTTAGTTGTTAAGATCCCATTGGAATTGTTAGTATCCATTCCAGCCTAAGTTTGAAAGCTAAGTTTGAAATATTCACCTGGTTTAGTACCTTTGTCTATGGTCACTCACCCCATCCAATTGTTATTGTCCATCCCTGTTTGTAAGTTGTTAGCTCATCCTGTCAGTCACTTCTACCCATTTACTCCTTTACCTGTATATTCCTGTCTCACTTGTCCGGTATAGTCCCTGTGCCGCCGTGGGGCCTGACAGTAAAAGAGGGACTCCATAGACATTTTCTGAGTTGCGAGCAGATCAGGGCAGGAAGCAGGAACTCCCGAAGTTTATTTACAATGTCACTTATATACATTTCCTATAATGTCCATCTATTGGAGGATGTAATCCCCACCTTCTAATCCTCACTGGTCAAGCTAACCGTCAGTCACCTTTTCTCCTCCCAACTAGAAATATGTAAACAATGAGAGACAGTTAGCAAAACATGGCCAGTGTTTACATTAACAAGCGGGAGAGAAGCTGCATATTCTCTTTCAATATGAGCACTTGACACACAGGAAAAAACCTCATGGCAACATCCCTGCTGCTCCCTGAAATAGTGGCCGATATGCAACTAGAAGAGACACTGGAATTCTGGGTACTACTCAAAGAGCAAAAGACTCTAAAAACAAGAAGCCAGGGCAGAGCCCAGACCTGAGAGTGGGGTTCTTGAACTGGTGCAACAGCAAGGTCACCACCAAAGGCAACTTCGTCTGGTTGCCGTAACATAGACCGTTCTCTATTGGCAAGACATCCCTCAAAAACAAGCCTAAATTGGTTTGCTGGGTACGCCCATGAGGACTGAAGCCCCAGCCTTGCTGTGAAGGGAAACTAATTGCACCTCCTCCTCAGCATTGCTGATGGGAGCAGCAGTAGCACACGCGGCCCCTTGAGCTCCCACGCAGAGCTGATTTCTCTAATAAAGGCCTAAAAAGGATTCGATGTCCTGCCCTGTGTTTCTCACTGCAGAAAGGTAATCAAAACACTCATCTGTGAGCCAGGCCTCCCAAAGGGACTGTCTTAGTTTGAAAGACAGGTATCTGATAGGAAGGGGGCAGGACCTTCCTAGAGATGGAGAATTCAAATCCCCTCCCTCCAAATTATTCCAACCCAGAAAATTATAGGGGCTTTCAGGCAGTGGTATGGAGATAGGAATAACAGTTCTTTACTATGACAAAACAACAAACAAACAACAACTACAGCTTTAATAATAAACAGAACCAGGAACCTTGAGGGCTTTCTTTCACAAAAGCCTGGAGCAGTTTGATCTCGGTGGCCATGCAGGACTCCAAGAGGCCAGGCTGGAAGGGTGGAAAGTCCCAGGCTGGTGGATGAGATCAGATGTACAGCGCTGGTGGCTGGAGTGGCAGGGGTGTCCCAGCAGAGCTGGGCAGTGCAGGGCTACAGAGCAGCAGGAATAACCTCAAAGCTCTGAAGAAGCAGTGGTGGTGGGGGCAGGGCTGGAGAAAGCGAGCTCAGGATTCCTGGGTACATGAGCAGATGATGGTAGATTTCCCAGGACGAGGCAGAGTGATGGCTGTGAACTCTTCCTGCAGCGAGGGGCAGCTTGACTGTCCTCGTGCATGCCGAATAGCAAGAGTGAGTCACTGCCCCCCCAGCTCTGTCTTTTACCTTTCCCAAATCTCGCGTTATCTCTCCCCTCTGAGGAAAACTCCCAAAGACTCAAAAACAATAGGTGGAACCTTGTGCTACCATGACTTTCAGCTACTCCCTTTGTTCTGGCAAAGTACTGTGGTTAAAGTTTCTTAGCACTTTATGGGAAAAAATTCTGTAAGTGAAAAAGAGGCAAATCTAAACCCCAACAGGGACTGGTTTGGCTCCCGCCAAGACCATTCTTTTGCTCCAAGAGGGAGACTGTTGGATGTTCAGCCTTGTTCCTGTCATGCTGGAAGGATTGGTGGGGTTGCTGCCATAACTCTCAGCACCTGTGCAGGACAAGGGGGGCTCCAGCTTCAATACCCTTCTGGATTGTGTGGCAGGGACCAGAAGTCTTCCCAGGTTATTTCCTGAAGACACCTCTGACAGAAATACTGCTGCAGGTTAATCTGGGAGCAGCAAACTGAAAGGCACCAGGGTGAGAAGGAAGGTCCCACACAGCACAAAAAGCATCAGTGGCTCACTGTCCCCAGTTAGGAACTGGTGGGGTGTTCCTGGCCTTCCTTTGGGGCCACAGGGCTGGAATGTGCGAGCAGGGCTGTGATGGAGCTGTGTCCCGAGGACAGGAGGAGCTTTGCCCCAGAGCCTGTGGTTTTATTGAGTCACTGGAGGCTTTCACAGGAATGGGTGGGTTCACTTAGTGATCCAGGAGCACCATCCGTGCCCCACTCGTGTCTCTGCCCTGCTGCCTTCCTTGCTTTCTCCGTGTCTTCTTTCCTTGGGGAGCTTTGTTCCTTGCAATTTTAGCTTTGGGAAAGTGGCTGATCCAGCACAAATCTCGGTACTGGGTCACATATTCCAACCTTGATTTAGGCATTGAGGCTTGGTGTGCTCTGCCCTTTGCAGCTTCTAAAGCTGGGTTAGCTTGTCACACTCACAAATGGGGCTGGAAGGGACCTTAAAGCTCATCCAGGGCTACCCCCTGCCATGGGTTGGGACACCTTCCACTATCCCAGGTTGCTCCAAGCGCAGTCCAACCTGGCCTGGAACACTTCTGGGGATCCAGGGGCAGCCACAGCTTCTCTGGGCACCCTGTGCCAGGGCCTGGCTGTGCCTCAGCCTTTGATCTGTGCCTGGCAGAAGCTCTCTGGCCACACACCATGGCTTTGGAGGAGAGCAAGTGGATTTGGAGGGATGTGGAGGAGGCAATGAAACCAGGGTCCCTTTATGGAAGCTGGAACAGAGCAACTCACGATACGACCAATATGGTTATAACACATGTTCTCCTCTTTATTCCCAAAATGGCTGGTTTTATACAGTGCAGAATAATTTACAGTTGCAGGTGCATTCTTATTGGCATTCAGCATGAACACGTATGTAAACTATTTCAGTCTAAGGCAGCTACTGAGTCTTCACTCTAATTCTCCTATACAGTCTATGCACAAAACTTAACCTAATTTCTAACTGTGCCACAAAACTTATCTACTTCTACACAGGCCTAAATCTGAGGCCTAGCAGGCCCAAATCTGAGGTCTAGTTTGGGATAGCTCAAATCTCATTCCACAGCACATCATGCCAACAATGTCTAAGAAATTCGGTTACAGTTCCCTCTTTTTCTTTTTGAGCTACCCAAACCGATTCTAAGGCATGCCTGGCTAATTTTTGCATACATCATATCAAGAAAGGCACGATAGTTAAGATGACTATAATAACAATGTGTATCACTATACTAAAATGGATCAAATCCTTGATCCACCCAGTAAAACCCCATGATCCAAGCCATTTGTCAAACGGAGTGTCTACAACTACAAGTTTTTTCATGTTATCTTTTAACTGTGACAGCTGCTTGTAAATTGATTGCAAATGGTCTGATAAATTCATGCAGCACATGCCCTCAAATTCTCCACATCCATGCCCTTGTGCTAAAAGGAGGAAATCCACTGTGGCTCTGTTTTGAAGAACATCATGACAAATATCATTAACATCTTTGGCAAGCTCACTTAGTAGAATGGATATTATATTAATTTGTTTTCCTGTCCAGCAGGCTAAATTTTTTAATTGCGTTATGGCTTGCACTGAAGCAACTCCTGGGGCAAAAAATGATGCTGAAATTACAGCTGCAGGTTGCCATAATTCAACTCGATCTTTACAGTTGGGGCTTAGTTGAGACACACTGCGTTTGACTCAGCGGGTCTTTTGAGACAACCCTAAAACTTGATATATGCTGGGAGTAAACAATGTCACATTGCCAAAATAACATGGACCTCCTATAGCTTCTTGAGGCATGGCAGACCAGCCACTATCTCCACAAATGAGAAAGTTCCCTGGTGGTAATTTTCTTGCAGAACCTGTTAATGGTGTCACAGACTTAGTCCAATTGTTACAGTACTCAGTATAGTTATAATACAATGGGGACTGGGGAGATAAACAAGTGTTGCCATTTTTCAGTTGCTGTTTGTCTACAGTTAGCAAGTTTGAATTTATGATAAAATGTCCAAAGATCAAACAGTAATTCCCCGGCACAGAACCCAAAAGATCAAGTTCTTGGGGCTCAGTACTAGCAACTTTAAGATTTGCGCAATGGCAACAGCTTGCGTTCCTAAAACACTCTGTGGATTAATTTTGATTTGAGATCAGGTTCTGAACTCTGTCATGGAGTCCACTGGGACTCCAATCAAACAAGTCCGAAAAGGATTTCATGGTGTGGCTAAAGACAAGGAAAAAGAATCTTGTTTACTCCGATCGGCCCAAGTGACCCACATATTTTGTCTTGGCTCAATTTCAAGCATTCCTGATCCTTTTTCTATTAAGACATTAACTAAAATAAACATTCCAACACCTAACATTCTATTCATTGTTTTGGTTGTCTCTCTTAGAAAAGCAAAACAAACAACACTTGCTTATTACCTTTTCTGAAATCTTAACTATGACTTATCGCTAAACTTAATCTTATAACTGTAACTATATGACTATTTTTTCTAATTTAACAATTAATTTTCAGCAGTCTCAGGGTCTTCTCGAGGTGCTTCAGGTAAATCACTACTGTCACCATGGTTACCACTATTAGTTGGTATCTCTGACTGCCAACATGCACGGGTAAATCAGCTCAGCACCCAAACAGGTCCTGCTTCTCCTGTGGAAACACACATATAACCACCACCATTAAATAATACAGGATTCGGTCCCTGCCATTCGCCCGTTCACATGTTTTTGTGATATACATATGTGAGAGTCGGGGCCCGAGGGTCCCTGGTTTTGCCTCATGACCTTCATCAAGGCCCCCTGTCAAGGAAGGGTCTGTGTGCAAGGGGCTTGGGCCTAAGACACGGTGTGTGTGTGTACCAAGCACTGAACTGCAGATGTGTCCACCGGACCGGAGCTGGCTCCCATGGGAACTTGTATGAAGACAATGGACGGCTGGACAGCCTGTGCTTACCAGCGGCCCGGCCCAGACCTTCTCTTCCCAGATCTGCTTGTCCCAGACCTGCCTGATCTGAATGGTTGCACCAGGTTCCCAGAGCAATGGGGCTCCTCACAATGACTCTTGGGTGCTCCCCCAACATTGGCTGGGTGCCCCCCACTTCTGAAATGACTATAAAAGCTTCCCCCTGTGACTCACACTTCAAGATCTCCTGTGGGGAGACAGAAGATGGATCCATGGGCCAGACGCCATGCCACGAGGATGCCTCTGCCATTGGTAGCTATAGCCCCCTGCCCCCCTTTCCTTGCTCTGTATCCTATTTTTCCTTTCTCATTCCCTCTATCGCAAGTGTTGTTGGCACTCAATAAAGTGCATTTGTTGTATGATTAAACTATTGTCCCCTCGAGTACTTTTTGCACTCTGAGATCACACGAACCTATCATGATTCCTGCTTGGATCGTGACAACATAAAGCCCTGGAATTGCTTGTGGTCTTCCTTCTTTCACTGCATGGTGATGGATGACAACTGCAGGCTCTTCTCTTCCTTCTGCTAGGCACAAATAGTTTAAAGTGAACAGTACCTTGGATAATCGACTAGTTATGTCAGTCTCATCACACTGTTTTTTGCTTTGCTAGATATTCTTTCAGCATCCGATTAGCCCTTTCTACAATGGCTTGACCAGTGGGGCAGTGAGGATTTCTGGTGGTATGCTTGACTCCCCACTTTTGCATGAATCTAGACACTCGCTGACTGACATAGGCTGGACCATTGTCAGTCTTAATTTCTGCAGGCACTCCCATCACTGCAAAACAGTCAGGTGTCTTTCAACATGCAAAGCTCTCTCGCCTGACTGCGCTGTGGCCCAGATAAATTTAGAATAGGTATCAACAGTGACATGGACATATTTCAATCTTCCAAATTCTGGAACGTGAGTTACATCCATCTGCCACAATTCTAAAGCTTTCATTCCCCTTGGGTTCATGCCCAGGCCAAAGCCAGGCCCATGATGACTACATTGAGGGCAGGCACGCACAATCCCCTGTGCATCATTCAGGGAAATTTGGAATTGTCAACGCAGGGCCCTAGCATTTTGATGAAAATTCTCATGGCTGTCGCGAGCCCTCACAAATTTGTTTTCAGGAGGGACATGGGCAATGCAACTGACTGCAGCATCTGCTCATGCGTTGCCTTCTCCTAAACCGCTGTTGCACTGATGGCTGCGAATGTGCATGACACAGAAGACATGCTGACGCTGTTTCAGTACGCTTCTTAACTGCAAAAACAGTTCTCCAAAGCGCTGATTTTGGGTGGTCCTGATGAGTGCATCCTCAATTCTTTGCACAACTCCAACCACATATAAAGAGTCTGAAACAACATTGAGTGGTTCGTTGTTCCAGGTTTGCAAAGCCCAACACACTGCTCTCAGTTCAAGGGTTTGCAGACTGTCTCCCACTTCACTCTTAAGTAAATGTTGCATCCATTCTCCTTGCTGTTGCCCTACACCCACCGCCCTTCTTGTTTTTCGACTGGCATCAGTAAAAACTGTTCTGCCTTTAACTGGTGTCAAGCAGCACAAAGGTCTCTCTAGCCACTGATAGTGCGTGATTAGAGTCCACATCGGGCCTTTTGGCTGCTGGTTGTGAACCCCACCTGTAAAACCCAGCAATGCTTCTTGCATTGCAACAGAATGTCTCAGCTTCCACTCTAAATCTTCACTTCTCACAGGAACACTGATGTCTGCTGGTTCCTTTCCATCTATCTCTACAATTCTCTCTCTGCCCTTTTTAATCAAGGCAGCAACAGCATCTGTTCTGGTCATAAGACGACTCTTTGGTTGCACAGGTAAAAACACCCATTCCACCACAGTTGCTGTTGACCTAAACTTAGACAGGTGTTCCCCCTTTTTCTTTTGCCATTGAAAAACAATGGCAAATGGACAGGCATCAGCGTTGGAAAGGAAAAGTGACAGTGGAAGATGCTCTATCCAGCTAGCACTCCAAACACGTTGTAACTTTTCTGATACCTGAATTAAAGATCTTTGTTGTTCAGGGGTAAACTTTTGGGGACTGCTGACATCACTACCATGAAAAAAATGGTTGTAAATCATCATGGGTGATTCCTACAATGGTACGAACCCACTGTAAGTCTCCAAAAAGTCTCTGGGCATCATGCAAGGTGAAAATGCTGGTGTGTAAAGTGATCTTCTGTGGGCAAATTTGTGCTCTTGTGATCAGCCAGCCTAAGTATCTCCAAGGAGCTGATAGATGTATTTTTCTGGGGCTACAGTCAGTCCATGATGTTTCAATTGTGCAATCAACCAGTTTAAATCTGTTTCTGCCAATGGTTGTTTGGTGGCAATAAGAATGTCATCAACATCATGATAAATCATTGCACTAGAAAAATGTTGGCAAATGGGTTGCAAGGCCCAGTTAACAAATAGCTGACACACTGTCGGTGAGTTCCGGCCCCCCTGGGGTAATGCAGTCCATTCATATTGCTGTGCTGGAGCTGCTCTGTTGATGGATGGCACAGTGAAAGTAAAGCGTTGAGTGTCCTGTGGATGAAGCGGGATGGTGAAGAAGCAGCAATCTTTTAAATTGATGATTACGATGTTCCACCCTTGAGGTATCACAGTTGGTGCAGGCAGGCCTGGCTGTAAAGCACCCATTGCTTGCATTTGTTCATTGACTTTGCGGAGATCATGTAATAATCTCCATTTTCCCGATTTTTTAGGAATAACAAAAATTGGTGTGTTCCATGGACTCACTGAGGGTCGAATGTGACCAGCTTCAAGTTGCTCTTGTACGAATTGCTTAGTAATTTGCAGCCTTTCTTCTGTCATTGGCCGCTGCTCTACCCATACAGGAGTCTCAGTCAACCAGGTGATTTTTAAAATGGGTGGCTGCTCTGCAGTACCCATCAAGGAAAATGCTGGTCAGTGGTTAGAACCATTCCCAGTTGAGAAAGCACATCTCTGCCTAGCAATCCTGGAAGTTCGTCAGGCAAAGGCATAACGTAGGGCTGAGCCACAATGACCTGATTGTCTTGAAAGATAATACTGATAGGGCCTGTGCTCATTGAGGGCATACTCATGGCGCCCACCCCAACAACGTGGGTGTAGGGAGATTGCAGAAGCCAATCAGGTGGCCAGTGCATTTGATTTATAAGGGAAATGTCTGCGCCTGTGTCAAGAAGTGGTGATCGGGTGACGATCTGGTTACCATGTTGTAATTTCACTGTGATGCATGGTTGATCCTTCTGGCTTACTGTAAGAAAGACATTGTGGTTGGTTGATCCAAAGATCCCATCTCCTCTTTCTAGTTCAGTTGGGTCTTTTGGCCCCTGATGATGTGATAAAATATTTTAAAATGAGATAATTTGAAAAATTTGCACCCTTTTGGAATGGTTACAGGTGGCTGCAAAGCATAAGCCATTATTTTCACTTGTCCAGTGTAATATGCATCGATGACTCCTGGAACCACGATTACACCTTGTTTGCCTGTGGAGGATCTTCCTAGCAACAAACCTCCAGCTAGAGAGATTGTGCTATACATTGGTCCATATATATTGGTGGGAATCAGGGTTACTTCTTTGTCTTGTAAGGTAACTTCTTCTGCTGTTGTTATGTCTACACCAAGACTTTCCCATGTGGCAGACCTGTTCTTACCTGAGAAACCGTTTTTGAGGTCTTGTGGGTCAAGGCATTGATTTGCATCTTGGTGCGCTGCCTTAGCGCGCTGGCTTTGAAGTTTCCCTGCTTCCTGCAAGCTTCAGTGGCATGGGTGTCTGCATTACATTTGTGACACCACACTGTCTTTTGACAGGCTCGTTTGAAATGGCCTGTATCACCACAGTGGAAGCAAACAATGCCAAATGCTGGTCTTCTGTTGTTGCTGGAATGGCTGATGCTTTTTCCTGTCAATGCAGCTGTGAGAATATGTCCCTGTCGTTGCATTGCATTTTGCATAGCTGCTGTGAATGCTGCCGTTTGGTTGTTCTGTTCTGCTCTGGTTGCTCTTACTAACATTTCATCGACCCCACAGCCTTGGGGAAGGGAAGCTAATGCAGTCCTTGTATGCGCGTTGGCATTTTCAAAGGCAAGAGAAGGAAACAGATGTTCTTGCACATCTGTGGGTAAATCTGGGACATCTTTCAAGGCTGCAGATAAGCGATCAATAAACTGGCCATAAGGTTCAGTGTCTCTCTGCTTAATATTTGCATATGACGCAGGCTTTTTCTTATCTGGCACCAATAGTAAAGCTTTGTGGGCCAATGCCTGAGACAGCTGATGGATTTCAATTGGAAATGTCAATTGTACATTAGTAGTCGTGTAAGGACCCTTCCCTGTTAACATATCTGGCTGGATTCCATAAAATGGGTCTCCTACTGTTTGGTGCTTATTATCCTCTTTGGTGGTTAAGCGTCTCCATTCCCTTTCAAAAATAAGAAATTGCGAGGGTGTCAATAACAGAGATGCATTGCTGGAACAATCTGCTGGACAAAGGAGATCAGCCGTAAAAATATATTGTATTATATTTTGGCTGCCTCAGACCTAATACCATGATTTATGACAGTTTGTTTGGCTGACTGTAAGACCTTGCATTCATGTGGTTCCCATTTAGCGTTGTTTTGCTCTATGATGACTGGGCACACAATGGAATTGGCAGCTTTAAAATCACCATCTAAAATAGCGTCCTTTAAAACACCAGCCCAGCGTTTTTGAATTTGGTCTTTTTGGGTGGCAGGCAGCACCATCTGCTGGGCAGCAGGCGGCAATGCCTGCTTAGATTGTAGAGAAGGGAAAGCTGGTAAATTGTGCATTTTTTGTGGAGAAATCCTGGATGCTGCAATTGCTTGCTGCTCAAGTTGGCTCTGGTGATTGGAAAGCTCAGTGAGTTTAGTTTTTATTTGTTGTAATTCATATGAAGGCCGTACTTTTTCTGGTGGCCGGGGTGTGCAATGAACATTGGGCTCAGAAATGTCTCCTTCTGAGTCAAATTCTTGCAGGGGGCAATGAGCTGCCTGTGGGTGGGTGAAGGGCTGTGCTGGTGCAGGCTGCAGGGGCGTGGGAACGTCTGATCAGACCGGGTCTGAGTTTCCAGAAGTAGGAATGGGGGCTGCCATGTTTGTTTTGGTCACATGTGCCGGTGATGTCAGCTCCCCTTCTGGTGAAGACAGAGCTGGTGCCGCTCCGCTCTCGGCACTGCACTGAGCTCCGTCTCTCTGCTGCGTCACTTGTGCCCACCCTGCTCTGCCTTCGGCCCCGCCTGCCTCCTCATCTTTCACCATGCCCCCTGAGCTGGGCAACTGGGGCATTTCCTGTTTGCTTTCATTCTCTCCAGGAGCCGATGGGAGCACTTCTGGCGCTCAGCTCGCATGGCTCATTGCTGTATCCATTACATCACACAAAGAGGAGCACACCAGAGCTGCATTCTCTTTCATGGGATGTGTAGAAATTATACCAAAAAACCTTTCAACTCTGGATGGCTTTTTCAGCTCTTTTGGCTCAGAAAGAGGCACTCCCTGATCGAATGGGGGGAAGCTTCTCATTCTAGAACCTGGACGGTGGCTTGGGCTGCTCACCATTCAGCAGCGAACATTTGCAAAGTATTTATCACTTTTTTCCAAATCACGCCTAACTCTGTTGCTACCTTACTGTCCTTTCCTTGCGAAATAGCACAGTCCTATAATAATTCACCTATTTCCTTCCATTCTGCTTCACTAAAAAGACGCGATGGCTGGTTTATCTTTCCTTTTTTCTTGGCCCATAGGGTTAATTGCTCTATATCAGTTTCTTTTATTTTCTCGCTCCTGTGAGAGACAATTGTAGTGAGGAGCTGCTCTGCTGCGTAAAGTTCCTTCTCCATTATGTACTTTTGATTCTTTTCTTTCGCGCACGACTGCTTACCTCTTCCTTCTACTGTGTGACGCTGTCCCCTCCAGGTGAAGCAGAAGGGCGATGTTTCCAGCCCCAGCCCTGTCAGCTCAGCACTGCTCGTGGCCGGTTCGGATATTCAATCTGAATTTTGCACACTGAGCAAGACCCAAGCACCAGAGTCTTTCACTGCATCAAAGCGAAATTCATATTCAAAAGAAAAATTAAAAATTCAAAATAAAATCCGCATTAAAGCGTAATAAAATAAAACCTGCATCAAAGCAAAAATAAAAAGTAAAAAACGGTCACTGGTCCAGGTGCCAGAATGAAACCAGGGTCCCTATATGGAAGCGGGAAAAGAGCAACGCACGATAAGACCAATATGGTTATAACATACATTCTCCTCTTTATTCCTAAAATGTCTGGTTTTATACAGTGCAGAATAATTTATAGTTGCAGGTGCATTCTTATTGGCATTCAGCATGAACAAGTGAAGTTTAGGGACTTGAAGTGGAGTTGGAGACTGAAAAACACAGGTCCAATCAATATGATTAATAACATACGTTCTCCTCTTTATTCCTGAAATGGCTGGTTTTATACTGCACAGAATAGCTTACAGTTGCAGGTGCATTTCTATTTGCATTCAGCGTGAACAAGAATGTAAGCTATTTCAGTCTAAGGCAACGACCGTGTTTCTATCCTAACTGCCCCAGCTAAAGCATGCACACACCTTACAGGTTTATCTACTACTACATGGGCCCAAATCTGAGGCCTTGCAGGCCTAAATCTGAGGCCCAGTTTGGGATAGCTCAACCTTCATTCCATAAGATATCCTGCTCTTGCTACAGATTCCCTCTTTTTCTTTAGAGCTATTCAAACTGGCTCTGGGGCACGGCTCGCTATTTTTTTTTTGCATACACTGTTACAAGCAAAGCACGATTTGATTCACCTAGAAAAACTCCATGATCCCAGCCATTAAAAGCAAAAAGATAAAAGCACAGCACTCAGTCCCTGCCATTCATCCATACACGGGTCCTGAATATAAAGTCCCAAAATCGTCTGCAGTCTCTTCTTCTTCTTCTTCACTGCCTGGTGATGTATCATGACTGCAGGCTTCTCTGTTGTTACTGGGATAGTTGATGTTGCCTCTTGTCAATGCAGCTGCAATGATATGTCCCTGCTGCTCTATGGCATCTTGCATGGCTGCTGTGAATACCGCTGTCTCGTTGTTTTGCATACCAATAAAAATAAAACGTGATTATCAAATCATTTTTGTCATCACCTCAGAGACTGCAAACTGCTGAAACACTTTCCTTCAGTGAAAATCTTTATACCCTTTCCCGGGCAAGGATACCAGGTTTCACCTCAAAGTTGATTCAGCTGTTATATCAATAGGATCAAATTGCTAAGTCAAGATAACTTGCATATTATTTTTTGGAGCAGAAACCTCTGGGCTCTGTTGGCAAACATCTGTCCAAGTTAAAATCAGAGCCTGGCCAGGACCCAAACTTCCAATTGGAGTGATGCTCTTTAGTATATCTTTTAAATAAAACCTCTAACAACAATAAACATAAAATGCCTAAAATACATCAAACTGTCATAATATTTTTACACAAAAGAAGTACTTAAAATGAAACTTAAGAAAAAATACTGACTTGCACTTAACAATACAACTACATTTTTTATCAGAAGCATCTATGAAATGCTCAACTGGCTTAAAAAAAATGGAAAAATTCAAATGACAAATGCCTTTTGAAAAACCCTATAAACAAATGACAAAGCAAAAAACTTAACTGTAATATCAACTTACAAGTACTATCAATTTTTAATGTATTTTCATACTATATAATGCATATATCAATACTTAACATGTCAACAAATTGTATTTCAAGACTCTCATACACTTGATAATTCAAAATGAAACACAAAAGCCTGAAATAATTCACAACCAACAATAAAATCGAGGATCTAACAAATGGTATCTTCTCTTTAAATCTTATTCATTAATGTTCCATCATCATCATTTCAATTGAAACTGTTTTGTTTCTGAAGAGAAATAGCTAAACTTTGCAAATTAAACAAATATACTTTTTATAAATTGTAAATCACCTTTTAAATCAATCAACCATTAAATTCAACATAAAAAATCTACATGATAAAAAATCTACAACTTGCAGTAACTTTATAAAATCCATATACAGCAAATCAATAAAATATAAATTCATTAAATTAAACTTCATGAAGCTTAAATATAAACTTAAACTTATCAGGGGCCAGACTTGAAATAAACTTTAAAATTATATATTTAACAACATGTAACTCAAACTCAAACTAAACCACACAAAAATCAATCTCTACAACATTAAAATGTAGAAACATAACTCAAACTTACACACAAATAATAACTCTGACTAAACACTTATTTCCATTTCATTTTCTATTTTATCTTCTTTATAATAGGATGTCCCTTTCTCACATTGTATTTCCCACACAATGATGGATTGCTCCACAACAAATGGACGAATGATTGCATTTTCTTCTTCTGTTTTTTTTCTTACAATGTCCACCTGCTGTTCTGTTGAAGCACTTGTTGAAGTGCTGTGAGAATTCCTTCATCCCGGGCTTGGAGGATCCTTTCAAACTGCGGTGTGTCCGCTTCGCTGCATGCCTTCACCATCTCTGCCTAACAATCCTGGAAGTTCTTCGGGCATTGGTATAACATAGGGTTGAGTCACAATGCCTTGATTGTCTTCAAAGATAATACTGAAGGGGCTGCACTCACCGAGGGGACACGCATGCCGCCCACTCCCACAACGTGAGTGTAGGGAGATTGCAGGAGCCAACCAGGCGGCCAGTGCAGTTGATTTATAATGGAAGTGTCCACTCCCGTGTCAAGAAATAGTGATCGGATGATAAATTGCGTTGATGCAGGCTGCGGGGGCACAGGGGCTTTCAATCAAGCCGGTTCTGAGTTCTCGGAAGCTGGCATAGGCGCAGCCATGTTTGTTTTGATCACATGTGCTGATGATGTCAGCTCTTTTTCCGGTGGGGAGAAGGCTGATACCGCCCTGCTCTTGGCACCGCCCCAAACTCCGCCTCCTTGCTGCGTCACTTGCTCCTGTCCCACTCCGCCTTCGGCCCTGCCTGCCTCCTCGTCTTTCACCATGCCCCCTGAGCCTGGCGGCCGAAATGTTTCCTGTTTCCTCTCATTCTCCCTGGGTGCTGGTGAAAACACTTCCTGCGCTCGGTCCACGTGGTTTTCTGTATCTACTATATCACGCAGGGAAGAGCAAAGCGGAACTGCGTCAACTTGAATGGAATGCATGGAATTTATACAGAAAAACATCGCTACTTTAGATGGTTTTTTCAGCTCTTTTGGCTTGGAGAGGGACACTCCCGGATCAGAGGGAGGGGCTGCTTTTTCTAAAGCCAAAATGGCGGCTCTGTGTTTTGCAGCGAACATTTGCAAGGTATTTATCACTTTTTTCCAAATCACGCCTAACTCTGAACAAATCTTCACTTCTTTCCCTGGTGAAACAACAGAGTCCTATAATAATTCACCTATTTCTTTCCATTCTGCTTCACTAAAGAGAAGCAATGGCTGGTTTAACTTTCCTTTTTTCCGAACCCATAGGGTTAACTGCTCTATAACAGTTTCTTTTATCTTTTTGCCCCTTTCTGAGGCAATTGTTGTTAAGAGTTGCAAAGCCGTGCAAAAATCCTTCTTCATGTTTTTAAAATCTTTTGTCTCGCAGCAGCTGCTTACCATTCCCTTCCACCACGTGTTGCTGTTCCCCTCTGGGTAAATCAGGGGAAACACGCTCTCCAGCTCCAGCTCTGTGAGCTCAGGGGTGCTGCATGTGTCTCGTTCGGTCAAATGTTGAGCCCGAATCTCATGCACAAGACAAACTCCAAGCAGCAGAGACTTTCACCACATTCAAGTGAGTTCCATATTTAAACGAAAAGTTTTAAAATCAAAATAAAATCCGTATTGAAATGTCTGCATATAAGCATCTGCATTGAAGCAAAAATAAAAAGCAAACAACAGGTCCCTATTCAGGGCACCAGCTGAAGTTTAGGGACTCGAAATGGAGTTGGAGATGGAAAAATGCAGGTCCAGTCAATATGATTAATAACATACGTTCTCCTCTTTATTCCCAAAATGGCTGGTTTTATACAGTGCAGAATAGTTTACAGTAGCAGGTGCATTTCTATTGGCATTCAGCATGAACAAGAATGTAAGCTATTTCAGTTTAAGGCAGCGACCGTGTTTCTATCCTAACTGCCCCAGCTAAAGCATGTACACACCTTAATTGAATTTATAACTGCGCCACAGGTTTATCTACTACTACATGGGCCCAAATCTGAGGCCTTGCAGGCCTAAATCTGAGGCCCAGTTTGGGATAGCTCAACCTTCATTCCATAAGACATCTGCTCTTGCTACAAACAAGTATGTAAACTATCACTGTGAGCTTAGCTAGATAAGGACACTCGGAGACAGCAGATCTGGGTTCAGAGTAGCAGGGCAGGAGACCAGAAGACTCCTGCCCCTTGTTTATTATCTCTATAATATACCTGTAGCAAAGTGACCATGGATTGGAGGGTGGTTATCCCACCTCTCACCTACATTGGTCAAGGAGGCTGTCATTCAACCTCCCCTTCTCATGGAGAAGGAATTCATAACAAGGGCAGTATTTACAAAACATGGTCCACTGTTTACATTTACAAGTGTGAGAAGCTGCTACACTTCTGCTTTAATATGAACGCTCAGAATACTAAGAAAGATCATAGCAACACTAAACTATCTCAGTTTAAGGCAGCTACTGTGTCTCACTCTAATTGTCCTATACAGTCTCTGCACACACCTTAACCTAATATGTAACTGCGCCACAAAACACATCTACTTCTACACAGGCCAAAATCTGAGGCCTAGCAGGCCCAAATCTGAGGCCCAGTTTGGGATAGCTCAAATCTCATTGCACAGCACATCATGCCCGCGATCTGTAAGAAACTCAGTTAAAAGGCAACATGTCTTGGAGAAGGAGCCTATCCTTGGAGAGGAGCTGGTATCCCTGGAGCTGGCAGAGCAGGAGCAGAGGAGCTTCATGCAGGATGATCCACGGCCGCCTTCAGGCCTGGCTGGGTCACTCCTGCCATGGAGTCAGGAGTCCAGATGGTTTCAGTTTGCAGTGTGCAGGTTCCTGCTGGCTGGGGGCGAGGCAGGAGTGTGCTCCTGCTGTCCCAGGCTGGCAGGGGCAGAGAGGGAAGGGTCCTGTGGCTGCTCTTGAGGGGACACTGAGGAGCTCCTGAGCCCGAGGAAGCCGTGCAGCACCAGGTGCAGCGCTGGCAGAGAGGGTGTCAGGGTTCAATGGTGCTGGAGAAGATTTCCTGGGTGTGCTGGTGCCAGCACCTGGACAGGAGCCCAGGGGTGCCCAGGTGGGCAAGAGGCCACTGGCCCCTGGGCTGTGCCAGCTCTGGGGTGGCAGCAGGGCCAGGGCAGTGCCCGTCCCCTGTGCTGGCACTGCTGGGGCACCTCCAGTGCTGGGGGCAGCTCTGGGCCCCTCCTGACAGGAGAGCCCTGCAGGGGCTGGAGCGTGTCCAGGGCAGGGAACGGAGCTGGGAAGGGAATGGAGCCCCAGGACAGGCTGAGGGAGCTGGGAAGGGGCTGAGCCTGGAGAAAAGGAGGCTCAGGGGGGACCTTGTGGCTCTGCACAACTCCCAGACAGGAGGGGACAGCCAGGGGGGGTCGGGCTCTGCTCGCAGGGAACAGGGACAGGACAAGGGGAAATGGCCTCAGGCTGGGCCAGGGCAGGCTCAGGTTGGACAGCAGCAGGAATTTCCCCATGGAAAGGGGGGGTCAGACCTTGGAAGGACATGCTGAAATCTCATCCCTGCAGGTGTCCAAGGAAGGCCTGGATGTGACACTCAGTGCTCTGGGCTGGTGACAAGGTGGGGATCAGTCATAGTTTGGACTCGATGGTCTGGGAGATCTTTTCCAGCCTCAGTGATCCTTGGGTTCTCTGCCTGTAACGCTCCTGCAGCAGGGAATTCTTTGGCTGTAGGAAATCTCCCCCTGAAGACAGGCTAAGCTAACCTGGGAAGGGAGGGACCAAATCCATGCTCTGGAGGTGATGTGTCCCAGCCCCGCCTGGCAGGTGCTGAGACTTGGCCTGAGGCCGGACAAATGCCAGGGGTGTCTGCTCCAGCACTTGTGACTTGTCAGCCTGGGCCAGGTGATGGCTGGTCCTGGCAGGCTGGAGGTCTTGATTTCCAGACTCCAGTGCTTGTTTTGAGGCCATGGAGCAGGATTTGTGTGTCCACATCCCAAGGAAAAAGCAATCCAGGCACCTTGCTCTGATCGGGTGTTGAATGTCCTCTGCCAAACCCCAGTGCTCTGTTACTGTCAGGGGTGGGATGTCCCTTGCCAAGAAAGCTGCAGCCAGGCACTGCTATTTCTGAGTGGAAACTTGCAGTTGGATGCCAGAGGTCAGGTTCTAAACAACTGTCTGCAGATTGGCTTGTGGCCAGCTTCTGGCAGCCTCCTTCTGTAAATGTGTGGGCATGGGGAAATGGGGCCCTGGGCAGTGTTCACAGAGGTGTCTGTTCTGCTTTGCTTCCTGTGCTGCAGAGGGGCTTTGGACACGGGGCTGGAGGGACAGGACACAGGGAATGGCTTCCCAGTGCCAGAGAGAAGGATAGATAGATGGGATACTGGGCAGGAATTATTCCCTGGCAGGGTGGAGAGGTCCTGGCACAGGGGGAGTGTCCAAGGAAGGCAGGTTGGATGATGCTTGGAGCAACCTGGGATAGTGGAAGGTGTCCCTATCTTGCAATGGGGCAGCCACTGCTTCTCTGACAATTGTGTCCCAGCCTCTCACAACTCTAACAGGGAAGAATTCCTTCTCAATACCCCATCTAACGTTGCCATCTGGCAATGGGAACCCATTCCACTCTTGTCCTGTCCCTCCAGGTCCTTATCCAAAGACACTCTCCTCCTTTTTTTATATGTATGCATTTCCAGGTCACACAGTTTACAAAATTATTATTGGCAGTCAGCACAATAGCTAAGGGTCAGAGATCTGCAACAGACGAGTGTTGACTGTGTGGCAGCTCAAATCACAGCTGCTGTGGAATTTGGATCGTAATTCAATCATCTGACTCCAAAAGAGGCGTTCCACTGTCACATACTGCTGCAGTGAGACACCTGATATCCTGGAATTACCCCGATGCCTCTGGAACAGGAGAAGCCTCAACCACTGGAGAGCCAGGGCTGCATAAAGAGGGGCTGTGCTGCGCTTCTCCCATCCCAGGAGCTGCAGGGCACCGAGGGAGAAGGTAGGGCCCTGCGGATGAGCTGCGGGGCCGGCAGCAGCAGCAGCGAGCGGGATCTTGTCGCTCTCCTGCCTCCTGTTGCCGCTGTTTTGGCACGGCTGGGGAGATGGCAGGGCAGGAGAAGAGGGGTGTGAGGGCAGGGGAGGGCAGTGTCTGCTCCTCCGTGGGCTGCAGGAAGCCGCCTTTGCTGGCAGCCGCTTTGGGGGGAGCTCGGGGGAGCCGTGTGCGCTGCGGGGCTGAGCTGGGAGAGGGGCCCGGGGTCAGAGGGGTGGGAGCGGAGCGGCGAGGGAAGGAGGAGGGATGCGGGGGCATGGAGGGGCAGAGTGAAGTCTGCAGAGGCGCAGAGCCTGTCCCGAGAGCTGGCGGCGGGGCTGGCCGGGCACAGATCCCTTGCGGAGCCCCTTCCCTGCCGCCAGCCCGTGCCCGGCCGGGAAACGCTCCCCGCAGGCGGGGCCGGCCCTGCCCGGCCCGGGCACCCCCAGCCCCGCGGTGGGGCCGGATGGCTGCGCTCCCGGAAGGCAGGAGCCATGGGGGATCATTGCTTTTCCTCCCCATGCAGGGAGAGTGAAATTCAACTCCCCTACAGTCTCAACGTCAGCACCCACTGAGCTCTGGTTCCTGGGACAGTCTCTCAAAGGCACCAGCGCCCGCACAGCCCCTTTCTCTGGGGCCGGGCTGGGGAAAACATTCTCGGGGGGTTGTTCCTGTGAATCGGGGTGCAGCCATTCCCATGGTAGGTCCTGCTGTCCGCCTTGTTGCTTCCTTTGTTTGATTTCCAGGAGGAACTCGATCCCGAGTTATGCCCTGAATGTGCTTAGTGCCTCTCTGCGGGCACTGACACAGTCACATGGGGCTTTTTCCCTATTCCTGAGGAAAATGGGAAGCCGTGCAGGGACTGCCAAGGGTGCCTGGGGTCAGGTTCAGGGTGTGGCTGGGCTGGAGTTCATGTTGTGCAGGGCAGCCCCTGACTCCTGAGACTGAAGCAGCGCTGGCATTGCTCCGGTGGGAGAGAATTTGGGAGGGGACAGGGCTGGGACAAGTGGCTCAGGTGGAGAAGCTCCAGCAGTGACCCAGAGCCAGCAGTTCCCTTCATGAGCAGCTGTCCTGCAGTGGGGCTCTGCTGCCCAGGTAGCATCTGGACATGTGCCAAAAGAAAACAATTGGTGGCCAGCATCCCTCCTGTACTCTGCCAGCACCACCAGCTTTGCTCTGCTGCTGAGCTGCCCTTATCTCGAGCCAGTGGCTTCTCCTGCTTCTGCTGTCCCCCTCCTGTCCCCATCCCGCTGGTGGGAGCACACGAGCTGCAGGTGGGGCTCAGTGGCTGCTGGGTCCAAGCCCAGAGCTGCTTCTCCCCCCTCTGCGGGGCCCTGAGCTTGCCCCCATCAGCAGCTGTGTGATGTGGGCAGTGGTGGGACAGGACCCGTGCTGCCCCATTCTCAGGGCTGTTCCCCTGGCTCTGCCCCTCCACTCCTTGTCTGCTGCCCCAAGAGCACAGATGTTCCCTGGACAGCCTCTCACCCATCAGCACCCTCAAGTCCTTCTCCTCACGGCTGCTCTCAATCCCTGCTCTTCCCAGCTTGTGTCTGTGCCTGGCATTGCCTGCACCCAGGGCCAGCACCTGCACTTGGCCTTGTTGACCTTCAGGGGCTTTGCTCTGTCCCACCCCTCCAGCATGTCCAGCTTCCTTCTGCTGGGGGAACATGGATGTAGATCCAGGGGAAACCCTGCTCTGGTCACCTCCCCAGAAAAGCCCTGAGGAGTCTTTGCTACCTGGGCCATCCCCAGTAAAGGAGAAGGATTGGCCTCCTGTGCTCCTTGGAATAAACCTCCATGTTGATGGGTGGCCTTCTCCTGACAGTCTGGTCTTTTCCTTTAGGATATCAGGCCTTTTCTTCCCACTGATCTTCTTGTTGGCCCAACTGGTGTATCTGCTGTGAGATGGGTGAGAGGAATCAGAGCCCAGAGCCCTTGCACAGATTATCCAAATCTGCAGGGATTCCCGAGGGAAAGCTTCCCCTGAAGGCTCTGGAAGGACGCAGGAGCCCTCATGTCTATACCTGAGTCCAAGCCCCTAAGATCAATACCTGATCTTGTAAGAGCCTTGTGGCCTTGGTGGGGCAGAAGCTGAATGCTCAGATGGATTTCTTGCAAGGAAAAAATCTCTCCAGTATCCAAGTGAAGTGACAGTGGGACAATTCTCAGGATTGTGTGACAGTATCAAAAACCCTAACGGTTTTCATGCCCAGTTGAAGATTTGCTGGCACTTTTCCTCCTGTCACCAGAGATTTTAAGCTTTGTGTCTCCTTGGTGGCTGTGGCTGAGATGGCCCCCAATGGGCACTTAGCTGAGGAGAGCTCTGTGCTATCGAGCAGCAGATCACAGATGGCACCTCTCCTGGTGGGTTCCCAAAGTCTCTCCTGACAGGCCACCACAGGAGTGGCACAGCTGTGGGCAGGGACAAGGTGGATCTTCCCCCTACTCTGTGTGTGATGCCAATTAATGTCACAATCCACCAATATAGGTGGATATGATGATGGTTTATTTTTAATCTCTGAATGCAAAAGACACACAAGGGGACTTCAAATTAATCACAACAGCAGTGCACTTTTATTAAGTGCTGAAAACACAAGTATGCAATAGGTGGAGAGGAAAAAAGAAACTAAAGATTGAGAGAAAAGAGGGTGTAGGTGTGATAGCTACCAACAGAAGAGGCGAGGTCCTCATGGTCAGTTTGCCAATAGATTCTTCTGTGGGGAAATCTCAAAGTCTTGGTAAACATATGCAGCTTCATATAGTCTTATTAGAGTGACAGGCAGCTGGCCAAAGGTGGGGAGATCTGAACAGGTGCAGCACAACCAGTTCAGCAGCAACCACAGCTAGCCCAGCAGCAAGCACAATCAGTTTGACTTGCCCATTGTTTTCCCACGCAAATGCATACCGGGTTTTGGTCCAGCGAACACAATCTGCAGGCAACACTTGGCAGACATCCCACCTCAACCAGGCCAGAGCTCCTGTGTTGTGGTTTTAGGGTTTCAGTCTTAGTCCTTGGGATTTCGGTCCTCTGTCCTTGTTGACAGTCATGAGGCAGATGAGAGATCTTTGGACCATCTCTTACAGGTGAGTCTTATAAATGAAATGCTAGATTTGCATATACATCAAGCAATATAGCCAATTTATTAATTTGTTCGATAATAAGGTGAGCAATTCTCACAGTGCTGGGTACGTGGATGGTCCTTTCCCCAACCAATGCACAAATTCAGGTCTCGGATTGTGGTCTTCTTACACAATTTGTCTTCGTTTGGAAAGACAGGTATCTGTCAGAGTGTCCTAGGTTACAATGTAAGATGTGCCCAAAGTATGTATTCTGTCACCATCTTAATGAGCTGTTAAAACTAGGTGAGACAGTGTTTCCCTTGCCCCCTCCCTCTGGACTATCTTCTGTTAATGGGCCATCAAGGCCTTACCCACTGGATTCCCAGAGGACAAGAGCTACCAGAACTTTCTACAGGATCACTGCTTCAAGAAGGCCACTTCATCTGGACTGCTACCACCACCCTAACTAACAGGGTGTCAGGTTGTATTCTGACTCTGTCAGTGGTTTTTGTGCTATTGCTTGTTGTTTTTTTTTTTCCCCCGTTGTTTTCTTTTTGGTTTTTTGTTGGGTTTGTTTGTTTGTTTGTTTGTTTGTTTGGTGTTTGTTTGTTTGTTTTCTGTTTTACTTTGGTTTTTGTTCTCTTTCTTCTATTATGTCGTATTTCTGACTTGGAGTGTCTCACTGGTTTTGCTTTAAAACCAGGACACAGAGAAAACTGGAGTTTCCCTTGGAGGGGAGAATGTAAAACCTCCTCCCTCCAAATTATTACAATTTTGCAATTAGGAGCTTTCAGGCAAAAATATGGGACTAGGATTAACAGCTCTTTACTAGGAATATTAAAAATAAAAATGCAGTAATAAAAAAACCCAAAACCACCAACCAACCAAACAACTTCCCCCCCCCCAAAAAAAAAACCCAAGCAAGCAAGCAAACAAAAAGTCCTAGAAAAACCCTGACAGAGTCAGAGACATGACCTGACACCCTGTCAGCCAGGGTGTTGGAAGCCGCCCAAATAAGTCCTCCTGGAGTGACAGATGTGGTTCTGTTGGAGTAGACATGATCCTGCAGACAGGTTCAGTGGTGGTGAGATGAGTCCGGTCTTCCTCTGGGAATCCAGTGGAAAAGAGGAATGTCTGGGGTCCCTGTGTCCCCGTTTTTATCTGGGTAGGAATGGTTGGCTCCTCCACACTGGGTGGTGGATCTCACAATGGGATGATGGAATGTGTCATGGCACTGGTGAGCCTTAATGGCCCATTAACAGAAGATATCCCCCGAGGGTGGACAAAGTTGATGAAAGAGATCAGAAACACTGCCCCACCTGGTTTTAACAGCTGGTCTATTATCAGAAGGCATACACCCTCCTCCCCTCTGGAGTTACAAGAGATAAAGAAAAAAGAAACCATCTCCCAACTGCTTTCTACACATGAAACAGAAGACACATTGTTTTTGGTTGCATAACCCAAGACACCATTCTAGGCACTTCACTTCTCCAAGTTTTCAGTTATTTTCTACTTGCTTTTCTTCATAATCCGCAATTGTGGTTTTTGAAGATCTGCTGGGGAGGTGGTCTGAGATAGTCTTCTGATCTATCTCCACCCTCCCATTTTTCTTTTAAAATATCTTTTTTTCCACTAGTATAATTTTTGGATATACAGTTTGCTTAAGAAAGCATGTTATTCTTGTTTCAGCATACATTTTGCAAGCATTACACCCTAAAGCTCTTAAAGTTAGGTTGTCTCAATAGGTGTCTTCGTGGGGGCCCCTTTCTTCAGTGATTACAAAACTCAAAGTCAACATGGTTTGTAGAGCCTTTCAACTTATGTTAGTCCTATTTCCCCTTTTTAAGTGATTATAAATTTTCCCATACCCAAAAAACACCAATTTATAACTTGTACAAAGAATAGTTAAAACTTATATTATGAGGTAGTTGAAAGCTTATATAAATTACTAGCAACTCCAATTTTGTTATTAAAACAAACCATTAGCTAAAAGACTACTGTTACATAGCTACCTTGTTAACTCCATTTCCATGCCTTACTTAGCTGATTTTTTATTTTTTTAAAACTCTTCATTAATAATCCCACGGTCTCTGTCTGCATTGCCCACAGACACACATACACAGCTGGGTGCTACTTCATTGACACGAATCACAACCTGATTTCTCACAGGGCCCCCTGAGTGTGCCAGGAAGCAGCTCCTGGCAAGAGACCTGAGTGGGGAAAGGGAGGGGCTGCGCTGGCAACTGGAGCAGGAGCACAGCTCAGAGCCCATGGGACCGTGCTGGGCATGGGCGGAGTGTGTCTGGGAAGTGTGGGGTGCCCATGGGGAGAGCGTGTGAGCGCTGCCTCCGGGTGCTGGGAGCAGCAGGCTGGGCCAGAAAGTGAGCAGGGCAGGCGTGGGGCTGGGCAGGGGGTGCAGGATGCAGGCAGGGCTGTTGGATGGGCACCGGGGAGGTGCCAGTGCTCCAGGGAGCCAGGAATGGCCCTGGCTGTATGCACTTGTGGATTGAGGAGTTCTGCTGGGAGGATGTAAGCAATGGTGAAGGCAGCACCTTGTCCAGGGCAGGCTGTGTGGCTGAGTCTATGTTGTGTGTCTGTGTTTGTGTCTCTGTGTGTCTGTGCTGTCTCTAGGATACACACTCAGCTTCAGGGTTGATCCTGCAAACAGGAAAGCAACAGGCACATCCAGTGTGCTGGGAAGCAGAACCTGGCTCTTGCGCCATCCCAGGCTGGGCTCCACCAGCTGGGTGGGAGCAACCCCCGGGGCTGCAGCTGCTGCAGAGCCTCTGCCATGAGGCTGGGCCCTCTGACAGCACCTCAGGGAAAGTCTCTTTTCTTCCTCTGCAGACATGGCTTTTCAGGAGAATACACAAGAGGGGGATGCAAAGGCACAGCTCCTGGCAGAGGAATTAGAGAAGGAAGGACTGGATGCTGGATACTGGCTGCCCAAGGTGATGCAGATCGTGGGAATCAAGTGTAGAGAAGCCCCGCAACACCTGGAACAGGAAGATTACCTCCAGTTGGAGTGTGAAGTACGGCACACCTGGGAGAAAAAGGCACTCCAGAAACTCCTGAAAATAACAGACAAAGTGTCCTCCATCAATGTGAAATGGATCTTCAAGGCTCAGCACGCACTTCCCAGATCTCCCAAAGTCACTCAACTCAAAGAGCTCATCAAAACACTGCAGCAAATGAAGGAGCACATCCATGCTGTCACTGAAGCATCAGGAAGCTCTGCTTCTGCCGTTCATGTAGCAAAGAAAAAAGCCACCATGACCAGCAGTCTCGCCATTTATTCCTTACTCCAGTCTCTCAGGGAAAAGGATCAGAAGGAGATGGAACTGTTGGTGCTCTTGATTGCAACCAGCACAGGGTACCAGGTGGAAAGCAGCACTTTCCAGCACCTCCTTGGACACCCAGAAATTCAGTACATGGCCAAGGAAATGGAAGCGGCACATGAGGAGTACGTGAACCTGAAGGAGCAAGATGCTGACAGAGCTGAGGCCTCCCTTCTGCTGACGGGTCTGACTGTGACACCAGAAAGTCAAGAGCTGTCCCCTGAGCAGAAGAGGGAGCGTTTAGTTTTCATGGAAGATCACATGAAAGGCTTGTGGTCTACACAGATAAAGAATCTCCTTCAAAAGCACAGAGGAGACGAAGACTGGGAGAGGCTGGAACGGGACTTGAATTCCTTGATCAGTGGGAGCTTGGATGACAAATGGGATCAACAGAAGATGGAGAACATACTCAGAGACCTGGAAGACAGTTTTGCAACACCAGAGCACCCCAGTCAATCCCAATCCAAGTTAGACAGCAGCGAATCCAAAGCAAATGAAGCCATTGTAAACCAGGAGTTCCTCCAGTTGCTCAAGCGCCTTGGGCTCCAAAGTCGCTATCCAAGAAAAATGGGAATGGGAGATTTCTGCACCATCAACAAGACATCTCTGCAGGACAGCCAGCCCAGCAAGGAAACAGAACTGCCGTTATACTTCTTGCAAAAGCTGTTAATCGTGCATTACAGGGTGAGGTACCTGACTTGCTGGGATGAGAAAAACCCAGGCCTTGCACCTGTGCCACAAACTAGATCACAAGAGGAACAGTCAGAGTCCTTTGAAAACTTTCTTGATAATCTGACGGAAGCAGCCACTGAACTTGGAGGCACGGATGGCCATGTGCACCCCATTGACCTGCAGATGGCCATTTTCCATTGTGCTGATGACTTCCTGAGACAGACCCTTGCAACCAAGCTGGCGTTCTGCCAACTGGCCCTGCCTCTGCTGGTGCCCAACCCGTGCACTTCACGCATTGAGTTCCTGCTCTACGCGCTCAGCCAAATCCAAAGGAGCTGGAAAGAGACAGAGAAGTCAGGAAAGCAGGCTGGAACAAAGAGTTACCACAACAAACTCATCTTTCAGGCACAGACACCCATCGTGTCCTTCTTCCGCATTGGCAGCTCGGCCTCCTCTTCCAAGTCTCAGCTCCTGAACACTCTGCTGAGCAGACGCAAACACGACACTTTCTTCCACCGCCACTGCAGAGGCAGCACCAGGGAGCGTTTGCTGATGGAAGGGGTGGTGGAGATCGCCTGGTACTGCCCCCGTGGAAGCCCCGATGACACCTTTGAGTGCTGCGTGGCTTTCTGTAACCTGCATGGAGACGCCAGGGATCACGGAGCACAGCTGCAGTTCCTGCAGGAGATATCTGCTGTCAATGTGGCTCTTGTGTCCGATTTACAACACATGGACAGCAGGGGGAAAAAGCTTCTGCAGGGCCTGTGGCAGTCAGAAAGGCCTTTGATTTGTCTTCTCACAGAAAAAGAGAACATGGCAGCTGGACGATCCAGAAGAACCATAACAATAGGGATCAAGAACAGAAATGAGGCAGAATTGATAGAGCAGCTGACCAACATTATCATGGATCTCCTAGAAGGGTCTAATCTACGTTTCAGTCTGGACGCCTGTGTGGACAAAGCTCGCCAGCATGGATTCGTAGTGGATGCAGATAAACCGGCGTGTGTGACAGCCAAAGCAAAGGCAAAGGAGCTGGTGGACCTTCTGAAGAAAGAGAAGCTGTCTGAGATCAAATCCCAGCTGCTGCCACTTCAAGGAAAACTGTGGAATGAGTGGTGCAAAAAGGACAAAGAACTCACTCGCTTGCAGGAGCAAGGGGACAAGAGCATTGAGCATCATTTCAGCCAGATTGAAAATGAGAAGAAAGCAATAAGAAGAAAGCAACTTGAGCAAGCTTTCCCTCTCAACTCACTGATGAAATCCTTCCTTGGCTTTCTCCAGACCCAGCCAGCAGATACCAAGAAATACTTCCTGCAGTGGATGAAGGTCTTGATGGATGAGCTGTCCTGCGGTCCCCTTGAAGAACTGAGGAGAGACTATCACAAGTTATGGTCTGAAATCCAGGCAGGAAAGAAAAACCAGGAAAAAAACAGTGTGAATGCTGAGTTGCTGAGTCGCTTGGATGCCCTCTCTGATGAAATCAACAATTCATCTATCGGCCTGGAGCACCTTCTGAGAGAGGTAGGAAAGATTTATGAAGCTCTGGAATTAATGGAGACAGATAATTACAGTTTTGTAAAACTGCCAGAAATTGCAGCAGAGCTGATGGTTTCAGGCTATCCCGTGGAGCTGATGGATGGGGATGCTTCTTACCTGCCCTTGCGCTGGGTGGGAGCAATCTTTGACAGCTTAATTGAGAGGCTGGGGGACAAACGAGTGTTTGTGCTCTCTGTGCTTGGCATCCAGAGCAGCGGCAAGTCCACCCTGCTGAATGCCATGTTTGGTCTGCAGTTCAACGTCAGCGCGGGGAGATGCACCCGCGGAGCCTTTATGCAGCTCATCCCAGTGGGCAAGGAGCTGCAGCAAGACCTGGGCTTTGATTTTGTGCTAGTGGTTGACACAGAGGGACTTCGTGCCACCGAGATGGCCAATAAACAGTCCCTGAACCATGACAACGAGCTGGCCACCTTTGTCATTGGTGTTAGCAACATGACTGTGATCAATGTCTTTGGAGAAAACCCATCCGAAATGCAATATGTCCTCCAGATCGCTGTGCAGGCTTTCCTGAGGATGAAGAAAGTCAATCTTTCCCCAAGCTGTCTCCTTGTCCACCAAAACGTGGGAGAAGCAACTGCCAAGGGGAGCAACATGGAAGGACGAAGGCGTTTGCAGGAAAAGCTGGATGAAATGACTGTGGTAGCAGCTCAGCAGGAATTCTGTGACATCTCCTCCTTCAGCGATGTCATTGGCTTTGATGTGAACACCCACATTCACTACTTTACTCACCTGTGGGAAGGAAACCCCCCCATGGCACCACCCAACCCCACCTACAGCCAGAACGTCCAGCAACTCAAGAGCAAAATCTTCCAGGCTGCCAAGGAGCAGTCACAGCGCAGCATTTTGAGGCTGTCGAGTCTGAAAATTCGTATTGGTGACCTCTGGAATGCTTTGCTGAATGAAAACTTTGTTTTCAGCTTCAAGAATTCCCTGGAGATTGCTGCCTACAGGAAACTGGAAAGTGCCTTTAGTCAGTGGACCTGGAGGCTGAGGAGTCACATCTTAGATGTACAGATGAGACTGGACAACAAAATTCGGAATGGGGATTTGCAGAATGTCACCAGAGAACATCTTGAAGGGCTGGTGCAAGAGACAAGTGATGCCATTGAGAAAGAAGTGGAAAAGTATTTTGAGGAAGACAAAGAACTGGTGCAAGAGACAAGTGATGATATTGAGACTGAAGTGGAAAAGTGTATTGAGGGACACAAAAAACATTGGATACACCTGTCAAAATCATGCACACAGCTGAAGCTGGAAACACTAAAAGAGTGTCTTCTTGTTGAAATGATGAAGAAATGTGAGAATCTGATTGAGCTACAGAAGGAGCAGAAGAAACTGGATGCAAGGAATTTGGAATATGAAGATGAGCTCCTGAGAAGGAGCAGGGAGCTGGCTGTGACTCTGAAAGGGAGGAGCCTCAGTGAGAGAGAACTGAAGGACAACTTTACTCTTGTCTGGAACCAGTGGATTGCCGAAGTCTCCCATGCTGCTTGTCCTCCAGATCAGGTGCATATCGATGCAGAAATTGAAGATGTCCTTCTCAAACACTTTAAGGAGCCGGGTTTCTATGAACGGATCAGGTCATTTCCCAAAGAGAGAAGATTTTCTTTTGACAAAGAGAAATATATCATGAAGAAAAAGTATTTAGGCTTTATCCCAGATCCCAGGAACATTTCCAGTGTTGATGTGATCATATTTCAGCTCATCACAGTCCAGATCATAGCAAATGTGAGGGCAAACATTGATGAGAAAGAGCGGGAGAAACGTGATTACAGTCAAAATTTCATCCATGAAATTCTCAATGAAGTACAGAAAGGTGTGAACTCTGTCCCCAGCAATGCAAAATGTACTTTTAACAAAGAGTACAGCATAGATTTGTCTCTGTATCTGTGCAAAATGGCAGCAGAAAGGTTTAAAACCATGCATGAAGCATTCCAAAAGGCAAATTACCCAGCTGTATACCTGAGCAGTAAGAGAGAAGATTTCTTCCAATGTTTCCTGATTTCCTTCCAAGGATCTGCTTCCATCACATCTTTTGCTGGTTTCCTTTGTGACAAGGTTGAAACAGCTCTTCGCCGGGCAGTCTATGAGAGGACGGCTAAAGACATTGCTGAGGATATACAAGGCAAGTTCCCAGATTTCCAGGGCAAGAGAGGCAATCTGGAAGTTTCCATCCTTAGACATCTGCCAGAAGAAGAATATTTTGAGTATTTCACGCAGTACCTTACATCTCCAAAGGAGTTTTTTTGGAGTTACATTGAGACACGAGTGGAGAGTTACTGTTTAGATGGAAGCAGGAGGCTGGAGAAGTTTTTATATTCCTCCCTTAATCGCCTCTATCGAAACATCCTGTCAGCTGTTTCTTTATCAACCCAAATTGTCAAAGACAGAAAAGACAGAGAAGACAAAGTCTCTCTTTGGCTGGATGAATTTTGCAGGGAACTGACAGAGGTGATCAGCTTGCCCAGAAGTGACCTGAAAGGCCTTGAGCACCAGGAGGTCACAGACATTGAGTTCCTAAGCAGTGCCGTGGTAGAAAATCTGGCTGCCCTGAGGGGCAGGCTCATGAAAGAATTTGCTGATGCTGACCTGAGCTCATTTTCAAGGAAGCCTCAAACCATCCTGGCAGAGCATTTTTCAGGTTTATAGGACAATTTACCCTTTTAAGGGGCTGTCTGCACAAACACCATGCAGGGACATGATGGAGACCATCAGGTGATTTTCTATCGCCCAGAAGATGTGACAGGATGGAGGTGTCATGGGACAGACCAGCGGCTCCTTGCTATTTGTTCCAGCTTTTTTGCAAATGACTGCAGTTTCATAAATAGTGACAAAGGACAGACCTCCTACAAGACATACCCCAATGCTGGACCTGGTTTTTCCACTTTGAAAATTCTTCCTGATCCATCCATGCAGGCATCTTGGAAACTGTTTGTGTCTCATTTCAGGACACAGCTGGAAGCTTTGTACAGTGGGAAATTTCAGGGAAGAGGAGAAACCCCTGAGGTGTGGCAGAGAATTACTAAGCAGGAAGCACTGTCCGAGCTGGACAAGCATAAGGCCACATCCATGAGAAGGAAGAATCACAACAGCTTTGCAGATTAGGAGAACTTTGTAGCAGGCTCTCCAAAAAATGCAGTGCCCCAAAGGCAGTTTATCCTGCAGCAAGGAGGTGTCCTGCTTGGAGAAAGAGCTGTGGGACCTGAGGCCAGCTCCATGCTGGCTGCAAGCTGGGCTGCTTGGCTTTTGGGTGTCATCCTTCCCTCCCTGATTGAAGCCTCCTGGATCAGGTGGGGCTGTTCTCCCAGCAAGAGCTGTTGTGCCTCCGGGCTCAGGAAAGCAGTGACACAACCACCCCAGGGCTCAGGCACTGCTTTCACTCCCTGTCTCTGAGGTGCTGTGTCTCTGTCCAGGGCAGCTGCTCCTGCTCAGGTGCCTGGGGCTGCTGCCTTTCCCTCAGCCCTCAGCCCCAGCAGGAGCTGCTCCTGCCCTTGGCCTGTCTGCTGAGCAAAAGCCTTTGGAATGCCCCATGTGGAGAATCCTGTCTGCCAGCACCTTCTGCAGCAGCCCTGGGGCAGTGCTGGAGCTGTCCAGGCAGGCTGGTGGCACCGGGGCCGTGCTCTGGAGAAGGTGGCACCAGCTGGCTCTGCCCAAGGGAGCTGTGGGGGGATTTTGCTGTGCAGGTGCAGTGACCCCGCTGGCAATGTGAGGGCCAAGCCCTGCTGGAGAGCTGGCTGAAGGGCTGCTCCAGCCTCATCCCATGCAGGCTCTGCTAATAAAGGAGTGAATTTGGACAGCGCTGCTCTGTGTCTCCTTTGTGTTCAGGGGAGCCACAGCTGGGGGTGACTCGAGCTCTGTGTGCTGCAGACAGGCAGGGGACAGGGGGGTGGCTCTGGGGAGGGGCTGTGGCAGCAGAGGCTCTGCTGCATTCAGGGTCTCTGCTCCAGGAGAGCAGAGAGGGCAGGAAGCCTCAAACCACAACATCCAGGGAAACCAGTGTCAGTGCCAGGTACCGAGGGAGGCAGTACTAGGAAACAAGGCTGGCCTGTCACACACACAGAGGGCTGAGAAGGTTGATCCCTATCACAATCCCAGACTCCTAAACCCCGGCAAGCTCAGTGGAGTGGATTGTGATAAGGTCCAAAAGAAGTGGGGTGGCAACAGAGGGCTGATAAACGACCACGCGGGGTCTTAAGGGTTTGCAGTTCCGAAACAACTTTATTGTCCAAAGGGAGCCAGCACCACAAGACAGAGAACAAAGAAATGCGAGCCTTTTTAAAGAGGGGTGGTACAAAAATCAGGAACCAATCAGTAACTTTCAGGGGTGGGGTATGGGATCACCCCATAGGGGGAGAACCAATCAGGGAAAACATGAAGGTGTGATTTGAACATATTGCCAAATGGGGAACAGAGTTGGGGAGACCATTCCAGAACTGGGAGGTGGGAATGGGATGATGAACATGGGGTGGGCGTGGGATGAGATAACAGTTGGGTTTGACAGACATGGGGGCTGAACCATGGATGGCGTTTGGGGGAATAACCCATTTTTCAGGGGATACCACAGATCCCAGTGACGTTCTGTGCTCTGGAGGTGCTCAGCTGGGAACCTGTGGGACAAAAGGGGATTGCAACCAAACTCTGCCCAGCCCAGCCCTGGCCAAGCAGACCCAGAGCCAGTGACAGGAGCCAGAGCTGGGCCATGTGAGTGTGTGCTGCATGAGGTGAGTGCCAGGGACTGGGGACAGCTGGGCTGGGAGGGGATTTGGGCTGGGTCTTGGAGCCAGACTGGGAGTGGGGATGCCCGCGGCCATGGTGTCACCTCCTGGGCTGCATGGGGAATGTCCCAGTGCAGATACTGATTGAGTGAGTGGGGGAGACCCAGTGCCACAAATGGGTTCAGTGAAGAAGACCCAGGGAAGTAAGGGAGGGTGGCCTCAGGCCTGGGCTGGGGTTTCAGGAGGATGCAGGGTCCTTCACTTCCTACCTTCACACAGCAGGGGAGCAGCTGTCCCAGCTCCCTCTCCAGTACAGCCAGACTGTTCCCTGCACCTTTCCCTGTCTCTGCCACGACCCCTTGGCCAAAGTCTCCCTCAGTGCGATCGTCTGGCACCTCCTTCCTTGCATGCCTTGATGTGGGGAGGAGCACAAACAGCTTAAAGGTCTTTTCCAACCTCAACAATTCTTGGATGCGGTGCCTTCCAGTGTCACTGGGATGCAGCAGCTCTCCCAGGCTGCAGCAGCTGAGACTAAGGGTGCAGTGACCCTGTGTAACACTCAAGAACATTTACATGTAAGGGGCTAAACTGAGCTTCCTTTACTCTGCGTTGGCACACACGAGAAATACTGAGCAGATATTCTCAAGAGGTCAAAATTACACAGCACTTTGGTGGCTAAAGATAGAAAATCAAGGAAGTTGGTCAACAATTTCCAGTCTCTGACACCCTGCAGGGTCCCAAGGAGAGCTGCCCCCATGGAGCTCAGGACTGCCCTGCTCCTGCCCCATGGGTGCTCTATGTCATTCCCGTCTCCTTGTGCCAAGCAGCGTCTTGTCCAAAGTGTTGGGAAATTTGGAATGAAGTGCTGGAAGTGCCAACAGGCTCTGCTCTGGCATTTAAATCCCCAGGGGCTGTTTTTGGGCCAAAGTAGGTGACATCCTTAACACGGTGGAAGACTAGATCCTGTATTTATCCTCCTGGAGAGGAGGATGTTTCCATATTTATTTCTTCTCTCACACCAGCAGTGACATAGAAAGGCTTCACCTCCTCTACTTTGATTTGCACTTGTTGTGGGACCCATCATGTGGGCCCACGTTCCAGTCGTCCTTCCAGGGTGGCTCATGGGGTGTCATTTAAGAGTGTGGGACAATCAGGACAAGTCTGAGGCCTTCAGGAAGCAAAGCTCCTCCTGGATTTCTTCATGGGAGCCACGGTAGCCATGGCTTGCTCAAACTCCTCTTGCATCCTGGTGATATGGAGACAAATGGACTTGAGAGAGTGACTTGGAATGATGTGTCAGAGTGCACAAGATTCCCTGTGGAAGGCTGGCTGTGTGGGGATTCATCAGGAAAATTTCTGCCTGTTTAGAAAGGCCGTGAATGGCTGTGGGTTTGTGTGGCTGCTGGATGTTATAAACAAGTGTTCTCTGAATAATTCCAATTCTGTCTACTTAGTTGTTAAGATCCCATTGGAACTGTTAGTATCTATTCCAGCCTGCTAAGTTTGAAATGTTCACCTGGTTTAGTAGTACCTTTGTCTATGGTCACTCACCCCATCCAATTGTTCGTGTCCATCCCTGTTTGTAAGTTGTTAGCTCATCCTGTCAGTCACTTCTACCCATTTACCCCTTTACCTGTATATCCCTGTCTCACTCGTCCGGTATAGTCCCTGCTGCTCCCTGAAATGGCGGCCGATGTGCAACTAGAAGAGACACTGGAATTCTGGCTACTACTCAAAGAGCAAAAGACTCTAAAAACAAGAAGCCAGAGCAGAGCCCAGACCTGAGAGTGGGGTTCTTGAACTGGTGCAACAGCAAGGTCACCACCAAAGGCAACTTCACCTAGCTGCTGTAACTTAGATCGTTCTCTGTCGGCAACACACCCCTCAACAACGAGCCCAAATTGACTTCCTGGGTACGCCCATGAGGACCGAAGCCCCAGCCTTGCTGTGAAGGGAAGCTCATTGCACCTCCTCCTCAGCATTGCTGAAGGGAGCAGCAGTGGCACGTGCAGCCCCTCGAGCTCCCACCCAGAGCTGATTTCTCTAACAAAGGCGTAAAAAGGATTTGATGTCCTGCCCTGTTTTTCTCACTGGAGAAAGGCAAACAAAACAGTCGTCTGTGAGCCAGGCCTCCCAAAGGGACTGGTTTGGCGCCCACAAAGACAATTATTTTGCTCCAAGAGGCAGACTGTTGGATGTTCAGCCTGGTTCCTGTCGTGCTGGAAGGATTGGTGAGGTTGCTGCCATAACTCTCAGCACCTGTGCAGGGACAAGGGAGGCTCCAGCTTCAACAGCCTTCTGGATTGTGTGGCAGGGACCAAAAGTGTTCCCAGGTTATCTCCTGAAGACACCTCTGACAGAAATGCTGCTGCAGTTAAATCTGGGAGCAGCACACTGAAATGTGCCCAGGATGAGAAGGAAGGTCCCACACAGCACAAAAAGCATCAGTTGCTTGCTGTCCCCAGTTAGGCACTGGTGGGGTGCTCCCTGGCCTGGCTTTGGGGTCACAGGGCTGGAATGTGGGAGCAGGGCTGTGATGGAGCTGTGTCCTGAGGACAGGAGGAGCTTTGCCCCAGAGCCTGTGGTTTTATTAAGTCACTAGAGGCTTTGACAGGAATGGGTGGGTTCACTTAGTGATCCAGGAGCACCATCCGTGCCCCACTCGTGTCACTGCCCTGCTGCCTTCCTTGCTTTCTCCGTGTCTTCTTTCCTTGGGGAGCTTTGTTCCTGGCTATTTCAGTTTTGGGAAAGTGGCTGATCCAGCACAAATCTCGGTACTGGGTCACGTATTGCAGCCTTGATTTAGGCATTGAGGCTTGGCGTGCTCTGCCCTTTGCAGCTTCCAAAGCTGGGTTAGCTTGTCACACTCACAAATGGGGCTGGAAGGGACCTTAAAGCTCATCCAGGGCCACCCTCTGCCATGGGCTGGGACACCTTCCACTATCCCAGGTTGCTCCAAGCCCAGTCCAACCTGGGCTGGAACACTTCTGGGGATCCAGGGGCAGCCACAGCTTCTCTGGGCACCCTGTGCCAGGGCCTGGCTGTGCCTCAGCCTTTAAGCTGTGCCTGGCAGAAGCTCTCTGGCCACACACCATGGATTTGGAGAAGAGCAAGTGGATTTGGAGGGATGTGGAGGAGGCAACATGTCCTGGGGAAGGAGCCTGTTCTTGGAGAGGAGCTGGTGTCCCTAGAGCTGACAGAGCAGGAGCAGAGGAGCTTCATGCAGGATGATCCACAGCCTTCTTCAGGCCTGGCTGGGTCACTCCTGCCATGGAGTCAGGAGTCCAGATGGTTTCAGTTTGCAGTGTGCAGGTTCCTGCTGGCTGGGGGCGAGGCAGGAGTGTGCTCCTGCTGTCCCAGGCTGGCGGGGGTGGAGAAGGAATGGTCCTGTGGCTGCTCTTGAGGGGACACTGAGGAGCTCCTGAGCCCGAGGAAGCCGTGCAGCACCAGGTGCAGCGCTGGCAGAGAGGGTGTCAGGGTTCAGTGGTGCTGGAGAAGATTTCCTGGGGGTGCTGGTGCCAGTGGCTGGACAGGAGCCCAGGGGTCCCCAGGTGGGCAAGAGGCCACTGGCCCCTGGGCTGTGCCAGCTCTGGGGTGGCAGCAGGGCCAGGGCAGTGCCATCCCCTGTGCTGGCACTGCTGGGGCACCTCCAGTGCTGGGGGCAGCTCTGGGCCCCTCCTGACAGGAGAGCCCTGCAGGGGCTGGAGCATGTCCAGGGCAGGGAACAGAGCTGGGAAGGGAATGGAGCCCCAGGAGAGACTGAGGGAGCTGGGAAGGGGCTGAGCCTGGAGAAAAGGAGGCTCAGGGGGGACCTTGTGGCTCTGCACAACTCCCAGACAGGAGGGGACAGCCAGGGGGGGTCGGGCTGTGCTCCCAGGGAACAGGGACAGGACAAGGGGAAATGGCCTCAGGCTGGGCCAGGGCAGGCTCAGGTTGGACAGCAGCAGGAATTTCCCCATGGAAAGGGGGGGTCAGACCTTGGAAGGGGCTGCCATAGGAGGTGCTGAAGTCTCATCCCTGCAGGTGTCCAAGAAAGGCCTGGATGTGACACTCGGTGCTCTGGGCTGGTGACAAGGTGGGGATCAGTCACAGTTTGGACTCGATGGGCTGGGAGATCTTTTCCAGCCTCAGTGATCCTGGGGTGCTGTGCCTGTAACGCTCCTGCAGCAGGGAATTCTTTGGCTGCAGGAAATCTCCCCCTGAAGACAAGCTAAGCTAACCTGGGAAGGGAGGGACCAAATCCATGCATGGAGGTGATGTGTCCCAGCCCTGCCTGGCAGGTGCTGAGGCTTCCCCTGAGGCCGGACAAATGCCAGGGGCATCTGCTCCAGCACTTGTGCCTTGTCAGCCTGGGCCAGGTGATGGCTGGTCCTGGCAGGCTGGAGGTCTTGATTTCCAAACTCCAGTGCTTGTTTTGAGGCCATGGAGCAGGATTTGTGTGTCCACATCCCAAGGGAAAAGCAATCCAGGCACTCTGCTCTGGTCGGGTGTTGAATTCCTCTGCCAAACCCCAACGCTCTGTTACTGTCAGGTGTGGGATGTCCCTTGCCAAGAAAGCTGCAGCCAGGCACTGCTATTTCTGAGTGGAAACTTGCAGTTGGATGCCAGAGGTCAGGTTCTAAACAACTGTCTGCAGATTGGCTTGTGGCCAGCTTCTGGCAGCCTCCTTCTGTAAATGTGTGGGCATGGGGAAATGGGGCCCTGGGCAGTGTTCACAGAGGTGTCTGTTCTGCTTTGCTTCCTCTGCTGGAGAGGGGCTTTGGACACAGGGCTGGAGGGACAGGACACAGGGAATGGCTTCCCAGTGCCAGAGGGAAGGATAGATAGATGGGATACTGGGCAGGAATTGTACCCTGGCAGGGTGGGCAAGCCCTGGCACAGGGGGAGTGTCCAAGGAAGGCCAGGTTGGGTGGTGCTTGGAGCAACCTGCGATACTTGAAGGTATCCCTGCCTTGGAATGGGGCAGTCACTGCGTCTCTGGCAGTCCAAGCCTCTCACAACTCTCCCAGGGAAGAATTGCTTCTCAGTATCTCATGTAACCCTTCGCTCTGGCATGGGAAGCCATTCCACTCTTGTCCTGTCTCTCCAGACCTTTCTCCAAACACCATCTCCTTCTTTTTTTACATGTATGCACATCCAGCTCGCACAGTTTACAAAATTATGAGTGGCAGTCAGCACTGGAGTTAAAGGTCAGAGATCTGCAACAGACAAGTGCTGACTGTGAGGCAACTCAAACCACGGCTGCTGTGGAATTTGGATCGTAATTCAATCATCTGACTCCAAAAGAGGTGTTCCACTGTCACATACTGCTGCAGTGAGATGGATGATAGCCTGGAATTACCCCACTGCCTCTGGAACAGGAGAAGCCTCAGCCACTGGAGAGCCAGGGCTGCATAAAGAGGGGGGGCTGTGCTGGGCTTCCCCCATCCCAGGAGCTGCGGGACACCGAGGGAGAAGGTAGGGCCCTGGGGATGAGCTGCGGGGCCGGCAGCAGCAGCGAGCGGGATCTTGTCGCTCTCCTGCCTCCTGTTGCCGCTGTTTTGCCACGGCTGGGGAGATGGCAGGGCAGGAGAAGAGGGGTCTGAGGGCAGGGGAGGGGGGTGTCTGCTCCTCCGTGGGCTGCAGGAAGCCGCCTTTGCTGGCAGCCGCTTTGGGGGAGCTCGGGGGAGCCGTGTGCGCTGCGGGGGCTGAGCTGGGAGAGGGGCCCGGGGTCAGAGGGGTGGGAGCGGAGCGGCGAGGGAAGGAGGAGGGATGCGGGGGCATGGAGGGGCAGAGCGAAGTCTGCAGAGGCGCAGAGCCTGTCCCGAGAGCTGGCGACGGGGCTGGCCGGGCACAGATCCCTCGCGGAGCCCCTTCCCTGCCGCCAGCCCGTGCCCGGCCGGGAAACGCTCCCGCAGGCGGGGCCGGCCCTGCCCGGCCCGGGCACCCCCAGCCCCGCGGCGGGGCCGGATGGCTGCGCTCCCCGGAAGGCAGGAGCCTTGGGGGATCATTGCTTTTGCTCCCCATGCAGGGAGGGTGAAATTCAACCCTCAACAGTCTCACCGTCAGCACCCACTGAGCTCTGGTTCCTGGGACAGTCTCTCAAAGGCACCAGAGTCCCCGTCTCTGGGGCAGGGCTGGGGAAAACACTCTCGGGGGGCTGTTCCCATGAAATCGAGTGCAGCCATTCCCATGGCAGGTCCTGCTGCCCGCCTTGTTGCTTCCCTCGTTTGATTCCCAGGAGGAACTCGATCCCGAGTTATGCCCTGAATGTGCTTAGTGCCTCTCTGCGGGCACTGACACTGGCACACGGGGCTTTTTCCCTATTCCTGAGGAAAATGGGAAGCCGTGCAGGGACTGCCAAGGGTGCCTGGGGTCAGGTTCAGGGTGTGGCTGGGCTGGAGTTCATGTTGTCCAGGGCAGCCCCTGACTCCTGAGACTGAAGCAGCGCTGGCAGTGCTCCAGTGGGAGAGAATTTGGGAGGGGACAGGGCTGGGACAAGTGGCTCAGGTGGACAAGCTCCAGCAGTGACCCAGAGCCAGCAGTTCCCTTCCTGAGCAGCCATCCTGCACTGGGGCTCTGCTGGCCTGGGAGCAGCTGGACATGTGCCCAAAGAAAACAATTGGTGTCTGAAGTCCCTCCTGTGCTCTGCCAGCACACCCAGCTTTCCTCCTCTGCTGAGCTGCCCTTATCTCGAGCCAGTGGCTTTTCCTGCTTCTGCTGTCCCCCTGCTGTCCCCATCCCGCTGGTGGGAGCACACGAGCTGCAGGTGGGGCTTGGTGGCTGCTGGGATCCAAGACCACGGCTGCTTCTCCCCCCTCTCCGGGGCCCTGAGCTTGCTCCCATCAGCAGCTGTGTGATGTGGGCAGTAGTGGGACAGGGCCCATGCTGCCCCATTTTCAGGGCTGTTCCCTGGACAGCCTCTCACCCATCAGCACCCTCAAGTCCTTCTCCTCACAGCTGCTCTCAATCCCTGCTCTTCCCAGCTTGTGTCTGTGCCTGGCATTGCCTGCACCCAGGGCCAGCACCTGCACTTGGCCTTGTTGACCTTCAGGGGCTTTGCTCTGTCCCACCCCTCCGGCATGTCCAGCTTCCTTCTGCTGGGAGAACATGGATTTAGGTCCCAGGTGAAACCCTGCTCTGGTCACCTCCCCACAAGAGCCCTGAGGAGTCTTTGCTGCATGGCAATCTCCAGTGGAGGAGAAGGATTGGCCTCCTGTGCTCCTTGGAATTAAATCTCCACATTGATAGGTGGCCTTGTCCTGACAGTCTGGTCTTCTCCTTTAGGATTTCAGGCCCTTTCTTCCCACTGATTCTCTTGTTGGACCAACTGGAGCATCTGTTCTGAGGTGGGTGAGGGGAATCAGAGCCCAGAGCCCTTGCACCGATTGCCCAAATCTGCAGGGATTCCCAAGGGAAAGCTGCCCCTGAAGGCTCTGGAAGGGTGCAGGAGCACTTGCATCTATACCTGAGTCCAAGCCCCTGGGATCAATGCCTGTGCTGCTAAGAGTCTTGTGGCCTTGGTGGGGTGCAAGCTGAGTGCTTGCAAAGGTTTTGTGCACAGAATAAATCTCTCCAGTATCCAGCTGAATAATGGGCACTGGGACAGTTCTCAGGGTTGTGTGACAGTGTCAAAACCCCCAAAGGTGTAAAGGCAGGTGTGCAATGAGAGCGCCAGCTTTGCTAGGGTGAGAACAAGGAATCATGGAATGGCCTGAGGTCAAAGGTGTTTTGCCAGGGGGCAGGGTCTGCAGAAAAGACACAAACACCAGCTTAAGGTGGAATTTACTGTAATGTAAAACTGCAAAGAATGACCAAGGGATGAGTTCAGCAATGCACCCAATTATTACTACAAAGATTTCCTGTACTGATTAACAAAGATACATCACCCGTTACCCTCAGACTTTACCATCCTCCAGATGCACACATCAGCTGGGGAGGCCCTCCTGGTAACTGGGAATTCCTGTGGTGCTTCCACCTGAAGGCAGGGAGGCTCCAACCTCGCTGTGGGAGAGCTCAGCTTTTACAGCATTGAATACACAAGCTGACATCACTTCCAGTGCAGGAACATCTGGTTTCATTCTGCTCTTGGGTTATTCCCAAAGCCTGGCCAGGGACCACGGGGGAACCAAGGGAGTTGTCTTTGATCCTACAGCTCCAAGCAAGGGCACATGTCCAGTTTCTAAAGATGGAAAAGTAAATGCATGTTTTGCCAATGAAGGGATACATAGATCATATTGCTAAAGATATTTCGTAATTAATGAAAAAATGTAAAGGTGCATTGAAGGTTCATCTAGAGGTCAACTTTGGCTCAGGGCCTGTAGGAGATTCATGAGATGGCTGGGACATAGACAAGATATCTCTGGAGTCAAGGCAGCTCTGTGAACACGTGGTTTATTGTATCAGGCATGGGTAAAAGGGCACTGCTTAGAGCTGCTAGCCATAGCTAGAAGCAGGCCAGAAAATAAACTGAAGTTCTTGTTACAGAACAAAAAATCTCCTTCTGTGTTGAATATTCTGATTTACACTAACCAATCCAGTGCAAGATACAAATCTTACAGCATTTACATACAGCCTATAGGATTACCATTCTCTTCTCTGCCACCTTGGGCAAGCAAGAGGGTCTTGTTTAATCAAGGGAGATTGCCCCCAGCTTGCCATACCATAGTTCAGTAGCTCAGGGCTCAGTATTTACATCTCAAAGCTTGCCTTCATTTCTATCTTGCTTGTAGGTTTCATATTCCCAAAATCTAAGCAGTCATATTTAAAAGGCTTTCCTGTTCCATCTTTCCAAACAAGGGCCTGTCCTTGCCTCAGTCAGGGCCTTTTCTTCAGGCCTTAGTACTTCAGAAAGGGCACACAGGGATCTTGGAAGAGGCAGGACAGAAAGCTTTACTGAAATGCAAAAAGCTCAGATTCACTGGCTGTCCTTGATCAGCTGTTCATGTGAGCTCATGTGTTATAAAAGGAAACTCAGTGTGACAAGAAGGACTTTTCCCTCCTGAGCCCCTGTACTGGTTGTGACCCATAATTCACTTGTCCTTCAGGGATTTTTCAATCAAAAATGACCAGCACTGATGGACCCCAGCACCTTTCAGAGCTGTTTGCCACAGATGCTCTGTAATTCACCCGTGAGGAGCCTGAAGTCTGCTTCTAACCAAGGCCAGGATTGAAGGTTTGCTGGCACTTTTCCTCCTGTCACCAGAGATTTTAAGCTCAGTGGCTCCACAGTGGCTGTGGCCGCGATGGCCACCAATGGGCACTTGGCTGATGAGACCCTCTGTGCTAATGAGCAACAAATCACAGAGGGCATCACTCCGAGTGGGCTCCCAAAGTCTCCAGTCTCTCCTGATGGGCCACCAGGATGACCCAGGCAAAGCTGTGGGCAGGGGCAAGGTGGATTTCCCCCTGCACTGGGGTGGGCCCCCTGAGTGTGCCAGGAAGCAGCTCCTGGCAAGAGACATGAGTGGAGTAAGGGGCTGTGCTGGCAGCTGGAGCCGGAGCACAGCTCAGAGTCATGTGAGGCTGTGCTGGGTGTGGGGGAAGTGTGTCTGGAGACTATGGGGTGCCCATGGGGAGAGAGTGTGAGTGCTGCCTCTGGGTGCTGGGAGCAGCAGGCTGGGCCAGGCAGCGAGCAGGGCAGGTGTGGGGTATCACTGTCCGCTCCCTCTCAAGCCCAGCTAGCTCTTGGTGAAGGAGGGTATGATAAGGTAACAACCCCGAATGCTGAAACCACAACTGAGGTTTGGCAAAGGATTGAGCAGGACCAGTGTGCTGGCAATTCCAGACCAACTTTATTCCGAAGGGAACCAGGCAACACAGGCAGGGACAAAGGCTTGCACAGCCTTTTTTGAACAGGGGTGGTACAGACAAGTGGATACATTCTTGGGCCAACCACATAGCATAAGGGGAGGAGGAAGGGAATAACAGGCATAGGGATGGACTAATCAGGGCATTACAGGGGAGTGGCAGGGACAAGCCAGCCTATGGAACATCAAACTGGGGAGAACTTTCTAGAACACTGGGCTGGGTTCTGGGTGATGGACAAACAGTGGGAGTGGGATAAAGTAACTCTTTTAACTGAGTGACACCGGGACAAAACCATTAATAGGGAGGAGAGGGATAAACCACTCAAATGGATTACCACAGTGGGGCTGTGCAGGGGCTGCAGGATGCAGGCAGGGCTGTTAGATGGGCACCGGGACTGTGCCAGTGCTCCAGGGAGCCAGAAATCGCCCTGGCTGTCTGCATGTGTGGACTGAGAAGTTCTGCTGGGAGTATGTGGGTGATGGTGAAGGCAACACCTTGTCCAGAGCAGGCTCTGTGGCTCAATGAGTCTGTGTGTGTCTGTGTTTGTGTCTCTGTGTGTCTTTGCTGTCTCTGGGACTCAGCTTCACGGGTGATCCTCCAAACAGGAAAGAAACAGGCATTTGCACAGTGCTGGGAGGGGGACCCTGGCTCTTGTGCCATCCCAGGCTGGGCTCCTCCAGCCAGGTGGGAGCAATCCCCAGGGCTGCAGCTGCTGCAGAGCCTCTGCCAGGAGTCTGGGGCCTCTGACAGCACCTCAGGGAAAGTCTCTTTTCTTCCTCCACAGACATGGCTTTGCAGCAGGACACACAAGAGAGGGATGCAAAGGCACAGCTCTTGGCAGAGGAATTAGAGAAGGAAGGACTGGATGCTGCATACTGGCTGCCCAAGATGATGCAGATCCTGGGAATCAAGAGCAGAGAAGCCCTGCAACATCTGGAATATAAAGACTACCTCAGGCTGGAGTGTGAGGTACGGCATCCCTGGGAGAAAAAGGCACTCCAGAAACTCCTGAAAATACCAAATGAGAAAACAACCACCAAAGAGGTGCAGAAGGAGCACTTGGAGAAGACAAAGCAAAGACAAGAAGTGGCCAAACAAGCCCTAAACGATCTGACAGAAATGCTCAACAGCCACAGTCACAGCCAGGATGCTGTGAGGAAGAAAGCAGAGACTCTGTGGCAAGCCATGGAGATTCCCAAAGAGTTCTGGCCACCACCAAAGAAACCCTTGGCAGATATGCTGGAGAGCATCCAGAAGCAGCTGGAGCAGCAGGAGTTGTCAGCAGTCACAATGGAGAGCATCCCTGACACGGAGCTGCTCCGGCGGGCATCGGGGGGACTGGCCCTGCAGGGCATCTACAGAAGCAGCAGACCTGAAGATGTGCTGGCAAAGCGAGAGCAGCTCCTCAGGGTTCCTGAAGGATTCCAGCTCACCGGTCCGGAGCAGGGATCACTGCTTGAGAGGAAGGAGTTCTCCTCCTCTGCAGTAGAATCCACTTTCATCAAGTCCATGGAGCAGCTCGGCTTCAGCATGAGCGTTTCTGCCAAAGCCAACTTCTGGAGGGTCCATCTGAGAGGAAGTGTAGATAAGATCAGCTCCTCGCAGTCACAGGACACCCACCAATCCTGCTCTGAGCAGAGCTACTTTTGTACCACGATGTATCAGTACATCCCTCTGGCCTCCTGCTACTTCCAAAGGCATCAGCTTCGCCTCTCAGATGCGGCTCTGAAGGAGCTGCAAGACATGGAGCAGCTTTTGAGCTTCACTAAGGAAGACAAGGTGCTCCTGCTGAATACGTGTGAGAGTTTCTTCAGCAGGTTTGGGTCCCACATAAACCAGGGTCCCCTCCACTTTGGGGGAATATTCTGGTGGAAGGCATCAACAGAAGGATTCCAAGCCGAGCACAGGGAAGAGGTGAAGCGACAAACATCTGAAGCACTGAACCGCTTTATCGGGGCCAGCTGGGGTGGCTTCAGTGCCAGTGCTGCAGGGGGCCCAGATGTTTCTAAATCCAGCTCAAAGGCTTCTGTCCTGGGGAGAGCTGGAGAGAGTTCCCATACAGCAATTCAGCTCGACGTGGTCAACACAGGGGGCCCACCAGACACAGCTTCTCTTCCTCAGTGGAAAACAGGGCTCGTGTCCGATAACAGAACGTGGTGCCTTATCGACCGTGGCTTTGAGCTGATCCCAGTGTGGGACATCATCCTGTACAATCACAGCGGGGATTTTAAGTCTGTTGGTCAGATGAGCAGAGCCCTCAGGGCTGCGTACAAAGAGCTGACCAATCAGAGTCCAGGCAACATTTTTGGGAAAGAAATAGAAATTGCAGTACAAGAGGCCAGAGATTTCTTGAGGACTGTGAAGACCTGGGAGGTGACAGTGGATGAAAGGAAGCTGCTCATGCTGATGGAGGTAAAAGATGATCTGAATGCAAAAACCAGGAACCCCAGTGTGTGGATCAACGTGTGCCTGTCAGACAAAGCCCTGCAGGACTTCCTGGTGAACACCGTGCGTAGCTGCCAGGAGTCACCTCCAGAAAACACCAGCTCTATCAAGGTCATGTTGAGAAGCCTCCTGGATCCTCATATCTACTCTGTCAAGGACTTCTCTGAGGCTTCCTTCATTATGCAATGGATCTTCCAGAATGAGCAGTCTCTTCCCAGATGTCCTAAAGTCTCAGACGTTGGAGAGCTCATCAAAACCCTGCAACAAATGAAGGAGCACATCCATGCTGTCACCTACGCACCAGGAAGCTCTGCTTCTGCCGTTCATGAAGCAAAGATAGAAGCCACCATGACCAGCAGCCTCGCCATTTATTCCTTACTCCAATCCCTCCAGGAACAGGGTCAGAAGGAGATGGAACTGTTGGTGCTCTTGATTGTGACCAGCACAGGGTACCAGGTGGAAAGCAGCACTTTCCAGCACCTCCTTGGACACCCAGAAATTCAGTACATGGCCAAGGAAATGGAAGAGGCACATGAGGAGTACGTGAACCTGAAGGAGCAAGATGCCGACAGAGCTGAGGCCTCCCTTCTGCTGATGGGTCTGACTGTGACACCAGAAAGTCAAGAGCTGTCCCCTGAGCAGAAGAGGGAGCGTTTAGTTTTCATGGAAGATCACATGAAAGGCTTGTGGTCCACACAGATAAAGAATCTCCTTCAAAAGCACAGAGGAGACGAAGACTGGGAGAGGCTGGAACGGGACTTGAATTCCTTGATCAGTGGGAGTTTGGATGACAAATGGGATGAAGAGAGGATGCAGAACATACTCAGAGACCTGGAAGATACTTTTCCAGCCACTGAGGCATCCAGTCAATCCCAATCCAAGTCAGAGAGCAGCCAATCCAAAGAAAATGAAGCCATGGCAAACCCGGAGTTCCTCCAGCTCCTCAAGAGCCTTGGACTCCATAGTCACTATCCAAGAAAAATGGGTTTGGGAGATTTCCACACCATCAACAAGACATCTCTGCAGGACAGCCAGCCCAGCCAGGACACAGAACTGCCAGGTTACTTCTTGCAAAGGCTGTTAACTGTGGATTACCAGGTGAGGTACCTGACTTGCTGGGATGAGAAAAACCCAGGCCTTGCACCTGTGCCACAAACTACAGCGGAAGAGCACCAACAGTCAGACACCTTTGAAAAGTTTTTTGATGATTTGGAGGAAGCAGCCCCTGAATGTGCAAGCAGGGATGACCATGTGCACCCCATGGACCTGCAGATGGCCATTTTCCATTGTGCTGATGACTTCCTGAGACAGACCCTTGCAACCAAGCTGGCGTTCTGCCAACTGGCCCTGCCTCTGCTGGTGCCCAACCCGTGCACTTCACGCATTGAGTTCCCGCTCTACGCCCTCAGCCAAATCCAAAGGAGCTGGAAAGAGGTGCAGAAGTCAGGAAAGCAGGATGGAACAAAGAGTTACCACAACAAACTCATCTTTCAGGCACAGACACCCATCGTGTCCTTCTTCCGCATTGGCAGCTCGGCCTCCTCTTCCAAGTCTCAGCTCCTGAACGCTCTGCTGAGCAGACGCAAACACGACACTTTCTTCCACCGCCACTGCAGAGGCAGCACCAGGGAGTGTTTGCTGATGGAAGGGGTGGTGGAGATCGCCTGGTACTGCCCCCGTGGAAGCCCTGATGACACCTTTGAGTGCTGCGTGGCTTTCTGTAACCTGCATGGAGACACCAGGGATCACGGAGCACAGCTGCAGTTCCTGCAGGAGATATCTGCTGTCAATGTGGCTCTTGTGTCTGATTTAGAACACATGGACAGCAGGGGGAAAGAACTTCTGCAGGGCCTGTTGAAGTCACAAAGGCCTTTGGTTTGTCTTCTCACAGAAAAAGAGAACATTGCAGCTGGACAAGCCGGTAAAAACATAAAAATAGGGATCAAGAACAGAAATGAAGCAGAGCTTGTAGACCAGCTGACCAGCATTATCAGGGATCTCCTGGAAGGCTCTAATGTATGTTTCAGCCTGGATGCCTGTGTGGACAAAGCTCGCCAGCACGGATTCGTAGTGGATGCAGATCAGGCAGCGTGTGTGACAGCCAAAGCAAAGGCAAAGGAGCTGGTGGACCTTCTGAAGAAAGAGAAGCTGTCTGAGATCAAATCCCAGCTGCTGCCGCTTCAAGGAAAACTGTGGTACCAGTGGTGCAGAAAGGACAAAGAACTCACTCGCTTGCAGCAGAAGAGGAACAAGAGCATTGAGCATCATCGCAGCCAAATTGAATATGAGAAGAAAGCACTAAGAAGAAAGCAACTTGAGCAAGCTTTCCCTCTCAACTCACTGATGAAATCCTTCCTTGGCTTTCTCCATGCCCAGCCAGCAGATACCAAGAAATACTTCCTGCAGTGGATGAAGGTCTTGATGGAGGAGCTGTCCTGCGGTCCCCTTGAAGAACTGAGGAGAGACTATCACAAGCTATGGACTGAAATCCTGGCAAGAAAGAAAAGCCAGGAAAAAACCAGGGTGAATGCTGAGTTGCTGAGACGCTTGGATGCCCTCTCTGATGAAATCAACAATTCATCCAATGGTGTGGAGAACCTTCTGAGAGAGGCAGGGCAGATTTATGAAGCTCTGCAATTAACTGAGACAGACAATGACAATTTTGCCAAACTGCCAGAAATTGCAGCAGAGCTGATGGTTTTGGGATATCCCGTGGAGCTGATGGATGGGGATGCTTCTTACCTGCCCTTGCGCTGGGTGGGAGCAATCTTTGACAGCTTAATTGACAGGCTGGGGGACAAACGAGTGTTTGTGCTCTCCGTGCTCGGCATCCAGAGCACGGGCAAGTCCACCCTGCTGAATGCCATGTTTGGTCTGCAGTTCAACGTCAGCGCGGGGAGATGCACCCGCGGAGCCTTTATGCAGCTCATCCCAGTGGGTGAGGAGCTGCAGCAAGACCTGGGCTTTGATTTTGTGCTAGTGGTTGACACAGAGGGACTTCGTGCCACCGAGATGGCCAATAAACAGTCCCTGAACCATGACAACGAGCTGGCCACCTTTGTCATTGGTGTTGGCAACAGGACTGTGATCAATATCTTTGGAGAAAATCCATCAGAAATGGAAGATGTTCTCCAGATTGCTGTGCAGGCTTTCCTGAGGATGAAGAAAGTCAATCTTTCCCCAAGCTGCCTCTTTGTCCACCAAAACGTGGGAGAAGCAACTGCCAAGGAGCAGAATATGGAAGGACAAAGGCATTTGCAGGAAAAGCTGGATGAAATGACCGTGGTAGCAGCTCAGCAGGAATTCTGTGACATCTCCTCCTTCAGTGATGTCATTGGCTTTGATGTGAACACCCACATTCACTACTTTCCTCACCTGTGGGAAGGAAACCCCCCAATGGCAGCACCCAACCCCATCTACAGCCAGAATGTCCAGCAGCTAAAGAGCAAAATCCTCCAGGCTACCCGAAAGGAGTCAAAGCGCAGCATTTTGAGGCTGTCGAGCCTGAAAGATCGTATTGGTGACCTCTGGAATGCTTTGCTGAATGAAAACTTTGTTTTCAGCTTCAAGAATTCCCTGGAGATTGCTGCCTACAGGAAACTGGAAAGTGCCTTTAGTCAGTGGACCTGGAGGCTGAGGAGTCACATCTTAGACATTCAGATGAGACTGGACAACAAAATTCGGAATGGGGACTTGCAGAATGTCCCCCGAGAAGAGCTTGAAGGGCTGGTGAAAGAGACAAGTGATGCCATTGAGAAAGAAGTGGAAAAGTATTTCAAGGAAGACAAAGACTGTGAGACATTGGTGCAGTGGAAATCAAGCACAGAGTTGAAGCTGAAAGAACTAAAAGAGACTCTTCTTCATGAAACAAAGAAGAAATGTGAGAATCTTATTGAGCTACAGAAGGAGCAGAGGAAACTGGATGCAAAGAAGTTGGAATATGAAGATGAGCTCCTGAGAAGGAGTAGGGAGCTGGCTATGACTCTGAAGGGGAAGAGCCTCAGTGAGAGAGAACTGGAGGACAACTTTACTGTTGTCTGGAACCAGTGGATTGCCGAAGTCTCCCGTGCTGCTCCTTCTCCAGAACGGGTGGATATCGACGCAGAAATTGAAGATGTTCTTCTCGAGCACTTTAAGGAGCCGGGTTTCCATGCAAGGATCAGATCATTTCACAAAGGCAGAGGATTTACTTTTGACATGGAGAAATACATCATGAAGAAAAAGTATTTTGGTTTTGTCTCAGATCCCAGGAATATTTTCAATGCTGATGTCATCAACTTTCAGCATATCACAGAAAACATCATAGCGAGTGTGAGGGCAAACATTGATAAAAAAGAACAGGAGAAACGCGATTACAGTCGAAGTTTTATCCATGAAATACTCAATGAAGTACAGAAAGGTGTCAACTCTGTTCCCAGCAATGCAAGATGTACTTTTAACAGAGAGTACAGCATAGATTTGTCTCTGTATCTCTGCAAAATGGCAGCAGAAAGGTTTAAAGCCATGCATGAAGCATTTCAAAAGGCAAATGACCCAGCTGAGTACTTGAGTTGCAAGAGAGCGGATTTCTTCCAATGTTTCCAAATTTCCTGCCAAGGAGCCACTTCCATCACAACTTTTGCTGGTTTCCTTTGTGACAAGATTGAACCAGCTCTTCACCGGGCGGTCTATGAGAGCACAGCTAAAGACATTGCTACAGAAATGCAGGGCAAATTCCCAGATTTCCAAGGCAACAGAGCTGATCTGGAAGCTTCCATCCTGAGATACCTAGCACAACAAGAAAATTTTGAGTATTTCAGATGTTACCTTATGCATCCAGAGGATTTTTTCCACAAATACATTGCTATACAAGTTCAGAGTTACTGTTCAGATGAGAGCAAGAGCCTGGAGAGGTTTTTAGATTCCTCCCTTAATGTTTTCTATCGAAACATCCTGTCAGCTGTTTCTTTATCGACCCGCATTGTCAAAGATAGAAAAGACAAAGACGATAAAGTATCTCTCTGGCTGGATGAGTTTTGCAGGAAACTGACAGAGGTGATCAGCTTGCCCAGAAGTGACCTGAAGGGCCTTGAGCACCAGGAGGTCACAGACATTGAGTTCCTCAGCAGTGTCATCGCAGAAGCTCTGGATGACCTTAGGGACAGGCTCAAGAAAGAATTTGCAAATGCTGATCTGAGCTCATTTTCAAGGCAGCCTCAGACCATCCTGGCAGAGCATTTTTCAGGGTGCTGGGCACAGTGTCCCTTTTGTGGGGCTGTCTGCACAAACACCATGTGGAATCATGATGGAGACCATCAGGTGATCTTCCATCGCCCACGAGCTTTGATGGGAACCATGTGGTATAGGACAGACCACTTGGTCATTGATATTTGTTCCAGCCTTGTTGCAACTAATCTTAAGTTCAGGTTTCATAATGGGAAATGGATCCCATACAAGAGATACTGGGATGCAGGACCTCCTTTTTCCACTTGGAAAATTCTTTCTGATCCATCCATGCAGGCGTACTGGAAATGGTTTGTGTCTCATTTCAGGACACAGTTGGAAGCTTTGTACAATGGGAGATTTCAGGGTCAAGGAGAAATCCCTGAGGCGTGGCAGAGAATCACCAAACAAGAAGCACTGTCCATGCTGGACAGGCATTAGGCTGCATCCATGAGAAAGAAGAACCACAACAGATTTGGAGTTGTTCAGAACTTTGTAGCAGGCTCTCCACAAAATGCAGTTCCAATGATGATGCTCTCAAGCACAATGACGACCAAGGTATCCAACTGCTCTCAAGTTTGGTGAAATCAGGCATGTTACTGCAGCCATCATGCACCAACTTCTTTGCTTCATGACAAAGGCAGAATTCTCTTGCCTTCTTGCCATAAACATTTCCCTCTGATTTGTCCTAGAGCCAAACCTCCTCCTTGGGGTGACCATCCTCGTGGCCAAGCCTGAGCCCAAGGACCAGGGCAAAGGCAAAGGCAGAACTCCAAGCATTGCATCAGCTTGCATCAGCTTGCCCAGAACAGCTCAAACTTGCATCAGCTGCTGTGAGACAAGAAGGGACAGTGCCCCAAAGGCAGTTTATCCTGCAGCAAGGAGGAGTCCTGCTCAGAGAAAGGGCTGTGGGACCTGAGGCCAGCTCCATGCTGGCTGCAAGCTGTTCTGCTTGACTTTTGGGTGTCATCCTTCCCTCCCTCATTGCAGCCTCCTGGATCAACTGAGGCCGTTCTCCCAGCAGGAGCTGTTGTGCCTCTGGGGTCAGGAAAGCAGTGACACAACCACCCCGGGGCTCAGGCACTGCTTTCACTCCCTGTCTCTGAGGTGCTGTGTCTCTGTCCAGGGCAGCTGCTCCTGCTCAGGTGCCTGGGGCTGCTGCCTTTCCCTCCAGCCCTCAGCCCCAGCAGGAGCTTCTCCTGCCCTTGGCCTCACTGCTGAGCAAAAGCCTTTTGAATGCCCCATGTGGAGAATCCTGTCTGCCAGCACCTTCTGCAGCAGCTCTGGGGCAGTGCTGGTGCTGTCCAGGCAGGCTAGTGGCACCGGGGCCGTGCTCTGGAGAAGGTGGCACCAGCTGGCTCTGCCCCAGGGAGCTGTGGGGGGATTTTGCTGTGCAGGTGCAGTGACCCCGCTGGCAATGTGAGGGCCAAGCCCTGCTGGAGAGCTGGCTGAAGGGCTGCTCCAGCCTCATCCCCTGCAGGCTCTGCTAATAAAGGAGTGGATTTGGACAGCGCTGCTCTGTGTCTCCTTTGTGTTCAGGGGAGCCACAGCTGGGGGTGACTCAAGCTCTGTGTGCTGCAGACAGGGAGGGGACGGGGGGTGGCTCTGGGGCCGGGGGTGTTTCAGCAGAGGTTCTGCTAGATCCAGGGTCTCTGCTCCAGTATCGGGGTACCTGGCTTCCAGGGTCCTAGTCCTGGCTAGCTCTGGACTCCAATGCCTTACTCAGATAACAGACTGAAGGTAAAAGCGGTTTTTTTTTTCTTCCTGAGGTCCACAGTCCCACAACTTTTTTGCAGAACCCGAACTCCAAGAGAAAGTAAAAGAGAAAGAAATCCTCATGGCGGGGGGGGTTTAAGCCTCAGGAAAAGGGAGGGGAGGAGGGGGAGAGGAAACACAACTGATGGGAAACAACCCAGGGAGAGGGACAGGGCATAGGGAGGAATGGAATAGGGGATACCAAAACCCCGAGGGGGGGTACAGAATAAACCATGGGCAAAATATAATAAACTACTTTTTGTGCAAATGTGATAAACCACCCAGTGCAATATAATAACAAAAATGAACTATTTAGTGCACTACAACATCACACCCTGTTTTTTTAAAAAATAAAGGTTAAAGGCATTGGGACTATTTTGATGCAGAATATTTATCTGTCCACCACTTGTGATCTGCGGGCAAGTCAGGCTGATCTTGGTCTGCAAACTCTGTGTGATGGACTTCTGAGGTAGTAGGGAATAAACTGTTTAGGGCTTTTAAAATTAGGCAACGTAGAACTCCGAACGCTAACAGAGTTAGGAACAAAACAACAAAAAAGCAACAGAATTGTTTTAACTATTGAAGTCCACCAAGAGTCCCCAGCCTTTGAACATTCCACTGAACCATCCATCAGATTCTTGCTTGACTTGTCTAGCTAACCTTTTTAGTTCTTTGGGGGCGGTGTGGACATTGGGTGCTTTCGATGTTAAATTCAGGCAACAGAGTCCTTCAAATTCCTGGCACTCGTGTCCATGCAGCAGCAGGAGGAAGTCTATGGCTGCAGGATTTTGTAGTGTTGCTTCCTGGAAATCTCCTCATCTTCTAGTAGGGAGCCGATGACGGTAGATGTCAAGTTTGCCTGTTTGACTACCCAGCACTCTTGGTGGCCCAATTCACCTAGAGCTTTGGCTGCTGCGACCTATGGAAGGAAGAGGGATGCAGCAATTCTTTTCGACTTGGCCCAATGATAAATTTCTGAATTAAAATTTGCGTCCAAATTTTCAACGCTTCTCAATTTTGTTGGCCAAATTGTTTTTCACATCCATTCGCCAGTAAAGGTTTGGTTGGGTGCCAACAGAGACAATCACCTGACGGCACATGGCCCTTCTAAAAGCCGGGATGGGATTCCTGCCCATGCTTGATCTCCACAAATTAGGAACAGACCTTTAGGGAGGCTTTTGGGATGTGAATGGTATAGGTTGTCTGCTGTAACAGACAAAATATTACACCAGCTTTTGGCAGTGAAGTCTTCTCGATATTGTAGTATGTTGTGAAAGGCTTTAGTGCTAGACAATGGGGTTAAGATAAAGTGAATGCTGTATGGTGCTAGAGAGGAATGCAACATCTCTAATTCTTGGCATTCTTGAGCTGCTCTGGGCAACTTTGGTGGCCACTCTTCTATGGGTTTCTTAATCATTACAGCCTGCTGACAGCATATTTCGTTTGGTTGTGTGTCGTGTGATTTGGGACTTAGGTTTGGCATATGTGTCTCAAAAGTGGCTGAATACTCTCCCGCTTGCAGGGGAGGCCCTACCAGGCAGGTAGACATAGGATCTCTTGCTGCTACAGTGGACAGGCATATATTTTCTTGTTGGAGTGTCTATGACAGGGTGTCTTGGTTTGGAAAGACAGGTATCTGTCAGGGAAAAATGGGGTTTCGCTTGGAACAGAGAATGTAAAACCCCCTCCCTCCAAATTATTATAATTTTGCAATTTGGAACTTTCAGGCAAAAATATGGGAATAACAGTTGTTTACTAGGAATATTAAAAAAAATACAAATGCAGTAGTACAAAAAAACCAAACAAAATCCTGGAAAACCCTGACAGAGCCAGAGATATGACCTGACACCCTGTTGTCAGGGTGTTGGAAGCAGTGCAAATGAGTCTTCCTGGACTAACAGATGTTGTTCTGTGAAGTAGAGATGATCCTGTAGAAAAAAGGGTCCAGTGCTGGCGAGATGGGTCTGGTCTTCCTCCGAGAATTCAGTAGAAAACCAGCTGAATTGGTGTTTGGGATTGCAGGTTTTATGCCAGTGGAAAGGCTTTGGCTCCTCCCACTGAGTGGAGCATCTCACAATGGAATGAAGTAATGTTATGAGTCATGTGAGAGCCCTTAAATGGCCCATTCACAGGTGACGCCCCTCGGAGGAGGATGGGTGGAGGAAGAGATAAGAAGGCACTGCCATATCTGGTGTTATCAGGTGTCCCATTAACAGAAGACATCTGCCTTCTTTCAACCCTCTAGAGTTGAACTGATTACCGCTGTTAAAGTGATGTACCACTGGAGGACTCATATTTTCAAATGAACAATTCAGAAAATTAATTGTAAACATGAGTTTGCAGAGTTTTTGTTGTGCTGGCATCCACACTGTGGAACTGTTTTGCCTAGCCATGACCTGTTTGAGTGTCTGGTGGGTATGCTCAACCACAGATTGACCTGTAGGGGAGTGGGGGATACCTGTTGTATGCTCCACTTCCCACTACTGGACAAACTCTAGGAATTCCTTGCCTTTGTATGCTGGGCCATTGTCAGTCTTGATTTTTCTAGGGATCCCCGGTACTGAAAAGGCTTGCACAAGATGCCGTTTGGCTTGTGCAGCTCTTTCCCCTGTGCGAGCAGAGGCATAAACCACTTTTAAATAGGTGTTAATGCTTACATGCACTTATTTTAGGTGACTGAAACTAGGAATGTGTGTGATGTCTGTCTGCCACTCTTCACAGCTCTCAAGGCCTCCAGGGTTAACCCCCATACCTAGCAATGGCATGGCTTGTTGCTGGCAGTCAGGGCAGGTGGCTACAATGGCTCGAGCCTGACCCCATGACGCATTAGGCCTAGTGCATTTTGATGGTATTGCTGGTGACTTAGCTTTGCCTGTTGGAAAACATCCGGAAGACATGCCATTTCTTCTGTGGCTGCAAGGGAATCTGCCTTGCCATTACCCTCTGCGATCTCGCCTGGCAAATCAGTATGTGACCTTACATGCATCACATAAAATGAATGTTCTTGATGGCAAACTAAATAAATTAGTTTGAGAGCACCCTGAAGAGATGCTTATTCTCGATATCTTTGAGAACTGCCTGCTGTGTCCTGGACACTATCCCCGCCACATAGGCCAAAGCAGTGACCAAATTAATTGGCTGTGAGAACTTCTCAAAAACTCTTACAACTACAGCCAGTTCAGCAACTTGGGGCGATCCCTCCACAAACTCTACATCAGCTTCCCAATGCTAAGTTTGGGGATTTCTCCAAATCATCACCGACTTGTGGGACACCCCAGACGCGCCAGTGAACACTGTGAGAGCTTTGAGTGGCCTACAGCTCCTTTTCTCACAGGGACTGAGGTGGAACTTCTTGTTAAACTGTTTGTGTGACAGGGCGTGGACTGATATTTGTCCACTGTCCATTTGTAGCTGTCCAGGGATATCTGCAAGTTGGCATTCTCCTGGAGCATCTCTTTGATCAGCCTCTTGGGAGTGTTCTTTCCCTCCCCAGAAAGCTTGACCAGGAGGTGAATACACACAAAGTCACAACCAGCCAGCTCACGCAGTCTCAACCTGGCTTTCTGGATCAGCTGAGCTGTCAGTTCTTGTGGACTTGTGATAGTCTTGGATCATTGGCAGGAGAGGAAAACCTACTCTATTATTAAAAGTGAATCTCTCTGACATTTGATCCATTGGAATATCAAACCATGCAAGCGTGGAACATTCCTGGAACGATGTATTTGAAAGGCAGCTCGGGCTGATAATGGTGAACCTGCATCTCGGTTAAAGCTTTTTGTGCTTTTTCTATTGCAGTTTTTGCCTCTGGGGTCAGTTCTCTGGGAGGGATCAGCTCACTCTCTCCCCTCAATAAATTGCTGAGGAGATCCAGGTCCTCACTGGTGAGACCTAGCCAGGGCCTGATCCAGTTCAAAGACCCACACAGGGACTGGAGATCTGCTAGGGTTTGGGGATCACTTTTGATTTCTAATTTTTGCAGAACAACGGTCTGCACAGTGATCTCCAAGCCCAGGTACTTCCAAGGTGGCACCCTTCAAACTTTGTCTTTCTGCAGTTGAAATCCAGGTGACGTTAAAACTTTAACGATTAGGTCAAGTGTGTGTTGGAGTATAGTGACATCAGGGGCACACACAGGCACATTATCCATGTAGTGGAGGATGATGGCTTCCCTTCTTTTGGCGCATACCAGGGACAGCAATGAAGCCACACACCACTGACAGATCATGGGCCTGCATTTTAAACCCTGAGGCAATACTTTCCAGTGGTAACGCTTCATTGGGCCTTCTCAATTAATGGTAGGAACCGAGAAGGCAAACCGTGGAGATTCTTCTGAAAGTAGTGGAATTTGGAAGAAACAGTCTTTGATATCTAGGTCAGCCAATTGCCAATTTTGAGGGAGCATTGTTGGGGAAGGCATCCCTGGTTGGAGTGGCCCCATGTCTTCAATTACTTTGTTTATTTCCCGGACGTCGTGAAGGAACTTCCACTTATCTTTCCCTGGCTTCTTTATTACAAAGACTGGGGAATTCCAAGGACCGGTTGATTCTCCAATGTGACCTTTGGCCAATTGTTCTTCTACCACCTGCTGGAGCACCTCAAGCTTTTCCTTACTAAGTGCCCACTGATTTACCCAGACGAGGATGTCATCCAGCTACATTAACTTTTGGGTAGGGCGCTCTACGGTGGCCGCGTCTAAAAATTCTTGAAAGTTTTAGGGATAACTAATTTGACCCCTGTCATGATCCAATGGATGGTCGTTATGGTTTGTTTTGACTTCAAAGTGCAAAAAGAGGCAATGAGAACTTAGTTCAAGAAAAATCAATTGTATCTTTATTGATACAATATGCGATAGAAGAGAAGGAAAAGAAAGAGAGAGAGAGAGAGAGAAGAGAGCAAAAGGGAGTCATAGCTACCAACAGCAGATGTGAGTCCTCCTGACGCTGGAACCAATAGACCACCTTTGCAGTCCTTGTGGTGCACCAATAGATCCGTCTTGTCCGCCGGGGAGGGCCTCAAAGTGTGAGTCGCAGGGGGAAGCTTTTATAGTCATTTCAGAAGCAGGGGGCACCTGGCCAATGCAGGCAGAAGTGGGGGGGGCACCCGGCCAATGTGGGGGGAGCACCCAAGAGTCATTGTGAGGAGCCCCGTTGTTCTGAGAATCAGGTGCAACCATTCAGATCAGGCAGGTTTGGGACAAGCAGGTCTGGGCTTTGCGGCAGGTACAGCACAGTCAGTCAGAGCAAACACGGCCTCCGCAAACACGGCCCAGGAACCGTAACAGCCCCGCATTGTTCCTGCATGGGTTTCTGAGGAGGGTGTCTTGGTCCAATGGATGCACCTGCAGGGAGAAACCTGAGTCCCATCTCAATCAGGCCAGAACTCCTGTGCTGCGGCCCAGTGTCCTTGGGGTCTCAGCCTCTGACAGTTGTGAGACAGATGAGGGATCTTCAGATTGACTCTTACAATCCCCCCACTGCGGCATGGTGTCTGTACTGGTTTGAAAGCAAAACCAGTGAGACTCCAAGTCAGAAATACAATTTAATAGAGAGAGAACAAACAACAAGAAAGGTTAAAATAAAATAAAATAAAATAAAATAAAATAAAATAAAATAAAATAAAATAAAATAAAATAAAATAAAATAAAATAAAATAAAATAAAATAAAATAAATGCAGTAGTACAGAGGACCACTGACAGAGTCAGAATGCAAACCTGACACCCTGTTGGTCAGGGTGTTGGAAGTTGCCTGAAGTAAGTCCTCCCAGAGTGACAGTTGTGGCTCTGTTGAAGTAGAGATGATCCTCAAGAAAAGGTCTAATCATCCTCTGGGAAAACAGGCTCCCTTGGTGTTTGGGATTGCTGGTTTTATGCCTGTGGAAAGGCTTTGGCTCCTCCCACTGAGCGGAGAATCTCACAATGGATTGAGGTGATGTTATCAGTCATGTGAGAGGCCTTCAATGGCCCATTCACAGGTGATGTCCCTCGGAGGAGGATGGAGGAAGAGATAAGGAGGCCCTGCCTTATCTGGTGTTATCAGTTGTCCCATTAACAGCAGGCATCTGCCCTCTTTCCACCCCTAGAGTTACAAGAGATAAAGAACAATATCTCCCAACTGACTTCAACAGATGAAAATTGAATACACATTTTTGGTTCCATTTCTCAACACAAGACAGGTGTCTGTGTCACAAAAGGGAGCCTTATAGTCAGTGACAAACAGAAGAAAACTGGCCAATTTTGTGTCTGGCCCCTCAACTTGCACAATGCTTTTCGAGACTTTTGCCAATTGAAGCCCACCTATACCTTGAAGTCTGCCAGCCATGGGTTGCAAGTCCCAATGTGAAGGCCACATCATTTGCGGTATAATTGTAACGTCCAATTCCGTGTCTAGTAGGCCTTCCACATGGAGATGGTCTTTCCCATGGATTAGGTTGCATCCCATAATGGGTTTGCCCTCGCCAACCACTTCTTCCCACTGGGACCTCCACTGGAATGGGAATGGCCTGGGCGATGATTTGCCCCTTGGCCAGGTAGAAGGGTGGCTGAGGGCAACGTGCCAAGATAATGAGTTTAGGCATGATTCCCTTCATGGTCATGGGAATATTCTCAATCTCCATGAGTTTGTGTGCTGTGTCCCCAATAACAAAATACTCACTGTCCACTCCTGTGTGATCTACTGTCAGGTCTCGTTACTTCTCTGGCAAGTTCACTTCAATGACTGTCCAGTGGGTAGATCTGCAAACAAAAGCCTCTGTAGTTACAAGCTTGAAATGCCTGTGAGGCTGCCAAGCTCTGCCAAACATTCCTCATTTTTATCTTTCTGCTGCCCCACACCCAGCTTCCTTTCCTTCCCCTTTTTTTTTTAAGAGAGAGTCTTTTCCCACAGTGGAACCTGCTGCATTTGTGTCTTGACGTGATACAGGCTGGTGCTCAAGTCTTAGTTTTTTTGATTATTGGTTGTTCCATCTTTCTGATTCCTCTTCTTCTGTTGGCTTTGGGGACAGTCTCTGGCGAAGTGTCCAGGCCTTTTACACTGGAAGCAGGTGATGTGTTGAAGCTGTTCTGTTGTCAGGTGTCGTCTGTTGCCTCTCCACTTCTGGTGTCTCAGCTGCTACAATCCTTGGGGTTGGTCAACCCAGGTTTTCTCTCTGGTGTGCTGAACAGCTCTGCTTTCCTGGCACACACTTCTATCATTTTTGCCAGTGTGGTTGGAGGGTCGAGGCAGTCCTGGGATCACTCTGTGGCAGGCTTTGTTGGCATTCCTCTGAGACATCTCCTTAATTAATTCTGCTTATGCTACTGGGTCTTATACTTGTCTTTCTGTTTGTGCTCGAAGCCAGCCAAGGAACTGCAAGAAACTTTCTGAGCCATACTGTTTAATTTTGATGTAGCTATTTTGTGTTTCAACTGTTGGTAATTGGTTAAAAACCTTTTTTGCAACCCTACAGACTTTATCTAGAATGAATTTGGATAACACTCGAGATTGGACCTCAGGGTTAGCCCACTGCCCCTCACTGCACAGATGTTCATAGGTGATATCACTCCCTTCCATATCTTGTGCACTCTGGGTGCTTTGCTTAGGTTCTTCTAGAAATCCTCTCAAAGATCTTTTCCGGGTGCTATCCCAGAGATCAAATTCTGAGGGTGTAAGGAGGCACTGGAAAATATCTTTGAGATCTTTTGGCACTAATTCAACAGATGTTAGGGTAGCTTTTACCATGCCTTTAAAGATATCACTATCTCTGGCATATTCATTTTGACTTTTGCACAATTCCTTCTTATTCTGGTAAGAGAAGGGGTGGTAATTTCTGATTGCATTATTCTTACCAATATATGTGACAGGGAGGCTAAAGGTGTTGTTTCCCCTTCTTGGTTTTGATCTCTAGGGCTTTCCTACCCAGTCTCGTTTCTGTGGGACTGGCTGGGAGCCCATCTTTCCCCCCCTCCCCTGGCCCCATTCCTCCTGTGGGAATTTCCTCCCCTGTGAGAGTCAATCCGAAGATCCCTCATCTGTCTCACGATTGTCAGAGGCTGAGACCCCAAGACCCTAAACCACAACACAGGAGTTCTGGCCTGACTAAGGTGGGACCCAGGTTTCTCTCTACAGGGGCACTCACTGGACCAAGACACCCCCCTCAGAAATCCGTGCAGAAACAATGGGACTGTCCTGGTATCTGGGCCGTGTTTGCGGAGGCTGTGTTTGCTCCAAACTGACTGTACTGACCAAGTCCAGCCTGCCCTGCTCCTTCATTCTGCAACACTCACGAGATCTTCCCCCCTTCACTGGCCTGTTACCTCTCGCCTTGAAAAAGGACTATAATAAGCACCCTGAAAAGGAGAGCCTCTGAGGCCTCTCCAATGGAGAAGACGGATCTACTGGCGTACCACAAGGACTTAGAAGGTGGTCTATTGGCTCCACACCACAAGGACTCGAGTCTGCTATTGGTAGCTATAACCCACCTTTCCTCTTTTCTCTCTCTTTCCCTTTTCCTCTATCGCATATTGTGGGTGTCAATAAAGATACATTGAGATTACTTGAACTAAGTTCTCTTTGCCTCTTTTTACACTTTGAAATCAAAACAAACCATCACGACCCTCCATCGGATTGTGACACCTCCCCAGGGCCCCACCCCAGTGGGAACCACTGGCACCAGCCCCGCCCCTGGGCCCAGCCCCCCCCCCTCACCCCAGGGAGACTGGGTGGAGGGGCATGGGAACCAGGAATAGAAAGGGGGGGTGGAGCTGTCCGGACAAGTGGAGCAACCCTGGGAACTATGATTGCAACATCTGGAGGCGGGGTTGCAGGATGATGTCACACAGGGCAGGAACATGGTGGAAGGGAGGTGGTGTCTGAGGGGAGGAAGGGGTTGTGGGACCTGAAAGTGTTGGGGGAGGGGATATGTAGGAGAAAGGGGTTATGGGAAGAAGAAGTGTAAGATGAAAGGTCTGCCATGTGGGCCCTGCCATTTTGGACCCCGGCCACATGGCCGGGGCCATTTTGGGGATAGGGGGTTTCATTTTCAGAGCCAGCAGAACACGAAATTTTGGGTGCAGCAATCGGGAAAGGGATACAGGGAGGGTTTTCTGTTAGCCTGCACCTGAAAGGGTGCTGAAAGGGAAGCGGGGGGCCAAGGGGACAGTGGCTCTCATGCCAGGCTCCCTGCATTTCTCAGGCTGCCTTACATGTCTCTCTCAGCTCAGGGACAGACGGAATGGAAGAAGGGGTAGGGAAAATGGTGGCAGTGGCAGGTTGCAGTTGCTGTTCTTTCATCACTTTCTTAATTAATTCTTTATGAATTAAGAGGAACACCGGGATAAACTTAGGTGCCTTTTTTTCTCCCTGTTCTACTCTAGGTGTTGTCATCCAACTTTTTCCCAATCAGAGACAGAACTTACATTCTGCTGTGTAAACTGAGGCAGATGAAAAGACAACCACTGAGCGAACTGCTTCAATTTCCCCTTAGAGACTTTAACATTCCCACCATTTAAGGTATCTAGGGCTTGGGAATAAATGCCTCTTTCCTGCGGAGAGAGCTTAGAACCCATTTTTGATGTTAAAATACAATCTGCACAGTTTCAATCTATCTCCATTTGCAGCAAATACAAACTAAAACCAAAAGCACAACAGCCAGACTTAGGAAAGGGTTCTGTCATGGGTTAGCACTGGCCAGATGTTAGTGCACCCATGAATATATGTTTTTTCTCTAACAACTCCTGTGGGATGTGATCAGGAACAGAGCAGAGCAGGCTTAAATCTTGAAAACAAAAAAAAAAAAACCCACCAAAACTTTATTAATTACATAAGAACAGGGACAGAAATACTCTTAAACACACACAGAGACAGAAATAAAAACTTCTTAGAACATTTCTTCTCCCAGTTTCTACCTCCCCACCCATCACTCTTCAAAGACCAACTCTTGGGTTTTAGATTAAACAATCACCACTCAAAAACAAACTAATCTTCAATTCAGCAAGGGAGAGAGGAGTCTCTCTCGCACCACAGACTGTTCCTCAGAACACACGGGTCCACCCCTTATGTGTTTCCATGTCACCCATAGCACTGCCCGGAGAAGTCTGCTAAGGTGACACTCTCTTTTTCCTATGTCCAGCGCTCTCACCGCTGTCTCATAGGCCAAAACTACATACAGGGCTTTTTTAAGGATGCTGCATGCCGAGCTCTCCCCTTTTCACCCAGGGGCCGGGGTTCCAGGAGCAGGTCTGCCCTGAGGGCAGAGGGCGCCACCTCACCCTCCCCCTCTCTTCTCTGCTTGCTCCAACTCTTCAAGTGCCAGTCACTGTAGCAAAAGCAAGGGGCAGCTGCATCCACCCAAAAATGCAGTTTATGTTCAAAAGAGACTCAAGTTCAGTCCATGGCTGACATTATGCAAGAAAAGTCCAGCTCCAAGGCTACTCCTCTCATTCTTCCATCGAGTTCCTTCTAATCATGCTTTATCATCTCGGTCCCAGGCCGCTGCCCTCTCTCCGAAAACCACCAGTCATGAGAATCAATGTCTAAGAAAAGTTTCTTTCTGCTAAGCAAGGGTTAACAGTTTCTTCTCGGCAGGGTGCAGGCTGAGGCACTCCCAGGCTTCGCAAACCCCCACGTGGCTGGGCAACTTCTCCCAGAGTTTGGGGGGAAGGAGGGGGGTGAGCACACACAGCAGGCACTTCCACAGTTTTCCACCCCTCCATCCTGGACGGGGCAGCTCAGTTCCAGTCCTGTCTCTTCTCTTCTCCCCCCCCCCGGGGGCTCCGGCTTACCTGAGCCGACCACATGTTTCCCCTCCCCCACCCAGCCTCGTGGCTGGGCAGGGGGGAAGGAGGCCGGAGACGTCTCTCTGCTGAAACCGGGATCTGAAAAAGAGGCCGAGCCCCCCAGACTCTTGCTTTTAACTCTTTGTGTCCTCAGAGGCGTGTCCAAACCTCTGAGTGACCAACCCAGGTGCCAGCAGAAAAGCTGATCACTGATTGGACTGCCCACATCTCCCTGGAAAAATTCACCTCCCCCCCCCAACCACGACAGGTTCACACTTTCTCCTCCCCTCAGCTCTTAGGTAAGAGGGACAAACGCATGTGTGGGGAAGCCCACAGCTTTTCAAATGCCACTGGCAGTTACACCGCACATGGCTGTTGGAGCTAGGGAAAACACAAAAAAATCATGGGTCTGTGCTGCCTGCACCAGTAGAAAAACACCTGCCACCCCCAGGACCTGCTGCTATCCGCCACGCCTAACCCTGCCACCCATGTAGGGTCACCCTTCCCTATAGCCAGAGTTCTGTGCTCCGTCGCCCCCACACACTCAGGGGTCACTTCAGGGTCCCCAGAGAGGAGCACTCACCACCCCCCCCCCCCTCAGGACCTAGGCTGGTCAGAACTGCTGCAAAGGAGTCCTTTGTCCTGGAACCAATCCGTCCTGGGTCTTGGATGAGTTTGCTGGTCCCATCCCTCACTGTTGTGTCATGCAAAATGTGACAGTTGTGACCAGGGCAGTCAACTTTTCAAAAGCTTATAAGATCCACAGGTAAGATCTACCAGTGGAAGTCCAGCTACGGTGTGGGATCTCAGACAGAATGGGAGGCCACCACCTTGGACGTTAACTTAGCAGGGTACCTGGCACCTGGGGTCAAGTCCTGGCTAGCTCTAGACCCCGGTGTGTTGCCCCAATAATAGACCAAAGGTAAAAGACAGAGGTGCTCTTTTTCTTCCTCGGGACCACAGGCCCACAGCTTTATTGTAGAACCCAAAGTCCAAGAAAAAGGAAAAGAGAAAGAAATCCACGTGGTGAGGGGTTTTAGGACTGGATAAATGGCAGGGGGAGGGGGGGGGAGGAGAGGAGGACAGGAACACCAACCAATTGGAGATTACCCAGGGAGGGGGACGGGGCATAGGGAGGAAGGGAATAGGGAATACCAAAACCCAGAGGGGGGTAAAGAATATATCATGTGCAAAACATAATAAAACAATTTTTTTGTGCAAATATGACAAACCACCCAGTGCAAAATAAAAACAAAAATGAACGAACTATTTAGTGCACTACAGTACTCTGGGAGCAGCTTCACTGTCTGCAGGGACAGCACAGAGGGCAGGAAGCCCCAAACCACAACATCCAGGGAAACCAATGTCAGTGCCAGGTACCGAGGGAGGCAGCACTGGGAACCAAGCCTGGCCTGTCACACACACGGAGGGCTGAGAAGGTTGATCCCAGTGAGGTTCTGTGCTCTGGAGCTCCTCAGCTGGGAACCTGTGAGACAAAAGGGGAATGGGCCCAGCCCTGGCCAAGCAGACCAGGAACCAGTGACAGGAGCCAGAGCTGGGCCAGTGTGTGCTGTAAGGGGTGAGTGCCAGGGAGTGGGGAAGGCTGCGCTGGGAGGGGATTTGTGCTGGGTCTTGGAGCCAGACTGGGAGTGGAGGTGTCCCTGGCCATGGTGTCATCTCCTGGGCTGTGTGAGGAATGTCCCAGTGAAGCTACTGGAGTGGGTGCAGGGACCCAGTGCCACAAATGGGTGTCGTGGAGAGGACCCAGTGCAGCAAGGGGGAGTGGCCTCAGGCTTGGGCTGGGGTATCAGGAGTTATCACCTGCTACCTTCACCTGTGCCAGCTTAGCCTTTTTCTCTTTTCTTCCTGCCCTTCTTCTCCCTTCCTCCCCAGAGAAGCTGTTGCTGCCCCATTCCTGGAAGTCTCTAAGGCCAGGCTGGGCACAACTTGGAGAAACCTGTGATGGTGGAAGGTGTCTCTGCCCATGGAAGGGGATGGATCTGGATGGGCTTTAGAGTCTCTTCCTATGAGGATTTAGGGAGATGGGAATGGTATGGGGATACCTTTCAGGTCTTTCTGATACCTCAAGGAGATCCAAGAAAGATGGAGAGAGACTTCAGAAGGACTGGAGTCCCAGGACACGGAGAATTGCTCCACGCTGACCCAGGGCAGGCTAGATGTGTTTTTTAGGCTCTTTTTTCCTGCTTTTTTTGCTCCCCTTGCACTTTGGGCCTTCTCAGCTGCCAGGCGGCACCATGGTGGCGGGGCGGCGTGTGGTGATGTCACGGCCATGCCCGGTGGGCCGATGTAGCAGCGGGAGCAGCACCGGGAACACTGGGAATGGCACCAGGAACTCTGGAGCAGCGGGAGTGGTACTGGCAGTGCCTGTAGCACTCAAACGGTGGCAGCGGGAACAGCGGAGCGCCACCATGGAGTACGTGAGCCCCGAGCAACTCGCCGGTTTCAGCAAGTACAAGGTAGCGGCGCTGACGGGGGCCGGGCTCGGGGCCTGGCACTGTGAGGGGGGCGCTGAGGGGCAGCCGGGTCTGTGAGGGGTGGCTGGGGCACAGTGGGGTGCATGGAGGAGGGGAAGCTCCAGTTGGGCCTGGGGCCCTTGGTGGGATCTTCAGAGGGGCTGTCGAGAGATCCAGGATGTGGAGGGAGTCCCAGTTTTTGGGGCAGAGGGAGATGCTGCAGTGAAGCCCAAGATTTAAAGGGAGTGAGGGGGGATTGTAGGGCGGTCCAAGATTTGCGAGGGTCTGCAGTGAGATCTGGGGGTTATAGATGTGTAATATGAAGATAGGCTCTTTGTCACGAGCCAAAGGATGGTCGTGATGGTTCGTTTTGATTTCAGAGTGCAAAAAGAGGCAATGAGGACTTAGTTCAAGTAAAATCATTTGTATCTTTATTGATACACACAATTATGCGATAGTAGAGAAGGGAAAAGGAGAGAGAGAAAAGGGGAAAAGGGGGGGGTAATAGCTACCGACTGACAGAAGTGAGTCCTCATGACGCTGGAAGCCAAGACCACCTTCACAGTCTTCATGGCACGCATCAATAGACCGTCGTGTCCGCCGGGGAGGGCCTCATAGTGTGAGTCGCAGGGGGAAGCTTTTATAGTCATCTCAGAAGCAGGGGGCACCTGGCCAATGCAGGCAGAAGTGGGGGGCACCTGGCCAACATGGGGGGAGCACCCAAGAGTCACTGTGAGGAGGCTCGTTGCTCTGGGAATCAGGTTTGGGACAAGCAGGTCTGGGCTTTGCGGCAAGTACAGCACAATCAGTCAGAGCAAACAATGCCTCCGCAAACACGGCCCAGGAACCGTGACAGTGTCTATTTTTCATGCACGGGGCTCTGAGGAAGGCATCTTGGTCCAATGGGTGCACCTGCAGGGAGAAACTTGGGTCCTGCCTCAGTCAGACCAGAACTCCTGTACTGCGGCCCAGGGTCCATGGGGGTCTCAGCCTCTGACAGTCGTGAGGCAGATGAGGGACCTTTGGATCCACTGTTACACTCTTGCAAATAGAAGATGAATATTTTGTGTATGTTAAGAGAAGCCTTGTTGATGTATGATTGTATGCTGGAGCCCAAGAAACTGAGAATCTCAGGCTTTCTTTTCTAAAAAACACTGACCCTCGAGAAGTACCACATCTGACTTGAGGTCTTGGAACAGGCTTCCAAAATTGAGTGATAGCACTGGGGTTGTCGGTCTATAGTTTGAATAGTTTTGTGTGATTTCACAGGGTGAAAAACCTAAATTTAAGATTTTAGCATATAGTAATATATGTGGGGCAAGATGGAAGACTTTGCGCATTGTTTGGGTCCTTCTTCTTCACCTTCTTCTTCCATTTTCTTCATGGGTTTGGGTGGTTTTCTGTAACTGTTTAATAAAGTCCCCGTTGCAGACTTCAAGTGATTAGTTATTGGGTTTAAAATAAAAATAATTTAGGTGGCATTTCATAATTGGATGGATTGTCCTTGGAAAGACATTGTAGAAATAGAGAGGAACTCCACTTTACCTCCATTCTCTAACTTGCTAGGTAGGGCTCACTACTCGTGAGGCTGTAATATAGATAAGAATCAATAAACACCAAGTCCAAACACAAAACTGTGACTCCTGTGTATTATTCCCAGCTCTCACACAAAGAAAAGAAGAAAACCTCACAGTTATATTATCATAGTTTGTTGTTTGGATACCCTCTGTTCTCCCCATGGTCTCCTTTCCCCCTCCTATATTGTTGCCACTGAACAGCCTTGGTTGCCAGGGACATGTGGAGGGAGGGTGTGTACATGTGCCCCTTGCATGGGGCAGTTGGGAATGGGGGAACACCTCACCTCCAATCAAGTTGCAAGAAGGTCTCCAGCAATGGACGGCAAGGAAGAATTGACTGGCAGAATTTGTGAGGGGTTAGGGTTGGCTGATGCAACACCAGGGGTATAAAACACAGAGCAGCCATTTTGTGCATCAGCCTCTGCCATGTGCAGCAGTCTGCCATGCTTCCATGGCCGTCCCTTTTTCATTATTCAGTCCTTTGTTGTGTTTGTTATGAACACACAAGTTAAACAGTTGTTAGTTGTAAAAGTATACGTGTGTATAAGTTTTCATTCCAACTCGCAACTTTGTACAGTTATGTTACAGCTGTAATGTTGTTAAAATATTGATAGTACTACATAATTATGACATCAGAACATTTTTCTGAGCCACAACTGGTGAGCATGGTTGATCAATGGTTCGATGCCTAGAAGAAACGATTGGTCAGGAATGACTTTTGATAAGGACCAATCAAATCCCAGCAGACGAGCCAGTCATACAAGGATCCGGAGCACACCAATCAGAAGAAGGACAGAGCATATAAAAAGGACTGACAGACTGTATTGGGGGTCACTCTCTGAAGGACGGTGTGTCCCGAAGGAGTGTCCAGTATACTGCTATACTCGTCAGCATTCTGGCTCATCGTAAAGGGCTTGAGACTAGCTCAGCACTTGTTCTCAGTGGTTAGTTTTAAATAAATAATTTGCCTTTTTTTTTTACAACATCGGAGTCACGGCCCTGTTTGTAACATGTTTGTTGAGGTTTAATAAACCTTTACAATTTAAAGGGAGTGGTTGTTTCTCACATGGAGTTTTGGGGTAGGGGGGTTTAAAGCAATGTGTGGGGTTTTAAGGGAATGCAGTGAGACCCTAAACCCGGGTTTGGAAGGGGTGGAAGAGGTGCAGTGAGCCCCAGGGTTTGATGGGTTTGCAGTGGTTTGGGGACAGGGGGTTGGTGCTGCAGTGAGACCTGGGATGGCGTCAGGGGGCTGCAGGGGAACCTGGAATTTGGGGACAGGGTGTTGAAGGGAAACCTGGGTTTTGGGGTGAGGCTTCGGTGAGACATTGGGGGGTAAGGGCAGGAGGAGCTCTGCAGTAAGACCTCAGTTTGGGGGTGGTTGCAGGGAAACACAGGGTTTGGGGGAATGGCTACAATGAGACCCGAGGTTTGTGGGTTGGAGGGCTGCAGAGAGACCCAGGGTTTTGTGTCAGGGGAATTGCAGTGAGTGAGAGCTGGGATTTGAGGGGCTGTGGGAGCAGTGAGGACCAGTGTGGTGAAGATTGTAATGTGTGCAACATGGGATCCCTCTTGCTGGAATGATCAGGGTGTGACTGGGAGCTTCTCCTCCTCCTGGGCTGGGGTCCAGGGAGGCAGTGATGACTTGTTCCCACACACAGCAATCTCTGGGGCTGTGCCCCCCATGAAGGGACTGCAAAGAGGGCTGTGGGTTTCCTGGGAGCAGCGCAATCTCAGGAACGGCCTCCATGGAGCTCAGAAATGCCGTGCTTCTGCCCTGTGGGAGCTCTGTGCTGTCACACCCATGGAACCCACATCGTTCATGTCTCCTCATGCCAAGCTGCATCTTGTTCAAAGTGCTGGGAATATTGGAAGGAAGCACTGGAAGCACAGGCCCTGCTCTAGCATTTAAATCCCCAGGAGCTGATTTTGGGCCAAAGTAGGTGACATCCTTAACACAGTGGAACACTGGATGCTATGTTTACGTGGAGACGAGGGTGTTTCCATATTTGTTTCCTCTCCCACAACAGCAGTGAAGTTGAAAGGCATCACCTCACCTACTTTGATTTGCACTTGTTGTGGGACCCATCAGGTGGGCCCACATTCCAGTCGTCCTTCCAGGGTGGCTCATGGGGTTTCATTTAAGAGTGTGGGACAATCAGAACAAGTCTGAGGCCTTCAGGGGGCAAAGCTCCTCCTGGGTTTGTCCATGGGGGCCAGGGTGACCATGGGTTCTTCACACTCCTCTTGCACCCTGGTGATGTGGAGACAAATGGACTTGGGAGAGTGACTTGGAAGGATGTGTCAGAGTGCACGAGATTCCCTGTGGAAGGCTGGCTGTGTGGGGATTCATCAGGAAAATTTCTGCCTGTTTAGAAAGGCCGTGAACAGCCATGGGTTTGTGTGGGTGCTGGAGAAAGGTAATCAAAACAGTCATCTGTGAGCCAGGCCTCCCAAAGGGAGTGGGTTTGCACCCACAAAGACAATTGTTTTGCTCCAAGAGGGAGACTGTTGGATGTTCAGCCTGGTTCCTGTCATGCTGGAAGGATTGGTGGGGTTGCTGCCGTCCCTCTCAGCACCTGTGCAGGGACAAGGCAGGCTCCAGCTTCAACACCTTTCTGGATTGTGTGGCAGGGACCAGAAGTGTTCCCAGGTTATTTCCTGAAGACACCTCTGACAGAAATGCTGCTGCAGTTAAATCTGGGAGCAGCAGACTGAAAGGCACCAGGGTCGAGGAGGAAGGTCCCACACAGCACAAAAAGCATCAGCGGCTCACTGTCCCCAGTTAGGCACTGGTGGGGTGTTCCTGGCTTTGGCTTTGGGGCCACAGGGCTGGAATGTGGGAGCAGAAAGCAGTGCTCTGATGAAGCTGTGTCCTGAGGACAGGAGGAGCTTTGCCCCAGAACCTGTGGTTTTATTGAGTCACTGGAGGCTTTCACAGGAATGAGTGGGTTCACTTAGTGATCCAGGAGCACCATCCGTGCCCCAATTGTGTCTCGGCCCTGCTGCCTTCCTTGCTTTCTCTGTGTCTTCTTTCCTTGGGGAGCTTTGTTCCTGGCTATTTTAGTTTTGGGAAAGTGGCTGATCCAGCACAAATCTCGGTACTGGCTCATGTATTGCAGCCTTGATTTAGGCATTGAGGCTTGGTGTGCTCTGCCCTTTGCAGCTTCCAAAGCTGGGTTACCTTGTCACATTCACAAATGGGGCTGGAAGGAACCTTAAAGCTCATCCAGGGCCACCCCCTGCCATAGGCAGGGACACCTTCCACTATCCCAGGTTGCTCCAAGCACTATCCAACCTGGCCTTCCTCGTAAACTTCCCCTCTGCCAGGGCCTCCCCACACTCCCTCCCATATTAGGGAGGGAACAATTCCTCCCTAATATCCCATCTATCCCTGAGAAGATGTGGCTGCATCTGGGTCCCCTGGCACAGGGGAAGTTTGGATAGTGCTTGGAGCAACCTGGGATAGTGGAAGGTGTCCCTATCTTGGAATGGGGCAGCTACTGCTTCTCTGACAACTGTCCCAGCCTCTCACAACTCTCCAGGGAAGAATTCCTTCTCAGTATCTCATGTAACCCTTCCCTCTGGCATGGGAAGCCATTCCACCCTTGTCCTGTCTCTCCAGACCTTTCTCCAAACACCCTCTCCTCCTTCTTTTAAATGTATGCATATCTAGCTTACACAGTTTACAAAATTATTAGTGGCAGTCAGCACTGGAGTTAAGGGTCAGAGATCTGCAACAGTTTTAACTTTTTAACTGTGAGGCAACTCAAACCACAGCTGCTGTGGAATTTGGATCGTAATTCAATCATCTGACTCCAAAAGAGGCGTTCCACTGTCACATACTGTTACAGTAAAACGCCTGATTTCCTGGAATTGCTACGCTGCCTCTGGGACAGAAAGAGCCGCACCCAGTCCAGAGCCAGGGCCTTAGGAGGGGCTGTGCTGGGCTTCTCCCATCCCAGGAGCTGCGGGACACCGAGGGAGAAGGTAGGGCCCTGCGGATGAGCTGCGGGGCCGGCAGCAGCAGCGAGCGGGATCTTGTCGCTCTCCTGCCTCCTGTTGCCGCTGTTTTGGCACGGCTGGGGACATGGCAGGGCAGGAGAAGAGGGGTCTGAGGGCAGGGGAGGGCGGTGTCTGCTCCTCCGTGGGCTGCAGAAAGCCGCCTTTGCTGGCAGCCGCTTTGGGGGAGCTCGGGGGAGCCGTGTGCGCTGCGGGGCTGAGCTGGGAGAGGGGCCGGGGTCAGAGGGGTGGGAGAGGAGCGGAGAGGGAAGGAGGAGGGATGCGGGGGCATGGAGGGGCAGAGCGAAGTCTGCAGAGGCGCAGAGCCTGTCCCGAGAGCTGGCGGCGGGGCTGGCCGGGCACAGATCCCTTGCGGAGCCCCTTCCCTGCCGCCAGCCCGTGCCCGGCCGGGAAAAGCTCCCGCAGGCGGGCCCCACCCTGCCCGGCCCGGGCACCCCCAGCCCCGCGGTGGAGCCGGACGGCTGCGCTCCCGGAAGGCAGGAGCCATGGGCGATCATTGCTTTTCCTCCCCATGCAGGGAGGGTGAAATTCAACTCTCTTACAGTCTCAGCGTCAGCACTCAGAGCGCTCTGCTTCCTGGGACAGTCTCTCAAAGGCACCAGCACCCCCACAGCCCCTTTCTCTGGGGCAGGGCTGGGGAAAACACTCTCGGGGGGCTGTTCGCATGAAATGGGGCGGAGTCATTCCCATGGCAGGTCCTGTTGCCCGCCTTGTTGCTTCCCTCGTTTGATTGCCAGGAGGAACTGGATCCCGAGTTATGCCCTGAATGTGCTTAGTGCCTCTCTGCGGGCACTGACACTGGCACATGGGGCTTTTTCCCTGTTTCTGAGGAAAATGGGAAGCCGTGCAGGGACTGCCAAGGGTGCCTGGGGGCACGTTCTGGGTGTGGCTGGGCTGGAGTTCATGTTGTCCAGGGCAGCCCCTGACTCCTGAGACTGAACCAGTGCTGGGAGTGCTCCGGTGGGAGAGAACTTATTAGGGGACAGGGCTGGGACAAGTGGCTCAAGTGGAGAAGCTGCAGCAGTGACCCTGAGCCTGCAGTTCCCTTCCTGAGCAGCCATCCTGCACTGGGACTCTGCTGGTCTGGGAGCAGCTGGACATGTGCCCAAAGAAAACAATTGGTGTCTGAAGTCCCTCCTGTGCTCTGCCAGCACACCCAGCTTTGCTCCTCTGCTGAGCTGCCCTTATCTCGAGCCAGTGGCTTTTCCTGCTTCTGCTGTCCCCCTCCTGTCCCCATCCTGCTGGTGGGAGCACACGAGCTGCAGGTGGGGCTCAGTGGCTGCTGGGATCCAAACCCAGAGCTGCTTCTCCCCCCTCTGCGGGGCCCTGAGCTTGCCCCCATCAGCAGCTGTGTGATGTGGGCAGTGCTGGGACGGGACCCGTGCTGCCCCATTCTCAGGGCTGTTCCCCTGGCTCTGCCCCTCCACTCCTTGTCTGCTGCCCCAAGAGCACAGATGTTCCCTGGACAGCCTCTCACCCATCAGCACCCTCAAGTCCTTCTCCTCACAGCTGCTCTCAATCCCTGCTCTTCCCAGCTTGTGTCTGTGCCTGGCATTGCCTGCACCCAGGGCCAGCACCTGCACTTGGCCTTGTTGACCTTCAGGGGCTTTGCTCTGTCCCACCCCTCCAGCATGTCCAGCTTCCTTCTGCTGGGGGAACATGGATGTAGGTCCCAGGTGAAACCCTGCTCTGGTCACCTCCCCACAAGAGCCCTGAGTAGTCTTTGCTGCCTGGGCAATCTCCAGTGGAGGAGAAGGATTGGCCTCCAGTGCTCCTTGGAAGTAAACCTCCACATTGATGGGTGGCAATCCATCAATGTGGAGGTTCTCCTCTCCTGACAGTCTGGTCTTTTCCTGACCATCTGGTCTTTTCCTTTAGGATTTCAGGCCTTTTCTTCGGACTGATACTCTTGTTGGCGCAACTGGTGTATCTGCTATGAGGTGAGTGAGGGGAATCAGAGCCCAGAGCCCTTGCACAGATTGCCCAAATCTGCAGGGATTCCCGAGGGAAAGCTGTCCCTGAAGGCTCTGGAAGGATGCAGGAGCCCTCATGTCTATACCTGAGTCCAAGCCCCTGGGATCAGTGCCTGTGCTGCTAAGAGTCTTGTGGCCTTGGTGGGGTGCAAGCTGAGTGCTTGGGAAGGTTTTGTGCACGGAATAAATCTCTCCAGTATCCAGCTGAACAATGCACACTGGGACAGTTCTCGGGGTTGTGTGACAGTGTCAAAACCCCCAAAGGTTTAAAGGCAGGTGTGCAATGAGAGCGCCAGCTTTGCTAGGGTGAGAACATGGAATCATGGAATGGCCTGAGGTCAAAGGTGTTTTGCCAGGGGGCAGGGTCTGCAGAAAAGACACAAACACCAACTTAAGGTGCAATTTACTGTAATGCAAAACTGCAAAGAATGACCAAGGGATGAGTTCAGCAATGCACCCAATTATTACTACAAAGATTTCCTGTACTGATTAACAAAGATACATCTCCAGTTACCCTCAGACTTTACCATCCTCCAGATGCACACATCAGCTGGGGAGGCCCTCCTGGTAACTGGGAATTCCTGTGGTGCTTCCACCTGAAGGCAGGGAGGCTCCAACCTCGCTGTGGGAGAGCTCAGCTTTTATAGCATTGCATACACAAGCTGACATCACTTCCAGTGCAGGAACATCTGGTTTCATTCTGTTCTTGGGTTATTCCTGAAGCCTGGCCAGGGATCAAGGGGGAACCAAGGAAATTGTCTTTGATCCTACAGCCCCAAGCAAGGCCACGTATCTGAATTTTAAATATGGAAAAGTAAATGCATGTTTTGCCAATGAAGGGATACATAGATCATATTGCCAATGACAGTTTGCCAGTTAATGAATATATCTAAAGTTTAGATTCATCTAGAGGTCAACTTTGGCTCAGGACTTGTTCTGGCCTCAGTCAGGGCCTGTTCTTCAGGCCTTAGTACTTCAGAAGGGACACACAGGGATCCTGGGAGAGGCAGGACAGAAAGCTTTACTGAAATGCAAGAAGCTCAGGTTTACTATCTGTCCTTGGTCAACTGCGTGACTTAATGTGTTATAAAAGGAAATTCAGTGTGACAAGAAGGACTTGTCCCTCCTAAGCCACTGTATCGGTGTTGACCCATGACTGACTTGTCCTTCTGGAATTTTTCAATCAAAAGTGACCAGCACTGATGGACCCCAGCACCTTTCAGAGCTGTTTCCATGGGCCCTCTGTAACTGGCCCCTGAGCAGCCTGAGCTCTGCCTTTACCATGGCCAGGGTTGAAGGCTTGATGCACAAGGACAAAATACCTTTCAATTGATTTAGCTAAAAGGGGATGTTTATGTCAGTGCTGGGCCCATGTGGTATAGCTCCCAAAGGCATGAGCAACCTTCCACGGCTTTAGCTCTGTATTTATTCACAAAAAACATGCGTATTCCAAAACGCCTACCCATATTCATCACCTGTCTCCGCCCATTCTCCACTTGGTACTAAAATTAGTTGCATACTCATTGCAGCTGCGTAGTCTTCCTCCTTTTTGAGTCAGTGGTGGCAGAAAATGAGTTGGAAGGCTGCATGAGGAAGTAAGGAATGTCTTCCTTGCTTACTAAACTTTTCACCTTCATCCCATTGCTATGACTACCTGACCTGCTGATCCCTTCATTCTGGTCTTTATTAGTTTTAGTGTCAAAACTGAGGAGGTATAGGTTTTTCTTGGCTGGCTCTGAGTGATTCTCAATGTATATCAATTTCCCTTAATGAAAGTTGGGACTCTAAACTTGGGGCTGGAGACAGAGCAACGCAGGTCCGACCAATATGGTTATAACATACGTTCTCCCCTTTATTCACGAAATGGCTGGTTTTATACTGTACAGAATAGTTTACAGTAGCAGGTGCATTTCTATTGGCATGCAGCATGAACAAGTATGTAAGCTATCACAGTTTAAGGCAGCGACCGTATTTCCATCCTAACTATCCTAGCTAAAGCATGTACACACCTGAAGTGAATTTCTAACTGCGCCACAGGTTTATCTACTTCTAGGCAGGCCAAAATCTGAGGCCTTGCAGGCCAGAATCTGAGGCCTAGTTTGGGATAGCTCAACCTTTATTTTATAAGTCATCCTGCTCTTGCTACCTTTGCCCGTTTTTCTTTTGAGCTATCCCAACTGGGTCTGTGGCACGGCTGGCTACTTTTGTATACACTGTTACAAGCAAAGCACTATTTGATTCACTCAGAAAAACCCCAAGATCCCAGCCATTAAATGCATAAGATAAAAGCACAGTATTCAGTCCTTGCCATTCATCCATACACAGGTTCTAAATTTAAAGTCTCAAAATCGTCTGCGGTCTCTTCTTCCTCACTGCCTGGTGATGTATCACGACTGCAGGCTTCTCTGTTGTTACTGGGATAGTCGAGGTTGCCTCTTTTAACGCAGCTGCAATGATGTGTCCTTGTTGCTCTATAGCATTTTGCATGGCTGCTGTGAATGCTGCTGTCTCGTTGTCTTGTTCAGCTCTGGCAGCTCTTACTAGCATCTCATTGACTCCACAGCTTTGAAGAAGGGAAGTTAAAACAGTCTTGGTATGTGAGTTGGTATTCTCAAAGGCAAGGGAACGAAACAGATGTTCTTGCATACTAATGAAAGTAAAATGTAATTATCAAATCATTTTTGCTATTACCTCAGAGACTGCAAACTGCTGAAACTTTCTTTTAGTGAAGATCTTGATAGCTTTTCCCGGGCAAGGATACCAGGTTTCACCTCAAAGTTGATTCAGCTGTTATATTAATAGGATCAAATTGCTAAGTTAAGATAACTTGCATATTATTTTTTGGAGCAGAAGCCTCTGGGCCTTGTTGGCAAACATCTGTCCAAGTTAAGATCAGAGTCTGGCCAGGACTCAAACTTTAAGTTGGAGTGATTCTCTCTAGGATATCCTTTAAATATAACTTCTAATAACAATAAACATAAAATGCCTAAAATACAGCAAACTGTTATAATATCTTTACACAAAAAAAAGTACTTAAAATGAAACTTAAGGAAAAATTCTGACTTGCACTTAACAATACAACTACATTTTTTAACAACAGCATTTACAAAATGCTTAAATGGCTAAAAAAAAATAGAAAAATTCAAATGACAAATGCCTTTTGAAAAACCCTATAAACAAATGACAAAGCATAAAAACTTAACTTTAATATCAACTTACAAGTACTATTAATTTTTATATATTTTTTCATATTATATGATTAATATATTAATACTTAACATGTCAACAAATTGTATTTCATGACTCTCATACACTTATGAATTTAAAATGAAACACAAAAGACTAAAACAATTCGTAACTAAGAATAAAATCAAAGATCTAACAAATTGTATCTTCTCTTCAAATTTTATTTATTAATGTTCTATCATCATCATTTCAAATGAAACTGTTTCATTTTTAAAGAAAAATAACTAAACTTTGCAAATTAACCAAGCATACCTTTTATAAATTGTAAATCACCTTTTAAATCAACTAATATTTAAATCTAATGCCAACAAATCTTAATAAAAAATTTACAACTTACAGTAATCTTATAAAATCTATATGCAGCAAATCAATATAAATTCATTACTAATTAAACTTCTTGAAACTTAAATATAAACTTAACTTAAACTCATCAGGGCCCAAATCTTAACAATAAACTTTAAAATTATATATTTAGTAATATGTAACTCAAACTAAACCACACAAAAATGAATCTTAACAACATCAAAATGTAAAAACATATCTCAGCCTTACACAATGAATAACTCTGGCTAAAAGCTCATTTTCATTTCATTTTCTATTTTATCTTCTTTCTGATAAAATGTTCCTTTCTCACACTGTGTTTCCCACACAATGATGGATTGCTCCACAACAGAGGGATGAATGATTGTATTTTCTTCTTCTGGTCTTTTCTTACAATGTCCACTTGCTGTTCTGTTGAAACACTTGTTGAAGTGCTGTGAGAATTTCTTCGCTTGGGCTTGGAGGATCTTATCAACCTGAAATATGTCCACTTTTCTGTATGTTTTCATCATCTCTGCTTAACAATCCTGGAAGCTCCTCGGGCATTGGCATAACATAGGGTCGAGTTACAATGACTTGATTGCTTTCAAAGATGATACTGACAGGGTCTGCACTCATTGAGGGGACACTCATGCTGCCCACCCTCACCGCATGGGGGTAGGGAGATCGCAGGGACCAATCTGACAGCCAGTGCAATTGATTTATAGTAGAAGTGTTCACACCCGTGTTGAAAAGTAGTGATAGGGTGACAAATTGCGTTGATACAGGCTGTGGGGGTGCAGTGGCTTTAGATCAATCCGAGTCTGGATTCTTGAAGGCTGACACAGGCGCAGCCATGTTTGTTTTGATCACATGTGCTGATGATGTCAGCTCTTGTTCCAGCAAGGAGAAGGCTGACACCGCCCCGCTCTCAGCACCGCCCTGAACTCTGCCTCTTTGCTGCGTCACCTGTGCCCACCTCGCTCCGCCTTCGGCCCCGCCTGCCTCCTCGTCTTTCACTACACCCCCTGAGTCCAGTGGCCGAGATGCTTCCTGGTTGCTTTCATTCTCCCCAGGAGCTGGTAAAGGCACTTCCTGCTTTCGGACCATGCGGTACGCTGCATCTACCATTCCACGCAGAGAGGGGCAAAGCGGAGCTGCATTGTCACTTAGGGAATGCATGGAATTTATACTGAAGAACCTGGCTATTTTAGATAGTTTTTTCAGTTCTTTTGGCTTGGAGAGGGAGACCCCTGAGTCATAGGGACCGGGAGTCATTTTTTCTAAGACTAAGATTGCGGCTTTGCATTTTGCAGCGACTGTTTGCAAGGTATTTATTACTTTTTTTCAAATCACGCCTAATTCTGAGCAAATCTTTGCTTCTTTCCCTTGTGAAACAACAGAGTCCCATAATAATTCACTTATTTCCTTCCATCCTGCTTCACTAAAACGAAGCAATGGCTGGTTTAACTTTCTTTTCTTCCGAACCCGTAGTGTTAACTGTCTCATATTAGCTTCTTTGATCTTTTCACCCCTTTTTGAGGCAATCGTAGCTAAAAGCTGCAACACTGCCCCATAGTGTTTTTCCATGCTTTTAAAATTCTTTGCTTTAACTTGTGGTCTTTGTTTACCTTCCCCACAGCGTGTCGCTGTTCTCCTTCAGGTGAAATCAGGCAACAAGCGTTCTCCAACTCCCCGCCCTGTAAGTTCAGGAATGTTCGTGTGTTCAGACCAAATCCAGATACATCAAACAAACTCCAAAATGGCAGGGACTTCCAGCATTTAAACTCCGCATCAAAGCATAATAAAACCAAATAAAATCCGTATTAAAACGTCCAAGTATCTGCATTAAAGCAAAAAATAAAAAACAAAAACAGGTCCCAGTTCCAGGCGCCAAATGAAAGTTGGGACTCTAAACTTGGGGTTGAAGACAGAGCAACGCAGGTCCGACCAATATGGTTATAACATACGTTCTCCCCTTTATTCACGAAATGGCTGGTTTTATACTGTACAGAATAGTTTACAGTAGCAGGTGCATTTCTATTGGCATGCAGCGTGAACAAGTATGTAAGCTATCACAGTTTAAGGCAGCGACCGTATTTCCATCCTGACTATCCTAGCTAAAGCATGTACACACCTTAAGTGAATTTCTAACTGCGCCACAGGTTTATCTACTTCTAGGCAGGCCAAAATCTGAGGCCTTGCAGGCCAGAATCTGAGGCCTAGTTTGGGATAGCTCAACCTTTATTTTATAAGTCATCCTGCTCTTGCTACACCTTAAATGTTTCCATATGTGCATTGGCCCCACTGTGGCTGACTCTGAATGTTATCATATGTAAACTATTCTAGGCAACTTCTAATCTTACATTTCATTCCTAACTCCTCGTTTCTAAATCCTTCTAGTCTATTTCTTTAAGCCTGGTGTTATAAATAGGGCCAGGAGACACTCCTCCTTTTTGAAAGGCTTTTATTGAAAACAGACTGGATGGGGGGGGGGCCCAAGGGGTCGAGCACACCACTACTGCTCCCACGGATGACAAAGACGAGGAGGTGTTCAGCTTTGCTCTGCCACAGGAATCCTCAGGAAGGCACTTTGGGGGCTTGTTGTCCAGGGGTGTCTTGCAGATGGAGAACTATTCAGGTCACGGCAACCAGATGAAGTTGCCCTGGTTAGTAGTCTTACTGCTGCGCCAGTCTAGGGGCATTACCTTCCGTCCTGAATTTTGCTCTGGCTCATTTCTTTAAGAGTCTTTTTACTCTTAAATAGTACCCAGTGTTCCAGTGTTCTTCTCTATTTGCATATTGGGCGTCATTTTAAAGAGCAGTGGAGGCAGTTCCCCAGGAGACAAGGGATACAAGAACAATGTAACTAAAAGGCAGGGACACATAGGCTATACCATAACAGGGTAATTGAAACAATTGACCAGGAGTACCAGAATTGGGTAATTAAAAAATAAATTGGGGATACTGAAATGGGGTGATTAAAACAATTGATCAGGGATACAGAAACAGGGTAATTAACAGTAGGTGATTAGAACAGTTAATTAACATCAACTTCTTTAAGCATGTTAGCATAGGAACTTGCTCCTTATAAACCCCTCTGTTTCTTCAATGGGGCTTAGGCCTGCATCAATTAAGACTTTTTAGGTTCTCTGAGGTACAGCTTAATAACTGATACTTCGATGTTTTCAGGTGTTTTATGACTTTTTGATTGTGTATTCGCAGCAAAATTAGATTTCCTTTACAGGACAACTTCTAAGCAGCTACTGCCCATAAGTGGCAATGGTTTCGTGACATCTGATAAACAGGAGAGGTTGACACAATTTAAAACTTGAATCAGTATGGAATTGCATCAGTGACGTCCTTTCTCCTCCTTTGTAGAGGGGATGGCACATGGGCCTTCTCGGTCTAGTAGAGGCCCTCCCAGGAGTCCAGTATAAGTCCTCCTCCCCCATATTCTAGGCGGGAAGTGAATTCACCTGGTCTTGCCTCCTGTTATCTTTCCTTTTTCGGGGGAGAGTTCATCTGTCTTGATGCAGAGTCTTTTTTATTTCTTTCTTTCTAGTGTCAGGTCTCTCTATAGTTGCCCTACTAATTTACTTCTCCCTCGGGGGTGTTCTCTGAGGGATTGACTTAAATTAGCCTCAGGGTTAGTCTAAGACAGGGGTACTTTAACCCTTTTAACTAGATAACTACAGCTTTTGAGTCTTGCATTATTAAGACTACGCAAAACTTAGGACTTATAGGGACTTTCAATTGAAAATTAATCATGATAGAAAAACCTAGAACTTATCTGTCTAAAAAAATATGGAAGGCTCTTTCAGTGTGAGAATGAAATCCCCATACATAATCTTTTTAATAACTATAAATTATGATAATAAATAAATGTTATGCTAATATGCTACATAATCAATACATATAAATATAATTATTGAATATTTGCAAAATTTGAAACAAACTTTCATCAGACGGAAGTAAATCAATGTCACTTTCCATGTAGTTTGGGGACACCTCTTTGAGGATATCATTTATTACATCAAGCTCTAGATCTTGACTGTATGAATTATGTTTTTCACTTGTCATTGCTGCCTGTGCCACACTGACCTCCTGGGATACGATCATTGCCACATCACTGTGCACTGTTCTCATACATTGATCCTCAGCAATTGAAGTGGGAGGCAATAATTCTGCCAGTAGTTCATCAATGTTATCACAGTCAGTGTCTCTTGGAAAATTATCTGTCTTACTTTCATAATTATTACTCGGGACATTGATTCGATACTGCAATTCATTGTGATTTTGAAATTCAGTCTGAGGAGAGGTGTTTACAAATTTTTCCTCTTTCATCTGTTCTTCTGCTCATCTGTCTAGTAAAGCTAGCTTCTTCCCCTTTGCATTAAGGTTCTTTAGCTGTCTTAGACTAATTCCCTCCCATGGCCAAATTTCTGACATTTGAGTATTCCCACAAACCCAACAATTGGTTAAATTCAATTCCCTACTGATCCTCTCAATCAAACCTATGAATAAATTTTTCCCCGGGGGTATTTCCAAATCATCTTTTCCTTTGGTCACTATGATTAATTGTTTCTCTTTTATTACATCTATTTGTTCCTTCTGATTTGCTTCATGTTCAAAACAGAACCAGGTTTCTCCCATAGGGCGTGCCCCGAGTAAGCGCTGCCTAAATAGGGCTGTATTCCTTGCAATCCAATAGACCTTTCCGTCCTCATGACAAGTGGTTATTTGTGAATAATTAAAACAATTGGGGTTTATGTTGGTGTGGACTCTTATTAGCGACCTGAGATATTCCCTGTCATAGAGGGGGTGATAGCATTGGTGTATGCATTCTCTCTTCCCTCTATGGTGCTTGCAAACAGGGCTGTCATTAGCCTTCCCAAGAGTCCGGTATGAACCATTCTTTTTGGTCTCACCCGGTCTTGCCTCTCGGAGATGGGGAATTCTTTGGGGTATGTATCCGAGTCTTCCTTATTCCCCATTTTTATTAATTTCAGTGGCCCTTGGGCAATGATCTATGGGAGATTTCGTCTGCATGGAGATGGGGATTTTTGAGAGCGGTGTTTTCTAATTAAACTTTCCAAAAAAACCTTTACGAACCTACAACAACAATTACAAAAACATCAACAATAATCCCTGAAATTTCTTAACCAACTTCCTTAACAAATATGTCAGTCTCCAACTGATTTGTCTACCTGTGATAAGTCTCTCATCTAATCTCTGGTTTTTTCTTCAAGCTCTGTCTAATAATTTTTATTCCTATTTAATTCATTAAATTTATAGCAAAAAACTTAACGTGATTGCTAAGTCATGCTTTATAAAAACACATCAGGCGGGAATCACTAAAACCCCTTGATAACATTTAACTGATACTGACCGTCTTTTAATATTAAAATCTCAAACAAATTTCATCATGGAAGGAACTGACTAACATTACTTTTATTTACGAACTTGCTCTCCATCACTAAACCATGGATACTGTCCTTCTGCAGGGCCCTTGCAAGAAGGCAATAGACAGGGTTTAATGAGTGGATCATGTGCTAAAAGGATTGAAGGGAATCAGGGGAACGGTAGCGACCTGCATTTTCAAGTTTCTGCGGGATTCTTCCTTCAATCTATTCAGCAGAGCAAAACAATCAGGATACAAAGGTCTGGTTCAACAAACAGAGCTGGCATTTATAAGGCCTCTATAAATTCATTTAATTGAGAAATAATGATAGAGATCATCATTATCATAACACATATATGTTAAATGTATATATAATAGATATAATGAATATAATAAAATGTAATAGATATAAACATGATAATAGCAAAAATCCAAGGGAACGCTGGGTGGGGTACGAATAAGGAGGTCGACAGGGAAATTGCACAGTTGCCATCAGAAAATGTACAAAACCAATTTCTTCCAATAGACTAATCTGAGAAGTAAGGCAAAAGAAACAGGGAAATGAATTTTAATGATGGCTGTTATATTTGACTTGCATGGCCATTTACTAACACTTGCTACAGAACAAGATTATTAAAGAGAAGGAGTGTAATCACTGTGATTTTTTCTCACAAGTTTTCTTTCCTTTGGGTCATACAATCTCAAGGTTCAAAAAGGCTTCCATAGGGGTTTGGAAGGACCAAAACTTTTTGGGATATCTCTCCAGAAATTAAATGCTAAGGGTTGAACCGCAACCAAAGGGGGAAACTTTGCTTCAAAAAGGGAAGTGAGAACATTAGGATTAAGCAAAGCATGACTAACTGGGCACAAGCAATTTGGTTGTTCCCCTTCCTTCTCTTGGCTGGGATCCAATCTAGGGTCTACCAGAGGCATTTTATGGCCACCGGGAGGTCTTAATTTTTTCTCTCTCTCCTATATTTGCATTCTTGCAGTCCTGACTATCCTAACCTCCTCTGAGCTGGACAAGATATTAAGGATGGACTTTAGCTCACCCCATGTATATATGTTTGGGCCTAAAAACTGATCCACCTGATTTGATACCACCAATGGGTCCTCCACTAGATTTCTCAGTTCCTTTTTAAATCCTCAGACTTCAGAGACTGTCAATGGGGCATTTACAAACCCTACCCCCTCCGGCCACTCTACCCATAGGGACATCCCTAAGGGGAAAGAGCTTCTCTATTTTGGCTGTCTTAGACCTGGTATAACAATATGGGCTTTCCGTGAGATCCCTGTTCTCGGGATGAGCAGGAGGTACAGGGGTGTTTTGTTTATCAGAAGAAGTTGCACTACCTGAATACAAGCTCAGCTCCCAGTTGGGAGGATGCAAAGGGATAACATTGAGTGAGGGAGCAGGGACTAAGCTCGTAGCATGGGACATGGGAGATGGGGTCAAGGTAATTGGCTGAGAAGGTATGGACGGGACTGAAGGAACTGAGGGTGTGACTGGGTTAGGGGGAGCGGTGGTGGGGAGAACTGGTGTAGGAAAGGGAACCAAACTTGGGGCATGACTATTAGGAGGAGGGGGTAGTGGAATTGCTGTAGTAGGAGGAGGGGGTACTGCTGTGGAGGAGGGAGTAGTTGGGGGCTTTGAAGGAATAGGTACCAGGGGCTGAACAGGGGAGGTTGAGGGATGAGCTGGGGTAACTAAGGGCAGAACTGGGGGAACTGGCAGACGACCTGGGGCACTGCTGGGTAATCATTGGGAGGAAGAGGAGGAGGTAGATAATCTAGAAGGTCCCACCTATCATTGACTCCTTCCCTCTCATTCCCTTTTTTCTTCTCTTGTAATTTGCATATTCTCATAGCCTCGTTGCCTGCAGCGTTCTCTTGCCAACAGGCCGCATAGGATAGTTCATCTGGGTCAGGATTCCCTCGGGCTCTCAAATGTTGGTTTAATTGGGAACACATCCAAGGGTCTTGTGTTCCATACCATGGCCATTCCCTCTGCAGGTATAACTGGGGCCAAACTTCTATGTGATAAGGAATCATTTTAATCCAGTTTAGACCCTTTGTGGCCTCCTGGGAATCCCACTGATCTAACATTTGCCCAAGGAGGCTATTAGGGGGAATATTCCATTCTCTCTTGGTTTTCCTTACAGGAACCTGCCCTCCTGCTGACACACTTCCCATATTTATTACTCTAAATTAAAGTGGAAAAGAAATTTTGAAGGTACCTCTATTTAAACTTAAATATAGGGACAACTTAACTTCAAGTACGCAAAGAGAAAAATTTGTTGACCTCTACAAGAATATCGTTGTTTCAGCCAAAGTCCGGACTCAAAAATTATGGCTCAAACCTCTAGTCGGGCATTTGGGGTTTGTCCCAGTGACCAAACCCCTTATGTACTCCTGCGTCTTGCCCCCCCAGAGGGACTATGAGCACCCTGGTCGATGCAGACAGGGTCCCTAGTACTAAGGTTCCCTCAGGACTTCCCCTGCCTAGCCTCCTGCCAGGCCGGCTACCTGGCTCAGCTACTCCTCCCCAGCGAGGTAGCTTCCAGCAAGGGGATGCACATGGGTAGCGACCCCAACCAGCAGGGCCTGCTCCCCCCTTTACCTTTTCACCAGGCTCTCCTCTACCTGGCTCAGCTACTCCTCCCCAGCGAGGTAGCTGCGGCCACAGGGATGCACGTGGGTACGAGCCCACTCCATAGGGCCTGCTCCCCCTTTTGCCTTTTCACCAGGCTTTTCCAACCCCGGTCTAGACTTCCTGTCCCTAGTGCTGGCCTTTGGCCTCTCCTTGGGCCAGTTCCTAAGTATTCAGAGCGACCCCACCCAGCAGGGCCTGCTCCCCCCTTTGCCCTTTTCACCAGGCCCTCCTCTACCTGGCTCAGCTACTCTTCCCCAGCAGGGTGGCTTCAGCCCAAGGGATGTGGGGGTATGTATGGTGCCTGCCTTGGCCCCAACGCTGACTCCCCACCCCAGTGCTCTCGGGCCGTGGGTCTATGGTCTCCCTTCCTAGGACTGCGGCAGCACACCACCTCTCTCTGCATCCAGTCCAACCCTGGGAAGTGAAGGCCTTTATGGACACTCGGTGGGGAAGTGCCTGGGGGCACCCTTGAAAGATGAATTAGGCCTCTTTAAAAAAACTCTAAGGTGCCCCTACCCCAATGGAAATTTAATGACGGGCAACACAACTACTAACTAACTAAATTCACTCCATCTCTCTTGAAATTATAGGCAACCTAACCGATGGGAAAACAACTAAAACTCTACGAAATGTTGAAAAATGGGTGCGACTCTCACTATGCCCAAACCTCCACACACCCGGAGCTACTTGGGCCGCTTAGCCCTTTCTGAGGGAAGCCTTCCCTTCTGCGTGCCACTCACACTCTAATTTACTCCACATGCCTGGAGGGGGGCCCATCTGCCCCTTAGGAGATGCCTCACTCATTCCTCTGGGCCTTGTTAGGCCTCTCTCGCTTCCCTCCATTCTCGGCCGGCCCCCTCAAGGAAGTTTGGAACCGCGTTACTAGGAGGTCCTCACTTGCTTCGGGGATCCGAGCTGCCGGTCCCCGTCTCGCTCACTCAGCACTCACACGCCTCCTACTCCCGCCACCCGTTGTACTTACCAGCGCTCTTTTGCGTCGTCCCATCCCTGGCTGTTCTCCATCCGGATGAAGCCAGCTGTCCCGGAGGCCCGTTAGAGTGGGCGGCCATCCCATCCTTGGTTCTCTTCGGATGTGGCTTATCCCGGATGATTGCTCAAGCTGTTATAAATAGAGCCAGGAGAACTGAGTAATTAAACAGTCAATTGGGGATACTGAAATGGGGTAATTAAAACAATTGATCAGGGATACAGAAACAGGGTAATTACCTGTAGGTAATTGGAACAGTTAATTAACATCAACTTCTTAAGCATGTTAGCATAGGAACTTGTTACTTCCTCTAACAAAATAGCATGGTTCAGGTTTGCAGGGACTTTTCATCCTGTCACCAGAGATTTTAAGCTCAGTGGCTCCACAGTGGCTGTGACTGAGATGGCCACCAATGGGCACTTGGCCGATGAGACCTTCTGTGCTAACAAGCAGCAGATCACAGAGGGGCACCGCTCCAGGTTGGCTCCTAAAGTCTCCAGTCTCTCCTGACGGGCCACCACGATGCCCCAGGCACAGCTATGGGCAGGGACAAGGTGGATTTTCCCCTGCACAGAAGTGGGCTCCCTGAGTGTGCCAGGAAGCAGCTCCTGGAAAGAGCTGTGAGTGGGGCGAGGGAGGGGCTGCGCTGGCAGCTGGAACCGGAGAACAGCTCAGAGGCCTTGTGACCATGCTAGGCATAGTGGGAGTGTGTCTGGGGAGTGTGGGGTGCCCATGGGGAGAGCGTGTGAGCGCTGCCTCCAGGTGCTGAGAGCAGCAGGCTGGGCCAGGTAGCGAGCAGGGCAGGCGTGGGGCTGAGCAGAGGGTGCAGGATGCAGGCAGGGCTGTTGGATGGGCACAGGGGCTGTGCCAGTGCTCCAGGGAGCCAGGAATGCCCCTGGCTCTCTGAACTTGTGAATTGGGGAGTTCTGCTGGGAGGATGTGGGCAATGGTGAAGGCAGCACCTTGTGCAGGGCAGGCTGTGTCGCTGAGTGAGTCTGTGTGTGTCTGTGTTTGTGTCTCTGTGAGTCTCTGCTGTGTCTAGGATACACCCTCAGCTCCAGGGCTGATCCTGCAAACAGAAAAGCAACAGGAACATCCAGAGTGCTGGGAAAGAGACCCTAGCTCTTGTGCCATTTCAGCTGGGCTCCACCAGCTGGGTGGGACACACCACGGGGCTGCAGCTGCTTCAGAGCCTCTGACAGCACCTCAGGGAAAGTCTCTTTTCTTCCTCCACAGACATGGCTTCAAAGGAGGACACACAAGAGGGGGATGCCAAGGTGCAACTCTTGGCAGAGGAATTAGAGAAGGAAGGACTGGATACTGGATACTGGCTGCCCAAGGTGATGCAGATCCTGGGAATTAAGAACAGAGAAGCCCTGCAACATCTGGAATATAAAGACTATGTAGAACTGGAGTGTGAGGTACAACATCCCTGGGAGAAGAAGGCACTCCAGAAACTCCTGAAAATACCAGATGAGAAAACAACCACTAAAAAGGTGCAGAAGGAGCACTTGGAGAAGACAAAGCAAAGACAAGAAGTGGCCAAACAAGCCCTGAATGATCTGACAGAAATGCTCAACAGCCACAGTCACAGCCAGGATGCTGTGAGGGAGAAAGCAGAGACTCTGTGGCAAGCCATGGAGATTCCCAAAGAGTTCTGGCCACCACCAAAGAAACCCTTGGCAGATATGCTGGAGAGCATCCAGAAGCAGTTGGAGCAGCAGGAGTTGTCAGCAGTCACGATGGAGAGCATCCCTGACACGGAGCTGCTGCAGCGGGCATCGGGGGGACTGGCCCTGCAGGGCATCTACAGAAGCAGCAGACCTGAAGATGTGCTGGCAAAGCGAGAGCAGCTCCTCAGGGTTCCTGAGGGATTCCAGCTCACCGGTCCAGAGCAGGGATCATTACTTCAGAGGAATGAGTTCTCCTCCTCTGCAGCAGAATCGACTTTCATCAAGTCCATGGAGCAGCTGGGGATCAGCATGAGCGTTTCTGCCAAAGCCTTGTTCTGGGGTATTAATCTGGGAGCAAGTGTAGATAAGAGCAGCTCCTCACAGTCACAGGACACCCACCAATCCCGCTCTGAGGAGAGCTACTTTTGCACCACCATGTACCAGTACATCCCTCTGGCCTCCTGCTACTTCCAAAGGCATCAGCTTCGCCTCTCGGATGCGGCTCTGAAGGAGCTGCAAGACATGGAGCAGACTTTGAATGACACTCAGGAAGACAAGGTGCTCCTGCTGAAAAGGTGTGAGAGGTTCTTCAGCACATTTGGGTCCCACATAAACCAGGGTCCCCTCCACTTTGGGGGAATATTCTGGTGGAAGGTGTCTACAAAGGGATTCCGAGCCGAGCAGCAGGAAGAGATGAAGCGACAAGCATCTGAAGCACTGAACAGCCTTGTCAGGACGAGCTATGGTGACTTCCTGGCAAGTGCTGCGGGGGCCCTGGATGTTTCCATATCCAGCTCAAAGGCTTCTGTCCTGGGGAGAGCTGGAGAGAATTCCCATGCAACAATTCAGCTCAATGTGGTCAACACAGGGGTCCCACTGGACACAACTTCTCTTCCTCAGTGGAAAACGGGGCTCGTGTCCGATAACAGAACGTGGTGCGTTATCGACCGTGGCTTTGAGCTGATCCCAGTGTGGGACGTCATCCTGTACAATCACAGCGGGGATTTTAAGTCTGTCGGTCAGATGAGCAGAGTCCTCATGGCTGCGTACAAAGAGCTGTCCAATCAGAGCGTTGGCACCATTTTTGGGAAGGAAATAGAAATTGCAGTACAAGAAGCCAGAGATTTCATGGAGACTGTGAAGACCTGGGAGGTGACAGTGGATGAAAGGAAGCTGCTCATGCTGATGAAGCTAAAAGATGATCTGAATGCAAAAACCGGGAACCCCAGTGTGTGGATCAACATGTGCCTGTCAGACAAAGCCCTGCAGGACTTCCTGGTGAAAACCATGCAGAGCTCCCAGGAGTCACCTCCAGAAAACACCAGCTCTGTCAAGGTCATGTTGAGAAGCCTCCTGGATCCTCATATCTACTCTGTCAAGGATTTCCCTGAGACTTCCTTCATTATGCAATGGATCTTCCAGAATGAGCACAAGCTTCCCAGATCTCCCAAAGTCTCAGAGCTTGGAGAGCTCATCAAAACCCTGCAGCAAATGAAGAAGCACATCCATGATGTCACCTACGCACCAGGAAGCTCTGCTTCTGCCATTCATGAAGCAAAGATAGAAGCCACCATGACCAGCAGCCTCGCCATTTATTCCTTACTCCAGTCTCTCCAAGCACGGGCTCAGAAGGAGATGGAACTGTTGGTGCTCTTGATTGTGACCAGCACAGGGTACCAGGTGGAAAGCAGCACTTTCCAGCACCTTCTTGGATACCCAGAAATTCAGTACATGGCCAAGGAAATGGAAGAGGCACATGAGGAGTACGTGAACCTGAAGGAGCAAGATGCCGACAGAGCTGAGGCCTCCCTTCTGCTGACGGGTCTGACTGTGACACCAGAAAGTCAAGAGCTGTCCCCTGAGCAGAAGAGGGAGCGTTTAGTTTTCATGGAAGATCACATGAAAGGCTCGTGGTCCCCACAGATAAAGAATCTCCTTCAAAAGCACAGAGGAGGTGAAGACTGGGAGAGGCTGGAACGGGACTTGAATTCCTTGATCAGTGGGTGCTTGGATGACAAACGGGATGAAGAGAGGATGCAGAACATACTCAGAGACCTGGAAGATACTTTTCCAGCCACTGAGGCATCCAGTCAATCCCAATCCAAGTCAGAGAGCAGCCAATCCAAAGCAAATGAAGCCTTGGCAAACCCGGAGTTCCTCCAGTTGCTCAAGAGCCTTGGACTCCATAGTCACTATCCAAGAAAAATGGGGATGGCAGATTTCCACACCATCAACAAGACATCTCTGCAGGACAGCCAGCCCAGCAAGGACACAGAACTGCCAGGTTACTTCTTGCAAAGGCTGTTAACTGTGGATTACCAGGTGAGATACCTGACTTGCAGGGATGACAGCAACCTAAAACTTGCACCCCTGCCACAAACCACAACAGAAGAGCACCAACACTCAGACTTCTTTGAACAGTTTTTTGATGATTCAAAGGAAGTGGCCCCTGAATGTGCAAGCACATTGGACGCATGTACCCATGTGCACCCCATGGACCTGCAGATGGCCATTTTCCATTGTGCTGATGACTTCCTGAGACAGACCCTTGCAACCAAGCTGGCATTCTGCCAACTGGCCCTGCCCCTGCTGGTGCCCAACCCGTGCACTTCACGCATTGAGTTCCCGCTCTACGCCCTCAGCCAAATCCAAAGGAGCTGGAAAGAGACAGAGAAGTCAGGAAAGCAGGCTGGAGCAAAAGGTTACAACAACAAACTCATCTTTCAGGCACAGACACCCATCGTGTCCTTCTTCCGCATTGGCAGCTCGGCCTCCTCTTCCAAGTCTCAGCTCCTGAACGCTCTGCTGAGCAGACGCAAACACGACACTTTCTTCCACCGCCACTGCAGAGGCAGCACCAGGGAGTGTTTGCTGATGGAAGGGGTGGTGGAGATCGCCTGGTACTGCCCCCGTGGAAGCCCCGATGACACCTTTGAGTGCTGCGTGGCTTTCTGTAACCTGCATGGAGACGCCAGGGATCACGGAGCACAGCTGCAGTTCCTGCAGGAGATATCTGCTGTCAATGTGGCTCTCGTGTCCAATTTAGAACACATGGACAGCGATGGGAAAAAGATTCTTCAGGGCCTGTTGAAGTCAAAAAAGCCTTTGATTTGTCTTCTTGTGGAAAAGGAGAATATTGCAGATGGACAAGTCGGCAAAAACATAAAAATAGGGCTCAAGAATAGAAATGAAGCAGAACTGATGGACCAGCTGACCAACATTATCAGGGATCTCCTAGAAGGGTCTAATGTACATTTCAGCCTGGATGCCTGCGTGGTCAAAGCTCGCCAGTGTGGATTCATAGTGGATGCAGATCAGGCAGCGTGTGTGACAGCCAAAGCAAAGGCAAAGGAGCTGGTGGACCTTCTGAAGAAAGAGAAGCTGTCTGAGATCAAATCCCTGCTCCTGCCACTTCAAGGAAAACTGTGGAATGAATGGGGCAAAAAGGACAAGGAACTCACTCGCTTGCGTGAGAAGAGGAACAAGAGCATTGAGCATCATCGCAGCCAAATTGAATATGACAAGAAAGCAATAAGAAGAAAACAACTGGAGAAAGCTTTCCCTCTGAACCCACTGATGAAATCATTCCTTGGCTTTCTCCATGCCCATCCAGCAGATACCAAGAAATACTTCCTGCAGTGGATGAAGGTCTTGATGGATGAGCAGTTCTGCGGTCCCCTTGAAGAACTGAGGAGAGACTATCACAAGTTATGGTTTGAAACCCGGACTGGAAAGAAAAGCCAGGAAAATACAAGGGTGAATGATGAGATGCTAAATCGCTTGGATGCCCTCTCTGATGAAATCAATGATTCATCCATTGGACTGGAGCACCTTCTGAGAGAGGTAGGGCAGATTTATGAAGCTCTGGAACTAATGAACTCCAAAACTGAGAGTTTTGCAAAACTGCCAGAAATTGCAGCAGAGCTGATGGTTTCAGGATATCCCGTGGAGCTGATGGATGGGGATGCTTCTTACCTGCCCTTGTGCTGGGTGGGAGCAATCTTTGACAGCTTAATTGAGAGGCTGGGGGACAAACGAGTGTTTGTGCTCTCTGTGCTCGGCATCCAGAGCAGCGGCAAGTCCACCCTGCTGAATGCCATGTTTGGTCTGCAGTTCAACGTCAGCGCGGGGAGATGCACCCGTGGAGCCTTTATGCAGCTCATCCCAGTGGGCGAGGAGCTGCAGCAAGACCTGGGCTTTGATTTTGTGCTGGTGGTTGACACAGAGGGACTTCGTGCTATTGAGGTGGCCAATAAACAGTCCCTGAGCCATGACAACGAGCTGGCCACCTTTGTCATTGGTGTTGGCAACATGACTGTGATCAATGTCTTTGGAGAAAACCCATCTGAAATGCAAGATGTTCTCCAGATCGCTGTGCAGGCTTTCCTGAGGATGAAGAAAGTCAATCTTTCCCCAAGCTGCCTCTTTGTCCACCAAAACGTGGGAGAAGCAACTGCCAAGGAGCAGAACATGGAAGGCCAAAGGCGTTTGCAGGAAAAGCTGGATGAAATGACTGTGGTAGCAGCTCAGCAGGAATTCTGTGACATCTCCTCCTTCAGCGATGTCATTGGCTTTGATGTGAACACCCACATTCACTACTTTGCTCACCTGTGGGATGGAACCCCCCCCATGGCAGCACCCAACCTCACCTACAGCCAGAACGTCCAGCAACTCAAGAGCAAAATCCTTCAGGCTGCCAAGAAGCAGTCACAGCGCAGCATTTTGAGGCTGTCGAGCCTGAAAGATCGTATTGGTGACCTCTGGAATGCTTTGCTGAATGAAAACTTTGTTTTCAGCTTCAAAAATACCCTGGAGATTGCTGCCTACAGGAAACTGGAAAGTGCCTTTAGTCAGTGGACCTGGAGGTTGAGGAGTCACATCTCAGACATACAGATGAGACTGGACAACAAAATTCGGAATGGGGACTTGCAGAATGTCCCCCGAAAAGAGCTTGAAGGGCGGGTGCAAGAGACAAGTGATGCCATTGAGAAAGAGGTGGAAAAGTATTTCAAGGAAGACAAAGACTGTGAGACACTGGTGCAGTGGAAATCAAGCACAGAGCTGAAGCTGAAAGAACTAAAAGAGTCTCTTCTTCTTGAAACAAGAAAGAAATGTGAGAATCTGATTGAGCTACAGAAGGAGCAGAGGAAACTGGATGCAAGGAAGTTGGAATATGAAGATGAGCTCCTAAGAAGGAGTAGGAAGCTGGCTATGACTCTGAAAGGGAAGAGCCTCAGTGAGGGAAAACTGGAGGAAGAGTTTACTCTTGTCTGGAACAAGTGGAATGCCAAAGTCTCCCGTGCTGCTCCTCCTCTAGAACGGGTGGGTATTGATAGAGATATTGAAGACGTCCTTCTTGAGCACTTTAAGGTGCCAGGTTTCCATGCAAGGATCAGATCATTTCACAAAGGCAGAGGATTTTCTTTTGACAAAGAGAAATACATCATGAAGAAAAAGAATTTAGGCTTTATCCAAGATCCCAGGACCACTTCCAGTGCTGATGTCATCAACTTTCAGCACATCACAGAAAACATCATAGCGAGTGTGAGGGCAAACATTGATAAAAAAGAACAGGAGAAACGCGACTACAGTCGAAATTTTATCCATGAAATACTCAATGAAGTACAGAAAGGTGTCAACTCTGTCCCCAGCAATGCAAGATGTACTTTTAACAGAGAGTACAGCATGGATTTGTCTCTGTATCTCTGCAAAATGGCAGCAGAAAGGTTTAAAGCCATGCATGAAGCATTCCAAAAGGCAAATGACCCAGCTGAGTACTTGAGCAGCAAGAGAAAAGATTTCTTCCAATGTTTCCTGATTTCCTGCCAAAGAGCCACTTGGATCACGTCTTTTGCTGTTTTCCTTTGTAACAAGATTGAACCGGCTCTTCGCCGGGCGGTCTACGAGAGGACAGCTAAAGCCATTGCTGAGGACATGCAGAAGAAAGTCCCAGATTTCCAGGGCAACAGAGCCAATCTGGAAGTTTCCATCCTGAGATACCTGGCAGAACAAGAAAATTTTGAGTATTTCAGATGTTACCTCATGCGTCCAGAGGATTTTTTCCACAAATACATTGCTATAAAAGTTCAGAGTTACTGTTCGGATGAGAGCAAGAGCCTGGAGAGGTTTTTAGATTTAACTCTTAATCACCTCTATCGAAACATCCTGTCAGCAGTTTCTTTATCAACCCGAATTGTCAAAGACAGAAAAGACGAAGAAGATAAAATATCTCTCTGGCTGAATGAGTTTTGCAGGGAACTGACAGAGGTGATCAGCTTGCCCAGAAGTGACCTGAAGGGCCTTGAGCACCAGGAGGTCACAGACATTGAGTCCCTAAGCAGTGCCATGGCAGAAGCTCTGGATGACCTGAGGGACAGGCTCAAGAAAGAATTTGCTGGTGCTGACCTGAGCTCGTTTTCACGGCAGCCTCACACCATCCTGGCAGAGCATTTTTCAGGGTGCTGGGAACAGTGTCCCTTTTGTGGGGCTGTCTGCACAAACACCATGTGGAATCATGATGGAGACCATCAGCTGGTCTTCCATCGCCCACGAGCTTTGATGGGAACCATGTGGTATAGGACAGACCACTTAGTCATTGATATTTGTTCCAGCCTTGTTACAACTGACCTTAATTTCAGGTTTGATAATGATGAATGGATCCCGTATAAAACATATCGTGATGCAGGACCTCCTTTTTCCACTTGGAAAATTCTTCCTGATTCATCCATGCAGGCGTACTGGAAATGGTTTGTGTCTCATTTCAGGACACAGCTGGAAGATTTGTACAATGGGAAATTTCAGGGAAGAGGAGAAATCCCTGAGGCGTGGCAGAGAATCACCAAGCAAGATGTACTCTCCGAGCTGGACAGACATTAGGTCACATCCATGGGAAGGAACAACCACAACAGATTTGCAGTTTAGAAGAATTTGTAGCATGCTTTCCACAAAATGCAGTTCCAATGATGATGCTCTCAAGCACAATGATGACAATGGTATCCAATTGCTCCCAAATTTGGTGCAATCAGGCGTGTTACTGCAGCCATTGCTCAGCAATTCCCTCACTTCATGATAAAGCCAGAATCCTCTTGCCTTCTTGCCATAAACATTTCCCTCTGCTTTGTCCTAGAGCCAAACCAAACCCTCTCGTTGGGGTGATCGGCCTTGTGGCCAAGCCCGAGCCCAAGGGCCAGGGCAAGGGCAAAGGCAGCACTCCAAGCACCCCTTGCATCAGCTGCTGTGAGACAAGAAGGGACAGTGCCCCAAAGGCAGTTTATCCTGCAGCAAGGAGGTGTCCTGCTCAGAGAAAGGGCTGTGGGACCTGAGGCCAACTCCATGCTGGCTGCAAGCTGTTCTGCTTGGCTTTTGGGTGTCATCCTTCCCTCCCTGATTGCAGCCTCCTGGATCAGGTGGGGCTGTTCTCCCACAGGAGCTGTTGTGACTCTGGGCTCAGGAAAGCAGTGACACAACCACCCCAGGGCTCAGGCACTGCTTTCACTCCCTGTCTCCAAGGTGCTGTGTCTCTGTCCAGGGCAGCTGCTCCTGCTCACGTGCCTGGGGCTGCTGCCCTTCCCTCCAGCCCTCAGCCCAGGCAGGAGCTGCTCCTGCCCTTGGCCTATCTGCTGAGCAAAAGCCTTTGGAATGCCCCATGTGGAGAATCCTGTCTGCCAGCACCTTCTGCAGCATCCCTGGGGCAGTGGTGGAGCTGTCCAGGCAGGCTGGTGGCACTGGGGCCGTGCTCTGGAGAAGGTGGCAGCAGCTGGCTCTCCCCCAGGGAGCTGTGGGGGGATTTTGCTGTGCAGGTGCTGCAACCCCGCTGGCGATGCGAGGGCCAAGCCCTCCTGGAGAGCTGGCTGAAGGGCTGCTCCAGCCTCATCCCCTGCAGGCTCTGCTAATAAAGGAGTGGATTTGGACAGTGCTGCTCTGTATCTCCTTTGTGTTCAGGGGAGCCACAGCTGGGGGTGACTCGAGCTCTGTGTGCTGCAGACAGGCAGGGGACAGGGGGTGGCTCTGGGGCAGGGGCTGTGGCAGCAGAGGCTCTGCTGCATTCAGGGTCTCTGCTGCAGGAGCAGCTTCACTGTCTGCAGGGACAGCACAGAGGGCAGGAAGTCCCAAACCACAACATCCAGGGAAACCAATGTCAGTGCCAGGTGCCAAAGAGGCAGCACTGGGAACCAAGGCTGGCCTGTCACACACACAGAGGGCTGAGAAGGTTGTTCCCAGTGAGGTTCTGTGCTCTGCTCAGCTGGGAACGTGTGGGAGAAAAGGGGATTGGGCCCAAACTCTGCCCATCCCAGCCCTGGCCAAGCAGACCCAGAGCCAGTGACAGGAGCCAGAGCTGGGCTGTGTGAGCGTGTGCTGCAAGGGGTGAGTGCCAGGGACTGGGGACAGCTGGGCTGGGAGGGCATTTGGGCTGGGTCTTGGAGCCAGACTGGGAGTGGAGATGCCCCTGGCCATGGTGTCACCTCCTGGGCTGCATGGGGAATGTCCCAGTGCAGCTCCTGGAGTGAGTGGGGGAGATCCAGGGCCACAGCTGGGTGCTTTGGAGAGGACCCAGTGCAGCAAGGGAGGGTGTCCTCAGGCCTGGGCTGGGGTATCAGGAGGGTGCAGGGTCCCTCACCTGCTACCCTCACCTGTGCCTGCTGTCCCAGCTCCCTCTCCAGTACAGCCAGACTGTTCCCTGCACCTTTCCCTGTCTCTGCCAGGACCCCTTGGCCAAAGTCTCCCTCAGTGCGATCGTCTGGTACCTCCTTCCTTGCAGGCCCTGCTATGGCGAGGAGCACAAACAGCTTAAAGGTCTTTTCCAACCCCAACAATTCTTGGATGTGGTTCCTTTTAGTGTCACTGGGATGCAGCAGCTCTCCCAGGCTGCAGCAGGTGAGACTAAGGGGGGGGTGACCCTGTGTAACACCCCACAATATTTACATATAAGGGGCTAAACTGAGCTTCCTTTACTCTGGATTGGGACGAGATATGTTGAGCAGATATTCTCAAGAGGTCAAAAATACACAGAACTGTGGTGGCAAAAGATAGAAAATCAAGGAATTTGATCAACCTGTTCTAGTCTCTGACACCCTGCCTGGGTCCCAAGGAGAGCTGCCCCCATGGAGCTCAGGACTGCCGTGCTCCTGCCCTGTGGGTGCTCCGTGCTCTCAGACCCATAGAACCCATGTCGCTCCTGTCTCCTCATGCCAAGCTGTGTCTTGTTCAAAATGCTGGGAATATTGGAAAGAAGAACTGGAAGTGCCAACAGGCTCTGCTGTGGCATTTAAATCCCCGGGGGCTGATTTTGGGCCAAAGTAGGTGACATGGTTAACACGGTGGAACACTGGACACTGCGTTTATGTGGGGAGGAGGTTGTTTCCGTATTTGTTTCTTCTCCCACACCAGCAGTGAAGTTGAAAGGCATCACCTCACCTACTTTGATTTGCACTTGTTGTGGCACCCATCATGTGGGCCCACGTTCCAGTCGTCCTTCCAGGCTGGCTCATGGGGTGTCACTTAAGAGTGTGGGACAATCAGAACAAGTCTGAGGCCTTCAGGGAGCAAAGCTCCTCCTGGGTTTGTTCATGGGGGCTGGGGTAGCCAGGGCTTGTACAAAGTCCTCTTGCACTCTGGTGAGATGGAGAGAAATGGACTTGGGAGGGTGACTTGGAAGGACGTGTCACTGGGCACGAGATTCCCTGTGGAAGGCTGGCTGTGTGGGGATTCATCAGGAAAATTTCTGCCTGTTTAGAAAGGCCATGAACAGCCGTGGGTTTGTGTGGGTGCTGGAGAAAGGTAATCAAAACATTCATCTGTGGGCCAGGCCTCCCAAAGGGAGTGGGTTTGCACCCACAAAGACAATTCTTTTGCTCCAAGAGGGAGACTGTTGGATGTTCAGCCTGGTTCCTGTTATGCTGGAGGGATTGGTGGGGTTGCTGCCGTCCCTCTCAGCACGTGTGCAGGACAAGGGGGGCTCCAGCTTCAATGCCCTTCTGGATTGTGTGGCAGGGACCAAAAGTGTTCCCAGGTTATTTCCTGAAGACAGCTCTGACAGAAATGCTGCTGCAGTTAAATCTGGGAGCAGTAAACTGAAAGGCAGCAGGATTGAGGAGAAAGGTCCCACACAGCACAAAAAGCATCAGCGGCTCACTGTCCCCAGTTAGGCACTGGTGGGGTGTTCCTGGCCGTGGTTTGGGGCCATAGGGCTGGAATGTGGGAGCAGGGCTGTGATGGAGCTGTGTCCTGAGGACAGGAGGAGCTTTGCCCCAGAGCCTGTGGTTTTATTGTGTCACTGGAGGCTTTCACAGGAATGGGTGGGTTCACTTAGTGATCCAGGAGCACCATCCATGCCCCACTCATGTCTCAGCCCTGCTGCCTTCCTTGCTTTCTCTGTGTCTTCTTTCCTTGGGGAGCTTTGTTCCTGGCTATTTTAGTTTTGGGAAAGTGGCTGATCCAGCACAAATCTCGGTACTGGGTCACGTATTGCAGCCTTGATTTAGGCATTGAGGCTTGGCGTGCTCTGCCCTTTGCAGCTTCCAAAGCTGGGTTACCTTGTCACACTCACCAATGGGGCTGGAAGGGACCTTAAAGCTCATCCAGGGCCACCCTCTGCCATAGGCTGGGACACCTTCCACTATCCCAGGTTGCTCCAAGCCCAGTCCAACCTGGCCTGGAACACATCTGGGGATCTAGGTGCATCCACAGCTTCTCTGGGCACCCTGTGCCAGGGCCTGGCTGTGCCTCAGCCTTTGAGCTGTGCCTGGCAGAAGCTCTCTGGCACCACACCATGGATTTGGAGAAGAGCAAGTGGATTTGGAGGGATGTGGAGGAGGCAGCATGTCCTGGGGAAGGAGCCTGTCCTTGGAGAGGAGCTGGTGTCCCTGGAGCTGACAGAGCAGGAGCAGAGGAGCTTCATGCAGGATGATCCACAGCCTTCTTCAGGCCTGGCTGGGTCACTCCTGCCATGGAGTCAGGGGTCCAGATGGTTTCAGTTTGCAGTGTGCAGGTTCCTGCTGGCTGGGGGCGAGGCAGGAGTGTGCTCCTGCTGTCCCAGGCTGGCAGGGGCGGGGAGGGAACGGTCCTGTGGCTGCTCTTGAGGGGACACTGAGGAGCTCCTGAGCCCGAGGAAGCCGTGCAGCACCAGGTGCAGCGCTGGCAGAGAGGGTGTCAGGGTTCAATGGTGCCGGAGAAGATTTCCTGGGTGTGCTGGTGCCAGTGGCTGGACAGGAGCCCAGGGGTGCCCAGGTGGGCAAGAGGCCACTGGCCCCTGGGCTGTGCCAGCTGTGGGGTGGCATCAGGGCCAGGGCAGTGCCATCCCCTGTGCTGGCACTGCTGGGGCACCTCCAGTGCTGGGGGCAGCTCTGGGCCCCTCCTGACAGGAGAGCCCTGCAGGGGCTGGAGCGTGTCCAGGGCAGGGAACAGAGCTGGGAAGGGAATGGAGCCCCAGGAGAGGCTGAGGGAGCTGGGAAGGGGCTGAGCCTGGAGAAAAGGAGGCTCAGGTTGGACAGCAGCAGGAATTTTTTCCTGGAAAGAGTGGTCAGGCCTTGAAAGGAGGTGCTGAAGTCTCATCCCTGGAGGCGTCCAAGGAAGTCCTGGATGTGACACTTGGTGCTCTGGGCTGGTGACAAGGTGGGGATCAGTCACAGGTTGGACTCGATGGTCTGGGAGATCTTTTCCAGCCTCAGTGATCCTGGGGTGCTGTGCCTGTAACGCTCCTGCAGCAGGGAATTCTTTGGCTGTAGGAAATCTCCCCCTGGAGACAGGCTGAGCTAACCTGGGAAGGGAGGGACCAAATCCATGCTCTGGAGGTGATGTGTCCCAGCCCTGCCTGGCAGGTGCTGAGGCTTCCCCTGAGGCCGGACAAATGCCAGGGGTGTCTACTCCAGCACTTGTGACTTGTCAGACTGGGCCGGGTGATGGCTGGTCCTGGCAGGCTGGAGGTCTTGATTTCCAAACTCCAGTGCTTGTTTTGAGGCCATGGAGCAGGATTTGTGTGTCCACATCCCAAGGGAAAAGCAATCCAGGCACCCTGCTCTGGTTGGGTGTTGAATGTCCTCTGCCAAACCCCAGTGCTCTGTTACTGTCAGGTGTGGGATGTCCCTTGCCAAGAAAGCTGCAGCCAGGCACTGCTATTTCTGAGTGGAAACTTGCAGTTGGATGCCAGAGGTCAGGTTCTAAACAACTGTCTGCAGATTGGCTTGTGGCCAGCTTCTGGCAGCCTCCTTCTGTAAATGTGTGGGCATGGGGAAATGGGGCCCTGGGCAGAGTTCACAGAGGTGTCTGTTCTGCTTTGCTTCCTCTGCTGGAGAGGGGCTTTGGACACGGGGCTGGAGGGACGGGACACAGGAAATGGCTTCCCAGTGCCAGAGGGCAGGGATTGATGGGATATTGGGAAAGAATTGTTCCCTGGGAGGGTGGAGAGGTCCTGGCACAGGGGGAGTGTCCAAGGAAGGCCAGGTTGGGTGGTACTTAGAGCAACCTGAGATAGTGGAAGGTGCTCCTCTCTTGGAATGGGGCAGTCACTGCGTCTCTGACAACTGTGTCCCAGCCTCTCACAACTATCCCAGGGAAAAATTGCTTCTCAGTATCTCATCTAACCCTGCCCTCTGGCATGGGAAGCCATTCCACTCTTGTCCTGTCTCTCCAGACCTTTCTCCAGACACCCTCTCCTCCTTCTTTTACATGTATGCACATCCAGCTCGCACAGTTTACAAAATTATTAGTGGAAGTCAGCACTGGAGTTAAGGGTCAGAGATCTGCAACAGACGAGTTTTAACTGTGAGGCAACTCAAACCACAGCTGCTGTGGAATTCGGATCGTAATTCAATCATCTGACTCCACAAGAGGCGTTCCACTTTCACATTCTGCTGCAGTGAGATGCCTGATTTCCTGGAATTACCACGCTGCCTCTGGGACACGAGAAGCCGCACCCACTGGGGGCATAAAGAGGGGCTGTGTTGGGCTTCGCGCCTCCCAGGAGCTGCGGGGCACGGAGGGAGAAGGTAGGGCCCTGGGGATGAGCTGCGGGACCGGCAGCAGCAGCAGCGAGCGGGATCTTGTCGCTCTCCTGCCTCCTCTTCCTGGTATTTCGCCACGGCTGGGGACATGGCGGTCTGAGGGCAGGGGAGGGCGGTGTCTGCTCCTCCGTGGGCTGCAGAAAGCCGCCTTTGCTGGCAGCCGCTTTGGGGGAGCTCGGGGGAGCCGTGTGCGCTGCGGGGGCTGAGCTGGGAGAGGGGCCGGGGTCAGAGGGGTGGGAGCGGAGCGGCGAGGGAAGGAGGAGGGATGCGGGGGCATGGAGGGGCAGAGCGAAGTCTGCAGAGGCGCAGAGCCTGTCCCGAGAGCTGGCGGCGGGGCTGGCCGGGCACAGATCCCCTGCGGAGCCCCTTCCCTGCCGCCAGCCCGTGCCCGGCCGGGAAACGCTCCCGCAGGCGGGGCCGGATGGCTGCGCTCCCCGGAAGGCAGGAGCCATGGGGGATCATTGCTTTTCCTCCCCATGCAGGGAGGGTGAAATTCAACACTCTTACAGTCTCAACGTCAGCACTCACAGCGCTCTGCTTCCTGGGACAGTCTCTCAAAGGCACCAGCACCCCACAGCCCCTTTCTCTGGGGCAGGGCTGGAGAAAACACTCTCGGCGGGCTGTTCCCATGAAATGGGGTGCAGTCATTCCCATGGCAGGTCCTGCTGCCCGCCTTGTTGCTTCCCTCGTTTGATTGCCAGGAGGAACTGGATCCCGAGTTATGCCCTGAATGTGCTTAGTGTCTCTCTGCGGGCACTGACACTGGCACATGGGGCTTTTTCCCTTTTCCTGAGGAAAATGGGAAGCCGTGCAGGGACTGCTAAGGGTGCCTGGGGGCAGGTTGAGGATGTGGCTGGGCTGGAGTTCATGTTGTCCAGGGCAGCCCCTGACTCCTGAGACTGAATCAGCGCTGGGAGTGCTCCGGTGGGAGAGAATTTGGGAGGGGACAGGGCTGGGACAAGTGGCTCGAGTGGACAAGCTGCAGCAGTGACCCTGAGCCTGCAGTTCCCTTCCTGAGCAGACGTCCTGCACTGAGGCTCTGCTGGTCTGGGAGCAGCTGGACATGTGCCCAAAGAAAACAATTGGTGTCTGAAGTCCCTCCTGTGCTCTGCCAGCACGCCCAGCTTTCCTCGGCTGCGGAGCTGCCCTTATCTCGAGCCAGTGGCTTTTCCTGCTTCTGCTGTCCCCCTCCTGTCCCCATCCCGCTGGTGGGAGCACACGAGCTGCAGGTGGGGCTCAGTGGCTGCTGGGTCCAAGCCCACCGCTGCTTCTCCCCGCTCTGCGGGGCCCTGAGCTTGCCCCCATCAGCAGCTGTGTGATGTGGGCAGTGGTGGGACAGGACCCGTGCTGCCCCGTTCTCAGGGCTGTTCCCCTGACTTTGCCCCTCCACTCCTTGTCTGCTGCCCCAAGAGCACAGATGTTCCCTGGACAGCCTCTCACCCATCAGCACCCTCAAGTCCTTCTCCTCACAGCTGCTCTCCATCCCTGCTCTTCCCAGCTTGTGTCTGTACCTGGCATTGCCTGCACCCAGGGGCAGCACCTGCACTTGGCCTTGTTGACCTTCAGGGGCTTTGCTCTGTCCCACCCCTCCAGCATGTCCAGCTTCCTTCTGCTGGGGGAACATGGATGTAGGTCCCGGGTGAAACCCTGCTCTGGTCACCTCCCCACAAGAGCCCTGAGGAGTCTGCCGCATGGGCAGTCTGCAGTGGAGGAGAAGGATTGGCTTCTAGCGCTCCTTGGAATAAACCTCCATGTTGATCGGTGGCCTTCTCCTGGCAGTCTGATCTTTTCCTTTAGGATTTCAGGCCCTTTCTTCCCATTGATCTTCTTGTTGGACCAACTGGTGTATCTGCTATGAGGTGGGTGAGGGGAATCAGAGCCCAGAGCCCTTGCACCGATTGCCCAAATCTGCAGGCATTCCCGAGGGAAAGCTGTCCCTGAAGGTTCTGGAAGGGTGCAGAAGCCCTCATGTCTATACCTGAGTCCAAGGCCCTGGGATCAATGCCTGTGCTGCTAAGAGTCTTGTGGCCTTGGTGGGGTGCAAGCTGAGTGCTTGGGAAGGATTTGTGCATGGAATAAATCTCTCCAGTATCCAGCTGAATAATGGGCACTGGGACAGTTCTCAGGGTTGTGTGACAGTGTCAAAACCCCCAAAGGTTTAAAGGCAGGTGTGCAATGAGAGCGCCAGCTTTGCTAGGGTGAGAACAAGGAATCATGGAATGGCCTGAGGTCAAAGGTGTTTTGTCAGGGGGCAGGGTCTGCAGAAAAGACACAAACACCAGCTTAAGGTGCAATTTACTGTAATGCAAAACTGCAAAGAATGACCAAGGGATGAGTTCAGCAATGCACCCAATTATTACTACAAAGATTTCCTGTACTGATTAACAAAGATACATCACCAGTTACCCTCAGACTTTACCATCCTCCAGATGCACACATCAGCTGGGGAGGCCCTCCTGGTAACTGGGAATTCCTGTGGTGCTTCCACCTGAAGGCAGGGAGGCTCCAACCTCGCTGTGGGAGAGCTCAGCTTTTACAGCATTGAATACACAAGCTGACATCACTTCCAGTGCAGGAACATCTGGTTTCATTCTGCTCTTGGGTTGTTCCTGAAGCCTGGCCAGGGACCAAGGGGGAACCAAGGGAGTTGTCTTTGATGCTACAGCCCCAAGCAAGGCCACATGTCTGATTTCTAAATATGGAAAAGTAAATGCATGTTTTGGCAATGAATGGATACATAGATCATATTGCTAATGATACTTCGCTAATTAATGAATATATATAAAGTTGGAATTGAAGGTTCATTCAGAGGTCAGCTTTGGCTCAGGGCCTGTTGTTCTGGCTTCAGTCAGGGCCTGTTCTTCAGGCCTTAGTACTTCAGAAGGGACACACAGGGATCCTGGGAGAGGCAGGACAGAAAACTTTACTGAAATGCAAAAACCTCCAGTTAACTGGCTGTCCTTGATCAGCTCTGTGAGTTAATGTGTTATAAAAGGAAATTCAGTGTGACAAGAAGGACTTGTCTTTCCTGAGCCCCTTTACTGTTTGTGACCCATGACTGACTTGGCCTGCAGGGATTTTTCAATCAAAAAAGAACAGCACTGATGGACCCCAGCACCTTTCAGAGCTGTTCCCCATGGGCCCTCTGAAACCCTGGCCATGAGCAGCCTCAACTCTCCTTCTACCAAGGCCAGGGTTGAAGCTTTGCTGGGACTTTTCCTCCTGTAACCAGAGATTTTAAGCTCAGTGGCTCCATGGTAGCTGTGGCCTAGATGGCCACCAATGGACACGTAGCTGATGAGACCCTCTGTGCTAATGAGCAGAAGATAACAGACGAGCACCGCTCCAGGTTGGCTCCCAAAGTCTCCAGTCTCTCCTGACGGGCCACCACAAAGCCCAAGGCACAGCTATCGGCAGGGACAAGGTGGATTTTCTTCTGCACGGGGTGGGCCCCTCAGTGTGCCAGGAAGCAGCTCCTGGCAAGAGGTGTGAGTGGGGCAAGGGAGGGGCTGCACTGGCAGCTGGAGCAGGAGCACAGCTCAGAGCCTGTGTGGCCGTGCTGGGCAAGGGAGGAATGTGTCTGGGCAGTGTAGAGTGCCCATGGGGAGAGAGTGTGAGGGCTGCCACCGGGTGCTGGGAGCAGCAGGCTGGGCTAGGCTGTGAGTAGGGCAGGCGTGGGGCTGTGCAGGGGGTGCAGGATGCAGGCAGGGCTGTTGGATGGGCACAGGGGCTGTGTCAGTGCTCCAGGGAGCCAGAAATGGCCCTGGCTGTATGCATGTGTGAATTGGGCAGTTCTGCTGGGAGGATGTGAGCAATGGTGAAGGCAGCACCTTGTGCAGGGCAGGCTGTGTGGCTGAGTGAGTCTGTGTGTGTCTGTATTTGTGTCTCTGTGTGTCTGCGCTGTCTCTGGGATACACCCTCAGCTTCAGGGTTGATCCTGCAAACAAGAAAGCAACAGGCACATCCAGTGTGCTGGGAAGGGGACCCTGGCTCTTGTGCCATCCCAGGCTGGGCTCCTCCAGCTGGGTGGGAGCAACCCCCAGGGCTGCAGCTGCTGCAGAGCCTCTGCCAGGAGTCTGGGGCCTCTGAGAACACCTTAGGGAAAGTCTCTTCTCTTCCTCCACAGACATGGCTTTGCAGCAGGACACACAAGAGAGGGATGCAAAGGCACAGCTCCTGGCAGAGGAATTAGAGAAGGAAAGATTGGATACTGGATATTGGCTGCCCAAGGTGATGCAGATCCTGGGAATCAAGAACAGAGAAGTCCTGCAACATCTGGAATATAAAGACTATGTAGAGCTGGAGTGTGAGGTACGGCATCCCTGGGAGAAAAAGGCACTCCAGAAACTCCTGAAAATACCAGATGAGAAAACAACCACTAAAGACGTGCAGAAGGAGCACTTGGAGAAGACAAAGCAAAGACAAGAAGTGGCCAAACAAGCCCTGAATGATCTGACAGAAATGCTCAACAGCCACAGCCACAGCCAGGATGCTGTGAGGGAGAAAGCAGAGACTCTGTGGCAAGCCATGGAGATTCCCAAAGAGTTCTGGCCACCACCAAAGAAACCCTTGGCAGATATGCTGGAGAGCATCCAGAAGCAGCTGGAGCAGCAGGAGTTGTCAGCAGTCAGGATGGAGAATATCCCTGACACAGAGGTGCTGCGGCGGGCATCAGGGGGACTGGCCCTGCAGGGCATCTACAGAAGCAGCAGACCTAAAGATGTGCTGGCAAAGCGAGAGCAGCTCCTCAGGGTTCCTGAGGGATTCCAGCTCACCGGTCCGGAGCAGGGATCGCTGCTTGAGAGGAAGGAGTTCTCCTCCTCTGCAGCAGAATCCACTTTCACCAAGTCCATGGAGCAGCTGGGCTTCAGCATGAGCGTTTCTGCCAAAGCCAGCTTCTGGAGGGTCCATCTGAGAGGAAGTGTAGATAAGATCAGCCCCTCACAGTCACAGGACACCCACCAATCCTGCTCTGAGCAGAGCTATTTTTGCAGCAGCATGTACCAGTACATCCCTCTGGCCTCCTGCTACTTCCAAAGGCATCAGCTTCGCCTCTCGGATGCGGCTCTGCAGGAGCTGCAAGACATGGAGGAGACTTTGAGCGTCACTCAGGAAGACAAGGTGCTCCTGCTGAAAAGGTGTGAGAGGTTCTTCAGCAGGTTTGGGTCCCACATAAACCAGGGTCCGCTCCACTTCGGGGGGATATTCTGGTGGAAGGCATCAACAGAAGGATTCCGAGGCGAGCACAGGGAAGAGATAAAGCGACAAACATCTGAAGCACTGAACAGCCTTGTCAGGAAGAGCTATGGTGACTTCCTCGCAAGTGCTGCAGCGGCCCTGGGTGTTTACATATCCAGCTTAAAAACTTCTGTCCTGGAGAGAGCCGGAGAGAGTTCCCATACGGCAATTCAGCTCTATGTTGTCAGCACAGGGGGCCCCCCACACACAACTTCTCTTCCTCAGTGGAAAATGGGGCTGGTGTCCGATAACAGAACGTGGTGCCTTATCGACCGTGGCTTTGAGCTGGTCCCAGTGTGGGATGTCATCGTGTACAATCACAGCGGGGATTTTAAGTCTGTCGGTCAGATGAGCAGAGCCCTCATGGCTGCATACAAAGAGCTGACCAATCAGAGTGTTGGCAACATTTTTGGGAAGAAAATAGAAATTGCAGTACAAGAAGCCAGAGATTTCATGGAGACTGTGAAGACCTGGGAGGTGACAGTGGATGAAAGGAAGCTGCTCATGCTGATGGAGGTAAAAGATGATCTGAATGCAAAAACTGGGAACCCCAGTGTGTGGATCAACGTGTGCCTGTCGGACAAAGCCCTGCAGGACTTCCTGGTGAACACCGTGCGGAGCTGCCAGGAGTCACCTCCAGAAAACACCAGCTTTATCAAAGTCATGTTGAGAAGCCTCCTGGATCCTCATATCTACTCTGTCAAGGACTTCCCTGAGGCTTCCTTCATTATGCAATGGATCTTCCAGACTGAGCACCCACTTCCCAGATGTCCTAAAGTCTCAGAGGTTGGAGAGCTCATCAAAACCCTGCAGCAAATGAAGGAGCACATCCATGCTGTCACCTACGCACCAGGAAGCTCTGCTTCTGCCATTCATGAAGCAAAGATAGAAGCCACCATGACCAGCAGCCTCGCCATCCATTCCTTACTCCAGTCTCTCCAGGAATGGGCTCAGAAGGAGATGGAACTGTTGGTGCTCTTGATTGTGACCAGCACAGGGTACCAGGTGGAAAGCAGCACTTTCCAGCACCTTCTTGGATACCCAGAAATTCAGTACATGGCCAAGGAAATGGAAGCGGCACATGAGGAGTACGTGAACCTGAAGGAGCAAGATGCCACCAGAGCTGAGGCCTCCCTTCTGCTGACGGGTCTGACTGTGACACCAGAAAGTCAAGAGCTGTCCCCTGAGCAGAAGAGGGAGCGTTTAGTTTTCATGGAAGATCACATGAAAGGCTTGTGGTCCACACAGATAAAGAATCTCCTTCAAAAGCACAGAGGAGACGAAGACTGGGAGAGGCTGGAACGGGACTTGAATTCCTTGATCAATGGGAGCTTGGATGACAAATGGGATGAAGAGAGGATGCAGAACATACTCAAAGACTTGGAAAATGCCTTTGCAACCACGAAGCCGCCCAGTCAATCCCAATCCAAGTCAGACAGCAGCCAATCCAAAGCAAATGAAGCCTTTGTAAACCTGGAGTTCCTCCAGCTGCTCAAGCGCCTTGGGCTTGAAAGTCACTATCCAAGAAAAATGGGGATGGGAGATTTCCACACCATCAACAAGACATCTCTGCAGGACAGCCAGCCCAGCCAGGACACAGAACTGCCAGGTTACTTCTTGCAAAGGCTGTTAACTGTGGATTACAGGGTGAGGTACCTGACTTGCTGGGATGAGAAAAAGCCAGGCCTTGCACCTGTGCCACAAACTACAGCGGAAGAGCACCAACAGTCAGACACCTTTGAAAAGTTTTTTGATGATTTGGAGGAAGCAGCCCCTGAATGTGCAAGCAGGGATGGCCATGTGCACCCCATGGACCTGCAGATGGCCATTTTCCATTGTGCTGATGACTTCCTGAGACAGACCCTTGCAACCAAGCTGGCGTTCTGCCAACTGGCCCTGCCTCTGCTGGTGCCCAACCCGTGCACTTCACGCATTGAGTTCCCGCTCTACGCCCTCAGCCGAATCCAAAGGAGCTGGAAAGAGATGCAGAAGTCAGGAAAGCAGGATGGAACAAAGAGTTACAACAACAAACTCATCTTTCAGGCACAGACACCCATTGTGTCCTTCTTCCGCATTGGCAGCTCGGCCTCCTCTTCCAAGTCTCAGCTCCTGAACGCTCTGCTGAGCAGACGCAAACACGACACTTTCTTCCACCGCCACTGCAGAGGCAGCACCAGGGAGCGTTTGCTGATGGAAGGGGTGGTGGAGATCGCCTGGTACTGCCCCGGTGGAAGCCCTGATGACACCTTTGAGTGCTGCGTGGCTTTCTGTAACCTGCATGGAGACGCCAGGGATCACGGAGGACAGCTGCAGTTCCTGCAGGAGATATCTGCTGTCAATGTGGCTCTTGTGTCCGATTTACAACACATGGACAGCAGGGAGAAAAAGATTCTTCAGGGCCTGTTGCAGTCAGAAAGGCCTTTGATTTGTCTTCTTGCGGAAAAGGAGAACATTGCAGCTGGACAAGTCGGCAAAAACATAAAAATAGGGCTCAAGAACAGAAATGAAGCAGAACTGGTGGACCAGCTGACCAACATTATCAGGGATCTCCTGGAAGGCTCTAATGTACGTTTCAGCCTGGATGCCTGCGTGGACAAAGCTCGCCAGCACGGATTCGTAGTGGATGCAGATCAACCGGCGTGTGTGACAGCCAAAGCCAAGGCAAAGGAGCTGGTGGACCTTCTGAAGAAAGAGAAGCTGTCTGTGATCAAATCCCAGCTGCTGCCGCTTCAAGGAGAGCTGTGGTACCAGTGGTGCAAAAAGGACAAAGAACTCACTCGCTTGCAGCAGAAGAGGAACAAGAGCATTGAGCACCATCGCAGCCAAATTGAATATGAGAAGAAAGCACTAAGAAGAAAGCAACTAGAGAAAGCTTTCCCTCTGAACCCACTGATGAAATCATTCCTTGGCTTTCTCCAGGCCCAGCCAGCAGATACCAAGAAATATTTCCTGCAGTGGATGAAGGTCTTGATGGATGAGCTATCCTGCAGTCGCCTTGCAGAACTGAGGAGAGACTATCACAAGGTATGGACCGAAATCCGGACAGGAATGAAAAGCAAGGAAAAAAAGAAGTTGAATGCTGAGTTGCTGGATCGCTTGTATGCCGTCTCTGATGAAGTTAATGATTCATCTATCGGCCTGGAGCACCTTCTGAGAGAGGCAGGGCAGGTTTATGAAGCTCTGGAACTAATGAACTCCAAGACTGAGAGTTTTATAAAACTGCCAGAAACTGCAGCAGAGCTGATGGTTTCAGGATATCCCGTGGAGCTGTTGGATGGGGATGCTTCTTACCTGCCCTTGTGCTGGGTGGGAGCAATCTTTGACAGCTTAATTGAGAGGCTGGGGGACAAACGAGTGTTTGTGCTCTCTGTGCTCGGCATCCAGAGCACGGGCAAGTCCACCCTGCTGAATGCCATGTTTGGTCTGCAGTTCAACGTCAGCGCGGGGAGATGCACCCGCGGAGCCTTTATGCAGCTCATCCCAGTGGGCGAGGAGCTGCAGCAAGACCTGGGCTTTGATTTTGTGCTGGTGGTTGACACAGAGGGACTTCGTGCTATTGAGGTGGCCAATAAACAGTCCCTGAGCCATGACAACGAGCTGGCCACCTTTGTCATTGGTGTTGGCAACATGACTGTGATCAATGTCTTTGGAGAAAACCCATCCGAAATGCAAGATGTTCTCCAGACCGCTGTGCAGGCTTTTCTGAGGATGAAGAAAGTCAATCTTTCCCCAAGCTGCCTCTTTGTCCACCAAAACGTGGGAGAAGCAACTGCCAAGGAGCAGAACATGGAAGGACGACGGCGTTTGCAGGAAAAGCTGGATGAAATGACCGTGGAAGCAGCTCAGCAGGAATTCTGTGACATCTCCTCCTTCAGCGATGTCATTGGCTTTGATGTGAACACCCACATTCACTACTTTACTCACTTGTGGGAAGGAAATCCCCCCATGGCACCACCCAACCCCACCTACAGCCAGAACGTCCAGCAACTCAAGAGCAAAATCTTCCAGGCTGCCAAGAAGCAGTCACAGCGCAGCATTTTGAGGCTGTCGAGCCTGAAAGATCGTATTGGTGACCTCTGGAATGCTTTGCTGAATGAAAACTTTGTTTTCAGCTTCAAGAATTCCCTGGAGATTGCTGCCTACAGGAAACTGGAAAGTGCCTTTAGTCAGTGGACCTGGAGGCTGAGGAGTCACATCTTAGACGTACAGATGAGACTGGACAACAAAATTCGGAATGGGGACTTGCAGAATGTCACCAGAGAACATCTTGAAGGGCTGGTGCAAGAGACAAGTGATGCCATTGAGAAAGAGGTGGAAAAGTATTTCAAGGAAGACAAAGACCATGAGACATTGGTGCAGTGGCAATCAAGCACAGAGCTGAAGCTGATAGAACTAAAAGAGACTCTTCTTCTTGAAACAAAAAAGAAATGTGAGACTCTTATTGAGCTACAGAAGGAGCAGAGGAAACTGGATGCAAGGAAGTTGGAATATGAAGATGAGCTCCTGAGAAGGAGTAGGGAGCTTGCTGTGACTCTGAAAGGGAAGAGCCTCAGTGAGAGAGAACTGAGAGACAACTTTGTTCTTGTCTGGAACCTGTGGATTGCTGAAGTCTCCCGTGCTGCTCGTCCTCCAGAACGGGTGGATATCGATACAGAAATTGAAGATGTCCTTCTCGAGCACTTTAAGGAGCCAGGTTTCCATGAACGGATCAGGTCATTTCACAAAGGCAGAGGATTTTCTTTTGACATGGAGAAACACATCATGAAGAAAAAGTATTTAGGCTTTATCTCAGGTCCCAGGAGCATTTCCAATGCTGATGTCATCAACTTTCAGCATATCACAGAAAACATCATAGCAAGTGTGAGGGCAAATATTGATAAAAAAGAACGAGAGAAACGCGATTACAGTCGAAATTTTATCCATGAAATACTCAATGAAGTACAGGAAGGTGTGAACTCTGTCCCCAGCAATGCAAGATGTACTTTTAACAGAGAGTACAGCATGGATTTGTCTCTGTATCTCTGCAAAATGGCAGCAGAAAGGTTTAAAGTCATGCATGAAGCATTCCAAAAGGCAAATGACCCAGTCGTGTACCTGAGCAGCAAGAGGGAAGATTTCTTCCAGTGTTTCCAGATTTCCTGCCAAGGAGCAACTTCAGTCACAAATTTTGCTGTTTTCCTTTGTAACAAGATTGAACCGGCTCTTTGCTGGGCGATCTATGAGAGCACAGCTAAAGCCATTGCTGAGGACATGCAGGGCAAATTCCCAGATTTCCAGGGCAACAGAGCCAATCTGGAAGTTTCCATCCTGAGATACCTGGCAGAACAAGAAAATTTTGAGGATTTCAAGCAGTACCTTAAGTTTCCAAAAGATTTTTTTCAGAAATACCTTGAGAAACGAGTGAAGAGTTACTGTTTAGATGGGAGCAAAAGGTTGCAGAAGGTTTTAGGTTCCTCGCTTCATCTTCTCTATGGAAACATCCTGTCAGCTGTTTCTGTATCAACCCAAATATTCAAAGACAGAAAAGACAGAGAAGACAAAGTCTCTCTTTGGCTGGATGAATTTTGCAGGGAACTGACAGAGGTGATCAGCTTGCCCAGAAGTGACCTGAAGGGCCTTGAGCACCAGGAGGTCACAGACATTGAGTTCCTGAGCAGTGCTGTGGCTGAAGCTCTGGATGACCTTAGGGACAGGCTAACAAAAGAATTTGCTGATGCTGACCTGAGCTCATTTTTAAGGCAGCCTCAAACCATCCTGGCAGAGCAGTTTTCGGGGTGCTGGGAACAGTGTCCCTTTTGTGGGGCTGTCTGCACAAACACCATGCAGGGACATGATGGAGACCATCAGGTGATTTTCCATCGCCCACGAGGTTTGATGGGATCTATGTGGTATGGTACAGACCACCTGGTCATTGATATTTGTTCCAGCCTTGTTACAACTGATCTCGAGTTCAGGTCTGAAAATGGCAAATGGTTCCTCTTCAAGAGATACCGGGATGCCGGACCTCCTTATTCCACTTGGAAAATTCTTCCTGATCTATCCATGCAGGCGTACTGGAAATGGTTTGTGTCTCATTTCAGGACACAGCTGGAAGCTTTGTACAATGGGAAATTTCAGGGAAGAGGAGAAATCCCTGAGGTGTGGCAAAAAATTACCAAGCAGGAAGCATTGTCTGAGCTGGAAGTGTGTCGGCCAAGTCCACAGAACGGACGAACCACAATGGGTTCATCACTTAAAACAACTTTGTCAGAGATTTTACAGAAAATGAATCCAATTGAAGGTCTCAAAGGTTTTGGAGAACAATTGCTCCCAAATTTAATGAAGTAAGGCTTGTTACTGTAGGCTTTGCTCATTGACTCCTTTCTTCAGGATAAACCCAGAATCCTCTTGCCTTCTTCCTGTAAACATTTCCCTCTGCTTTGTCCTAGAGCCAAACCAAACCCCCTCCTTGGAGTGATCAGCCTCGTGGCCAAGCCTGAGCCCAAGGGCCAGGGCAAGGGCAAAGGCAGCACTCCAAGCACCCCTTGCATCAGCTGCAGTGAGACAAGAAGGGACAGTGCCCCAAAGGCAGTTTATCCTGCAGCAAGGAGGAGTCCTGCTCAGACAAAGAGCTGTGGGACCTGAGGCCAACTCCATGCTGGCTGCAAGGCTGGCTGCTTGGCTTTTGGGTGTCATCCTTCCCTCCCTGATTGCAGCCTCCTGGATCAGGTGGGGCTGTTCTCCCACAGGAGCTGTTGTGCCTCTGGGCTCAGGAAAGCAGTGACACAACCACCCCGGGGCTCAGGCACTGCTTTCACTCCCTGTCTCCGAGGTGCTGTGTCTCTGTCCAGGGCAGCCGCTCCTGCTCAGGTGCCTGGGGCTGCTGCCCTTCCCTCCAGCCCTCAGCCCCTGCAGGAGCTGCTCCTGCCCTTGGCCTTGCTGCTGAGCAAAAGCCTTTGGAATGCCCCATGTGGAGAATCCTGTCTGCCAGCACCTTCTGCAGCAGCCCTGGGGCAGTGCTGGTGCTGTCCAGGCAGGCTGGTGGCACCGGAGCCGTGCTCTGGAGAAGGTGGCACCAGCTGGCTCTGCCCCAGGGAGCTGTGGGGGCTTTTGCTGTGCAGGTGCTGCAACCCCGCTGGCGATGCGAGGGCCAAGCCCTCCTGGAGAGCTGGCTGAAGGGCTGCTCCAGCCTCATCCCCTGCAGGCTCTGCTAATAAAGGAGTGGATTTGGACAGCGCTGCTCTGTGTCTCCTTTGTGTTCAGGGGAGCCACAGCTGGGGGTGACTCGAGCTCTGTGTGCTGCAGACAGGCAGGGGACAGGGGGTGGCTCTGGGGCAGGGGCTGTGGCAGCAGAGGCTCTGCTGCATTCAGGGTCTCTGCTCCAGGAGCAGCTTCACTGTCTGCAGGGACAGCACAAAGGGCAGGAAGCCCCAGACCACAACATCCAGGGAAACCAATGTCAGTGCCAGGTGCCAAAGAGGCAGCACTGGGAACCAAGGCTGGCCTGTCACTCACACAGAGGGCTGAGAAGGTTGTTCCCAGTGAGGTTCTGTGCTCTGGAGCTGCTCAGCTGGGAACCTGTGGGAGAAAAGGGGAATGGGCTCAAACTCTGCCCAGCCCAGCCCTGGCCAAGCAGACCCAGAGCCAGTGACAGGAGCCAGAGCTGGGCCATGTGAGCGTGTGCTGCAAGGGGTGAGTGCCAGGGACCGGGGGCAGCTGGGATGGGAGGGGATTTGTGCTGGCTCCTGGAGCCAGACTGGGAGTGGAGGTGCCCCTGGCCATGGTGTCACCTCCTGGGCTCAGAGGGATCGCTGTGCTGCTACTGGAGTGGAGGGGTCCCAGTTATGTGTTTAGGCTTACCTGAAGCGGTGCACTTCAATAAATCCCAGAGACTTACCAGTGTTTTCAGGGTCCTGAACACACTTGCTAGAATGGCTGACAAAAAAGGTGAAAGATAGGTATTTATATGGAAATCTGATAGCTGCTTATTGAGACTTAAAAGGACCCCAGGAAAAAAGACAACTTTGAGCTGAGGACACAGGGTTAAATAGTGGGAACAAGGGGTGGATCTGACGGTCAAGAGCCAACTGGAACAGGCAAAAGTGGTGCAGAGGAGGGCCAGCCCACCAGGGGAGCCAATAGGGTAACAGGAGTGGAGCACTGCGGCAAACCAGGGCCAATAGGGATCAGGCGAAGGAGGAACATTCTAGAGAATATACAAATAAGGTAAACGGGGGGCTGAACTGAGGTGAGCAGGGGTGACATCAACTACATGAACCAGTGGTGTTTCAAATATTAACGTGTGCCTGAGGAGGCCCATGAGAGGGAGGCTGTTACCCTAACCTCACAGCAGTGTGTCTCCTTGCTTGTACCTGCCTCTCCAGGGCTGAGGCGTTACTGCCCTAGTGGGAGCAGACCCAGGAAGGTGGGAGCAGTCCCGGGAGGGTGGGAGAAGCTCCAAGACGATGGGAGCAGCCCCGGGAAGGTGGGAGCAGTCCCGGGAGGGTGGGAGAAGCTTTAAGATGGTGGGAGCAGCCCCGGGAAGGTGGGAGCAGTCCCGGGAGGGTGGGAGAAGCTCCAAGACGATGGGAGCAGCCCCGGGAAGGTGGGAGCAGTCCCGGGAGGGTGGGAGAAGCTCCAAGACGATGGGAGCAGCCCCGGGAAGGTGGGAGCAGCCCGCGCAGCCGGCATCTGGTGCACTGCCGAAATCTATTGTCAGTAGCAATCCTTTAATTCCATTACACCTACCGCAGCAATCCTCTTAGGGGAAGCTGTGGAGAGGCTGAGAAAGGAGGAGGCATCGCTTAAATACACCTAGGCTTTATCCTGGGGGTAAGCACAGGGCACGGGAGAGGCCACAGGGCTCTTGGGCTCTGCTCAGGGTTTGCCACCAGCCTGCAGCCTCCTTCACTGCTCTTGGGACAGCTTCACATGTTTCACCTGTCACTGCTGTCACCTGTGTCCCTCATGTTGCTCTGAGGTTTCCCAGCCCAGCTGCTCCCCTATATCCTGCAGACCTGTTCTGAGGGCTGGAGCCCCTCTGCTCTGGAGCCAGGCTGGGAGAGCTGAGGATGTGCAGCCTAGAGGAGGATCTGCAGAGCCACTTCCAATGCCTAAAGGGGCTCCAGCAGAGTAGAAAGGGACTTGGGACAAGGGATGGAGGGGAAGGACATAGGGAATAGCTTTCCATTTCCAGAGGGCAGGAATGGATGGGATATTGAGAAGGAATTGTTCCCTGGGAGGGTGGGCAGGCCCTGGCACAGGGTGTCCAGAGCAAGTGTCGCTGCTCCTGGATCCCTGGCAGTGCCCAAGGCCAGGTTGGACATTGGGGCTGGAGCAGCCTGGGACAGTGGGAGGTGTTCCTGCCCCTGGAATGAGATGGTCTGGAGCATCCCTTCCCACTCAAATCACTATGTCACTTGATGAATCCATCTCTGCTCACTGTCTCCAGCCCATTCCTCGCTCCAGTTTTTCCTCTTCACCACGTTCAGCAGAAAGAAAAGACAAACACCAGTAAAAGGTGTGGAAATTTTTATTCTTTACTGAACTTCATTAGTTTTCTGTTTGGCTTAAACACAATAAATATTTCAGCAGTAGCATTGAACAGACTGGAATTCACACTCACTGCAGTACCTGAACCCCCAGACTCTGGACTCTGGGAAAGCCATCGGGGCCCTGGGATCACAGCACCTCAGGGTGGGTCACTGCCAGCATCAGTGTCCCCTTTAGCCCAAGGGACAGGAGCAGGGCCGTGTCCCTGCTGACTGGGAGGGATGGGGGCAGATTTTGAGGTGTCCAACCAGCTCTGACCAAATGGGCTCTGCAGGTACTGTGGGCTAAGGTGATTGGCACCTTGGAGTGTGAGCAGGGAATTACCCCGAGAACTTCTCCTGGGGCAGGGATGGCCCTGTCACTTCCTTGGAGACTAGCCAAGGGACTTCTCCAGCCAGGTCTGACCACACCCGGATGGGCCTGAGGGCCTTTTCCACAAGCAAAGAGGTCAGTGTAGCTCCCATTGTCGCCATGGAATTACTGGGGTTGGAAAAGCCCTCTGAGCCCATCAAGTCCAACCATTCCCAGCACAACCAAGGCCAAAGTGCTGCCACATGTCCCCAAGTGCCACATCCACAGAGCTTTTAAATCCCTCCAAGGATGAGGACTCCAGCCCTGCCCTGAGCAGCTGTGCCAGGGCTGGACAACCCTTTCCATAAAAGCATTGTTCCCAATATCCAACCTGAACCTGCACAGCTTGAGACCCTTTCCTCTCATTCTATCCTTGTCCCACCAAGAGCAGCCTCTGTGTCACCTCAGCCACTGCTTTGACACAGCTCAGAGGTAGAGAAGGGCAAAACCAGGAGGAGGCAAGGCTGGTTTCCCAAAAGCATCCCTTCCCTAGGGACTTTCCAGCTCTATCAGAAGCAGGCATGGATGCTCTCAAGGGGGAAGAGTTTAGGGGCCTCTCTGGGGCTGAGATCAAACCAGCTCTGACTCCCAGCTGCAGATCCTGGAATTCCAAGGAGGTGACACCAGGCTCTATTTAAGGAGCTTAAAGATGTTCCCAGAGCCTCGGGAGTTCCCCTTCCCAGTACGCTGCTCCTGGCTCTGGCAAAGCCTTGGGGCAGGTGGATGATGGTTACAAGGAGAGGTGGCTGCCAAACCCCACTGTGATCAACCAGGGGCTGCAGGAGAGCTGGAGAAAGCCTGGAGGGACAGGACACAGTCTGGCAGGGACAGATATTGGGAAGGAATTGTTCCCTGGGAGGGTGGGCAGGCCCTGGCACAGGGTGCCCAGAGTAGCTGGGGCTGCCCCTGGATCCCTGGAAGTGTCCCAGGTGTCCCAGGCTTGGAGCAACCTAACCTAACATTATCCCTGGAAGAAGAAACACAGACCAGCTCTTGGGCACCAGGCAGGAGGAGCTGAGGAGCCAGGACCTGCCCTCTCCATGCCCGGGAGCACATCCTGTGGGAAGGACAAAGCCCAGCCAGTGACCACCAGCGTGGAACATCCCCCTCAAGGGCTGTTACCCAGGAACACTTTAATTCTTAAGACCTAAACCCATGGTGGGCAATAGAAGGGTGGGTTCTCAGCTGCCACACAGGGTTTGGTCTCTGTTTCTATTCCCCTCTCAGAATCCAGGAGCAGAAATCACAGGAGTTCTAAGAGCCAAAGAAGAACTTCCCCTCCCCAGCAGTTGCCTAGGCACTGGGATGAGCTCTGCTCCATCCCTGTCCTCACCAGGGACAAGCCAGCCCAAAGCCCAGTGCTGATTTAAGGAGATTTTTTCTACTTTCAAGGTGCAATAAATTAAGGCACCAAAGAGCCAGAACTCCCCCATGATGAAGCCTGTGCAGAGGAAGTAGTGCCAGTTTTGGAGTGGGATATTTTTTCTACACACCAAGACTTAAGCTCAGACAACTCCTCCCAGCCTCAGCAGCATCCCAGTCCTCAGGGGCCAGAGATGCCCATGAGAAGAAACAGGACAAGGCATGTGCCAGGTTTGGGAGCTCAGAGTTCAGCTGAAAGCCTAAGGGAACAGCTCAGTTCTTCCCTGGTTGGGCAAACACACAACAAAACTAGACAGAAAATCATCCAACATCCACATTTTTCAGTGTTGCCATCCCAGCTCTGCTGTCTGAACAAGTCCCACAGGAAGCTGTGTCCCAGTTGAAGAGTGCCTCTAAATCCTGTGTAAGCAGGACTTAAATTTACCTCCATAAATCTATTTCATCAAATAGCAGGAGTCAAAAGCTCAGGTGCAGCCCAAGTCACTTGTCCATTGAGGGGTTTTTGGTGGTTTGTTTTTTGTTTGTTTGGTTTTTTGTTTTTTTTTTTGCTGTACAACATTAGTAAAATGGACTGGAGGAAGCTACTTTATTAAATAAACTTCAAAAACCATCAGCCCACTCTCCCAGCCCCGCCGCAGCCGTACAGACAAGTGAGCACATGGAGATTTGGGGCCTCCCACGATGGATGGCAGCCCTGGGAAGGGCCCAGTTTGCTGCTCACAGGCTGTACCGTGACCAGGGGCCAACCAGGGGCTGCCCAAGCAACCCACAGACTCATGAGCTCTATCTCAGGGCTTCCAGTCTCCTCGTCAGCATGACAGTGATTCCAATTTCCAAAAGGAAAAGTATTAAATATGAGTTACACATTGAAGGTTTCCCAGAGCAGGAAGAGGCTTCCCCTGCAGAAGGAAATTGCTCTGACCAAGCTGTGATGCCCCACGTTGCACAACAATCAGTGTCTGAAGGACTTTGTTCCCATGGTAGTTCCACCTGCACAATCGGCTGTGCTTGTTCGCTTCCGGATGCAGCCTTTCCAGAGCCTGGCTTTAAGCTGCACTCTTCATTCAAGCACAGTTCTTCATTGACTCAAGCCAGCAGGAAAGAAAATCAGCATTCAGTCTTCACCACCCCACTCAAACTCAATTATAAAAACAAATTAAAAAAATAAAATCAACTCAAACACATCTTTGACAGGCGGACAGTAAACAAAGAGATGCCTGGATGAGACACGCGGGTGCTGGGGACAAAGAGAGGGAGATCTGGAAAGGTTCCCACCCCTGGGACCATCCTGAAGGTGCACACACAACCAACACGAGGCTTCAGGCCCTTCTCCCAGTGGTGGAATTGCAGGTGGGAACGGCCAGGCTGTTCCTGGCTGTGGAAAAGGAGCTGAGGCAGCAGGAAAGGACCCATGGAGCCAACCCACAACAGCAAATCCGTGCTGGTAGGAATGGGGAGAATTGGCTCTGTAGTCTCAGCCACCTTCCATAGCCCAGCCCCATTCCCAGACTGGGAACACACATGGACACACAGCAATGTTCCAAGATGTGGTCCCAGGTACCACACAATGTGCAGAAGCCACATTCCCATTCCTGGGAAATTGAGTCCTGATTTTCCAAGCCCCCCAATTAGGACTGAATTATAAGTTTTGAGTGTCTTGTCTTTCCCCCCACCTTAAAAAAAAAAGACAACAAAGGTGCTAGCAAGTGTTTGCCCAAAAGTAGAAAGGCAGGACAGAATGTGGGAGAACTGTCACCATCTGCTCCCAAAGTACCAGCCCAGCACAGGGGCTGTCCAGACAGCAAGACTGGGGACAGCCAGGAACTACCCCAACCAGTAGGATGTCCCCCTGCCCTTGGAGGAATCAGCTGTATTGGTTTTGGTTTCAGGCCAAGGTGCTTTGCTCAGGTAAAGCATTTGCATCCCCGAGCAGCTTTCCCTGAGCAAGGGCCGGAGTCAGAGGCTTCTCTGGGAACATTCAGCTGGTCTAAGGTACAGTAACTGCGACCTGAAAGGCTCCTCCTCCTCCAGCTCCACCCAAAACCCGAAGCTTGCAGGGATGGAAGAGCAGCAGGAGCCGCCCCGCCCCAGCCCTGCCCCGGCTGCAGCGGATCCCGCGTGTCCTTGGCCCTGTCCAGAGGATAGTTTGGATCTGTGGTGATGGCTGAAGTATTTACAGGTATTTGCAGCAGGTATTTACAGTCCTTCTGCAGCCCGCAGGCCGATTTTCTCCTCCTCTGCTCCCAGTCAGTCCGGAGTGGGCTTCCGTAGGGAGAAGGGCCGGATGTTGAAGTGCCTGCTCAGCTGGCTCACCTGGGGATGAGGCATACATGGGATCAGGTTATCCCAGCTCCCAGGCATGAGCAGCAGGGCAGGCAGAGCCCCAGACCTGCTCCCTATTCCCACCAAGCCCCTGCCACCCACTCTCCCCACCCCACTCCTGCCCACAGCCTGCGTCCTGCCCAGCCCGGTCCCTGTCCCCAGGCACTGGCTCCACAGGGAGCAGCCCTGCTCCCCTCCCAAACAACAGCCTGGTCTCTCAGAGTGGGCTCACCCTCCATTCTTGCCCTCCACAGGGGCAGGAGTTGAGAATGCTGAGCCCAAGCCTGCAGGATTTTACCCTCCTCCTTTATTATTTTGTTTAAATTAATTTGATCATCTCAGGTATCTATGTAAGATATTCCTGAATCCATTCAAAGTGGGAACTGGATAATTTACTTCCTGCAAAAGGAGGCTGAGCTTGACACAGTCAAGGCATAGGCTTTATTCCTAATCATTCTTCCCAAATTCAGAGCAGTTTGGGATTATGCCCCAATCCCAAAGCCTTTAAAGGCTCTTCAGCTCAAACTGACTTTTGTCCTGGAAGAGGAGCTGGCACAGATGGGCCCTTGGAAAGCCAGAGGGAGGGAAAGAGGAAGCAGAGAGGAGTAGAGCACTGAGAATCTCCCGGGAGGGGAAGGGCAGGAGGATTACACCACCCGCTCAGCCCCATCTCCAGCTGTGATTCCAAGACGAAATTTATTTAAGCTTCTTAGTAATTCAAATCCTTCTTGCACAGAAGCCTCATTACACTAATTGGAAAGACAAGGCAACCTGGCTATTACTCCTTGGCTGTAATTACAGCTGGGACTTGACTCCATAGGCTCTGGGGTAGAACTGGAGCTCCCAGAGGAAGGGGCTTCCCAAGGACGGTGTCCCCACTTCAGCTGACACGTGTCCTTGTCCTCCTTCCTCAGCAGCTTCACAGGGCATTCCCAGCAGGACTCTGGGATTCTCCAAGTTTGTTCTCCCCGTTAATCAAAACTCACGGAGCCAGGCAAAGCATGAGGAGGAATCCAATCCCTGGATCTGTGCACAGCCCTTGCAGCAGGGGAAGCCCTGGAGCTGCTGTTTTCCCACTTTCCCCAGCAGGAAAATCCCCACTCCAGCCTGGCTCTCCCAGTACCTTGAAAACCTCAGTGGGAGATTCAGAGCCCCCTGCAGGGCCTGAAGGGGCTCCAGGAGAGCAGGAGAGGGACTGGGGACAAGGCATGGAGGGACAGGACACAGGGAATGGCTTCCACTGCCACAGGGCAGGGCTGGATGGGATCTTGGGAATCAGGAATTGTTCCCTGGCAGGGTGGGCAGGCCCTGGCACAGGGTGCCCAGAGCAGCTGTGGTTGCCCCTGGATCCCTGGCAGTGCCCAAGGCCAGGCTGGACACTGGGGCTGGAGCAGCCTGGGACAGTGGAACATGTCCCTGCCCATGGGAGGGGGTGGCACTGGATGAGCTTTCAGGTCCCTCCCAACCCGAACTATCTCAGGATTTTGTGCTTGGTTTCCAACTCGGCTGAAACACCCCAGGGGAAGGACAGCCCCGGTCACATCTTGTGCAGTTCCTTTCAATCCCGCACAACCTTCCCAAGCCTCTCACAAAGAATTCAGCCCAAATTCCACAGGCTCACAGAACCATTCCCAGCGATACTCCCGGTTTTACACGGAGCATTCTCTGCCCCAAGCAGCAGCACTCCCAGGAGCTGTCACCTACCACGACCACTCCGTAGTGGATGTGTGCCAGGGTGAGGAAGGCGGTCAGCAGGTACAGCAGGAACGTCTCACTGCCAGGAGCCAGCCCGGACACCACCAGGAGCAGCACGGCCGCGATGGGGAGCAGCATCCAGTTGAGGGGCTGGCACCGTGTGCTGCTCATCTGGCACACGATCAGCTGGCACTGAGGGGACAGAGACAGAGCCTGAGCCTGGTGTGGGCTCCAGGAGCCGCAGCTGTTTGTCCCCAGAGCAGAGGGAATGGTCACTGTCACACTGGCCTTGTGCTGGCACTGCTGGGGCACCTCTGGGCTCTTCTGACAGGAGAGACCTGTGGTGTGTCCAGGGAAGGGAATGGAGCCCCAGGAGAGACTGAGGGAGCTGGGAAGGGGCTGAGCCTGGAGAAAAGGAGGCTCAGGGGGGACCTTGTGGCTCTGCACAGCTCCTGACAGGAGGGGACAGCCAGGGGGGGTCGGGCTGTGCTCCCAGGGAACAGGGACAGGACAAGGGGAAATGGCCTCAGGCTGGGCCAGGGCAGGCTCAGGTTGGACAGCAGCAGGAATTTCCCCATGGAAAGGGTTGTTAAACATTGGAAAAGGCCCAGGGCAGTGGTGGAGTCCCATTCCTGGACAGATTTAAAGACCTGGACATGGCACCTGTGGATATGAGGCAGGGGTAACCTTGGGGGACAGCTGGACTCTGTGGTCTCAGAGGGTTTTTCCAACCTTAACATTCCCATGGTTCTACCAGTATGCAGCTAAATTAAATCTTGACCAAAAATTTAGTCCTCCCATTTTAAGCTTATCCCCAAAAGGAGGCAGGAACTCCTTTCCCATCAGCACTTTGCTGCTCACAGCACATGTGAAAACTCAGTTTAACCAACTCTCCAGTTCCTCAAGCATAAAGCAGAATTTCTTACAGAGATGTTGGCAAAGGCTGTTCCAACCATGAAATAGAAGAGCCTGGGCTGGACCTCCAGGATGTCAGTGGGGGACAGGAAGATCCAGGTGGTGCAGAGCAGGAACAGCAACACCGGGGACACGAGGGGCAACAGGATTTCGTACACAGAGTGGTGCTTCAAGGTGTTATTTTTATAGGCCCTGAAACAGAAGCAAAGAAATGAAAATAGATGAAATCACTGAGCAATCCCCGGTGCTGCCTGCAGTGAGTACCTGAAGAAGCTCCAAGAGTGCTGAAGAGGGACTGGAGTGATAGGACAAGTGGGAATGATTTCCCACTGATAGAGGGCAGGGATAGATGGGATACTGGGAAGGAATTCCTGGCTGTGAGGGTGGGCAGGCCCTGGCACAGGGTGCCCAGAGCAGCTGTGGCTGCCCCTGCATCTCTGGCAGTGCCCAAGGCCAGGTTGGACGGGGCTTGGATCGACCTGGGATAGAGGAAGTGTCCATGCCCATGGCCAGGGGTGGCACGGGAGGAGTTTTCAGGTCCCTTCCCACCCAAACCCTCCTGGGATTCCACAAACTCACTTGTAGAAGTTGTACAGGCTCATGGGCAGGGTCACAGTGAGGGCACAGGCTGGAAGAGAAAAGTGCCACGTTAGTGCCCCAGGGCAGAGGGGACACCCCATGCACCCCGAACAGGAGGCTCTGGCTGGGCTCTGCTTTAAGTTCCTTGCACCAAAAATAGCTCCGAGGGTGCCCCAGGAATAGCTCAGCACATTTGGAAATAGCTGCTCCCAAGTCTGGCCCAAGAGCTGTAATTAGAAGTTAAAGTCTGCTGTAAGTTGAAGACATTTCCATTTGAAAGGGCTGCATTAAGGAGCTCGGTTTTGTGCTTTAAACAGTGACAAAGCTTAATTATAATACAACTCTAATGAGACACGAGTGCATACTCCTCAAATGACATGGCTGGGCACAAGAGCTTTCACAAGAAAGGCAATTTGCTGTTTCTCTGGCTGTGTGCAAACATTTCCAGTGGCCCACATTGCCAAAAAGTTGTCATTTAACTGGATAAATGATACAAAGCACCCAAATAACTGAAAACTCCTGACCTCAGTCAGAACCATCAATACTATCTATGATATTCCAGAACAACTCCTCCCCTGTTTATCCAGCAGAAGGTGTGTGAACAGAGCTGGAAATATTCCTGCTTTAATAACCCAGCTCCTCTGCCCAGTATGGAACTGGGCTCAGTTTCTCATATAGGGGAAAAGCACATTCATTATTCATGTTAAGTCACACAGCCGTCAAAGGAAAGCTGGGAACATCCACCTGATAAAAGTGCAACAAGTAGATTTAAAACACCAATTAACTCAAAATTAAGCAATTACAAAGAACACCTGAAGGGACACAGAAAATAAATGGAGCAGAACTTGTGAATTAGGAAAATGGCATTGCACAATACAAACTCAGCTCTACCCTTTGCAGTGGTTTATTTTGACTGACCTCAGGAGAGTGAGGCTGGGCCTTTATTTTAATTTTATTATTATCATGATGATAATGCAATGTTCAGGTGGGTGGATGGAGGGCAGGATCCCCAAACAGCAGAGCTCCCACCCACCTCCATGGCTGCAACCTCCCTCCCACGCAGTGTTTGGGTTCTGGGGTGAGAGGGAGCCCCAGAGCAGCAAAACAAAAGTGTCCTGATCCCCCCAAACCAGCCCAAGGCCAGGTTCCACCACCCCCTGCACACTGGGCTTTATCCCCTGGAAACTCTGGGTTTATCACACTGGGTTTATCCCCAGGCTCTCACTGAAGACAAACTAAGCTTCTCTGGAGTGAAGTCAGCCCAGGCAGAGCAGAGTTAAGTCCTCCAAAATAGCTCTGCAGGAGACAACCCTGTTTTGAAATCCTGGGAAAGACTGTCAGGCTGTGAGAACACCCTCAATTAGTCACTTCAACAACAGCCCGGGGCACCAAACAGAGCAGTGTTAGCAGGTCATTAGCAGGGGGTTTGGGAAAAAGGTGCAGTTTAAAAGACAGGCTTCAACATGGAGTTTCTTACCAATAATCATTGCAGTGAATAGGTCTCTATATAAGAAATTAAACAGGAAAGGTGCATACCAGGCCTCAACTCCCACAAAGGCTGTCACTATGTAGACAATTGAAATGGTCTGAAAGAAAGCACAGGACAAGAAGGGGTGAGAAATGTGATGGGCAAGTCTGGCAGCACCTGGGCTGGCAGCACAGTGCGTGTGCCAGGCAGCTCCAGGGAAAGGCAGCTCTAAGCTATGACATGTTCAGTCCTACCCACCAGCAAGAAGGAGAAAAATAAAACAAATCCACAAATATCCCACATTACCAGGCATAGGAAAGGTGAGCTGCTGCACAGAGATTGGATTGGGCAGTGCCCGTCCCCTGTGCTGGCACTGCTGGGGCACCTCCAGTGCTGGGGGCAGCTCTGGGCTCCTCCTGACAAGGAGGGCCCTGGAGGGGCTGGAGCGTGTCCAGGGCAGGGAACAGAGCTGGGAAGGGAATGGAGCCCCAGGAGAGGCTGAGGGAGCTGGGAAGGGGCTGAGCCTGGAGAAAAGGAGGCTCAGGGGGGACCTTGTGGCTCTGCACAGCTCCTGACAGGAGGGGACAGCCAGGGGGGGTCGGGCTGTGCTCCCAGGGAACAGGGCCAGGACAAGGGGAAATGGCCTCAGGCTGGGCCAGGGCAGGCTCAGGTTGGACAGCAGCAGGAATTTCTTCCTGGAAAGGGGGGGGTCACCTTGGAAAGGGCTCCCCAAGGAGGTGGTGAAGTCATATCCTTGGAGGAATATAAAATCCACGTGGAAATGGCACTTGGGGACACAGGCCAGCAGCGGCCTTGGCAGTGCCAAGTGTCTCTGAAACTCGATGGTCTCAGAGGGTTTTTCCAACCTCAGTGATTCCACGAGAAGATAACCAGGAGCTGCAGAAGAGATGCCCTGGCACAGCCTTGAACTCTCAAGGTGACCAAAGCACAGGTTTTACACAAGTTGCAGTGACCCTGGAGGGGTCACTCAGGGACTCTTCCTTATCCATCTGCTGCTGGATTACAGGGAGAAGCTCACCAGGGCTATTTCAGCTTTAATAGTCCCCTGAAGCTGGGTGGAACACGCTGCTCTGCCCTCCACCCCTGCCTTTCTCCAGCAGGCAGCTCAAAGACCTGGGTTAAGCAACATTTTGGGAGAAAGGATCAGAGTACAGTCAGGGACCAGCTCTGGTCTCCTTTTAGTATAAGAGAGGATTATTCCAATTAATGCAGCTGCATTAATTGAACTCTCCTTCCACCTTGCTGCATTTCCCACCCAGCATGTGACAAGCCAGAAGATAAATTAATGGACGTAAGATATGTTATAAGGAATGTATAATTAATAATACGTTATAAGGAAGAAGGTTTTTTACAATGAGGGTGGTTGCCTAGAGAAGCTGTGGTCCCCCATCCCTGGAAGTGTCTTGGACGGGCTGGACAAAGCTTGGAGCAACCTGGGCTGGAGGAAGGCACTGCCAGCAATCCAGGTGAGCTGCCTCATCCCCAGGTCCCAGTTCTCTTCAGGAAGAGCTTCCTGCAGAGAATTCCTTAAGGAGGGATGGACACATCAACACTCCAAGGGGCCCATCACTGTCAGTGTCAACACCCACTGCCCAAGGACCGTGGTCTGGAGGGGCATGTCCCCAGGAATCTCTGCTCCAGGAACAGCAATTAACAAGCCAATTACCTCTGCTGAATTTTTGACCCAGATCTTGGTGGTGCCAAAAGGCATCCCAAACTTCCAGGCTTCAATTTACCCACACTGGTACCATGTAAGGAACTACATAAAGCAACAATTCCAGTGGGCAAAACATGCAGGAACCAGGGAGAGGAGAGGCAAGGCAATGTCCATCCTTCAAGCCTTGTTTGTCACGCAGAGTCCATCTCCATGGGCTGATTCCATGATTTACAAGGCTTTGGATCCACAGTGGAACACCCCTCAGCGGGCAGCACTGCACCCAGCAGGTTCTCAGGGTGTGTACTCACCACCTGGCTGATGTCATATCCCCAGGGCAGGAAGAGAATCCCTGTGTTATACTTCTCCCAGTGGGAGAGGATGAAAGAAAACAAGACCACCCACAGCAGGAGGTAGAGGACGAAGACGCTGACGCCGGTGGAACCCCGGCCGAAGGTGGAGTACACGGTGACCACAAAGTACACGCAGGCCCAGCTGTCCAGGCCGTGGTCAAAGAGCTCTCCCAGGGGGGTGCTGGAGTTGGTCCGGCGTGCCTGCTTCCCGTCAACACCATCTGGGAAAAGGGAAAGAAACATGGAGCTTTCCTGGACGTTCCACACAAAGCAACAGGCCAGGAAACAGCAGCTTTCCCCACCTCCACCCTCCATCAAGGAGTGGGTTTCCCACCCCCTGCTCCATGGGAGGCTGAAAAACGCAGCAGTCTGATGAGATTGTATTTATTTCCTTTATATTTGTAGCAATGTATTTGCACAACTTAGGCCATTCTGCATACCAGCCAAAATCATTGTAGATAACAAGACACCTGCAGTCTTGTTTTTCAGAGCTCTCAGGAATTCATCAAGGTTACATGGAAAACAACAGGATGAAAATAAGAACGAAGAGCCCAAGAAACTGTCTACAAAGAATGTAAATCCTAGATACAGGAGGTGCAGGGTGGGAATGGACACTTGACCAATCAGGTGACCTGAAGGAGATGAACCAGCGACTCGGCCAACCAGGAGTGTGTGCCCACGTGGGCTGGAGATTTAGAATCTGTATTTTAGAACTCTATGTTTTAGAATTCTATATTTTAGAATTCTATAACTGGGATTGTAAAGTAAACAATAAATGGTTTCTGGTGAAATCATATTCCTTCTGTTCTTCAGTTGTCCAAATCCCCCTGCATATATTCCTTAAAGCAGCCTCTTCCTGTGCCTAAAGGAGGTCCAATGGAGCTGGAGAGGGACTTGGGACAAGGGCCTGGAGGGACAGGACACAGGGAGTGGCTTTCCCTGGGAAAGGGGTAATTTGGGTGGGATATTGGGAAGGAATTCTTGGCTGCAAGGGTGAGCAGGCCCTGGCACAGGGTGCCCAGAAAAGCTGTGGCTGCCTCTGGGTTTCTGGAAGTGCCCAAGGCCAGGTTGGGACAGGGCTTGGAGCAGCCTGGGATAGTGGATGCTTTCCCTGCCCATGGCAGGGGGTAGAACTAGAAGATTTTGCAGGTCCTTTTCAACTCAAACCATTCTGGGATTCTCTGATTATTTAAAGCAGACCCCAGACAGAGTTTCACAGTTCATCTCAAAGTCAGTTCCAGTATCCTTTCCCATCAGATACTCTGGAACAACTTCCTTGTCTCCACACAGCAAAGCACCTGCCAGAAACTGCTCCTGGCAAGAGCACAGAATCTAACACTTTCCATGGGCTCAGAGAGGGGACAACACAAACACAGCATGAGTGGGTGACCCTGAAAACTCTTACCTAACGTGTAGGCCATGAAGTTGAGGAGCCCCACCACGATCCACACGCCATTTGGAACGTGCTGGTGATCAGGAGCTGCAGGGATCAGACAGACCGGAGTCAGGACTGCTCAGAATGTGATTCCAGAGGGTTTATTTTGGCCCAAGAGGCACAGCCATGAGGACTCAAACAGAGAATATGGGATGTGAGCTTTGCGGGATGTGATAGCAGAGCTGCCCCACAATAGCTCATAAAACCAGGCCAGTGAGGACTTGGCCTTCCAGGATATATTTGTCCTTTGTTCCCAGCTCTCCAAAATCATGGGATCTGAGACATGGGGCCAATTCTGTAGCTCCATTGCAGGTCATGGAAGTGTGTGCAGAGGACACTCCTCAGTCACTTGCTCACAGAGCAGCAAGTGGAGCCCCTTTGATGTGGCAACTCCCTGCCCCCGCAGGAACATGCCAGGATTCCCCGCCCAGTCTCCAGTCCCATCCTGCCAATAGAAACCGAGCTCTTCCCTAATAGCACCTCCACCTCCTCCAGCACAGCTCTGGCAGAGAGCCAGCAGAGCTGGCTGCATTCAGGGAGCCCAAAGAGGCACTGGGGAAGGGGAGAAGAGGCTCGGATCCTTGGCAGCTGGAGGGCACAGGGAGGTCTCCTGGGGGAGCAGTGATCCCGTGAAATGCCACCCTGTTTCCTTAGAGCAGCAGGACGATGCCTTTCCAGAGCAAAACGGAGGGAGGGCATCACGTCTGCAAAGCCATCCAACGAGGAGGGAAGGCACAAAATTCTGGAGGCCTCACCAGCACCAGGAAAAGTTCTCTTCCCAAACAGGACATGTAAAATATGTATGTGAAAGGGTCCCAAGCCAAGAGCTTCTCCATCCTTCCAAAGCCAATTTTTGAGAGGCTGGGAGAGTTGGGAATGTCCAGCTTGGAGAAGAGAAGGCTCCAGGGAACTCTAAGAGCCCCTTCCAGGGTCTAAAGCGGCTCCAGGAGAGCTGGAGAGGGACTTGGGACAAGGGATGGAGGGACAGGACAAGGGGAAATAGCTTCCCACTGCCAGAGGACAGGGTTAGATGGGACACTGGGACTTGGAGCACCCTGGGATAGTGGAAGGTGTCCCTGCCTCTGGCAGGGGGTGGGACTGGATGGGCTTTAAAGTCCCTTCAACTCAAACCATTCCGAGATTCCATGATTCTGGATGTCTGACGTCCTGGGGGTTTTCAGCTTGAGCCACTGACAGCTTTTGTTCTCATGGTTCATGGACCATAACAGCCCAAGTCCTGGTCAACAGCCACGGATGCCACCTCAGCCCTCAACAGCCTTGACTTGTCTACCAATAAAGGCAATCCCAAAAAACCAGGATTCCTGCCACGTAACTGTATTTTGATGATGGGTCCAGTTTAGAAGAACTACACCAACTCTCCTGAGCAACCTAAACCAGATCTGGCAGGGTCTAAGGGAGAGAAAAACACGCAGAAGAAGCTCCAGAGAATTATCACACTGCATTAATCCTTTCCCTGGGAGTCCTCCATGTGCACATGGACAGAGCCGACCCACTGGATTCACACACAGATGAACATCAAGACTGTTAGAAAGTTTAAAGCTGTGAATGGTGAAGCTCAGAAAGAGGATTTGGCCTTGTTAGTCTCATGTGGTGGTGGTTTTGCCACGAGGGGAATGAGCTGGGATGTGAAAAACAAGGCTCTACCTGCTGTTTTCAGGAAAGCAGCATTTCCTAACATTTTCTTGTTAGATTTTCAAACAAGGGCACTGGGTTATTTGCTCTGCAGGCAAAGCCAATTCCAACCCAAGTTTCCAGCTGTTTCCTCCTCCCTCTCCTGCCTGCTGCCAGCCAGGAGCACCTTTCCCTGGCAGCTGGAGGGAAGGTGTCACACCCAGACAAGTCCTTGTTTCAAGACCCAGCGAGTTCAATCCTCTCCTCTGTCCCAGTCACTTTTAGGAAGGCCCAGATCCAGGGGCCTTACCAATGAGCACTGGAATTCCAGCAGAGGAGGTGACAGATTTCCCATCTGACCAGGAACATGCAGCCTTACCAGAAGCATAAAAGTCAGGGTCGAAGTATGCCATGAGGAAGAAGTTGAAGACAAGCAGCAGGAAGCCAGAAAACGTTATCAAATTTGGGGCCAGCCAGGTAGGGAAGATCTATGGGAAAGCAGCAAAAGAACAGATGAAATCATTAAAACATGGACTGAGGAGCAGGCGCTGCTCCAGCCAGGGCTGCACCGGCTGGGTGTTAGACAACACTGCCAGGAGCACCCGGAGCATCCCGGGGCAGCAGGAAGCGCTGGGCTGGGATGCAGGCATTCAGGGGTTCAGGGATTCAGGCTGCAGGCAGCCCCTCACTCATTAGTGGCACCACAAACGAAGCAGCTGGTGGTGTTACAGAGGTGACCAGGCTGTCCCCCTTGGGGTGGCACAGGGACTCACCTTCACGATGGCATTCCAGAAGGGATGCATGACGTACAGGGACAGGGGGTTGCTGTCCACGGCGCTGTACTGGGAGAGGGAAACAAAACCCAACAGTTAGGGAGGGCTCCAGCAACTCACAGGAAAGCCAGGGATCTGGAACCTTCTGAGCCCCACCCTGTGTGGAACCCCCACGGGGCTCCTGATGTACCCCCCAGCTGGATGAGGAGCAATGCTGTGGATCCTATCCCCCAACAGTGCCATCTGTCATCTGCTCTGCTGTGACCCCTTGGTTCCCTTGCTGGTCCCAATCTCCATTCCCACTTCCAGCAGTGGGACTGGGAGCCCCTTGAGCAGGATGGGTCTCAGAGGGCCCCTCTCCACTGAGAAGCTGAGATTTCGCCAGAGGCAGCTTAGGGAATGGGGAGGGAGAACTCCTACTCCTCATCCCATCACTTTTACAACATTTGAGGTGCTCAGGGTGTGTTTGTGGTGGGCGAAATAAAAATCAAAGATCTAGACAAAGCATGAAACAACTCCCAGCTATAAAGTTAAAATTTGACATCATTTGGCTCTCAAGAGCATCATCTGTTATCTGCTCTCACAGACCCTTCCAAACATAGATTACCCTGGCTAAAGTCCTCTTCTCTCAGGAACACTTTGATAAGAACCCCAAGAACAATTCCATATGCTACCAAACTCCTGGGCTCACATGCTTGCTGCTGGGTTGGGCAGGAGCTGCTGCTCACCCACCTGCTTGGGACAACACCCCCAGCTCCAGCACAGGCATCTGCCCAAGTCCAGTCCCAACCACAGAATCTCGGAGTGGTTTGGGTGGGAAGGGACCTTCCAGAAACTCAAGTGCCACCCCCTGCCATGGGCAGGGATACCTCCCACTGTCCCAGTCTGCTCCAAGCCCCAGTGTCCAGCCTGGCCTTGGGCACTGCCAGGGATCCAGGGGCAGCCCCAGCTGCTCTGGGCACCCTGTGCCAGGGCCTGCCCACCCTGCCAGGGAACAATTCCTGCCCAGTATCCCGCCCAAATCCCCTTTTCCACTTTGAAGCCATTCCCTGTGTCCTGTCCCTCCAGCCCTTGTCCCCAGTCCCTCTCCAGCTCTCCTGGAGCCCCTTCAGGCCCTGCAGGGGCTCTGAGCTCTCCCTGGATCCTTCTCCTCTCCAGGTGAGCACCCCCAGCTCTCCCAACCTGGCTCCACAGCAGAGGGGCTCCAGCCCTGGGAGCATCTCTGTGGCCTCCTCTGGACTCATTCCAACAGGTACCAAATTTGGTTTGGTTGGTAAAAAGGAAACCCCTCAGGAAAGAGCAGCTCCAGGTGTCCCCCCCAGCCCATGGCCTTGAACTAGCACCTGTCACTGCACCCATGCATTGCTCCAACTTGTTCCTCTTGCTGTCTGCATACCCCACTTTTCCCTGGAAGCAGAGAAGTGTGGGAAAGGGCAAAGCAACACCGCCCAAGACAGGTATCAGGACCAAGAAGGGGCACCAGATCTCACTGAGGTCCCATCTTACACCATTTGCACCCACCTGGGTGAATCTCATCCTTGGTAAGGATTTCTGTACCCCCTTCCAGCCCATCCCTGCCCTCCCTGTGCAGGGTCAGTCCATCTCCCTGGGGTTCAGCCCAGAGGTTTTGTTCCCACACCAGCAAAGCCACAGGAGCTGCAGAGCAAGAAGCAACAAACCCCAAAGCCGTATGGAGGCGACTCTAAGCTGCAAGGAATTTCTATCTCAGCTTAATGCAATTTTGGGGGGCAGAATTCCAAATGCTTTACAAGATAATAGGATTTGAAGCACCATTTAGGGGGGGAGGAGAGACTGATTTAATCTCATTATTCCCCAAACAGCCTGGAACAAGAAAACAGATGCAAGGCTTGGAGCGAGAGAGGAGAAGCGCTCTGGAGCCTCCATGCCCGTGCTTGGAAGATACACCTCAGGGAAATTTCACCAGGCTCATGGCTCGGGAAGTTTTCCTCTCTCTCTGCAAGGACTGGGGATAATATTCATTAAACAGCTTTTTCCCATGGTCACGCATGTTCCCACCTTGCTTGCAGAACTCAAGGACCTGGGAAGAGCCATTTCTGGGAGAAAGGGCAGCTGCTCTGCAGAGGTTTGCTAATACAACCACGGAATCATGGAATATCGTGGGTTGGAAGGGACCTACAGGGATCATGGAGTCCAACTGCTGTCCCTGCACAGACCCCCAACAACCCCACCCTGGGCATCCTTAGCAGCCCTGTCCAAATGCTCCCTGAGCTCTGGCAGCCTTGGGGCCATGCCCATTCCCTGGGGAGCCTGGGCAGTGCCCAGCACCCCCTGGGGGAAGAACCTTTCCCTGAAATCCAATGCTGACACAGCTCCAGTGGTTCCCTTGGGTTCTATCCTTGCCACAGAGAGCAGAGGTCAGAGCTGCCCCTCAGGGGGAAGTTGTTGACATCCATGACGTCTCCTCTCAGTCTCTTCTCCACCCGAACAAGCCAAGCACCCTCAGCTGCTCCTTGTGTGGCCCTTCCAGACCCTTCCCCATGGCTGTGCCCCTTTGGATGTTCTCCCACAGCTTTAGATTCTTCCTATGCCCCTAGCTCCCACCAGGCTCCAGCCAGGACACTTCTCTGTGTGCTGAGCAAGGCCAGCCACGTTGTGCCCACTCTGGGGACACTCTGGGGCACAGGGACAGAACCAGGGCTGGCTCTGGTGCTGGATTGGCTGCCACCCTTGGGGACAGTGCTCCCGACAGCCAGGACACGGCTGCCTGCCCAGGACAGCCGCTCCCAGAATACCAATGAGTTGCCAGGCATCTCCAGGGACAGATCCCAAGAGCATCTTGGCTATGCCCAGCCTCCCCCAGCTGCTTTTCCTTGTCGGGCTCTTCCTTACAAACATTACTAAAGTCGTTCCTTCCACCTCTTCACTTGTGAAGCCCCAAACACAGCAGTGTTTGAGCCTGGCACATCATTCCCTCACCTCATCCTCACTGGAAATCAGTGTCACCTTCTGCATTTTGGATCTCCACATACTGGTGTAGTGACTCCCACCCCTCTGTAAGTCGTTCTTCTGTCACGACCCATGATTCCCACCAGCCTGGACTCTGGATTTCTGGCCCTTTTTCAGGGAAAGAAGGTTAAAGGAAAAAGAAAAGTGCCCGGAAGGAATTTCATGCACTCCAGAGTCTCCTTCCCAAAGCAGCCAGGCATTTTAAAGGACTCTGCTCTAAAATAGCTCCATGTTCACAGCTGCAGGGAGGAGCCACTCCAGCCCAGACATCTCCCTTGGGAATGGGGTCAGAACTCCTTAGGGGAATGAGCAAAACCAACAGCAACACTGGCACCACATAGGAGCCTCCTGTCCATGCCAGGATGGCTCCAGGGAGCCACAGGCACCCCAAGAGCTGGGGACAGGCCCAGTGGCTGTGGTGCCATCACAGACAAGCTGGCTGGAATTGTTATGGGATTTACAGATACAAATGGCTTGTATGGCTTCAACCCAACATTAATCGTGCAACCAGGACGCCTCTGGGAGATCCAATTATGTGTCCAAAGAGGAAGAAAATACAGATTTATAACCCAGATTCTACTAATGGTCTTCCTGTCCCGGAAAAAACAATTCCACTTTGAAGTAATCTGGTTACCCAGAGCCAGCAGCAGATCAAGCACTGCCATAGAATCCTGGAGCATCCTGAGCTGGGAGGGACCCACATGGGTCCAGCTCCTGGCCCTGCAGAGGACATGCCAAGAACCCCACCACGTGCCTGGTGAGATTCACACCACCACCACCACTGTCTGGGCCCAGCGGTGTTGGGATGTGACACCCAGGTTTGCTGTCCTCAGCACAGCACTGGTGGCATCTGTGATGAGGACAGCAAACAAAGGCAGATTTGTACATCCCATCTTGCTCACAGGTGCTCCAGGCAGGATTAGGGCACTCAGCAGAGCAGCTCCAGCAAATCCAGGAGGCTGTTCCCTACAAATCTTCTTAAATATGAAGAGGGTACAAAGCTAAGAGCCTTCTCCCCTCGGGCTCAAGATAAGCCAGGAGGCAGAAAACTCAACCAATCCCAGCAAATGGCAGTGAGCAGAGCCGTGCCAGGAAAAACAAGGCATGTTTGCCCTATGCCCACCCTTGGCCAGTGTGTGAGGAGTCACCTCGCCCTGTAATGGTACTGATTAACTCAAGCCCTGTTTGTCTTTTCCAAGGTCACTTTGCAGCTGGCACCAGAAGGGAGCATGTTGGCAGTGGAAGCTGCACCCACCACACGAGCCCGTGGGTTTGGCTCCCACCAGGAAGCTGCAGGAAGGATGTGGATGTCCTGGCTGTGTGTCCCAGCTACAGCTTCTGTGTGTCTGTCCCTCCTCCCACCGGGGTTTCACTGTGCAGGTTTCAGACATCCAGCAATGAAAGATGCTCCAAAACACAGCATAAAGTCACAGAATCGCTGAGGTTGGAAAAGTCCTCTCCGAACATCTAGTCCAACCTTCCTCTGGCACCACCAAGGCCACCACTGTCCCATGTCCCCAAGTGCCACATCCACAAGGCTTTTAAATCGCCCCAGGGATGAAGAATTCACCACTGCCCTGGGCAGCTGTGCCAGAGATAGACAGTCCTTTCCATGGAGAAATTCCTCCTGATGTCCAACCTGAGCCTGCCCTGGCCCAGCCTGAGGCCATTTCTCCGTGTCCTGTCCCTGTTCCCTGGGAGCACAGCCCGACCCCCCCTGGCTGTCCCCTCCTGTCAGGAGCTGTGCAGAGCCACAAGGTCCCCCCTGAGCCTCCTTTTCTCCAGGCTCAGCCCCTTCCCAGCTCCCTCAGCCTCTCCTGGGGCTCCATTCCCTTCCCCAGCTCTGTTCCCTTCCCAGGACACGCTCCAGACCCTCCAGGTCTCTCTTGTTGAGAGGAGCCCAGGACTGAACACCTGCAGGGTCTCAGCAAGGCCAGAGCCATTCCCTCAATAAGGAACTGCCACACTGAGCAGAAGCCTCCCTCCTGCTCCCCAATCCCCGCAGCATGTGCTAATTCATTGGGAAAATCACATTCCTGCCCTGCCAACACACTCCGACATTCACAGCCTTGTTTCTCAGACACCAGCTGAGAGATTTATGGAATCCCAGATCACTTCGGATCGAATGGACCTTAAAGATCATCCAGTGCCACCTCCTGCATGGGCAGGGACACCTCCCACTATCTCAGGCTGCTCCAAGCCCTGTCCAGCCTTGGCTGGAACACTTTCAGGGATGGAACAGCTTCCACAACTTCTCTGGGCAATGTGTGCCAGGGTCTCACCACCCTCACAGGGTAGAATCCAGTGCAGTCTCTCTCTCCAGCACAGCAGCTCCAGGTGGGACACTCAGCAGGCTATGGCTCTGTCCCGCCACTGGAATCACCTCAGGGTGGGACAGAGCTGGGATTTGTCCCCACCACCATGGTGCCAAATCCTGACCCCATCCCACTGTTGTGTTGGTGCAGGGGAAGTAATTTCTGCAGGAATATATAATGTGGAGCAACACTTGATGTTGATGGCAGGCTTTGGCAAGCAGCCTGACAATTCCAGCTGCATCCAGGAGCTCTCCCTGTCTGGGAGCATCGAATATCCAGGAATATGGGTCACCACTGCTTCTGCTGGAGTGCGGGGTGATCGGCTGCACAGGGGTGCGCAGATGGGGGCTCAGGGCTGGGAATGATGAACCCAGCTCATCATGGCTGGGAATTATCAACCTTCAGGGATGCAGTTAGGAGAGGATCAGTCAGCAATGAACCTCTGGAGTGACAATCGGATCAGAGTGGTGATTCGGAGGAAGACTGGAGGAGGGGGCAGAAAAGGCAGAGTCAAAAATGCAGGAGCAGGAAACTTGTTACAGTAACGCTGAGACAGCCAGAAGACTTTCCTATGTTGCCAGAGCTGGTTTGGGCTTCAAAAAATAGCGGGGATATACTTCAGAGGGGCATCAGACCAGCTGTGTGTGCCCAAGGAGAAGAGCAGGGACCAGGACAGCAAGGCAGTGACAGTGGAGAAGGGAGCATTCTCTCACCACCCCCAAACTTCCACACCCCTGTGCTCCCCCCAGGGGCATATCCCAAAACCTGCTTCCTGCAGGGTCAGGGAGCTGCTGTGCCACCTCCAGGTTGGGATGTCCCTCACGGAGGCCACAAGCCTCTGGGGAGATAAAACACTGGCAAGACCTCAGCCCCTCTGGAGAACTGGATTTGATCCCAACCCACCAACCATGTGAACAGGACAGGGGGAATGGCCTTGAGCTGAAGGAGGGTGGGTTTAGATTAGATCTTAGGAAGGAATTACTCCCTTTAAGGGTGGGCAGGCCCTGGCACAGGGTGCCCAGAGCAGCTGTGGCTGCCCCTGGCAGTGCCCACGGCCAGGTTGGATGGGGCTTGGAGCAGCCTGGGACAGTGGGAGGTGTCCCTGCCCCTGGCAGGGGGTTGGAATTAAATGAACTTTAAGTCACTTCCCATCCAAACCAGTCTGGGATTCTATGATAATGCAGAAGTCAGTGGAAGAAAAGAGAATTTCTTACAATCCTTAGAAAAAAGAAATCAAGTTGAACTTTTCCATTCAAGGAAGCCACAAGGCCACACACATCAGGAGATGATTCCACATAAAGCACGGAACTGCAGGGAAGGAGGGGCAATGCTACCCCCAGGTTTCAACAGAGCCTTTGTGAAGGGCACAAACAAAACCTTTTCTTCCAAAGCACATTTCTGCCTCTCTCTCATCCCACCTCTCCACAAAGAAGAAATTCACAATTAACAGGAAAAAAAACACACTTGACATCCAGCTTTGTGCAAGATGTGAAGCAGAGCGAGTCAGGTCACTGACAAAAACCCTTGGAATGTGGCTGCTTTTGGAGCCAGCCACGGGAAGTGACACTTGAATTTCCGACAACACACTCCCAGTTCTCTTCCAAACCCTCTGGACAGCCAAAGACTTGCTGTTTGTTACCAATGGGTAACTCTTCTGATGGAATTCCCTGTAGCCAAGTCACAACATACACCAATAAACATTGCAGCAAACTTTCAGTGCAATTAAAGATCCCCAAGATGAGCTGACAAGCAGCCTACGCTCTGTTTAAGTGATGGCTCTGCACACCTTGCAACACTCATGGCAGGAGCTGGGACCCAGCTCTGCTTTGCATGCCAAGGAGAGAGGCTTTTCCAGCACGTGGAAAAGCCACACAGCCAAAGGCACCAGCAGGCTTAGCACTGCCACCACTTCAACTACTCCTTCCTCTCTCCAGGCCTGTGGCTGCTCATCATGGCACCTCTGTGCCCACACTGGCAGCAGGGATTGGGAAAGCAGCTTCCTGCTGTTCCACTGTGCCCACATCCATGAGAAAGGCACCTGCTTTTAGCAGATGTCTCCAGTCACCACCTGGGAACAGCAACCTCCTGCTTTGGGTGGGCCTGAGGATGCAGGATGTATGCAGCAGGCAGATGGCACAGAGGAGTTGTGTCTTTCACCTGCACTGCAAGGGAAGAGCCCAGAGGTACAGGACAAGGAATCCAGGAAGATGGACAGGACCTGGCTGTGTGTGCTGACACATGAGAACCCCCAGTCCTGGGCTGATCCCCCAGCGTGGGCAGCAGGGAGGGGGGATTGTGCCTGCAGAGCTGCCCCAGCCCTGGGGACAACAGCACAAGGACCTGGAGCTGCTGCAGAGAGCCCAGAGGAGCCTGGAGCTGCTGCAGGGCTGGAGCCCCTCTGCTGTGGAGCCAGGCTGGGAGAGCTGGGGGTGCTCACCTGGAGAGGAGAAGGATCCAGGGAGAGCTCAGAGCCCCTGCAGGGCCTGAAGGGGCTCCAGGAGAGCTGCAGAGGGACTGGGACAAGTGATGGAGAGACAGACAAGGTGGAATGACTTTCCATGCCAGAGGGCAGGGATAGATGGGATATTGGGGAGGAATTGTTCCCTGGGAGGGTGGGGAGGCCCTGGTACAGGATGCCCAGAGAAGCTGTGGCTGTTCCATCCCTTGAAGTGTCCAGGGGAGGTGTGGCAGCCAATTCAGCCACAATACTGCCTGTCCCTGGGCGAGTCACTGTCTCCTACAAAGACCCACAGAGGTTTGAAGTTCCTTCTGGAAACCCTGCAGGACCCACAGCTGAAGTTGCAATAGGTCCTGACCACAAAGTGCTTCATCACCACCACTGTGTGGTTAAACAAGCAAGTTTGGGAATCCTCTACCAAAACATGGTTCAATACCTTTGACACCCTGTAGAGCAAAGGTCACTGCTCAGAAGCCAGCAGCACTTACACAGCAATTTCAGGGTTGCTCTGGATGAAGAGATGTAAACACAGCTAGAGCAAGTCCCAGGAGTGGCACCAGCTCATCACTCATCAAAACCTTCCAGCACGTCAGAAGTGTCTCTAGAAAGCAGCATAAATCCCTTCCCCTCATCTCATTGCTTAGCAGAGGGGAGAAGCTCAGCCAAGGCTCGTGAGCTGAGTCGCTCCCAGTTAATCCGTAAGCACTGCTGCTCTCTCCTCCAACCACGGCACTTTTCAGACCACGAGAGCTGCAAGGGACACACTAAGCTGGGCAGTGGTTCAACCCCCTGAATTTAATCACAGAAAAGGAGAAGAAAGAAGAAAACCACCTCTAACTTGGAAATCACTGTAGGATCTGCTCAGCAAGTGGCAGGCAGCACTTCGGAAAGTTGCGTGTGTTTAAAGACACACACCCGGCTGTCTCAGAGCAATTAAAAGCGCCCTTGGGGAAGCAGTTAAGTGATTCCAGAGCTGGGCTCAAAGGCTTCCCCTCCTTCTCACCCTTCCTGCTTAGAAGCAGAGCTGGCAGGCTACAGGGAGGCACTGGCCTTTAATCACTCTGGCCTTGAGCCTCACAGCCACAGCCCAGCAGCAAAATGCTTCCCTTCCTGCTTCCCTCGCTCCCAGTGTTGTTATTCCAGCGGTCTGAGCTGCCATCTGTGTTTCTGAACACCCTGCAGAGATCCCTGTTTGCAGAGCAGCCTAGAGAATCCTGCCAGGAACAGCTTCCAGCCATCTGCTTCCCGCGGCGCAGCATCTGCAGCCCTGCTCCTCCCGTGGCACTCTAAGTCTGGAGGCACTGGGATTTCTGGTTGAGGGCCAGAGCACCCTCTTCTTCAGGGCACAGATGGGACCAGTAGCTGGAAGAAGGATACAGAAATGGGAGGAGAGCATCCAAAAGGAAAATGCTTTCCACAAGAAATAGAAAGCCCTGAAGCCTGACCCTTGGGTGCATTGAGTGTCCCAGGTCTCCGAGCTCTCTTGTGAACGTCCTTTCCATCTAACACTGGAAATGAGGAATAGAGTTGTTTTCCTGTAAGAAAACCCTTTGAGAACTTGAATAATCAAATGTGGAAGGATTTTCTACCGATGGGGCCTGCCAATCACATGGATCAGAGGCCCATTTGCTGTTCCCCCATCTGGGATTCCCACCATCCAAATGGATGTACTATTCATACTTTTCCCCCCTTAGAGAGTAAGCTCTAATGAACAGCATTTCAAAGGGCACCTTTAGGTTCCTTAAGGCCACCAACAGCTCCTGCTCAGACACAAGGACAGAGAACAGAAGGGTTTGAGGGTTTTTGGAGCAGCAGCTTTGCTAGATAAGGTCCTTCCTAAGCCCTGTTTGAGTTTCCTCTTGCTGAACTCACGCTGGTTGCAAAAGCTTCTGGGGTGAGCCACCAGCCTGGTCCACCTTTGGACTCACACATGCCACATGTCATCACATTCCCTCTCCCTTCCTCCTCTGCCTCAGTTCAGGAGTGGCATTCCCACCTCCTCCTTCCCTGGCATTTGCCCCAGACCAAGATCCCTGAGGATAAGATCCCAGGAATACCTGAGAGCCATGTGGCATCATGACAAAGCCTTGTAGTTATGCTTGCACCCAGCTCACACAGGGAGGAAACCAGGGGAGCAGACACTCACAGGCAGCCAGAGCCTCCTGCATGACACTTGTCACTCAGGCACCTTCCCTGCTCCTACGGGACCTGGATCAAAGAGCCACACATGGATCACGGCCCCGGGAATAGTCATCAGTGGCTCCATCACACCAGAGACACCGGTAGAGGACAAGATCCCTCGGGGTAGAGGTGCACAACGTGGAATCACAAGCAGCGCAGACAAGGCTGGGTGAGAGAAAAGCTAAAGAGAAGGCAAGGCACGTGACTGAAATACGGAAAGACAGGGACAAAACATCAGAGCTGGCTGCAACTGCCAAGGACACGTGAAGCTGCCGAGCTGTGCCCTCACTTAGAATCGTCAAATCCCAGAATAGCTTGGGTGGGAAGAAACCTTAAAGCCCATTCAGTGCCATCCTTTGCCATGGGCAGGGACACCTACCCCTGTCCCAGAGTGCTCCAAGCCCCATCCAGCCTGGACTTGGACACTGCCAGGGATCCAGGGCCTGCCCACCCTGCCGGGCAACAATTCCTGCCCAGTATCCCATCTATCTATCCTTCCCTCTGGAACTTGGAAGCCATTCCCTGTGTCCTGTACCTCCAGCCCTGTGTCCAAAGCCCCTCTCCAGCAGAGGAAGCAAAGCAGAACAGACACCTCTGTGAACACTGCCCAGGGCCCCATTTCCCCATGCCCACACATTTACAGAAGGAGGCTGCCAGAAGCTGGCCACAAGTCAATCTGCAGACAGTTGTTTAGAACCTGACCTCTGGCATCCAACTGCAAGTTTCCACTCAGAAATAGCAGTGCCTGGCTGCAGCTTTCTTGGCAAGGGACATCCCACACCTGACAGTGACAGAGTGTTGGGGTTTGGCAGAGGACATTCAACACCCGACCAGAGCAGGGTGCCTGGATTGCTTTTCCCTTGGGATGTGGACACACAAATCCTGCTCCATGGCCTCAAAACAAGCACTGGAGTCTGGAAATCAAGACCTCCAGCCTGCCAGGACCAGCCATCACCTGGCCCAGGCTGACAAGGCACAAGTGCTGGAGCAGACGCCCCTGGCATTTGTCCGGCCTCAGGGGAAGCCTCAGCACCTGCCAGGCAGGGCTGGGACACATCACCTCCAGAGCATGGATTTGGTCCCTCCCTTCCCAGGTTAGCTTAGCCTGTCTCCAGGGGGAGATTTCCTACGGCCAAAGAATTCCCTGCTGCAGGAGCGTTACAGGCAGAGAACCCCAGGATCACTGAGGCTGGAAAAGATCTCCCAGCCCATCGAGTCCAGCCTGTGACTGATCCCCTTGATGACCTTGTCATCAGCCCAGAGCACCAAGTGTCACATCCAGGCCTTCCTTGGACACCTCCAGAGATGAGACTCCAGCACCTCCTTGGGCAGCCCCTGCCAAGGCCTGAGCCCCCTTTCCATGGGGAAATTCCTGCTGCTGTCCAACCTGAGCCTGCCCTGGCCCAGCCTGAGGCCATTTCCCCTTGTCCTGGCCCTGTTCCCTGGGAGCACAGCCCGACCCCCCCTGGCTGTCCCCTCCTCTCAGGAGTTGTGCAGAGCCACAAGGTCCCCCTGAGCCTCCTTTTCTCCAGGCTCAGCCCCTTCCCAGCTCCCTCAGCCTCTCCTGGGGCTCCATTCCCTTCCCAGCTCTGTTCCCTGCCCTGGACATGCTCCAGCCCCACCAGGGCTCTCCTGTCAGGAGGGGCCCAGAGCTGCCCCCAGCACTGGAGGTGCCCCAGCAGTGCCAGCACAGGGGACGGGCACTGCCCTGGCCCTGCTGCCACCCCAGAGCTGGCACAGCCCAGGGGCCAGTGGCCTCTTGCCCACCTGGGAACCCCTGGGCTCCTGTCCTGTCCTGTCCAGCTGCTGGCACCAGCACCCTCAGGAAATCTTCTCCAACACCACTGAACCCTGACACCCTCTCTGCCAGCGCTGCACCTGGTTCTGCACGGCTTCCTCGGGCTCAGGAGCTCCTCAGTGTCCCCTCAAGAGCAGCCAGAGGACCGTTCCCTCCCCGCCCCTGCCAGCCTGGGACAGCAGGAGCACACTCCTGCCTCGCCCCCAGCCAGCAGGAACCTGCACACTGCAAACTGAAACCATCTGGACTCCTGACTCCATGGCAGGCGTGACCCAGCTAGGCCTGGAGAAGACTGTGGATCATCCTGCATGAAGCTCCTCTGCTCCTGCTCTGTCAGCTCCAGGGACACCAGCTCCTCTCCAAGGACAGGCTCCTTCCCCAGGACATGCTGCCTCCTCCACATCCCTCCAAATCCACTTGCTCTTCTCCAAATCCATGGTGTGTGGCCAGAGAGCTTCTGCCAGGCACAGCTCAAAGGCTGAGGCACAGCCAGGCCCTGGCACAGGGTGCCCAGAGCAGCTGTGGCTGCCCCTGGATCCCTAGAAGTGTTCCAGGCCAGGTTGGACTGCGCTTGGAGCAACCTGGGATAGTGGAAGGTGTCCCAGCCCATGGCAGAGGGTGGCCCTGGATGAGCTTTAAGGTCCCTTCCAGCCCCATTTGTGAGTGTGACAAGCTAACCCAGCTTTGGAAGCTGCAAAGGGCAGAGCACGCCAAGCCTCAATGCCTAAATCAAGGTTGGAATATGTGACCCAGTACCGAGATTTGTGCTGGATCAGCCACTTTCCCAAAACTGAAATAGCCAGGAACAAAGCTCCCCAAGGAAAGAAGACACGGAGAAAGCAAGGAAGGCAGCAGGGCAGAGACACGAGTGGGGCACGGATGGTGCTCCTGGATCACTAAGTGAACCCACCCATTCCTGTGAAAGCCTCCAGTGACTCAATAAAACCACAGGTTCTGGGGCAAAGCTCCTCCTGTCCTCAGGACACAGCTCCATCACAGCCCTGCTCCCACATTCCAGCCCTATGGCCCCAAACCACGGCCAGGAACACCCCACCAGCGCCTAACTGGGGACAGCAAGCGGCTGATGCTTTTTGTGCTGTGTGGGACCTTCCTCCTCAATCCTGCTGCCTTTCAGTCTGCTGTTCCCAGATTTTACTGCAGCAGCATTTCTGTCAGAGCTGTCTTCAGGAGATAACCTGGGAACACTTCTGGTCCCTGCCACACAATCCAGAAGGGCGTTGAAGCTGGAGCCCCCCTTGTCCTGCACAGGTGCTGAGAGGGACGGCAGCAACCCCACCAATCCCTCCAGCATAACAGGAACCAGGCTGAACATCCAACAGTCTCCCTCTTGGAGCAAAAGAATTGTCTTTGTGGGTGCAAACCCACTCCCTTTGGGAGGCCTGGCTCATAGATGAATGTTTTGATTACCTTTCTCCAGCACCCACACAAACCCACGGCTGTTCACGGCCTTTCTAAACAGGCAGAAATTTTCCTGATGAATCCCCACACAGCCAGCCTTCCACAGGGAATCTCGTGCCCAGTGACACGTCCTTCCAAGTCACCCTCCCAAATCCATTTCTCTCCATCTCACCAGAGTGCAAGAGGACTTTGCACAAGCCCTGGCCACCCTGGCCCCCATGGACAAACCCAGGAGGAGCTTTGCTCCCTGAAGGCCTCAGACTTGTTCTGATTGTCCCACACTCTTAAGTGACACCCCATGAGCCAGCCTGGAAGGACGACTGGAACGTGGGCCCACATGATGGGTCCCACAACAAGTGCAAATCAAAGTAGGTGAGGTGAAGCATTTCAGCTTCACTGCTGGTGTGGGAGAAGAGACAAATATGGAAACATCCTCCTCTCCACATAAACAGTGTTCCACCGTGTTAACCATGTCACCTACTTTGGCCCTAAATCATCCCCTGGGGATTTAAATGCCACAGCAGAGCCTGTTGGCACTTCCAGTGTTTCTTTCCAAGGTTTCCAGCACTTTGAAAAAGACACAGCTTGGCATGAGGAGACAGGAACGACGTGGTTACACGGGTGTGACAGCATGGAACACCCACGGGGCAGGAGCGCAGCAGTCCTGAGCTCCGTAGGGGCAGCTCCTGGGATGGCCCTGCTCCCAGGAAACCCACAGCCTTCTTTGCAGTCCCTTCATGGGGGGGACAGCCCCAGAGCTTGCTGTGTGTGGGGACAAGTCATGACTCCCTCTGTGGATCCCAGCCCAGGAGGAGGAGAAGCTCCCAGTCACACCCTCATCATTCCAGCAAGGGGGGGATCCCATGTTGCACACATTCCAACCTTCACCACACTGGTCCTCGCTGCTCCCACAGCCCCTCAAATCCCAGCTCTCATTCTGACACAAAACCCCGGGTCTCTCTGCAGCCCCCAACCCACAAACCTCGGGTCTCACTGTAGCCATTCCCCCAAACCCTGTGTTTCCCTGCAACCACCCCCAAACCGAGGTCTTACTGCAGAGCTCCTCCTGCCCTTACACCCCAATGTCTCACCGAAGCCTCACCCCAAAACCCAGGTTTCCCTCCAACACCCCGTCCCCAAACTCCAGGTTCCCCTGCAGCCCCCTGCCGCCATCCCAGGTCTCACTGCAGCACCAACCCCCTGTCCCCAAACCACTGCAAACCCATCAAACCCTGGGGCTCACTGCACCTCTTCCACCCCTTCCAAATCCGGGTGTAGGGTCTCCCCGCAGGCCCCCAAACCCCTGCACATCGCTGCAAACCCCCCCACCCCGAACCCCCAGATCTCACTGCAGACCCTCCCAAACCTCGGACCGCCCTACGGTTCCCCCTCGCTCCCTTTAAATCTCGGGGTTCACTGCAGCACCTCCCTCCGACCCAAACCCTGGGACTCCCTCCACATCCCGGGTCTCTCTACAGCCCCTCTGAAGATCCCACCACAGGTCCCAGGCCTCGCTTCAGCCTCCCTTTCTCCAGGCACCCCAACCTCTCCCTGCCGCCCCTCGCAGGCCCGGCCGCCCCTCAGCGCCCCCGTCTCGGCGCCAGGCCCCGAGCCCGGCCCCCGTCAGCGCCGCTACCTTGTACTTGCTGAAACCGGCGAGTTGCTCGGGGCTCACGTACTCCATGGTGGCGCTCCCGCTGTTCCCGCCGCCCCCCTTCGCCGTGCTACCGGCGCGCCCGGTGCGGCTCCCGCTGCTCCCGCTGCTCCCGGTGCCGTTCCCGGTGTTCCCGGTGTTCCCGGTGCCGCTCCCGGTATTCCCGGTGTTCCCGGTGCCGCTCCCGCTGCCGCCGCATCGGCCCACCCGGCGTGGCCGTGACGTCACCGCACCCCGCCCCGCCGCCATGGCGCCGCCTGGCGGCCGGGAGGGCCCCACGCATGAGGGGAGCAAGAAAAGCCGGAAAAAAATCCCAAAAAGACACATCTAGCCCTGCCCTGGGTCAGCGTGGAGCGATCCTCCGTGTCGCGGCACTCCAGCCCTGCTGAGAAGTCTCTCTCCGTCTCTCTTGGATCTCCTTTAGCTACCACAAAGGGCTCAAAGGTATCCGTGTATACCATTCTCATCTCCCTAAATCCTCATGGATTCCGTGTGGGAAGAGACCCTAAAGCCTATCCAGTTCCACCTCCTGCCATGGGCAGAGACACCTTCCAGTATCTCAGGGTGCTCCAAGTCACATCCAGCCTGACCTTGGACACTTCCAGGGATCCAGGGGCAGAAACAGCTTCTCTGAGGAGGGAGGGAGAAAAAGGGCAGGCAGAAGAGAGCAAAAGCAAGAAGGGAAACTAAGAGTAAAATTGGTCTTCTCAGACCTTCCCACCTGCCCTTCCATCCCCATGCCAGCTCCTCCCAGCCAGATAACCCAGCCCTGTCTCCTCCTTTGCCAGCCCCAGAATGTGCAGCAGACTGACCCCACTGGGCAGTTCCTGCTGCGCTTTACAGTCACACCCCAACACCAGCAGCGCTCCTCAGGACCCCTGAGTGGTGTCAGAGACTGGAAAGAGTTGATAAATTCCTTGACTTTCTATCTTTTGCCACCAAAGTTCTGTGTAATTTTGACCCCTTGAGAATATCAGGTCACTATTTCTTCTGTGTCTGGCAACCAAGAGTAAAGGAAGCTCAGTTTAGCCCCTTACATGTAAATGTTCTGGGGTGTTACATAGGGTCACCGCACCTTTAGTCTTGGCAGCTGCAGCCTGGGAGAGCTGCTGCATCCAAGAATTGTTGAGGTTGGAAAAGACCTTTAAGCTGTTTGTGCTCCTCCCCACAGCAGGGCCTGCAAGGAAGGAGGTGCCAGACAATCCCACTGAGGGAGACTTTGGCCAAGGGGTCCTGGCAGAGACAGGGAAAGGTGCAGGGAACAGTCTGGCTGTACTGGAGAGGGAGCTGGGACAGGTGGCACAGGTGAGGGTAGCAGGTGAGGGACCCTGCACCTTCCTAATACCCAGACCCAGGCCTGACGCCACCCACCCTTGCTGCACTGGGTCCTCTCCACAGCACCCAGTTGAGGCACTGGGTCTCCCCCACTCACTCAATCAGTATCTGCACCGGGACATTCCCCATGCAGCCCAGGAGGTGACACCATGGCTGGGGGAATCCCCACTCCCAGTCTGGCTCCAGGAGCCAGCACAAATCCACTCCCAGCCCAGCTGTCCCCAGTCCCTGGCACTCACCCCTTGCAGCACACACTCACACAGCCCAGCTCTGGCTCCTGTCACTGGCTCTGGGTCTGCTTGGCCAGGGCTGGGCTGGGCAGAGTTTGGGCCCGTTGCCCTTTTCTCCCACAGGTTCCCAGCTGAGCAGAGCACAGAACCTCACTGGGATCAACCTTCTCAACCCTCCGTGTGTGTGACAGGCCAGCCTTGGTTCCCAGTGCTGCCTCCTTGGCATCTGGCACTGACATTGGTTTCCCTGGATGTTGTGGCTTGGGACTTCCTGCCCTCTCTGCTGTCCCTGCAGACAGTGAAGCTGCTCCTGGAGCAGAGACCCTGAATGGAGCAGAGCCTCTGCTGCCACAGCCCCTGTCCCAGCGCTACCCCCTGTCCCCTGCCTGTCTGCAGCACATAGAGCTCGAGTCACCCCCAGCTGTAGCTCCCCTGAACACAAAGGAGACACAGAGCAGCGCTGTCCAAATCCACTCCTTTATTAGCAGAGCCTGCAGGGGATGAGGCTGGAGCAGCCCTTCAGCCAGCTCTCCAGCAGGGCTTGGCCCTCGCATCGCCAGCGGGGTCGCAGCACCTGCACAGCAAAAGCCCCCACAGCTCCCTGGGGCAGAGCCAGCTGGTGCCACCTTCGCCAGAGCACGGCTCCGGTGCCAGCAGCCTGCCTGGACAGCACCAGCACTGCCCCAGGGCTGCTGCAGAAGGTGCTGGCAGACAGGATTCTCCACATGGGGCATTCCAAAGGCTTTTGCTCAGCAGACAGGCCAAGGGCAGGAGCAGCTCCTGCTGGGGCTGAGGGCTGGAGGGAAGGGCAGCAGCCCCAGGCACGTGAGCAGGAGCAGCTGCCCTGGACAGAGACACAGCACCTCAGAGACAGGGAGTGAAAGCAGTATCTGAGCCCCGGGGTGGTTGTGTCACTGCTTTCCTGACCCCAGAGGCACAACAGCTCCTGCTGGGAGAACAGCCCCACCTGATCCAGGAGGCTGCAGTCAGGGAGGGAAGGATGACACCCAAAAGCCAAGCAGCCAGCCTTGCAGCCAGCATGGAGTTGGCCTCAGGTCCCACAGCTCTTTGTCTGAGCAGGACACCTCCTTGCTGCAGGATAAACTGCCTTTGGGGCACTGTCCCTTCTTGTCTCACAGCAGCTGATGCAAGGGGTGCTTGGAGTGCTGCCTTTGCCCTTGCCCTGGCCCTTGGGCTTGGGCTTGGCCATGAGGCCAATCGCCTCAAGATGGAGGCATTGGATTGGCTCTAGGACAAAGCAGAGGGGAATGTTTATGGGCAAGATGATTCTGGTTTTATCATTGTCTTTGTTTGAAAGACAGGTGTCTGCTTGGCAGGACAGGGCCTCCCTTGGAATGGAGAATGCAAACCCCCTCCCTCCGAATTGTTATAATTTTGAAATTGAAGAGGGCTCCCAGGCAAAGCGATGGCGGTAGGAATACCAGTTCTTTACTAGTATGTCCAACAATGCAAACAACCAACAACTACAGCATTAATAATAAATAGATCCAGGAACCCAGTACCAGCTTCCCTGACCACAGGCACTTTCCTTTTCGGTGCAGTTCTGGTCACAGCCGGCAGGGACGCTGGTGGCACCCAGTGGGCAGGGCAGGTGCGATGATCCCTCCGCAGCTGCAGGGGGCGCTGTGGCACTGGCTCGGGGAGCACGCGGTTATGGCGGCTTTGTCCCAGACGGGAAGGGATGGAAGAGCTGGATCAGGAACTCCAGAGCTGTGGCTGAAGACGCGGGAGGTGTTGGCACGTAGGGGGTGCAGGCCACAGAGCAGTGACAAAGACTCAGCAGTGCCCAAGAAGCAGCATGGGCGTGGGACAACAGGCCCCTCTTTTAGTGAGGCAGAAGATGACATGGTCCCAGTTCAGTAGCTGCTCCCAGGAGCAGAGGCTCACCTCACACCAGAAGAAACAGGACCAAGCTGGACCTCTGTAGCAGGAGCAAGTTCTTTTCCCCAAGCAGCAGCCTGGCCGTCCTCCCTCTGAAAAGCTGAGAGCAAAAGCAAGCAGCTGCCCCAGCCCGAGAAACTCCTGAGACCCAAAAAAACCCCTATCACCCAGTGCTACATCTCCTCTCCTTTGGCCCCATTGTTCTGCTTAAGTACCTACAAGTAGACAGTAGTTCGTTTCCTAGCAAATTATAGGGGAAAATTCTATAAGTAAAAAAATAATCATATCTAATGCCCAACAATCATGAAGCGAGGGAGTTGCTGAGTGACAGGCACAGTAATGTGCCTTATTTTACCAAATTTGGGAGCAATTGGATACCATTGTCTTCGTTGGGCTTGAAAGCATCATCATCAGAACGGCATTTTGTGGAGAGCCTGGTACAAAGCTCTCCTAAGCTGCAAAGCTGCTGTGGTTCTTCCTTCCCATGGATGTCACCTAACGCCTGTCCAGCTCAGACAATGCTTCCTCCTTGGAAATTCTCTGCCACGCCTCAGGGATTTCTCCTTTGCCCTGAAATTTCCCATTGTACAAAGCTTCCAGCTGTGTCCTGAAATGAGACACAAACCATTTCCAGTATGCCTGCATGGAGGAATCAGGAAGAATGCTCCAACTGGAAAAATGGGTTCCAGCATCACGGTATGTCTTGTAGGGGATATATTTACTGTCAGCAACTTTGAAGAAGCCATCACTTGCAACAAGGCTGGAACAAATATCAATGACCAGGTGGTCTGTCTTACGCCACTTGGCTCCCACAAAAGCTCGTGGGCGATGGAAGACCCGCTGATGGTCCCCATCATGTCCCTGCATGGTGTTTGTGCAGACAGCCCCACAAAAGGGACACTGTTCCCAGCACCCTGAAAAATGCTCTGCCAGGATGGTGTGAGGCTGTCTTGAAAATGAGCTCAGGTCAGCATCAGCAAATTCTTTCTTGAGTCTGTCCCTCAGGGCAGCCAGATTTTCTACCACGGCACTGCTCAGGAACTCAATGTCTGTGACCTCCTGGTGCTCAAGGCCCTTCAGGTCACTTCTGGGCAAGCTGATCACCTCTGTCAGTTCCCTGCAAAACTCATCCAGCCAAAGAGAGACTTTGTCTTCTCTGTCTTTTCTGTCTTTGACAATTTGGGTTGATAAAGAAACAGCTGACAGGATGTTTCCATAGAGAAGATGAAGGGAGGAATCCAAAAACCTCTCCAGCCTCTTGCTCTCATCTGAACAGTAACTCTGAACTTGTATAGCAATGTATTTGTGAAAAAAATCCTCTGGACACATAAGGTAACATCTGAAATCCTCAAAATTTTCTTGTTCTGCCAGGTATCTCAGGATGGAAACTTCCAGATTGGCTCTGTTGCCCTGGAAATCTGGGAATTTGCCCTGCATTTCTGTAGCAATGTCTTTAGCTGTGCTCTCATAGACTGCCCGGTGAAGAGCTGGTTCAATCTTGTCACAAAGGAAACCAGCAAAAGATGTGATCCAAGTGGATCTTTGGCAGGAAATCAGGAAACATTGGAAGAAATATTCTCTTTTGCTGCTCAGGTACTCAGCTGGGTCATTTGCCTTTTGGAATGCTTCATGCATAGCTTTAAACCTTTCTGCTGCCTTTTTGCAGAGATACAGAGACAAATCTATGCTGTAGTCTCTGTTAAAAGCACATCTTGCATTGCTGGGGACAGCGTTCACACCTTTCTGTACTTCATTGAGTATTTCATGAATAAAACTTCGACTGTAATCACATTTCTCCTCTTCCTTCTCATCAATGTTTGCCCTCACACTCGCAATGATATTTTCTGTGATGTGCTGAAAGTTGATCTCATCAGCACTGGAAATGGTCCTGGCATCTGGGATAAAGCCTAAATTCTTTTTTTTCATGACATGTTTCTCTTTGTCAAAAGAAAATCCTCTCTCTTTGGGATATGACCTGATCCGTTCATGGAAACCTGGCTCCTTAATGTGCTCTAGAAGGACGTCTTCAATATCTCTATCAATATCCACCTCTTCGAGAGGAGGAGAAGCATGGGGGACTTCGGCAATCCAGTTGTTCCAGACAAGAGTAAACTCTTCCTCTAGTTCTCCCTCACTGAGGCTCTTCCCCCTCAGAGTCACAGCCAGCTCCCTACTCCTTCTCAGGAGCTCATCTTCATATTCCAACTTCCTTGCATCCAGTTTCCTCTGCTCCTTCTGTAGCTCAATAAGAGTCTCACATTTCTTTTTTGTTTCAAGAAGAAGAGTCTCTTTTAGTTCTTTCAGCTTCAGCTCTGTGCTTGATTGCCACTGCACCAGTGTCTCACAGTCTTTCTCTTCCCTGAAATACTTTTCCACTTCTTTCTCAATGGCATCACTTGTCTCTTTCACCCACCCTTCAAGCTCTTCTCGGGGGACATTCTGCAAGTCCCCATTTCGAATTTTGTTGACCAGTCTCATCTGTACGTCTAAGATGTGACTCCTCAGCCTCCAGGCCCATTGACTAAAGGCACTTTCCAGTTTCCTGTAGGCAGCAATCTCCAGGGAATTCTTGAAGCTGAAAACAAAGTTTTCATTCAGCAAAGCATTCCAGAGGTCACCAATACGATCTTTCAGGCTCGACAGCTTCAAAATGCTGCGCTGCTCCTTGGCAGCCTGGAAGATTTTGCTCTTGAGTTGCTGGACGTTCTGGCTGTAGGTGGGGTTGGGTGGTGCCATGGGGGGGTTTCCTTCCCACAGGTGAGCAAAGTAGTGAATGTGGGTGTTCACATCAAAGCCAATGACATCGCTGAAGGAGGAGATGTCACAGAATTCCTGCTGAGCTGCTACCACGGTCATTTCATCCAGCTTTTCCTGAAAACGCCTTTGTCCTTCCATGTTCCGCTCCTTGGCAGTTGCTTCTCCCACGTTTTGGTGGACAAAGAGGCAGCTTGGGGAAAGATTGACTTTCTTCATCCTCAGGAAAGCCTGCACAGCGATCTGGAGAATGTCTTGCATTTCGGACGGGTTTTCTCCAAAGATATTGATCACAGTCATGTTGCCAACACCAATGACAAAGGTGGCCAGCTCGTTGTCATGGCTCAGGGACTGTTTATTGCCCATCTTGGTAGCACGAAGTCCCTCTGTGTCCACCACCAGCACAAAATCAAAGCCCAGGTCTTGCTGCAGCTCCTCGCCCACTGGGATGAGCTGCATAAAGGCTCCGCGGGTGCATCTCCCTGCGCTGACGTTGAACTGCAGACCAAACATGGCATTCAGCAGGGTGGACTTGCCCGTGCTCTGGATGCCGAGCACAGAGAGCACAAACACTCGTTTGTCCCCCAGCCTCTCAATTAAGCTGTCAAAGATTGCTCCCACCCAGCGCAAGGGCAGGTAAGAAGCATCCCCATCCATCAGCTCCACGGGATATCCTGAAACCATCAGCTCTGCTGCGATTTCTGGCAGTTTGACAAAACTCTCAGTTTTGCAGTTCATTAGTTCCAGAGCTTCATAAATCTGCCCTGCCTCTCTCAGAAGGTGCTCCAGACCAATGGATGAATCATTGATTTCATCAGAGAGGGCATCCAAGCGACTCAGCAACTCAACATTCACCCTGTTTTTTTCCTGGCTTTTCTTTCCTGCCTGGATTTCTGACCACAAGTTGTGATAGTCTCTCCTCAGTTCTTCAAGGGGACCGCAGGACAGCTCATCCATCAAGACCTTCATCCACCGCAGGAAGTATTTCTTGGTATCTGCTGGCTGGGTCTGGAGAAAGCCAAGGAATGATTTCATCAGTGAGTTGAGAGGGAAAGCTTGCTCCAGTTGCTTTCTTCTTAGTGCTTTCTTCTCATTTTCAATTTGGCTGCGATGGTGCTCAATGCTCTTGTTCCTCTTCTCCTGCAAGCGAGTGAGTTCTTTGTCCTTTTTGCACCACTGGTTCCACAGTTTTCCTTGAAGCGGCAGCAGCTGGGATTTGATCTCAGACAGCTTCTCTTTCTTCAGAAGGTCCACCAGCTCCTTTGCCTTTGCTTTGGCTATCACACATGCCGGCTGATCTGCATCCACTACGAATCCATGCTGGCGAGCTTTGTCCATGCAGGCATCCAGGCTGAAACATAGATTAGGCCCCTCTAGGAGTTCCCTGATAATGTTGGTCAACTGTACTATCAGTTCTGCTTCATTTCTGTTCTTGATCCCTATTTTTATGTTTTTGCTGTGACTGCCAGCTGCAATGTTCTCTTTTTCTGTGAGAAGACAAATCAAAGGCCTTTCTGACTGCAATAGGCCCTGCAAAAGTTCTTTCCCCCTGCTGTCCATGTGCTTTAAATCGGACACAAGAGCCACGTTGACAGCAGATATCTCCTGCAGGAACTGCAGCTGTGCTCCGTGATCCCTGGTGTCTCCATGCAGGTTACAGAAAGCCACACAGCACTCAAAGGTGTCATCGGGGCTTCCACGCGGGCAGTACCAGGCGATCTCCACCACCCCTTCCATCAGCAAACACTCCCTGGTGCTGCCTCTGCAGTGGCGGTGGAAGAAAGTGTCGTGTTTGCGTCTGCTCAGCAGAGCGTTCAGGAGCTGAGACTTGGAAGAGGAGGCCGAGCTGCCAATGCGGAAGAAGGACACGATGGGTGTCTGTGCCTGAAAGATGAGTTTGTTGTTGTAACTCTTTTTTCCAGCCTGCTTTCCTGACTTCTCCACCTCTTTCCAGCTCCTTTGGATTTGGCTGAGGGTGTAGAGTGGGAACTCAATGCGTGAAGTGCACGGGTTGGGCACCAGCAGAGGCAGGGCCAGTTGGCAGAACGCCAGCTTGGTTGCAAGGGTCTGTCTCAGGAAGTCATCAGCACAATGGAAAATGGCCATCTGCAGGTCCATGGGGTGCACATGGCCATCCCTGCCTCCACGTTCAGGGGCTGCTTCCTCCAAAACATCAAAAATCTTTTCAAAGAAGTCTGAGTGCTGGTGCTCTTCCACTGTGGTTTGTGGCAGGGTTGACAGTTTTGGGTTGCTCTCATCCCTGCAACTCAGGTACTTGACCCTGTAATCCACAGTTAACAGCCTTTGCAAGAAGTAACCTGGCAGTTCTGTGTCCTTGCTGGGCTGGCTGTCCTGCAGAGATGTTTTGTTTATGGTGTGGAAATCTCCCAAACCCATTTTTCTTGGATAGTGACTTTCAAGCCCAAGGCGCTTGAGCAAATGGAGGAACTCCGAGTTTGCAATGGCTTCATTTGCTTTGGATTGGCTTCTGTCTGACTTGTCTTGGGACTGACTGGGTGGCTCAGGTGTTGCAAAAGTGTCTTCCAGGTCTCTCAGTATGTTCTCCATCTTCTGTTGATCCCATTTGTCATCCAAGCACCCACTGATCAAGGAATTCAAGTCCCGTTCCAGCCTCTCCCAGTCTTCATCTCCTCTGTGCTTTTGAAGGAGATTTTTTATCTGTGTGGACCACGAGCCTTTCATGTGATCTTCCATGAAAACTAAACGCTCCCTCTTCTGCTCAGGGGACAGCTCTTGACTTTCTGGTGTCACAGTCAGACCCGTCAGCAGAAGGGAGGCCTCAGCTCTGTCGGCATCTTGCTCCTTCAGGTTCACGTACTCCTCATGTGCCTCTTCCATTTCCTTGGCCATGTACTGAATTTCTGGGTGTCCAAGGAGGTGCTGGAAAGTGCTGCTTTCCACCTGGTATCCTGTGCTGGTTGCAATCAAGAGCACCAACAGTTCCATCTCCTTCTGAGCCCATTCCTGGAGAGACTGGAGTAAGGAATAAATGGCGAGGCTGCTGGTCAGGGTGGCTTTTTTCTTTGCTACATGAATGGCAGAAGCAGAGCTTCCTGGTTCATAGATGACAGCATGGATGTACTCCTTCATTTGCTGCAGGGTTTTGATGAGCTCTTCAAGCTCAGAGACTTTAGGAGATTTCGGAAGTGGGTGCTCAGTCTGGAAGATCCATTCCACATTGATGGAGGACACTTTGTCTCTTATTTTCAGGAGTTCCTGTAGTGCTGTTTTCTCCCAGGGGTGCTGTACTTCACACTCCAACTGAAGGTAATCTTCATATTCCAGATGTTGCAGGGCTTCTCTGCTCTTGATTCCCAGGATCTGCATCATCTTGGGCAGCCAGTATCCAGCATCCAGTCCTTCCTTCTCTAATTCCTCTGCCAGGAGCTGTGCCTTTGCATCCCTCTCTTGTGTGTCCTGCTGCGAAGCCATGTCTGTGGAGAAAGAGAAGAGACTTTCCCTAAGGGGCTGTCAGAGGCCCCAGCCTCCTGGCAGAGGCTCTGCAGCAGCTGCAGCCCTGGGGATTGCTCCCACCCGGCTGGTGGAGCCCAGCCTGGGATGGCACAAGAGCCAGGGTCTCCTTCCCAGCACTCTGGATGTGCCTGTTGCTTTGTTGTTTGCAGGATCAACCCTGAAGCTGAGTGTGTATCCTAGAGACAACACAGACACACAGAGACACAAATATGGACACAGACTCAGTCACCCAGCCTGTCCTGGACAAGGTGCTTCCTTCACCATCGCCCACATCCTCCCAGAGAACTCCTCAATCCACAAGTGCATACAGCCAGGGCCATTCCTGGCTCCCTGGAGCACTGACAGAGCCCCTGTGCCCATCCAACAGCCCTGCCTGCATCCTGCACCCCCTGCACAGCCCCACACCTGCCCTGCTCGCTGCCTGACCCAGCCTGCTGCTCCCAGCAACTGGAGGCAGCCCTCACACTCTCTCCCCATGGGCACCCCACACTCCCCTGACAAATTACCCCCACACCCAGTACGGCCCCACAGGCTCTGAGCTCTGCTCCTGCTCCAGCTGCCAGCACAGCCTCTCCCTCGCCCCACCTTGTCCCTGCCCACAGCTGTGCCTGGGGCATCCTTGGGGCCCATCAGGAGAGATTGGAGACTTTGGGAGCCCAGTCAGAGCAGTGCCCTCTGTGACCTGCTGCTTGTTAGCACAGAGGGTCTCATCAGCCAAGTGCCCATTGGTGGCCATCTCGGCCACAGCCACTGTGCAGCCACTGAGCTTAAAATCTCTGGTGACAGGAGGAAAAGTCCCAGCAAACCTTCAGTCCTGGCCTTGAGGGAAGCAGAGTTCAGGCTGCTCAGGGGCGAGTTACAGAGAGCCCGTGGGAAACAGCACTGAAGGTGCTGGGGTCCATCAGTGCTGTTCATTTTTGATTGAAGAATCCCTGAAGAACACGTCAGTCATGGATCACAACCAGTACAGGCTCAGGAGGGAAAAAGTCCTTCTTGCCACACTGAATTTCTTTTTATAACGCTTTAATTCACACAGCTGATCACGGACAGCCAGTGAACCTGAGCTTTTTGCATTTCAGTAAAGCTTTCTGTCCTGCCTCTCCCAGAATTCCTGTGTGTCCCTTCTGAAGTACTAAGGCCTGAAGAACAGGCCCTGACTGAGGCCAGAACAACAGGCCCTGATGTAGTGGTGCATGATTTGTGTGTCTAGGTTCTATATCTTTGTTCAGGGTTTTGTTCAATGGTTCGTTCTATGTAGCCCCGTTCTCCTTCCCCAACGGTTTGTCCCTGGAAATCCCCTAACTAACAGTTAGTTTTCAATCCTTTTCCCCTCCTTCCCTGGAGCCTGCCTATCATCTCGGGGCCGTGCCTCAGAACTAGAATGTTCTGTGAGGTGTGTCGAGTGATAGGCTAGGCTCAGAGGAAGTTCCTCCCTTCTTCCTATGATAGGTTCCCATGTATGCCATTTACCTCCTTAACCACTCTGAGGCTGATCCAAATTGGTTGTTTCTTTCTCACCACCCACTGTACCACCCCCTAATAAAAGCAGCTGTCACAGAGCCAGAATTGGCTCAGCCTGAGCAGTCCTTGGAGGGTAAGGAGGTTCTTCTCGGTCCTCCAATAAACTTCTTGGATCTACTCTGCTGCCTACTCCCTTCTTTCCTCCACCACTCTCTGCTCCGCTCCATCACCGCCTCCAATGACAACTCCTTAGAAACAAGGACCCACAGGATCGGCTCGGCCTGTGTGTCTCACCAGCCATACCTACTGCTTGCCATGGTGCCTGAGCTAGACCAGGTAGGCTTGGGACATTGTCCTGAGAGGCACTGCGAGAGTCTGAGGCAAAGTTGACCTCTGGATGAACCTTCAACCCCAACTTTATATATATTCATTAATTAGCAAGGTGTCATTAGCTATATGATTTATGTATCCGTTCATTGGCAGAACATGCATTTACTTTTCCATATTTAGAAATCAGACATGTGGCCTTGCTTGGGGCTGTAGCATCAAAGACAACTCCCTTGGTTCCCCCTTGATCCCTGGCCAGGCTTCAGGAACAACCCAAGAACAGAATGAAACCAGATGTTCCTGCACTGGAAGTGATGTCAGCTTGTGTATGAAATGCTGTAAAAGCTGAGCTCTCCCACAGCGAGGTTGGAGCCTCCCTGCCTTCAGGTGGAAGCACCACAGGAATTCCCAGTTACCAGGAGGGCCTCCCCAGCTGATGTGTGCATCTGGAGGATGGTAAAGTCTGAGGGTAACTGGAGATGTATCTTTGTTAATCAGTACAGGAAATCTTTGTAGTAATAATTGGGTGCATTGCTGAACTCATCCCTTGGTCATTCTCTGCAGTTTTGCATTACAGTAAATTGCACCTTAAGTTGGTGTTTGAGTCTTTTCTGCAGACCCTGCCCCCTGGCAAAACACCTTTGATCTCAGGCCATTCCATGATTCCATGTTCTCACCCTAGCAAAGCTGGCGCTCTCATTGCACACCTGCCTTTAAACCTTTGGGGGTTTTGACACTGTCACACAACCCCGAGAACTGTCCCAGTGCCCATTATTCAGCTGGATACTGGAGAGATTTATTCTGTGCACAAAACCTTCCCGACCACTCAGCTTCCACCCCACCAAGGCCACAAGACTCTTAGCAGCACAGGCATTGATCCCAGGGGCTTGGACTCAGGATCTGAGGGTTCTTACACCCTTTCCAGTGAATCATGATTTTAAAGAGCTAATATTTTAGGCCAGGGTTAGAAGGAATTTATACTGGTCAGGATGCAAGTTAGATAAACAAAAGATAAGCTAATGATTATCAGATGCTTAAGATACCGGTAATTGATGTATTGCTTGCCATTATGAGCTTGTTACAGTTTTGTTTATAGAAGAAAATGGAATAGGTGAACCATTATAAGAGCAGATTGAAACCAATGGTATCGTGACCAACACCTGGACTTCATATGAATCAATCATGAAGCAGAGGATATTGGATTGTGCCAAAGGGTCACGGAGCCTGGCCAGCAATGGGAAGGTAGAAAAGTCATTATGATGAAGACATTCCTAACTTCCTCCTCCGAGACTACTCACCCAATTCCAGACCACTGACACAATTCAAGAGAAGAACTGCTCATGCGTGAACGACTAATAGCCTAATTTTAATAGAGAGCGGGGATGGGAGGTGCAAAGGTTATGCATATGTGTACTATGTAAGACTTTGAGAAATAAATAGAGGGCAAAAAGCCTTGTACAGAGCTGCCACGTCTCTAGGAGGCTACTCATGTGCAACCAGCTGGTATCATAATAAACATACCACTTTCTAAATTTAACTAGTTAGAGAATCTTTGTCTATAATCATATCAATTTTAATGATTCACCAGAGCTTTCAGGGGCAGCTTTCCCTCGGGAATGCCTGCAGATTTGGGCAATCTATGCAACGGCTCTCAGCTCTGATTCCCCTCACCCACCTCACAGCAGATGCTCCAGTTGGTCCAACAAGAAGATCAGTGGGAAGAAAAAGCCTGAAATCTTAAAGGAGAAGACCAGACTGCCAGGAGAAGGCCACCCATCAATGTGGAGGTTTAATTCTAAAGAGCACTGGAGGTCAGTCCTTCTGCTCCACTGGAGATTGCCCATGTGGCAGACTCCTCTGTGGAGGTGACCAGAGCAGGGTTTCCCCTGGACCTACATGCATGTTCCCCCAGCAGAAGGAAGCTGGACATGCTGGAGGGGTGGGACAGAGCAAAGCCCCTGAAGGTCAACAAGGCCAAGTGCAGGTGCTGCCCCTGGGTGCGGACAATGCCAGGCGCAGACACAAGCTGGGAAGAGCAGGGATTGAGAGCAGCCGTGAGGAGAAGGACTTGAGGGTGCTGATGGGTGAGAGGCTGTCCAGGGAACATCTGTGCTCTCGGGGCAGCAGACAAGGAGTGGAGGGGCAGAGCCAGGGGAACAGCCCCGACAATGCGGCAGCACAGGTCCTGTCCCACCACTGCCCACACCACACAGCTGCTGATGGGGGCAAGCTCAGGGCCCCGGAGAGAGGGGGAGAAGCAGCGCTGGGCTTGAATCCCACCAGCCACCAAGCCCCACCTGCAGCTCGTGTGCTCCCACCAACAGGATGGGGACAGGAGGGGGAACAGCAGAAGCAGGAGAAGCCACTGGCTGAAGATCAGGGCTGTTCAGCAGTAGAAGAAAGCTGGGCGTGCTGGCAGAGCACAGGAGGGACTTCAGACACCAATTGTTTTCTTTGAGCACATGTCCAGCTGCTCCCAGACCAGCAGAGCCCCAGTGCAGGATGGCTGCTCAGGAAGAGAACTGCTGGCTCAGGGTCACTGCTGCAGGTTCTCCACTCGAGCCACTTGTCCCAGCCCTGTCCCCTCCCAAATTCTCTCCCACTGGAGCACTGCCAGCGCTGCTTCAGTCTCAGGAGTCAGGGGCTACCCTGCACAACACCAGCCCCGCTACACCCTGAACGTGCCCCCAGGCACCCTTGGCAGTCCCTGCACGGCTTCCCATTTTCCTCAGGAATAGGGAAAAAGCCCCGTGTGACTGTGTCAGTGCCCGCAGAGAGGCACTAAGCACATTCAGGGCATAACTCGGGATCGAGTTCCTCCTCGGAAGCAAAAACGAGAAGCAGCAAGGCTGGCAGCAGGACCTGCCGCGGGAATGGCTGCACCCCAGTTCACAGAACAGCCCCCCGAGAGTGTTTTCCCCAGCCCTGCCCCAGAGAAAGGGGAGAGCTTTGCGCTTCTGCAGACTTCACTCTGCCCCTCCATGCCCCCGCATCCCTCCCCCTTCCATCGCCGCTCCGCTCCCACCCCTCTGACCCCGGCCCCTCTCCCAGCTCAGCCCCCGCAGCGCACACGGCTCCCCCGAGCTCCCCCAAAGCGGCTGCCAGCAAAGGCGGCTTCCTGCAGCCCACGGAGGAGCAGACACCGCCCTCCCCTGCCCTCACACCCCTCTTCTCCTGCCCTGCCATCTCCCCAGCCGTGCCAAAACAGCGGCAACAGGAGGCAGGAGAGCGACAAGATCCCGCTCGCTGCTGCTGCCGGCCCCGCAGCTCATCCGCAGGGCCCTACCTTCTCCCTCGGTGTCCCGCAGCTCCTGGGATGGGACCACATCCCAGCCCCTCTTTGTGCAGCCCTGGCTGTCCAGTGGGTGCAGCTTCTCCTGTCCCAGAGGCAGCGGGGTAATTCCAGATAATCAGGCATTTCACTGCAGCAGAATGTGAAAGTGGAACGCCTCTTTTGGAGTCAGATGATTGAATTACGATCCAAATTTCACAGCAGCTGTGATTTGAGTTGCCTCACAGTTAAAACTCGTCTGTTGCAGATCTCTGACCTTTAACTCCAGTGCTGACTTCCACTAATAATTTTGTAAACTGTGCGAGCTGGATGTGCATACATGTAAAAGAAGGAGGAGAGGGTGTTTGGAGAAAGGTCTGGAGAGACAGGACAAGGGTGGAATGGCTTCCCAGTGCCAGAGGGCAGGGTTAGATGAGATACTGAGAAGGAATTCTTCCCTGTTAGAGTTGTGAGAGGCTGGGACACAGTTGTCAGAGAAGCAGTGGCTGCCCCATTCCAAGATAGGGACACCTTCCACTATCCCAAGTTGCTGCAAGCACCACCCAACCTGGCCTTCCTTGGAAACTTCCCCTGTGCCAGGGCCTCCCCACCCTCCCAGCGAACAATTCCTTCTCCATATTCCATCTAACTCTGCCCTCCAGCAGTGGGAAGCCAATCCCTGCGTCCTGTCCCTGCAGATCCTCCCAAAACTCGGACCGCCCTACATTTCTCCCTTGCTCCCTTTCTATCTCGGGTTTCACTGTGTCCGCTCTCTCCGACCCGAACCCTGGGACTCCCTCCACACTCCGGGTCTCCCTACAGCCCCTCTGAAGAACCTATCCTGGCTCCCAGGCCCTGCTGCAGCCTCCCCTCCTCCAGGCACCCCACCCTACCCCAGCCACCCCTCCCTGGCCCAGCCGCCCCTCCGTGCCCCCCTCACAGTGCCAGGCCCCGACCCCGGCCCCCGTCAGCGCCGCTACCTTGTACTTGCTGAAGCTGTCTCAGCAAAGAGTGAGGGCTCAGGGAACTGGTTGGACTCTTTGTGTTTTACTTTTACCGTGCGCTAACTTTAGGGCTGGCATAGCTCACATACCATGTGCTATCTTTAGAGCTCTTCAGTGTTGCTTGCCAGGAGGACTTTGGGTTTTTGCACGTTACTCGGTGAAGTGGTATCTATAGGATTTGCTTGCTTTGGGTGTTGCTTTTAGGTTAGTGCTGTTTGTTTTAATGCTTTTGCTGTGAGTGTTGTTCGGACTCGACCCTTGGGACTTCATAACCCTCGAAAGTAATTGGATGAGAAGGAAAAAAGGATGGGTTTATTTAGAGGGATTATATAGGACCTTAATAAGAAAAGTGGTAAGGAAAGACTGGCAAGAGTCTGCACCAAAATATCGAATATCCAGATGAATGGAAGTGGAATCCTCTATCTCTGCAGGCAAGGGCGACACCTAGCATGGGTGCTGGTTAATTGCAGGTCCTGCGGAGAGTGTCGGTATGGTTCCTCTGCAAGAAGACATAGTGCTTGCAGTAGTAAAAGAGGAGGAGAAAGGAAGGCAGGGACAAGAATCACCTAAGCAAGGAGCACCTCAGCTGGGCAAGATCAGTGTGCAATCTGCAGAAAATTTGGACACTGGACAAATGAGTACCCTGAACAAAAAAGAAGTGGGACAGGGAACTGAGGAAGGGAGGTGGTGGTTGCTTGCACAAAAAGTGACTGAAGGGGAACCGGAGGATCGTACCCCAAAAGATCCACTGGTTATAAAAATGAAACTGGGGAAGGAGGGGAAAGAGGAGGAACTTATTGTGGACACAGGGGCAACATTTTCAGTTTTAAAGAAAGCTTTGGTGCCAGTGGGAGCAATTATGTTAGGGTGAGGGAAGCAACTGGCCAATCTAAAACAGCGTATTTGTTTGGAGAACAACTTGCAAAGGATTTGGAGTCCTGGGACCTCCACCAGGAGACAGGAAACTGTTGCAGTATGTGGACGACATCCTAATAGCTACTCCCACAGAAGAAGAGTGTGTGGCCTGGACCGTAAGCCTTCTAAACTTTTTGAGGCTTCAGGGGTAGAGAGTATCAAAGAAAAAGGCACAGGTGGTAAAATAAAAGGTCATCTACCTGTGTCACAGATGACACGAAAAGAACTGCATGAGGATACGCTGGTGAGCAAAGCAGGAAAAGGGACAAGTTTATTTACAAAACTCAATTTTATACATTTGCTATGGTGCCCATGGATTGGAGGATGGAATTCTATCTCTCAAACGACATTGGTCAAGCCAGCTGTCAATCAACTTTCTCCTCCCACCTAAAAATATGTAAACAATGAAAGACAGTAAAACATGGCCATTGTTTATAGTACAAAGTGTGATAAAGTAAAAATTCTGACTCCAATAGGAAGAACAATACAGAAGGCTTAGAAAAGTCTTCAAAACCAGGGCGACACTACCTGGCTTATGAGGTCAGTGCTGGGCAAGGGACTCTGGGGAAAGAGCGCCTAGAATCAGTATGCCAAACCCCGAAACTCCAGACAGTAAAAAAACTGAGAACCTTCCTGGGCATGACAGGATGGTGCAGACTATGGATTTACAACTGCGGATTACTTGTGAAATCTCTGTATTCACTCATCATAAATGGAAACAGAGACCTCCAGTGGAGAAAGGATGCCACACAGGCCTTTGGGCAGCTGAAAAAGGCCCTCATGTCAGCTCCAGCTTTAGGACTTCCAGATGTGAGTGAACCATTCTTTCTCTTCTCTCATGAGAAACAGGGAATTGCCCCGGGAATACTTACACAGGACCTGAGCCCACATAGAAGGGCAGTTGCTTATCTTTCCATGATTGCAAAAGCAAGCATACACCAAGGGTAGAATGCAAAGGGATCTGACTGGAATATTAAGGACAGGGCTAGGAGTCCTAAAAGGAATTGATTCAGAAATGGAATAAATAAGGGCCAGGAGACCTTGTGCTCCTCTCTTGAGGGCCTTTATTGAAAAGCAGAAGGGGGGGGCTCGAGGGGCTGCGCATGCCACCGCTGCTCCCGCTGAGTCCACACCGCGGAGGAGGATCCATCGGGTCTGCCGCTGCCGCGGCAGGTCCGGGGCTTTTCTTCTCACGGGAGCGCATAGAAGCTCCCCGTGGCTCGCTTGGTCTAGGGGTGTCTCCGTTATCGAACGCGTTGGAAGTGAGGGTGAGGCAGGAAGTGGCTCCCTTTAGCAGCTGGGTGGTTTTCTTAGCTCAGTGGTGCTCCCTGCAAGCTCTCATTTGGCGTTGGTCAGCTGTCCAGGAGGTCTATTCACCTCTACTGGACTTCTGGGTAGAGCAATGTCTTCTGGGAGCTGTGAGGTCTTTACATTTCAAGGTGGAGCCAGCAACTGTATGACAAGTTGTGAAGGGTAACCATGATGACGAAGTAGCAGCCGAAGTAGCAGCAGCAAAGGCAGGGCCTGTAACTATGGAGGCGGAGTGGCAGCAACGAAGGTGGAGTCTCTGGCTTCTGGTGGGGAGCAGCGGAGGCAACGCAGGAAGGGGACGGCAGGGGAACAGGAATTAGGGTCTGAGAGCTGTAAAATAACTTGAAACTGGTAAGGTAACAAGAGCTGGGGTTACAGAACTGTACAATAATTGCAACAACTGTCTTTCAATTAATACAACAAGAAAATTATAATCTTTTGTCTTCCATTCCTAGAGGAATGTTTACTTCAAGAAATATTAATGAATAAATTTGCCACTGCAGCAAATGACCTAACAAAATTAAAACAACCCTTACAGTCATCTTTGTTGGCACTGGGAACCAGTCAGTGGGGGGTTTCAAAAGTGTTGCCAAGGTAGGAAAAAGTGGAGGACCAAGACCATAGGTTAATCATAGATGCACTTGCTATGGCTCACAGTAATGTGCCTTTGCCTTTTAGCAGTATGCAGGCACAACTGTGGCTGCAAACAACAGCTGCCTTAATCATAAGAGAAGGAAGTGAAGGGCCCTTTCCAATTGAAATTCAAAAAGCTGTCTGGGACAATGCTACTGATTTTGAAAAGAAATTTCAGTCTTGGTGGACCTTGGTAAACTTTATGTATGAACTGATTGCTAACATGGCTACGGCTTTTGTGCTCACCATCCACAATGTCACAGTTTATGTTATTCACCCCATTATAGCATTAGGAATGAATCATGAGAGATCAGTGCTCTACCCTTCAGAACACAGAATACGGGCATCTTGGTTTGGAAAGACAGGTATCTGTCAGGGAAAACTGGAGTTTCCCTTGGAATAGAGAATGTAAAAACCCCCTCCCTCCAAATTATTACACTTTTGCAATTAGGGGCTTTTGGGCAAAAATATGGGAATAGGAATAACAGTTGTTTACTAGGAATATATAAAAAATGCAGTAGTACAAAAAACACAAACAAACAAAAGTCCTAGAAAACCCTGACAGAGTCAGAGATACGACCTGACAACCTGTTGTGAGGGTTGGAAGCAATCCAAATAAGTCCTCCTGGAGTAACAGATGTTGTTCTGTGAAGTAGAGATGATTCTGTAGGAAAAAAGGGTCCAGTGCTGGCAAGGTGGGTCTGGTCTTCCTCCAAGGAATCAGTGGAACACCAGCTGCTTTAGTGTTTGGGATTGCAGGTTTTATGCTGGTGGAAAGGCTTTGGCTCTTCCCACTGAGTGGAGCATTTCACAATGGAATGAAGTAATGTTGTCAGTCATGTGAGAGGCCTTAAATGGCCCATCCACAGGTGATATCCCTCAGAGGAAGATGGGTGCAGGAGGATGATGGGTGCAGGAGGAGAGAAGAACCATATCTCCTGACAGGTTTCAACGGATGAAAATAGAATACACATTTTTGGTTACATTTTTCAACCCAAGACAACGGGCACAGAGAGTGGATGAGGAATGGCAAACTGTGAATCTGCAATCTTGCATTACCCCGGAACAACAGGGGTTCATTTGTGAAAGTAACACAATTGATGCTCAAGATATGTGTCTTGATACTGAACAGGGTGTTTGTCACTTTGAAATTCACCTGAACACTTGTCAAAGGACTGTATTTGTATATATTAGTCAGGGTTGTGTGTGTTCGAGAACTGCATATGCTTTCATAGAAATAGAAAAGGATAATGTAACTTTGCTTAGCAAGAATCATTCCAACCTCTGTATTTTTAACTTTGTTGGGATTTTAGGGTGTGACTTTCTGTATTTGGCCCCAGTTGCATCCCACCAGCTAGTTAAGTCCAACAATACAATGTATCACAGGTTATCACCTACACCTATTGAGATGAACCTCACTTTAGTAAGACAATTAACAAAGCATCAAGACCTTGTCAAAATTTTAAAAGATGTTCAGGAAACGGGAGAGAAAACTTTAATTACTGTCCACCATGACACAAAAGAAATAAACAGGGTTCTGCAAAGAGTAAAACAAGATGCAAGTCACAATTGGTGGGATTCACTTTTTGGATGGTCGCTGGCTGCAATTGGGATCCTAAATACATTATGTCACCCCATCATTGTTCTACTAATACTAGTTAGTGTAAGTTTAGTAGTGTCTTTTGTAATACTTATTTGGAACTCGGAACAGTTACAATGTTATCTATCTCTCTATCCCAAGTACATGACAAGGCATTGAGAGACACATATGGCAAGGATTGGGATTTGTACTAAGCAGAAGAATTTACTACTTCATTGAAAAGAGAGGATTGAAACATGGGGTTAGATACTAGAGGATAGTAATCACAGAAATTAGAAGGTATTGAAAAGGAGTAGGCATTTAGATAGTGTGTATTGCTTAGTATTTGCTGTGTCTTTTACTGTGTAAGTTGCTTGTGAAGGAAAAGGACGGGACTATGTGCAAGAACAGAAAGAAGGAATGCAAAGATGCCAGATAAGGGGAAGGATGTTTACCAAGACTAGGACACAAGTATGCAAATGGATGCTGAGATACCAAGGCTCCTGAGGCCCCTGGAACCAGATGAAACTGGGCTAATGGCTTGGACTATGGCCAAAGGATCAGTAAGCATGCACAAGGAAACAGGGTGAGAAGGTCAGCTCTGATGAAGACCACTTTACTTCATCCTTTGGGACCCCCGAGACCCTGGAGACAGCCACCAGAGACAACTGCACAGGTGCAAAGGACTGATAAGATGATTAGCATACAAAGTGGGGAGGGCTGGAGCCGGGAATGAATATGTACAGGTGTATTGCAAAGCTTGATGCATATGCAACATTCAAGAGGATAAAAGAAGGGAGGAGTGCGCAAATGCATGTGCATGCCTTTGGAGGAAATAGTCCCCATGCACCCGGCTGCTGAAAAAACTAAATACTTACTTTAAATAAGTACTTAACTAAATACTTACTTACTTACTTACGCACTTTGTCATTCAGTTCTAAAGTCTTGTGTGTCACAGGGACACCTTCCACTATTCCAGGTTGCTCCAAGTCCTGTCCAACCTGGCCTAGGACACTTCCAGGGATGGGGCAGAAACAGCTTCTCTGGGGAGGGAGGGAGAAGAGGGGCAGGAAGAAGACAGCAAAAGGATGAAGGGAAACTGAGAGCAAAATTGGTCTTCTCAGCCAGCCCCATCTTTCCCAGAGTGTGCAGCAGACAGACCCCACTGGGCAGTTCCTGCTGCACTTTATATTCACACCCCAACACCAACAGCTCTCCTCAGGACCCCTGCAGGGTGTCAGAGAAAAGAATGGAAAGTGGAAGTGGAAAGAATTGATAAACTCCTTGATTTTTAATCTTTTGCTAGCAAAATTGTGTGTAATTTTGACCTCTTGAGAATATCTGCTCAAAATTTCTCTTGTGTGTCAAGCCACAGTAAAGGAAGCTCAGTTTAGCCCCTTACATGTAAATGTTCTGGGGTGTTACACAGGGTCACCCTCCCCTTAGTCTCACCTGCTGCAGCCTGGGAGAGCTGCTGCATCCCAGTGACACTAAAAGGAACCACATCCAAGAATTGTTGAGGTTGGGAAAGACCTTTAAGCTGTTTGTGCTCTTCCCACAGCAGGGCCTGCAAGGAAGGAGGTTCCAGACAATCCCACTGAGGGAGACTTTGGCCAAGGGGTCCTGGCAGAGACAGGGAAAGGTGCAGGGAACAGTCAGGCTGTACTGCAGAGGGAGCTGGGACAGGTGGCACAGGTGAGGGTAGCAGGTGAGGGACCCTGCACCCTCCTGATACCCCAGCCCAGGCCTGAGGCCACCCACCCTTGCTGCACTGGGTCCTCTCCACAGCACCCAGTTGTGGCACTGGATCTCCCCCACTCACTCCAGCAGCTGCACTGAGACATTCCCCACCCAAATCCCCTCCCAGCCCAGCTGTCCCTAGTCCCTGGCACTCACCCCTTGCAGCACACGCTCACACAGCCCAGCTCTGGCTCCTGTCACTGGCTCTGGGTCTGCTTGGCCAGGGCTGAGCTGGGCAGAGTTTGGGCCCGTTCCCCTTTTGTCCCACAGGTTCCCAGCTGAGCAGCTCCAGAGCACAGAACCTCACTGGGATCAACCTTCTCAACCCTCTGTGTGTGTGACAGGCCAGGCTTGGTTCCCAGTGCTGCCTCTTTGGCACCTGGCACTGACATTGGTTTCCCTGGATGTTGTGGCTTGGGACTTCCTGCCCTCTGTGCTGTCCCTGCAGACAGTGAAGCTGCTCCTGGAGCAGAGACCCTGAATGGAGCAGAGCCTCTGCTGCCACAGCCCCTGCCCCAGAGCCACCCCCTGTCCCCTGCCTGTCTGCAGCACACAGAGCTCAAGTCACCCCCAGCTGTGGCTCCCCTGAACACAAAGGAGACACAGAGCAGCGCTGTCCAAATCCACTCCTTTATTAGCAGAGCCTGCAGGGGATGAGGCTGGAGCAGCCCTTCAGCCAGCTCTCCAGCAGGGCTTGGCCCTCGCATCGCCAGTGGGGTCGCAGCACCTGCACAGCAAAAGCCCCCACAGCTCCCTGGGGCAGAGCCAGCTGGTGCCACCTTCTCCAGAGCACGGCTCCGGTGCCACCAGCCTGCCTGGACAGCACCAGCACTGCCCCAGAGCTGCTGCAGAAGGTGCTGGCAGACAGGATTCTCCACATGGGGCATTCCAAAGGCTTTTGCTCAGCAGTGAGGCCAAGGGCAGGAGCAGCTCCTGCCGGGGCTGAGGGCTGGAGGGAAGGGCAGCAGCCCCAGGCACCTGAGCAGGAGCAGCTGCCCTGGACAGAGACACAGCACCTCGGAGACAGGGAGTGAAAGCGCTGCCTGAGCCCCGGGGTGGTTGTGTCACTCCTTTCCTGAGCCCAGAGGCACAACAGCTCCTGTGGGAGAACAGCCCCACCTGATCCAGGAGGCTGCAATCAGGGAGGGAACGATGACACCCAAAAGCCAAGCAGCCAGCCTTGCAGCCGGCATGGAGCTGGCCTCAGGTCCCACAGCCCTTTCTCTGAGCAGGACACCTCCTTGCTGCAGGATAAACTGCCTTTGGGGCACTGTCCCTTCTTGTCTCACTGCAGCTGATGCAAGGGGTGCTTGGAGTGCTGCCTTTGCCCTTGCCCTGGCCCTTGGGCTCGGGCTTGGCCACAAGGCTGATCACCCCAAGGAGGGGGTTTGGTTTGGCTCTAGGACAAAGCAGAGGGAAATGTTTATGGCAAGAAGGCAAGAGGATTCTGGCTTTGTCATGAAGCGAGGGAGTTACTGAGAGAGAGCCACAGTAACACACCTTATTTCACCAAAGTTGGGAGCAATTGGATACCATTGTCTTCATTGTGCTTGAGAGTTGTCATGGTAACTGCATTCTCTTGGAAGTCTCAAGAAAAATTCTTCTAACCTGCAAATCTCTTGTGGTTCTTCCTTCCGATGGATGCGGCCTAACGCTTGTGAGCTCAGACAGTGCTCCCTTCTTGGTGATCCTCTGCCACGCCTCAGGGATTTCTCCTTTGCCCTGAAATTTCCCATTGCACAAAGCTTCCAGCTGTGTCCTGAAATGAGACACAAACCATTTCCAGTACGCCTGCATGGAGGAATCAGGAAGAATTTTCCAAGTGGAACATGCAGGTCCTGCATCCCGGTATCTCTTGTATGGGATCCATTTCCCGTTATGAAACCTGAACTCAAGATTAGTTGCAACAAGGCTGGAACAAATATCAACGACCAGGTGGTCTGTACCATCCCACTTGGCTCCCATCAAAGCTCGTGGGCGATGGAAGATCACCTGATGGTCTCCATCATGTCCCTGCATGGTGTTTGTGCAGACAGCCCTACAAAAGGGACACTGTGCCCAGCACCCTGAAAACTGCTCTGCCAGGATGGTGTGAGGTTGCCTTGAAAACGAGCTCAGGTCAGCACCAGCAAATTCTTTCTTGAGCCTGTCCCTCAGGGCAGCCAGAGCTTCTACCATGGCACTGCTGAGGAACTCAATGTCTGTGACCTCCTGGTGCTCAAGGCCCTTCAGGTCACTTCTGGGCAAGCTGATCACCTCTGTCAGTTCCCTGCAAAACTCATCCAGCCAAAGAGAGACTTTGTTTTCTCTGTCTTTTCTGTCTTTGATACTTTGAGTTGATGAAGAAACAGCTGACAGGATGTTTCCATAGAGAAGATGAAGGGAGGAATCTAAAAATTTCTCCAGCCTCCTGCTCCCATCTAAACAGTAACTCTCCACTCGTGTCTCAAGGTATTTTTGAAAAAACTCCTTTGGAAACTTAAGGTACTGCTTGAAATACTCAAAATTTTCTTGTTCTGCCAGATATCTCAGTATGTAAACTTCCAGATTGGCTCTGTTGCCCTGGAAATCTGGGAATTTGCCCTGCATATCCTCAGCAATGTCTTTAGCCGTCCTCTCATAGACTGCCCGGCGAAGAGCTGGTTCAATCTTGTCACAAAGGAGAACAACAAAAATTATGATAGAAGTTGCTCCTTGGCAGGAAATCTGGAAACACTGAAAAAAATCTTTTCTCTTGCTGCTCAGGTACTCAGCTGGGTCATTTGCTTTTTGGAATGCTTCATGCATGGCTTTAAACCTTTCTGCTGCCATTTTGCACAGATACAAAGACAAATCTATGCTGTACTCCCTGTTAAAAGTACATTTTGCATTGCTGGGGACAGAGTTGACACCTTTCTGTACTTCATTGAGTATTTCATGGATAAAATTTTGACTGTAATCGTGTTTCTCCTGCTCCTTCTTATCAATGTTTGCCCTCACACACACTATGATGTTTTCTGTGATGTGCTGCAAGTTGATGACTTCAGAATCAGAAATCTGAGGGAGGCTGTCACAATGTGCTTTTTTAAAGACATGTTTCTCTTTGTCAAAAGAAAATCCTCTGCCTTTGGGAAATGACCTGATCCGTGCATAGAAGCCTGGCTCCTTAAAGTACTCTAAAAGGACATCTTCAATTTGTGCATCGATATCCACCCGTTCTGGAGGAGGAGCAGCATGGGAGACTTCAGCAATCCACTGGTTCCAGACAGATGTAAAGGTGTCTCTCAATGGGACAGAGTCAAGTATCATCCGTATTCGAGTCACAGCCAGCTCCCGACTCCTTCTCAGGAGCTCATCTTCATATTCCAACTTCCTTGCATCCAGTTTCCTCTGCTCCTTCTGTAGTTCAATAAGATAATCACATTTCTTTTTTGTTTCATGAAGAAGAGTCTCTTTTAGTTCTTTTAGCTTCAGCTCTGTGCTTGATTTCCACTGCACCAGTGTCTCACAGTCTTTGTCTTCCCTGAAATACTTTTCCACTTCTTTCTCAATGGCATCACTTGTCTCTTTCACCAGCCCTTCAATTTGTTCTCTGCTGACATTCTGCAAGTCCCCATTCCGAATTTTGTTATCCAGCCTCATCTGTACGTCTAAGATGTGACTCCTCAGCCTCCAGGTCCACTGACTAAAGGCACTTTCCAGTTTCCTGTAGACAGCAATCTCCAGGGAATTCTTGAAGCTGAAAACAAAGTTTTCATTCAGCAAAGCATTCCAGAGGTCACCAATACGAACTTTCAGGCTCGACAGCCTCAAAATGCTGTGCTGTGATTGCTTCTTGGCAGCCTGGAAGATTTTGCTCTTGAGCTGCTGGACGTTCTGGCTGTAGGTGGGGTTGGGTGGTGCCATGGGAGGGTTTCCTTCCCACAAGTGAGCAAAGTAGTGAATGTGGGTGTTCACATCAAAGCCAATGACATCGCTGAAGGAGGAGACATCACAGAATTCCTGCTGAGCTGCTACCACAGTCATTTCATCCAGCTTTTCTTGCAAACGCCTTTGGCCTTCCATGTTCTGCTCCTTGGCACTTGCTTCTCCCACGTTTTGGTGGACAAAGAGGCAGCTTGGGGAAAGATTGACTTTCTTCATCCTCAGGAAAGCCTGCACAGCAATCTGGAGAACATCTTGCATTTCGGACAGGTTTTCTCCAAAGACATTGATCACAGTCATGTTGCCAACACCAATGACAAAGGTGGCCAGCTCATTGTCATGGCTCAGGGACTGTTTATTGGCCACCTCAATAGCACGAAGTCCCTCTGTGTCAATCACAAGCACAAAATCAAAGCCCAGGTCTTGCTGCAGCTCCTCGCCCACTGGGATGAGCTGCATAAAGGCTCCGCGGGTGCATCTCCCCGCGCTGACGTTGAACTGCAGACCAAACATGGCATTCAGCAGGGTGGACTTGCCCGTGCTCTGGATGCCAAGCACAGAGAGCACAAACACTCGTTTGTCCCCCAGCCTCTCAATTAAGCTGTCAAAGATTGCTTCCACCCAGCGCAAGGGCAGGTAAGAAGCATCCCCATCCATCAGCTCCACAGGATAACCCAAAACCATCAGCTCTGCTGCGATTTCTGGCAGTTTTACAAAACTCTCAGTCTTGGAGTTCATTAGTTCCAGAGCTTCATAAATCTGCCCTGCCTCTCTCAGAAGGTGCTCCAGACCAATGGATGAATCTTTGATTTCATCAGAGAGGGCATCCAAGCGACTCACCAACTGAGCAGTTATACTGCTTTTTTCTTTGCTTTTCTCTCTTGCCAGGATTTTAGTCCATAACTTGTGATAGTCTTTCCACAGTTCTTCAATGCAACTGCTGGACAGCTCCTCCATAAAGACCTTCATCCACTGCAGGAAATATTTCTTGGTATCTGCTGGCTGGGTCTGGAGGAAACCAATGAACGATTTCATCAGTGAGTTGAGAGGGAAAGCTTGCTCAAATTGCTTTCTTCTTACTGCTTTCTTCTCATATTCAATTTGCCTTCGATGGTGCTCAATGCTCTTGTTCCTCCTCTCCTGCAAGCGAGTGATTTCTTTGACCTTTTTGCACCACTGGTTCCACAGTTTTCCTTGAAGTGGCAGCAGCTGGGATTTGATCTCAGACAGCTTCTCTGTCTTCAGAAGGTCCACCAGCTCCTTTGCCTTTGCTTTGGCTGTCACACACGCTGCCTGATCTGCATCCACTACGAATCCATGCTGGCGAGCTTTGTCCACACAGGCGTCTAGGCTGAAATGTACATTAGACCCTTTTAGGAGATTCCCAATTGTCTTGGTCAGCTGTTCCATCAGTTCTGCTTCATTTCTGTTCTTCATCCCTATTGTTACAGTTCTACTGGCTTGTCCAGCTGCAACGTTCTCTTTTTCTGTGAGAAGACAAATCAAAGGCCTTTCTGACTGCAACAGGCCCTGCAGAAGTTCTTTCCCCCTGCTGTCCATGTGTTCTAAATCAGACACAAGAGCCACACTGACAGCAGATATTTCCTGCAGGAACTGCAGCTGTGCTCCGTGATCCCTGGCGTCTCCATGCAGGTTACAGAAAGCCACGCAGCACTCAAAGGTGTCATCAGGGCTTCCACGGGGGCAGTACCAGGCGATCTCCACCACCCCTTCCATCAGCAAACGCTCCCTGGTGCTGCCTCTGCAGTGGCGGTGGAAGAAAGTGTCGTGTTTGCGTCTGCTCAGCAGAGCGTTCAGGAGCTGAGACTTGGAAGAGGAGGCTGAGCTGCCAATGCGGAAGAAGGACACAATGGGTGTCTGTGCCTGAAAGATGAGTTTGTTGTTGTAACCTTTTGCTCCAGCCTGCTTTCCTGACTTCTCTGTCTCTTTCCAGCTCCTTTGGATTTGGCTGAGGGCGTAGAGCGGGAACTCAATGCGTGAAGTGCACGGGTTGGGCACCAGCAGAGGCAGGGCCAGTTGGCAGAACGCCAGCTTGGTTGCAAGGGTCTGTCTCAGGAAGTCATCAGCACAATGGAAAATGGCCATCTGCAGGTCCATGGGGTGCACATGGCCATCCCTGCTTGCACATTCAGGGGCTGCATCCTCCAAATCATCAAAAAACTCTTCAAAGGTGTCTGAGTGTTGGTGTTTTTTCACTGTGGTTTGTGGCACGGTAGCATGTTTTGGGTTGCTGTCATTCCTGCAAGTCAGGTACCTCACCTGGCAATCCATGGTTAACAGCCTTTGCAAGAAGTAACCTGGCAGTTCTGTGTCCTGGCTGGGCTGCGGAGATGTTTTGTTGATAGTGTGGAAATCTCCCATCCCCATTTTTCTTGGATAGTGACTTTGGAGTCCAAGGCGCTTGAGCAACTGGAGGAACTCCTGTTTTGATCCATCAGTCAAGGAAGACTCAGAGGACAGTTCTTGACTTTCGGGTGTCACAGTCAAAACTGTCTGCAAAATGGAGGCCTCAGCTCTGTTGGCATCTTGCTCCTTCAGGTTCACAGAATCCTCACGTGCCAGTTCTGTTTCCTTGGCCATGTCCTGATTTTCTGGGTGTCCAGGGGGAATGCTGATTTCCACCTGGTATCCTGCACAGGTTGCAATCAAGAGCACCAACAGTTCCATGTCCTTCTGAACCCAATCCTGGAGAGACTGGAGTAAGGAATAAATGGCGAGGCTGCTGGTCAGGGTGGCTTTTTTCTGTGCTTCATGAACAGCAGAAGCAGAGCTTCCTGATGCGTCAGTGAAAGCATTGATGTGCTCCTTCACTTGCTGCAGGGTTTTGATGAGCCCTTCAAGGTGAGTGACTTTGGGAGATGTGGGAAGGGGTTGCTCAGCATGGATGATCCGTTCCACATTGATGGAGGGCACTTTGTCTCTCATGTTCAGGAGTTTCCGGAGTGCCTTTTTCTCCCAGGGGTGCCGCACTTCACACTCCAACTGAAGGTAATCTTCATATTCCAGATGTTGCAGGGCTTCTCTGCACTTGATTCCCAGGATCTGCATCATCTTGGGCAGCCAGTATCCAGCATCCAGTCCTTCCTTCTCTAATTCCTCTGCCAGGAGCTGTGCCTTTCCATCCCTCTCTTGTGTGTCCTGCTGCAAAGCCATGTCTGTGGAGGAAGAGAAGAGACTTTCCCTAAGGTGCTGTCAGAGGCCCCAGCCTCCTGGCAGAGGCTCTGCAGCAGCTGCAGCCCTGGGGATTGCTCCCACCCGGCTGGTGGAGCCCAGCCTGGGATGGCACAAGAGCCAGGGTCTCCTTCCCAGCACACTGGATGTGCCTGTTGCTTTCCTGTTTTCAGGCTCAACCCTGAAGCTGAGTGCATATCCCAGAGGCTACAGAGACACACAGAGACACAAACACAGACACTCACAGACTCACTCAGCCACACAGCCTGCCCGGGACAATGTCCTGCCTTCACTATCGTCCACATCCTCCCAGCAGAGCTCCTCAATCCACAGGTGCAGACAGCCAGGGACATTCCTGGCTTCCTGGAGCACTGGCACAGCCCCTGTGCCCCTGTGCCCATCCAACAGCCCTGCCTGCATCCTGCACCCCCTGCACAGCCCCACGCCTGCCCTACTCACTGCCTGGCCCAGCCTGCTGCTCCCAGCACCCGGAGGCAGCGCTCACATGCTCTCCCCATGGGCACCCCACACTCCCCAGACACACTCCCCCCACGCCCAGCACGGCCACACAGGCTCTGAGCTGTGCTCCTGCTCCAGCTGCCAGCACAGCCCCTCCCTCGCCCCACTCACACCTCTTGCCAGGAGCTGCTTCCTGGCACACTCAGGGAGCCCACCCCAGTGCAGGGGGAAAATCCACCTTGTCCCTGCCCACAGCTCTGTCTGGGGCATCCTGATGGCCCATCAGGAGATACTAGAGACTTTGGGAACTGTTATAAACACATAGTATATTGTTGGGGTTTCATAAGTATTAGGATGAATGCTATATGTCTAATGTTAAAATGGATTTGCTCTATGGATATAGTTTTTATTTCTGCTAATAGCAGAAAAAAATTAGGCATAGTGGTAATAGCTGATATAGTGTGCTTGAACTGTCTGCTTGGTTGGGATAACATCCAGTGAACATATGATGAGGACCCTGCTGCTGCTATGTCAACTGTCAACACCTACCATCTGTACAAAGTATGGACCTAAGCCCAAACTGGAGGTGATAAAGAAGATGGATTGAAACCACAGCTAAGAAACCACACATTCTGTAAAAAGCTGGACTCAAGGAGGGGCCATGCTAAACAGTTCCTGGAATATGTAAAGTTGTTTGTGGAAAAGTTGGGATATGCATAATGATTTATGAATATGCAACAGGCTGATGGAATGGAAAAGGTTTTTTAAGGAGTGTCTCTGAAGATAGTAGGGGTGCTCTTGGCTGAATGCCAAGAACCTGCCTGTTAATACTTTGCTTTATTAGCCCTGTCTCATGTTCTCTTTTATTAAACTTCTAAAATTTTACCAGAAAAGTGAACCTTGTTTTTCACAACTGGGGACCTCGCCCGGGATTAGCTTCTCACCCTGGAGACCCCAGGGGATCCAGAGCAGTGAAGCACATCCCACCCACTTAGGCAGCCCCACTCCGTGTCTTCTGGCATGGATTGGCAGTTGCAGGTCTGTGGGAAATGGATTTGTAGAGAATTCTCAAAGCCTGACGGAAGGCTCACATAGTCTTGTGCATCTGTATGCAAACTCTGAGAAAAAATATGCTGACTTAGAAATGCCGTGGAATAGGACAGACATTGTTGAGAGAGAAATGGAACTAGAAACAAGTTTCAAAGGATGGTCTTGCAAATAAGACCAGATACTTTGGAGAAATAGAACTATGGAAGGTGCATTGTAGTAGGACCCAGGAGGGGTAATTTTAGATGATCGTCTTGAAGGCATTTACAGCATTGTGTAGCAAAAGCTGATAGGCCAAGAAATGCTTGTAATGTGTTGTAATTAGGAAATAGTTGGCTTCTGATTGTGATGGTGTGAATTACAACATCTGTATTGTCTCACCCTTCACATGAGACTGAAAATGGAATAAAAGTTTTCAAAACACTTCTCAGTTGCTCCATCTCTAAGTCAGAAAAAGTTATCCTTCCTTGGCAGACACCTGTTGTTTAAACACGTACTGGTCCATCACTACCAGTCATTTTCTATTGGAAAACCCCAGAAGGACAAGGCAGTCATGGGTCACAGCCACTACAGACTCAAGAGGGGAAGTCCTGCTTGTCACCCGAAATTTCCTTCCACAACACATTAACACATGGAGTTGATCAAGGACAGCCAGTTAACATGAGCTTTTTGGATTTCAGGAAAGCTTTTGATCCTGCCTCTCCCAGGACATGGGTATATCCTTGCCAACTCAGGCCATTCCATCGTTCCATGATTCCCACCCTAATGGACCTGGTGCTTTCACTGGACACCTGCCTTGAAACCTTTGCGGTTTTTGACACTGTCACACAACCCTGAAAATTGTCCCAGTCTCAGTTCAATCTCAGTTCACTTAGATACTGCAGAGATTTATTCCTTGCAAAAAATCCTTCTGAGCATTCAGCTTCCATCCCACCAAGCCCACAACGCTCTTACCAGCGCACATATTGATCCCAGAGGCTTGGACTCAGGTATAGATCAAAGGACTCCTGCACCCTTCCAGAGCCTTCAGGGGCAGATTTCCCTCAAGAATCCCTGCAGATTTGGGCAATCTGAGCAAAGGCTTTGGGCTGTGATTCTGTGTTGAGCTGTTCATGGGTTTAGGGTCTTAAAAGGCCAAGAGCATCTTGCTGATTATTACGAAATTGTTTATTATATAAATGCATCAGTCTCGAAGGCAAGAGTTCTAAACATGTGGTCTTACTAAAAGACATAAAGCTTAAAGTCCCAGTAGGGTGTAACAGCAAATTGATAGAGAGTCCTGACCACGGGGAAGAATAAACTGACAAGGGGCCCCAGTCACAGGGGAAAGACAGATGGACAAGAGGTCCCAGCCACAGAGAATGGCAAATGGACAAGGGGCACTGGCCACAGGCAGAGGCAGATGGACAAGGGGTCCCGGCCACAGGGAGAGGCAGATGGACGAGGGGTCCCAGCCACAGGGAGAGGCAGATTCCTGGCCCAGAGTCCCATCTGGCCCAGAGTCCCGTTCCCGAGCAGCACTCCCTGCAGCTGCAGCAGAAACAGCAAAGCCACTGCCATAGCAGCAGCAGCAGCCACAGCTGCACCCTTCAAGCAGCAGCAGCAGAGATGGCAGGAGCACCCCCCAAGCAATTCAATACCTGACAAAGTCCTGGCAACAGCTCCCTGGCCACGGCCCCCTGGCAAAGCCCCGTTCTCTCTTGTTGCAGATGGAAAGAGGATGGATCGATCGTCAAACAATCAATGAATCGATACCATTGTCCCAAAACCAGGAGATTTTTATCCATAAACCATAAATGCATATTCATGTCCCTATCTGTAGGTTGACCAATCAACTAAGAACACAATTCTAAAACATTCTCTCTACATCAATCAAAATCTAATTTTGAAAGTATGGGAAACTACAAAAAACTACAAAAGTTGGTATCAATCCTTACACAAAAACCTACACGTATAGCATATTTATTAACGTAAAAAGCTCTATCATATAGCATATCTATTCACGTAAAATGTTCTATTTCATTCACATAAGAATTGTACTTGCTCTACCTCGTACTGTGAGTGATGTTCTAAAATGTTTTCGTTATGTCTAAAGCTAGGTTATCAGGCCTCAGGACTCTGAGCCCTGTGCTGGCTGACTGATTCTTAAGGCATTTAGAGTATACTCACTTAGAACTAGAGTCTAAACTTCTACTTCATATTTACGTGGCTTAATATATTTTAGTTTTTCTAAAGGCTTTAATCCAACCCCTTCATCTCTCTCTCCCTGGGGAACCCAGGGGGGAATGCACTGCAACAATTCCCCTAACCCACCTCACAGCAGATGCTCCTGTTGCTCCCTGCCTTGGCTTCCCAGCAGACACCGTCAGCCGAGGGCCCCAGCTCAGGGGACACAGCACAGCAGCAGTGGCAGGCCTGGGGCACACAGCAGGGTGTGGAGAAGAAGATGGGAAGCACCTCAAGAACTCAGGAGGAAGAGCACCAGGAAGGGAAGGCCCAAAATCCTAAAGGAGAAGAGCAGACAGTCAGGAGAGGGCAACCCATGAGCATGGCAGGTTCATTCCAGGGAGCACTGGAGGCAAACTCTGCTTCCCCACAAGGGAAAGCAGAAGCAGGAAAAGCCACAGGCTCAAGACCAGGGCAATTCATCAGCAGAGGAAAGCTGGGCGTGCTGGCAGAGCACAGGAGGGACTTCAGACACCAATTGTTTTCTTCGGGCACATGTCCAGCTGCTCCCTGGGCAGCAGAACCTCGGTTTATGATGGATGCTCAGGAAGGGAACTGCAGGTTCAGGGTCACTGCTGGAGCTTGTCCACTTGAGCCACTTGTCCCAGCCCTGTCAGCTCCCAGATTCTCTCCCACCAGAGCACTCCCAGTACTGGTTCAGTCTCAGGAGTCAGGAGCTGCCCGGTAGAACATTAACTCCAGCCCAGCCACATCCTGAACCTGCCCCCAGGCACCCTTGCAATCACAGCATGGCTTCCCATTGCTGCAGGAATAGGGAAAAAGCCCCGTGTGACTGTGTCAGTGCCCGCAGAGAGGCACTAAGCACATTCAGGGCATAACTTGGGTTCGAATTCCCTCTTTGAAGCAAACGAGGGAAGCAGCAAGGCTGGCAGCAGGACCGGCCATGGGAATGGCTGCACCCCATTTAATGGCAACAGCCCCTCGAGAGTGTTTTCCCCAGCTCTGCCCCAGGGAAAGGGGCTCTGGGAACACTGCTGCCTTTGTGGGGCTGTTGCAGGGACCCCAGTACTCTGGGTGGTGACAGACTGTGAGAGAGGAGAATCCCACCCTACCCTGCATGGGGAGGAAAAGGAAGAACTGATCCCTGGGCTTGGGGACAGAGCAGGATGTGCCGTGCCTGCCCCTCATCATCACGGAGCTGCCCTGCTCCCGAAGGAGGGCGAGGGGGCCAGGAACTCCCCCAGCATCAGTCCCATGGCTCCTGCCTTCAGGGGAGCGCAGCCATCCAGCCCCACCTCTGACCCCGGCCCCTCTCCCAGCTCAGCCCCCGCAGCGCACACGGCTCCCCCGAGCTCCCCCAAAGCGGCTGCCAGCAAAGGCGGCTTCCTGCAGCCCACGGAGGAGCAGACACCGCCCTCCCCTGCCCTCACACCCCTCTTCTCCTGCCCTGCCATCTCCCCAGCCGTGGCAAAACAGCGGCAACAGGAGGCAGGAGAGCGACAAGATCCCGCTCGCTGCTGCTGCCGGCCCCGCAGCTCATCCCCAGGGCCCTACCTTCTCCCTCGGTGTCCCACAGCTCCTGGGATGGGAGAAGCCCAGCACAGCCCCTCTTTGTGCAGTCCTGACTCTTAACTGGGTGCGGCTTCACCTTCAACAGGATCAGCGAATTCCAGTAAATGAGGCTTTTTACTGCACCAGAGTGTGAAAGTGAAACCAGTCTTTTGGAGATAGCTTATTTCAGTTGAAGGCCGAATTTCCTCCCCAGCCGTGGTTTGAGTTCACTCACAGCTCTCTCAGCTCTTTGCACAGACCTCTGACGTTTTAAACTGCTGTGCTGGTACCTGGAGGGCAGGTGAGGCTCTCAGCCCTTCCTGGGGCTGCTGCTCCATCAGGAAAAGGAGCACAGGGAGCACTGCAGCATTGTTATAGATACATTTATGCAGAAACTCATCTTCCACAAGTTTCTTTATGTTACATCATGTAGAAGTTTGCTTCAGCAGTGATAAAATGGTAGTGTGATTGTGGTGGTGCATTCCCCCACCTCCCTCCTTTCCAGGCTGCAGTGTGAGCTGAGGAAATGCTTGTTAGGCACTGAGAACAGCAGCTGGGCTCAGCTCTTCCTGAGATTTTAAGAAACAGTCTGCTCCCAGGAACTGCTGACAAGCTTCTGCTTTTCTTATGACCAGCCTTGGGAAATATTGCTCTGGCCTGAATGGCAAAGCATCCCTGTTCTCACACTTTTAGAGAAAGTGCCAACCCAAACTCTGGCCATGATGAAACATTGTTATGACTGCAGCCTGCTCTCTTGTGACCCTATAAACAGCAGTTCTATAAACCTGAGACCACAGTGGGCTGTGACCAGCAATGTCCCTCTGGGGAAGGGACTCCTCTCAGAGCAGCAAACACTCAGATTTGCTGGTCTTGGAGGATCACCAAAACATTACATGTCCTGAGCCAATACCCTCACTCCTCAAGACCCGACCCTTCACCCAACAGGAGATGCAAAGGACTCCAAAGCCAGGATTTCAGTGACCTCTGGGGGGAATTTTTCATGGGTACCTTGCTTGCACTGACTGTTTCTGTCTGTGTGCATAAAGATGCACATATGCTATAGCAAATCTGGGAGCAATGCAGCTTTCTTAGATGTTTAAATATCTCAGATATATAACATTCCCCTAGAAAGTTCTCAATTAATATCTGGTTTGATTGTCTGCGTTTTCTTTGGTTTTGTTTTTGCTTACTTTCCCTTCCAGTGACTTAGCTGTCCTTTGTACATTTATCACACAGCTAATAATATTCCCTTAATGTGCGGATACATATCACACTTGGTTGGAAGCTTCTTGTACAGGTTACCTTCGGCTCAAGGCCTAATATCCAGGCTTCAGGCAGGGCCTGTTGTTCAGGCCCAAGGAATTCACCCAGAGCCACCCCCTGCCCCCTGCCTGTCTGCAGCACACAGAGCTCGAGTCACCCCCAGCTGTGGCTCCCCTGAACACAAAGGAGACACAGAGCAGCGCTGTCCAAATCCACTCCTTTATTAGCAGAGCCTGCAGGGGATGAGGCTGGAGCAGCCCTTCAGCCAGCTCTCCAGCAGGGCTTGGTCCTCGCATCGCCAGCGGGGTTGCAGCACCTGCACAGCAAAAGCCCCCACAGCTCCCTGGGGCAGAGCCAGCTGGTGCCACCTTCTCCAGAGCACGGCCCCGGTGCCACCAGCCTGCCTGGACAGCACCAGCACAGCCCCAGGGCTGCTGCAGAAGGTGCTGGCAGACAGGATTCTTTCCATGGGGCATTCCAAAGGCTTTTGCTCAGCAGACAGGCCAAGGGCAGGAGCAGCTCCTACTGGAGCTGAGGGCTGGAGGGAAGGGCAGCAGCCCCAGGCACCTGAGCAGGAGCAGCTACCCTGGACAGAGACACAGCACCTCAGAGACAGGGAGTGAAAGCACTGCCTGAGCCCTGGGGTGGTTGTGTCACTGCTTTCCTGAGACCAGAGTCACAACAGCTCCTGCTGGGAGAACGGCCCCACCTGATCCAGGAGGCTGCAGTCAGGGAGGCAAGGATGACACCCAAAACCAAGCAGAACAGCTTGCAGCCAGCATGGAGCTGGCCTCAGGTCCCACGGCCCTTTCTCTGAGCAGGACACCTCCTTGCTGCAGGATAAACTGCAGGATAAAGGGGCACTGTCCCTTCTTGTCTCACAGCAGCTGATGCAAGGGGTGCTTGGGGTGCTCCCTTTGCCCTTGCCCTTGCCATTTGGCTCAGGTTTGGCCACAAGGCTGATTGCCTCCAGAGGGGGGAAGTTGGGTTGGCTCTAGGACAAAGCAGAGGGAAATGTTTATGGCAAGAGGGCAAGATAATTCTGGTTTTATCATTGTCTTAGTTTGAAAGACAGGTGTCTGCTTGGCAGGGCAGGGCCTCCCTTGGGATGGAGAACGCAAACCCCCTCCCTCCAAATTATTATAATTTTGAAAATGAAGAGGGCTCTCAGGCAAAGAGATGGGGGTAGGAATACCCGTTTTTTACTAGTTTGTCTAACAAGGCAAACTAACAACAACTACAGCATTAATAATAAACAGAACCAGGAACCCAGTACCAGCTTCCCTGACCACAGGCACTTTCGCTTTTGGTGCAGTTCTGGTCACAGCCGGCAGGGACGCTGGTGGCACCCAGTGGGCAGGGCAGGTGCGATGATCCCTCCGCAGCTGCAGAGGGCGCTGTGGCACTGGCTCGGGGAGCACGCGGTTATGGCGGCTTTGTCCCAGACGGGAAGGGATGGAAGAGCTGGATCAGGAACTCCAGAGCTGTGGCTGAAGACGCGGGAGGTGTTGGCAGGCAGGGGGTGCAGGCCACAGAGCAGTGACAAAGACTCAGAGCAGTGCCCAAGAAGCAGCAGGGGCGTGGGACAACAGGCCCCTCTTTTAGTGAGGCAGGAGATGACATGGTCCCAGTTCAGTGGCTGCTCCCAGTGAAAAGAACAGGGCTTATGCCTTTATTAATATTCAGCTCTTTATTACAGTGATCAGCTCTTTATTAAAGTCATCAGCTGGATGGTAGGGTCCGACAGGAGTTTTTCATGCCCCTGTTGCAATCCAAAGGAGCAGGTGCTGTCCCAGTTCATCACTCAGCTGCCAGCAGTAGGTGCCGAGTCCTTGTTCCCATGGGAACAGCTGGAAGCTCTTTCTGGTCAACCTTCAGGAGGCAGAGCAATGGAGGTCTGTCACTGGAGTGCAAAGCAGCAGACATCAGCTTTTTACCCTCAGAGAAAAACCTTGAGAGTTTGCCGCTCTCTGTCTCAGTCACTTGAGCTGTCCCGCTCCCATTCCATTCAGACTTTTAATAGATTATGGCGAGTCTTCGAACCAGGCCAGGGGAATGCGTCCACTCCTTCCTCGGCCAGGGCACCACCTGGATCTTTTCACTGTGTCCAATCTTCCATTTTGGGGTGCCTTTCATTCCCAAAGAACTCTCTCCCAGCGTGCTGTGTGTTCGTCTTATTTGCATATGCCCTCCTCAAGTGGGCAGCATGGGAGGGGAACTAGGTAAGCTCCGATTACTGTAGGCACAGCTAGGACAATCACCTTGCTTTTACATGCTAATGCAGGAATGCAGAACCGACAGGATGGCTGCCCAGCCCCACCAGGGACAGGAGGTCACCTGTGTCTGAGGCGCCGGAGCACCGGCACCTCCCATTGCCCCCTCCAGAGCTCCACAGAACCACGCTCGGCACTCCCCCGCTTCCCAGGGGCAGGGGCCACAACACCAGCAGCTGCAGCGGCTCCGGGCGGTCGCCAAGGCATCTCCCCAGGGCAGGGCCCTGCCTATCGTGGCGGGGGCCTGGCAGCAGATCTGTCAGGGCTGGGGGCAGCGGCAGCAGTCTCAGGAGTTCTGGAGACATAACCCCGCCACATCTTGAGCTACGGCAGCTACACAGGGGCAGCCTTTGGAGCATCCACACTCACTGAGAATTCGTTCATAACACCAGGAGCAGAGGCTCACCTCACACCAGAAGAAACAGGACCAAGCTGCACCTCTGTAGCAGGAGCAAGTCCTTTTTCCCAAGCAGCAGCCTGGCCGTCTTCCCTCCGAAAAGCTGAGAGCAAAAGCAAGCAGCTGCCCCAGCCCAAGAAACTCCTGAAACCCAAAAAAACCCCTGTCGCCCAGTGCTACATCTCCTCTCCTTTGGCCCCATTGTTCTGCTTAAGTACCTACAAGTGGACAGTAGTTCATTTCCAAGCAAATTATAGGGGGAAAGTTCTATAAGTAAAAAAATAATCAAATCTAGTGCCCAACAATCATGAAGCGAGAGAGTTGCTGAGTGACAGGCACAGCAATGTGCCTTATTTTACCAAATTTCGGAGCAATTGGATACCATTGTCTTCATTGGGCTTGAAAGCATCATCATCAGAACTGCATTTTGTGGAGACCCTGGTACAAAGCTCTCCTAAGCTGCAAAGCTGCTGTGGTTCTTCCTTCCCATGGATGTCACCTAACGCCTGTCCAGCTCGGACAGTGCTTCCTTCTTGGTAATTCTCCGCCACGCCACAGGGATTTCTCCTTTACCCTGAAATTTCCCATTGTACAAAGCTTCCAGCTGTGTCCTGAAATGAGACACAAACCATTTCCAGTACGCCTGCATGGAGGAATCAGGAAGAATTTTCCAAGTGGAAAAACGGGTTCCAGCATCATGGTATGTCTTGTAGGGGATCCATTTACTGTCAGCAACTTTGAAGAAGCCATCACTTGCAACAAGGCTGGAACAAATATCAATGACCAGGTGGTCTGTCTTACGCCACTTGGCTCCCACAAAAGCTCGTGGGCGATGGAAGACCCGCTGATGGTCTCCATCATGTCCCTGCATGGTGTTTGTGCAGACAGCCCCACAAAAGGGACACTGTTCCCAGCACCCTGAAAACTGCTCTGCCAGGATGGTGTGAGGCTGTCTTGAAAATGAGCTCATATCAGCAACAGCAAATTCTTTCATGAGCCTGTCCCTCAGGGCAGCCAGAGCTTCTGCCATGGCACTGCTCAGGAACTCAATGTCTGTGACCTCCTGGTGCTCAAGGCCCTTCAGGTCACTTCTGGGCAAGCTGATCACTTCTGTCAGTTCCCTGCAAAATTCATCCAGCCAAAGAGAGACTTTGTCTTCTCTGTCTTTTCTGTCTTTGACAATTTGGGTTGATAAAGCAACAGCTGACAAGATGTTTCGATAGAGAAGATTAAGGGAGGAATCTAAAAATTTCTCCAGCCTCCTACTCCCATCTAAACAGTAACTCTCCACTCGTGTCTCAAGGTATTTCTGAAAAAACTCCTTTGGAAACTCAAGGTACTGCTTGAAATACTCAAAATTTTCTTGTTCTGCCAGATATCTCAGGATGGAAACTTCCAGATTGGCTCTGTTGCCTTGGAAATCTGGGAATTTACCCTGCATGTCCTCAGCAATGTCTTTAGATGTCCTCTCATAGACTGCCCGGCGAAGAGCCGGTTCAATCTTGTTACAAAGGAAAACAGCAAAATTTGTGATGGAAGTGGCTCCTTGGCAGGAAATCTGGAAGCATTGGAAGAAATCTTCCCTCTTGCTGCTCAGGTACTCACCTGGGTCATTTGCCTTTTGGAATGCTTCATGCATGACTTTAAACCTTTCTGCTGCCATTTTGCACAGATACAGAGACAAATCTATGCTGTACTCTCTGTTAAAAGAACATTTTGCATCACTGTGGACAGAGTTCACACCTTCCTGTACTTCATTGAGTATTTCATGGATAAAATTTGGACTGTAATCACATTGCTCCTGTTCTTTTTTATCAATATTTGCTATCACACGCGCTATGATCTTGTCTGTGATGTCCTTCAAGTTGATCACATCAGCTTCAGAAATCTTCCTAGTGGTGATACCAAAATGCTTTTTTTTCATTACATGTTTCTTTTTGTCAAAAGAAAATCTTCTACCTTTGGGAAATGACCTGATCCGTTCATGGAAACCCGGCTCCTTAAAGTGCTCAAGAAGGACATCTTCAATTTCTGTATCGATATCCACCCGTTCTGGAGGACAAGAAGCACGGGAGACTTCAGCAATCCACTGGTTCATGACAGAAACAAAGTGGTCTCTCAGTTCTCTCTCACTGAGGCTCTTCCCTTTCAGAGTCACAGCCAGCTCCCTACTCCTTCTCAGGAGCTCATCTTCATATTCCAACTTCTTTGCATCCAGTTTCTTCTGCTCCTTCTGTAGCTCAATAAGAGTCTCACATTTCTTTTTCGTTTCATGAAGAAGAGTCTCTTTTAGTTCTTTCAGCTTCAGCTCTGTGCTTGATTTCCACTGCACAAGTATCTCACAGTCTTTGTCTTCCCTGAAATACTTTTCCACTTCTTTCTCAATGGCATCACTTGTCTCTTTCACCAGCCCTTCAAGCTCTTCTCGGGGGACATTCTGCAAGTCCCCATTCCGAATTTTGTTGTCCAGTCTCATCTGTACGTCTAAGATGTGACTCCTCAGCCTCCAGGTCCACTGACTAAAGGCACTTTCCAGTTTCCTGTAGGCAGCAATCTCCAGGGAATTCTTGAAGCTGAAAACAAAGTTTTCATTCAGCAAAGCATTCCAGAGGTCACCAATACGATCTTTCAGGCTCGACAGCCTCAAAATGCTGCGCTGTGACTGCTTCTTGGCAGCCTGGAGGATTTTGCTCTTGAGCTGCTGGACGTTCTGGCTGTAGGTGGGGTTGGGTGGTGCCATGGGGGGGTTTCCTTCCCACAGGTGAGCAAAATACTGAATGTGGGTCTTCACATCAAAGCCAATGACATCGCTGAAGGAGGAGATGTCACAGTATTCCTGCTGAGCTGCTACCACGGTCATTTCATCCAGCTTTTCCTGCAAACGCCTTTGTCCTTCCATGTTCTGCTCTTTGGCAGTTGCTTCTCCCACGTTTTGGTGGACAAAGAGGCAGCTTGGGGAAAGATTGACTTTCTTCATCCTCAGGAAAGCTTGCACAGCAATCTGGAGAACATCTTGCATTTCGGATGGGTTTTCTCCAAAGACATTGATCACAGTCATGTTGCCAACACCAATGACAAAGGTGGCCAGCTCATTGTCATGGCTCAGGGACTGTTTATTGGCCACTTCAATAGCACGAAGTCCCTCTGTGTCAACCACCAGCACAAAATCAAAGCCCAGGTCTTGCTGCAGCTCCTTGCCCACTGGGATGAGCTGCATAAAGGCTCCGCGGGTGCATCTCCCTGCGCTGACGTTGAACTGCAGACCAAACATGGCATTCAGCAGGGTGGACTTGCCCGTGCTCTGGATGCCAAGCACAGAGAGCACAAACACTCGTTTGTCCCCCAGCCTCTCAATTAAGCTGTCAAAGATTGCTCCCACCCAGCGCAAGGGCAGGTAAGAAGCATCCCCATCCATCAGCTCCACGGGATAACCCAAAACCATCAGCTCTGCTGCAATTTCTGGCAGTTTTACAAAACTCTCAGTTTTGGAGTTCATTAGTTCCAGAGCTTCATAAATCTGTCCTACCTCTCTCAGAAGGTGCTCCAGACCAATGGATGAATCTCTGAGTTCTTCAGAGACGGAATCCAGTTGATTCTGCAACTCAGCATTCACCCTGGTATTTTCCTGGCTTTTCTTTCCTGCCTGGATTTCAGACCATAACTTATGATAGTCTCTCCTCAGTTCTCCAAGGTGACCGCAGGACAGCTCATCCATCAAGACCTTCATCCACTGCAGGAAGTATTTCTTGGTATCTGCTGCCTGTGCATGGAGAAAGCCAAGGAATGATTTCATCAGTGGGTTGAGAGGGAAAGCTTGCTCCAGTTGCTTTCTTCTTAGTGCTTTCTTCTCATATTCAATTTGGCTGCGATGGTGCTCAATGCTCTTGTCCCCCTTCTCCTGCAAGCGAGTGAGTTCTTTGTCCTTTTTGCACCACTGGTTCCACAGTTTTCCTTGAAGTGGCAGCAGCTGGGATTTGATCTCAGACAGCTTCTCTTTCTTCAGAAGGTTCACCAGCTCCTTTGCCTTTGCTTTGGCTGTCACACACGCCTGTTGATCTGCATCCACTATGAATCCGTGCTGGCGAGCTTTGTCCACACAAGCATCCAGGCTGAAACGTGGATCAGACCCTTCCAGAAGATTCCCAATTGTCTTGGTCAGCTGTTCCATCAGTTCTGCTTCATTTCTGTTCTTGATCCCTATTGTTATAGTTCTACTGTGTCTGCCAGCTGCAACTTTCTCCTTATCCATGAGAAGACAAATCAAAGGACTTTGTGATTGCCACAGGCCCTGCAGAAGTTCTTTCCCCCTGCTGTCCAAGTGTTCTAAATCGGACACAAGAGCCACGTTGACAGCAGATATCTCCTGCAGGAACTGCAGCTGTGCTCCGTGATCCCTGGCGTCTCCATGCAGGTTACAGAAAGCCACGCAGCACTCAAAGGTGTCATCGGGGCTTCCACGGGGGCAGTACCAGGCGATCTCCACCACCCCTTCCATCAGCAAACGCTCCCTGGTGCTGCCTCTGCAGTGGCGGTGGAAGAAAGTGTCGTGTTTGCGTCTGCTCAGCAGAGCGTTCAGGAGCTGAGACTTGGAAGAGGAGGCCGAGCTGCCAATGCGGAAGAAGGACACGATGGGTGTCTGTGCCTGAAAGATGAGTTTGTTGTTGTAACTCTTTGTTCCGGCCTGCTTTCCTGACTTTTCCACCTCTTTCCAGCTCCTTTGGATTTGGCTGAGGGCGTAGAGCAGGAACTCAATGTGTGAAGTGCACGGGTTGGGCACCAGCAGAGGCAGGGCCAGTTGGCAGAACGCCAGCTTGGTTGCAAGGGTCTGTCTCAGGAAGTCATCAGCACAATGGAAAATGGCCATCTGCAGGTCCATGGGGTGCACATGGCCATCCCTGTTTGCACATGCAGGGGCTGCTTCCTTCAAATCATCAAGAAAGTTTTCAAAGGAGTCTGATGGCTCATCCTCTTGCTCTGCATTTTCTGGCACAGAGGCAAGTCCTGGGTTGCTTTCGTCCCACCTAGTCAGGTACCTCACCTGGTAATCCACAGTTAACAGCCTTTGCAAGAAGTAACCTGGCAGTTCTGTGTCCTGGCTGGGCTGGCTGTCCTGCAGAGATGTCTTGTTGATGGTGTGGAAATCTCCCATCCCCATTTTTCTTGGATAGTGACTTTCGAGTCCAACGCGCTTGAGCAACTGGAGGAACTTCGGGTTTGCAGTGGCTTCATTTGCTTTGGATTCGCTGCCGTTTGCCTTCGACTTGGCTTGACTGGGGGGCTCATTTGTTGCAAAAGTGTCTTCCAGGTCTCTGAGTATTTTCTGCATCCTCTCTTCATCCCATTTGTCATCTAAGCTCCCACTGATCAAGGAATGCAAGTCCCGTTCCAGCATCTCCGAGTCTGTGCCCTCTCTGTGTTTTTGAAGGAGATTCTTTATCTGTGTAAACCATGAGCCTTTCATGTGATCTTCCATGAAAACTAAACGCTCCCTCTTCTGCTCAGGGGACAGCTCTTGACTTTCTGGTGTCACAGTCAGACCCGTCAGCAGAAGGGAGGCCTCAGCTCTGTCGGCATCTTGCTCCTTCAGGTTCATGTACTCCTCATGTGCCTCTTCCATTTCCTTGGCCATGTACTGAATTTCTGGGTGTCCAAGGAGGTGCTGGAAAGTGCTGCTTTCCACCTGGTACCCTGTGCTGGCTGCAATCAAGAGCACCAACAGTTCCACCTCCTTCTGAATTCGTTCCAGCACAGACTGGAGTAAGGCAGAAATAGCGAGGTTGGGGGTCAGGGTGGCTTTTTTCTTTCCTTCATGAACAGCAGAAGCAGAGCTTCCTAATGCGTCAGTGAAAGCATTGATGTGCTCCTTCATTTGCTGCAGGGTTTTGATGAGCCCTTCAAGGTGAGTGATTTTGGCAGATGTGCGAAGGGGTTGCTCAGCATGGAAGATCCGTTCCACATTGATGGAGGGCACTTTGTCTCTCATGTTCAGGAGTTTCTGGAGTGCCTTTTTCTCCCATTGGTGCCGCACTTCACACACCAACCTGATGTAGTCTGTATATTCCAGATGTTGCAGGGCTTCTCTGCTCTTGATTCCCAGGATCTGCATCATCTTGGGCAGCCAGTATCCGGCATCCAGACCTTCCTTCTCTAATTCCTCTGCCAGGAGCTGTGCCTTTGCATCCCTCTCTTGTGTGTCCTGCTGCGAAGCCATGTCTGTGGAGGAAGAAAAGAGACTTTCCCTGAGGTGCTGTCAGAGGCCCCAGCCTCCTGCCAGGCTCTGCAGCAGCAGCTGCAGCCCCAGGGGTTGCTCCCACCTGGCTGGAGGAGCCCAGCCTAGGATGGCACAAGAGCCAGGGTCTCCTTCCCAGCACACTGGATTTGCCTGTTGCTTTCCTGTTTGGAGGATCAACCCTGAAGCTGAGGGTGTATCCTAGAGACAGCGCAGACAGACAGACAGAGACGCACTGCAACACACATTGACTCACTCAGCCACACAGCCTGCCCTGGACAAGGTGCTGCCTTCACCCTCGTCCACATCCTCCCAGCAAAACTCCCCAATTCACAAGTTTTCTTGGGCTATGTAACCAAAAAATGTGCATTCTATTTCATCTGTTGAAACCAGTTGGGGAGATGGTTTTTTTATTTTCCTTTATCTCTTGTAACTCCAGGGACGAGGGTGGTGGATGCCTTCTGTTAATGAGCCAGCTTTTAAAACCAGGGGAGTAATGTTCCTAATCTCTTCCACTACCTATCTTCCCTCCAGGGGAATATCTGCTATTAATGGGCTTAATTAATGCTATTAATTAAGGCTCACCACATGACTGATAAAATTAAATCATTCCATTCTGAGATGCTCCACCCAGTGGGAGGAGCCGAGCATTCCTACCTGGATAAATCCTGAGATTCAGAACAGCAGAGAATCCTCTTTTCCTCTGGATTCTCAAAGGAAGACCATACTCATCTCCCCGCCACTTCAGGCTCATCTCTACTCCAACAGAACCACGTCTGTCACTCCAGGAGGACTTATTTGGACTGCTTCCAAAAACCCGGCCAACAGGGTGTCAGGTTGTATTCCTGATGCCATCAGGGTTTTCTAGAACTTTTGTTTGTTTGCTTGCCTGTTGTTGTTGTTTGGGGTTTTTTTGTATTACTGCATTTGCATTTTAAATATTCCTAGTAAAGAAATGTTACTCCTCTTCCCATAGTTTTGCCTGAAAGTTCCTAATTGCAAAATTGTAATGATTTGGAGGGAGGAGGTTTTACATTCTCCATTCCAAGGGAAACTCCAGTTTTGCCTGTCAGATACCTGTCTTTCCAAACCAAGACAAAAGTGTAGAAAAACAGGGCCATTCCTGACTCCCTGGAGCACTGGCACAGCCCCTGTGCCCATCCAACAGCCCTGCCTGCATCCTGCACCCCCTGCCCACCCCCACGCCTGCCCTGCTCACTGCCTGGCCCAGCCTGCTGCTCCCAGCACCCAGAGGCAGCACTGACATACTCCCTTCATGGGCACCTCACACTCCCCAGACACACTCCCCCCACGCCCAGCACGGCCACACGGGCTCTGAGCTGTGCTCCTGCTCCAGCTGCCAGCACAGCCCCTCCCTCGCCCCACTCACGGCTCTTGCCAGGAGCTGCTTCCTGGCACACTCAGGGGCCCACCCCAGTGCAGGGGAAAATCCACCTTGTCCCTGCCGATAGCTGTGCCCGGGACATCCTGGGGGCCCATCAGGAGAGACTGGAGACTTTGGGAGCCCACTCTAAGCAGTGCCCTCTGTGACCTGCTGCTTGTTAGCACAGAGGGTCTCTTCAGCCAAGTGCCTGTTGGTGGCCATCTCAGCCACCGCAACCACAGAGGCATTGAGATTAAAAACCTCTGGTGACAGGAGGAAAAGTCTGAGCAAATCTTCAATCCTGGCCTTGAGGGGAGAGGAGTTCAGGCTGTTCAGGGCAAGTTACAGAGAGCCCCTGGGAAACGCCTCTGGAAGGTGCTGGGGTCCTGTCTTGGGGATGGTTCTTATCCCAGAGCCAGTTTGGTTTTGGGTTTGGCTTCTGTCTGGAGTTCTCACTGTTCCCCCCTTGACTCAGGAATATCACGATGGGTGAAGGGTGGCCCAGGATTGTGTGTGGGGTCGGGGGCCAGGGGCTGCTCTTCCTTCCAGCAGAGGTGAGCAACACAGGGGCCATGCAGCACAGTGAGTCTGACCTGGGTTCATGCTGCCCTATGTTTTTTTTCTTTTTTTCCCCTCCCAGTTTTTTCTTGCTTCGGCACTATGACCAGGTCTTTCCAGCCTACTTCTTTGCTCCTCTGCTGCTTGGGAGCCCAGAGCTGGTGTGTGCTGCGTTGATGGGAGCACCCCCATCCCCACCAGCCCCCAACTCAGGATGAGCCACATCCAGTGAGCCGTGCAAAGGAGCAGTACCCCTTCCAGCCCCACTTCTTTGGGGTTTTTTTGCTACACTTGGATTCCCTGCTCCAGCTCTTCAGGGGCACTGAGAGCGGCTGCTCCCCATGGGCTGTGCAGGAGAAGCCAACTCTCCTCTCCTCTGGCCCCGAGCTGCCATTGCTGGCCCAGAGGTGGCCCAGCTCGCTCCACAGCGCCCCCTGCAGCCGTGGAGGAATCATCGCACTCGTCCTGCCCGGCCGGGATCCACCAGTGCCCCTGCTGTCTGTGCCTGGAACTGCACCGAAGGGGCGGTGCCTGACAGGGGAGACAAGGCTGGGATTGGGTTTCTGGCTTTGCTCATTACTGCTGGTGGTGTTTGTTTCTCCGGGTATAGATATAGACAGATATAGATGTAGATGTAGATGTAGATGATATAGATATAGATATATAGATATATAGATATAGATATAGGTATAGATGATATAGATATAGGTATAGATATAGATATAGATATAGATATAGATATAGATATAGATATAGATATAGATATAGATATAGATATAGATATAGATATAGATATAGATATAGATATAGATATAGATATAGATATAGATATAGATATAGATAGATATAGATATAGATATATCTACTGTAGTAAATACCTGTTATTCCCTTTACCATATCTTTGCCTGAAAGACCCATAAATACAAACCTATAACAATATGGAGAGGAGGAGGTCATATTCTGCATTCCAGGAAGTTTCCTGCCTTCCTTGGCAAACACCTTTTTTAAACCAGTCTGGTCCATCACTGCCAGTCACTTTTTATTGAAAAAACCTGAATGACAAGGCAGTCATGGGTCACAGCCACTAAAGACTCAAGAGGGGAAGTCCTGTTTGTCAACCGAAATTTCCTTCCACAACACATTAACCCATGGAGTTGATCAAGGACAACCAGTTAATCTCAGCCTTTTGGATTTCAGTAAAGCATTTGATCCTGTCTTTTGCCAGACCTTCCACCTTCCCTTCCATAGGCCATTCCATGATTCTCACCATAACAGACCTGGTACTTCCATTGGACACCTGCCATTAAACCTTTGGGGTTTTTTACACTGTCACACAACCCTGAAAGTTGTCCCAGTCAGAATTCATTTGGATACTGCAGAGATCTATTTCTTACCAAATATCTTTCTGAGCATGCTGCCAAGGCCACAACACTCTTACCAGCACAGACATTGATCCCAGGAGCTTGGACTCAGGTATAGATCCAAGGCCTCCTGCACCCTTCCAGAGCCTTCCAGACTAGCTTTCCCTCGGGAATCCCTGCAGATTTGGGCAATCTGAGCAAGGGCTATGGGCTCTGATTCCCCTCACTCACCTCACAGCAGATGCTCCTATTGCTCCCAGCCTTGGCTTCCCAGCAGATACCGGCAGCCGAGGGCCTCAGATCACAGGACACAGCACAGCGGCAGTGGCAGGCCTGGGGCTCACAGCAGGGTGTGGAGAAGATGAAGGGAAGCACCTCAAGAGATCAGGAGGAAGAACACCAGGAAGCAAAGTCCAAAAATTGTAAAGAAGATGAGCAGACAGGAGAGGGTAAACCATGAGCAGTGAGGATTCATTCCAGGGAGCACTGGAGGCCAACTCTTCTCCTCCACTAGGGAAAGCAGAAGCAGGAAAAGTTTGAGATCAGGGCAGTTCAGCAGCAGAGGAAAGCTGGGTGTGCTGGCAGAGCACAGGAGGGACTTCAGACACCAATTGTTTTCTTTGGGCACATGTCCAGCTGCTCCCAGGCCAGCAGAGCCCCAGTGCAGGATGGCTGCTCAGGAAGGGAACTGCAGGCTCAGGGTCACTGCTGCAGCTTGTCCACTTGAGCCACTTGTCCCAGCCCTGTCCCCTCCCAAATTCTCTCCCACCAGAGCACTGCCAGAGCTATTTCATTCTCAGGAGTCAGGAGCTGCCCTGGACAACATGAACTCCAGCCCAGCCATATCCTCAACCTGCCCCCAGGCACCCTTGGCAGTCCCTGCACGGCTTCCCATTTTCCTCAGGAATAGGGAAAAAGCCCCGTGTGACTGTGTCAGTGCCCTCAGAGAGGCACTAAGCACATTCAGGGCATAACTCCGGGATCGAGTTCCTCCTTGGTAGCCAACGAGAGAAGCAGCAAGGCTGGCAGCAGGACCTGCCATGGGAATGACTGCACCCCATTTAATGGGAACAGCCTCCGAGAGTGTTTTCCCCAGCGCTGCCCCAGGGAAAGGGGCTCTGGGAACACTGCTGCCTTTGTGGGGCTGTGCCAGGAACCAGAGCATTTGGGTGGTGACACTTAGACTGTGAGAGAGGAGAATCCCACCCTCCCTGCGTGGGGAGGAAAAGGAAGAACTGATCCCCGGGCTTGGAGACAGAGCAGGATGTGCCGTGCCTGCCCCTCATCACCACGGAGCTGTCCTGCTCCCGAAGGAGGGCGAGGGGGCCAGGAACTCCCCCAGCATCAGTCCCATCGCTCCTGCCTTCAGGGGAGTGCCCCACCTCTGACCCCGGCCCCTCTCCCAGCTCAGCCCCCGCAGCGCACACGGCTCCCCCGAGCTCCCCCAAAGCGGCTGCCAGCAAAGGCGGCTTCCTGCAGCCCACGGAGGAGAAGACACCGCCCTCCCCTGCCCTCAGACCCCTCTTCTCCTGCCCTGCCATGTTCCCAGCCGTGCCAAAACAGCGGCAACAGGAGGCAGGAGACCGACAAGATCATCCGCAGCTCATCCCCAGGGCCCTACCTTCTCCCTCGGTGTCCCGCAGCTCCTGGGATGGGAGAAGCCCAGCACAGCCCCTCTTTGTGCAGCCCTGACTCTTAACTGGGTGCGGCTTCACCTTCAACAGGATCAGCGAATTCCCGTAAATCAGCCTTTTTACTGTAGCAGAGTGTGAAAGTGAAACCAGTCTTTTGGAGATAGCTTATTTCAGCTGAAGGCCGAATTTCCTCCCCAGCCGTGGTTTGAGTTCACTCACAGCTCTCTCAGCTCTTTGCACAGACCTTTGACGTTTTAAACTGCTGTGCTGGAACCTGGAGGGCAGGTGAGGCTCTCAGCCCTTCCTGGGGCTGCTGCTCCATCAGGAAAAGGAGCACAGGGAGCACTGCAGCATTGTTATTGATACATTTATGCAGAAACTCATCTTCCACAAGTTTCTTTACCATTCCATCATGTACAAGTTTGCTTCAGCAGTGATAAAATGGTAGTGATTGTGGTGGTGCATTCCCCCACCTCCCTCCTTTCCAGGCTGCAGTGTGAGCTGAGGAAATGCTTGTTAGGCACTGAGAACAGCACCTGGGCTCAGCTCTTCCTGAGCTTTTCAGAAACACTGTCTGTTCCCAGGAACTGCTAACAAGATCCTGCTTTTCTTATGACCAGCCTTGGGAAATATTGCTCTGGCCTGAGTGTCAAAGCATCCCTGTTCTCACACTTTTAGAGAAAGTGCCAAGCCAAACTCTGGCCAGGATGAAACATTGCTATGACTGCAGCCTGCTCTCTTGTGACCCTGTAAACAGCAGTCCTATAAACCTGAGACCACAGTGGGCTGTGACCAGCAATGTCCCTCTGGGGGAGGGACTCCTCTCAGAGCAGCAAACACTCAGATTTGCTGGTCTTGGAGGATCACCAAAACATTACATGTCCTGACCCAATACCCTCACACCTCAAGACCCGATCCTTCACCCATCAGGAGATGCAAAGGCCTCCAAAGCCAAGATTTCACTGACCTCTGGGGGGAATTTTTCATGGGTACCTTGCTTGCACTGACTGTTTCTGTTTGTGTGCATAAAGATGCACATATGCTATAGCAAATCTGGGAGCAATGCAGCTTTCTTAGATGTTTATATATCTCAGCTATCTGAGTAAGTTAGGCCTGTAAGTATTGTTAAGTTATATGTCTAAACTTACAAGCTTAGACTTACTATGCTACGCTTAAACTAAGCTACACTTACACTGCTAAGTGTGGTTCTTTTGCTAAGTTGTTAAACATAAGCTAAGTGTTGCTAAGTGTGCTTTTGTTAAGTTGCTAAATTTGATCTCCAAGTTCTAAGTTAGGCTGAATGGTGTTATTCCTCTGTCAGATTGTTAACTTGAAGCTATAAATTGAGTTAGAAGTTAAATTAGGTCTAAGTTAAATGTTTCCGTATGTTACATTACTAAACTTTAGGTATAAGTTTAGTTTAAAGTACTGTTAGGTTTGAGTGTTGCTAAGCTTTTGGGCCACACTGTTTTTTGTTCTTGTCTGCACTATCTTTATACACACACACACATTCCCCTAGGTAGTTCTCATTTAATTTCTGGTTTGATTGTCTGCATTTCCTTTGGTTTTGTTTTTGCTTGCTTTCCCTTCTTGTGCCTTAACTGTCCTTTGTAAATAGAGAGAATCTTGCCAACGAACCTGTTGTGCTTTCTCAGTTAATCTTAAATTCGACTTTTGCTCATACCCTTGTCAGTGATTTTTCAAGCAATCTTAAACACACTCACTCGTGACAATTTGGAATAGCCCACAGGATGACAAATAATATCACTAACTACTTACAAAGGCATGGACCATGTCCAAGCCTCAGTTTCTCAGACAAATGGCTTCAGGATAATTGGCATGACTGGGAAGCTGTGGAAGAACATTTCAAATTTGCTAGAGGCCGTTCAAAGGACGGGAAAGATATGGGAATTATTTGCAAAATGTTAGGTGCCTGTCTAGAAGCTGCTTACAAATACTGAAAAGATAGTATTGAAGAGAAACAAGATGTGAAAACTGAAGTGGAAACAGGGAAGCAAATGAGTTATTGCTGTCCTTGCAGATAGAACAGATGAGAAAACAGTTACAAGAGGAACAGAAAGAGAAAAAAAAGCTGTGAGAAAAAGCTGAGCTAGTGCAGACTTACGATTCTGTGTATGAAGCCAGACCCATTATAAAAACGGAGGCAACCACTGGACCTTGGGTTGGATGGGGAAATCAAACCCAAAAGACAACCCTGTATGATCCAGTTCAGATGACAGATTTACACAAATGCCATGGCTGTAAGCCGGGGGAAACTGAAACTGAATATTTGTGGTGTGTTTGTTTAACTGAAGGAGACAGAATCCTGTTAAGTGGTGAAGAAACCAACAGATTCTGGGATCCTGGTGTTATTTTATCTTCTGGCCCTCTTCCCCCAAATGATCCCTATTTGTTAACAAGCAGGGTGGCATTCTGGGCCCCAGAATGGATGTGCAGGAGAGAGGAGAGCCTCTGGTAATACCTATTAATTCTTTGTCTGAGCTCTCCCCTGCTGTTACCAAAGCTGCCTGTGTCCAAGCCATGCATCAGCATCAACCTGGGATTGCTCCCATTACCACAGCAGTGGACTGTAATATTTTGAATCTACTAATTAAGGGGGCCCCTGCCTTACTCAAACCCTACCTTATTGCAAAATGAAAAGAAATCAAAAGAAACGCAGCCTTGAATGCACAATTGGTCAGAGATGGAGGAGCAGCCTTAAACCTTAGGGAAATCCCCACCTGGGCAGCATTAATGCACAGTATAATAAACCATGCCCGAGAGATGGGATGGAATGATCTCCCCATCAATACCAAACACACTGGCTGTAATGTCAGACAAATCAACTGTTCACAGGAACCAGGACTTCCAGATCGTCCACCTAGAAGTCAGAGGTGGAAGGAGTTATATAATCTGCATTGTCACCAGGCATTCCAAAAGCTGTACTTCAGAGACCATCTGTAAGTAATAGTCAGAGCTTAATAGATGCATTTCTGAAATGAGATGACGAGACTGAGGGAGAACATACTCAGGACACACGGACACTCACACCAGTACCAGCATCAGCTCCAGGAGGCATAGCAACCCTTTTTCTTCCCAAAATCAGAACTCAAAAAATGAAAAAAATCCAGATGGCATTTGGGCCTGCCAGTCTGGCAAGTAGATGCTTATCAATGGATAGATAACAATGGCCCATTGTGTTGGTTTAGCAGGGATGGTAAAAACCAATTAGTGATGAACTTTGAAACTGACAGCCAGATTGGCCAATTAAATATAGGGATACACCTCTGGATCACACAGGCTTAAAATCAGGGGGACCCTGGGAAACCTCCCACTTCCTTCCTGCCTTGGAACAGGTAGCATGCTGGTCCTGCTCCACTGTGTGGCTCCTCAGGGCCTTGGGGATGGCCAGGTGTTGGAGTCCATGTTTCCATGGATCCTCCACAGAGAGTGAAATGTGAAGGAATTGAATTAAAAACTTTAGAAAAATTAGAATATATAAAGCCACACACACATAAAGTAGAAATCTAAGCCTCAGTTTTAAGCTTCACATGCCCTAACTGCCGAGTTGTTAGCAGAGAAGTACAGAGCTTCAGGTCTAGTGATAGAGTTTAGACATAACAAAAGTAGAGTACTGTTTACAATTTTTGGTATGAATTTTGCGTAAATAAGATAGAGTTTTTCACGTATGTTAAGATAAAATTTTTCACATAACAAGATAGAACTTCTACACTAGCAAGATAAAGTTTTTGCACTGATAGATATGCTATATGCGTAGGTTTTTGATGCTGCTTTTTGTAGTTTTTCATTGTTTTACGAACTTAGAAAATTGCACCTAGATTGGGTAGTGTGTAGATAAAGGTATGAATATGCATTTGTAACTTATGGATAAAAAGCCTCTGGGTTGAAAGTGAAGGTATCGATTGATCAATCCGATCTATCGATCCAACCTCCACCTTCTGCAGCCTGAGGAAGGTATCACAATCCCAGACTCCTAAACCCCGGCAAGCTCAGTGGAGTGGATTGTGATAAGGTCCAAAAGAAGTGGGGTGGCGACAGAGGGCTGATAAACGACCACGCGGGGTCTTAAGGGTTTGCAGTTCTGAAGCACCTTTATTGTCCGAAGGGAGCCAGCACCGCAAGACAGAGAACAAAGAAATGCGAGCCTTTTTAAAGAGGGGTGGTACAAAAATCAGGAACCAATCAGTAACTTTCAGGGATGGGGTATGGGATCACCGCATAGGGGGAGAACCAATCAGGGAAAACACAAAGGTGTGATTTGAACATATTGTCAAATGGGGAACAGAGTTGGGAGAACATTCCAGAACTGGGAGGTGGGTCTGGGATGATGGACATGGGGTGGGCGAGGGATGAGATAACAGTTGGGTTTGACAGACATGGGGGCTGAACCATGGATGGGGTTTGGGGGAATAAACCACTTTCAGGGGATACCACAGAAGGAGCACTGCCAGGGAGCCGAATGGGATTCTAAAGGTACCATCTATTGTAGTCTTTGTTGCGTGGGATCAGGGCCCTGGGGTCCCGTCCCTTCCCTTTCCCCCCTGCAGCACTTGCCCCAGACTTCTGTTCAGGGCTGCCGGGGACTCTGTGAGGGTTCAGGACATTGGGACCCCCTTTCTACCACTGTGACCCTGCGGCCGAGAACTCTGCCGGGTTCGGGACCCCTTCTTGCCTCTGTGACCCCGCGGTTGGGAACCCTGTCTGAGATTTGTAATCCCAGGACCCCTTTCCATCCCCTGCGATCCCTGCGGCCGGGGACCCTGTTTGGGCTTCGGGTCCTTGGGACCTCTTTCCTGTCACTGCAACCCTGTGGCCAGGAACCCTGTTTGGGGTTTGGGACCTCGGGACTCCCTTCCTGTCACTGCCATCTACCCTGCGGCCGGGAAGGGAACCCTGTTTGGGGTCAGGAGTCGAAGGTTGTTTTATCCTAAGGCTGGAATGTTATGTTTAATTCCATGTTAAGACTACTGTTTATTCTAGTATTTTACTTCTAAGACTTTATACTCACATACTTTATACTCATAACCGATTGCGAGACTGTAAGATCGCTCATTTAGGTCTCTCTCACCTTCAGATACATGCTTTCATGTAATAAACAACTTCGTATAAGACCTTAAAATGTTCTTAGACCTTTAAGACCTATAACCTGTAGAAACGGCCTGGGCACCTGTTTTGCCTTTTTCTTCCCAAAGTCTGTCTTACAAAAAGAAAAGAGAGTAAACATAAAAAACCATCACAAAATTTGATGTTTCTGCCCTGTTTCTGAATCAAACCAGAACAACTTTAAAATCAAGAATAGGCTCTCCATTTAATAAGACACCTTGGATTGGGAAATAGGTGACAAGAATTCTGCTTTGGTTAATTAGATGTGAGCTGTAGTGCTCATCTTGATTTTTCCAGCCTTTTGAGGCATGTCCCCAACAACTACACATGTCCCACGTTAATGTTTGGACTCAGGACAAAAATCCTTTAAGGTTTCAATTGCTTTTCCTTCCCCAGTAACCAACATTTCACTTTAGCTGTCATTTGGGGTTGTGGGTACCCCCAAAACATCCCCTACAAATACACCCTTACACAGGGGGTACAACGCCCCAGGAGGAAGCATCTTTGACTTTGAGTGCACACACTTGTGCCCCAATATCTGTGAAAAAGGTTGTGGGACTTAACAGGGACCAATAGCACAAGTGATTAGTACATCTCCTTTTGAGTTTTTTGTGAGCCTTCTGATAAAAAGCCACCCTTCATCCCACACCTCACCTACTGGGGATGAAGAACAGAGTTTCCCAAAATCTTTTCTTTTTGTGGATCTTTTAAGGAAGGAGCTGTAGTGGGGCAGCAACTTTGGTTGATCCCTCCTTTGTCAGCCACCTCTTCCCTAATAACTCCAGGTTATCACTAGGCTGACCATCCATAAGTGTTTTCAGGATCCCCTTTTGCAAATCAGACATCCAAAGACTATTTTTTTTCTGTGTTCATCCCTCATGTTTACTTATCCTCCTCATCCAGGAGAAAATGTCACCTATTTGGATATTGTCAGGGGAATCATAGTTTTTCATTCCCATCCATCACAAGACTGATTTGGAGTCGGTTTTACTGGGAAGCAATGGACAGTATTTTCTGCCATAATTCTTATTCATGAATTCATAATCAATACTTCTGCCACTTCTCCCCAGGCCCACATTTAATGCTCTCTGTGACTACAGCCAGGGGTTATAGCCCCTTCCAGGGTGGCAGCAGCTCTCTCCCCATTTGTGAGGCTTACTCTGACTCTGGAGCTGAACACCCACAGGTTTTAGGGACTCTGGAAGTCCTCTGACAAGGAGGGTCTTTCTTTCAGGATCTGCTGGTATCATCTTGGGAGTTTCATGTCGAAGTCTTAATTCTCAGTCAAGCATTATTTGCAACCAGGCAGGTTTTTGCACATTCTCTGCTCTTTGATCAGTAGTTCCTACTGTCACCAGGGCATCTCCCCTTTCCAGGGGATTTAGCCCACCAGCCCTGTAAGTTTCTCCCTGTGTGAGAGTCCAGGGAGCTCCACTGTCTCCTGCAGTCAGGAAGACTCTGAGTCCCCAATACCCTTCAGCCTTTTTATTTGACAATAAAATCTGAGCACCTCCACTGAGGGACACTCTCCATGATACTTGTTCTCAGACTCCTTAGAGGTTTGACCACAGTAATTTATAATATAGCTAAAGCAGTAGCTGTGTTTGGGACTTCTTGAGTTGTTATTTGAGGTGAGTCATCCCTTAAGCCATCATACATACACATATTCGGTTTCAATTAGTGACCACTGTTACCAAAACCAGCTTAAGAGAAAATTTCTAACGCTGTTTTGAGTATTAAAAAGCAGTCATTCTTTATTGTAGTACTGGTGACTCAGGGGATCCTTCCTCTAATCGAGTGCGTTAAGCATGAGGTAAACAGACTTGTTCTCATATACACTGATTGCATCTTCATTAGCTGTCCCTGATTATGTGATGGATATGTATTACTATATTTTTCATAGTCACAGAAGTGACAGAAGTGAGGGCTATGAGCTACTCCTTTGTGTGTGGTGTTGTGGAATTAAGTTCATAATAAGTTTATTGGGTTTGTGCAGGCTGATTGTACAATGGTATGTTCCTCGTACCCCATTTTCCCCTGTTGGTATTATCCTAAAATTCCCCAAGTTATATAACTCTTCAGTTATTTGTCAACCTTTTCTCATGGTCTGTGTAAACCCCTCCCTGTTGTCCCTGATTGGTTTCTGTAATGTCACCCCATGTTCGTACCACCCCTTTGGTTGAAGCCCATTGGTTGTAACCTCCTTACCACGCCCCATTTCACTGCTGTATAAAATGGCAGGTCAGAAGAGCCTAGGGGGCAGTTTGAGGATCTGGCAGGTGGTAAGGATGTGCTGTGTGACCCCCAAATAAATCTGTCGTTTTACTGAACTGGCTCCTCCCTTTTTCTTCTCAGTCGTTGTAAGCATTCTCCACCGCCTCACACAGCCTCTCAGGACAAGAACTCACAGGGATCAGCCGGTTGTGAGACTCGCCTGGCTGTACCCTTTAGCCTGCTGCAGTGTCTGAGCTAGCCTGGGCAGGCAGAGAGACTGAGTTCTCTTAAAGGCACTGCGACATTTTTGTGGCTTAATCATTGGCTATCCATTATTCCCCTTCCCTCCTCAACAACTTTATTGGGGAAAAAATGCACTGATAAGCCTAAACACATAACTGGAACCCCTCCACTCCAGTAGCAGCACAGTGATCCCACTGAGCCCAGGAGGTGACACCATGGCCAGGGGCATCTCCACTCCCAGCCCAGCTGTCCCCAGTCCCTGGCACTCACCCCTTGCAGCACACGCTCACACAGCCCAGCTCTGGCTCCTGTCACTGGCTCTGGGTCTGCTTGGCCAGGGCTGGGCTGGGCAGAGTTTGAGCCGGTTCCCCTTTTGTCCCAGAGGTTCCCATCTGAGCAGCTCCAGAGCACAGAACCTCACTGGGAACAACCTTCTCAGCCCTCTGTGTGTGTGACAGGCCAGCCTTGGTTCCCAGTGCTGCCTCTTTGGCACCTGGCACTGACATTGGTTTCCCTGGATGTTGTGGTTTGGGGCTTCCTGCTCTCTCTGCTGTCCCTGCAGACAGTGAAGCTGCTCCTGGAGCAGAGACCCTGAATGGAGCAGAGCCTCTGCTGCCACACCCCATCTCCCAGACCCTTGCCCAGTGTTTTGCCACTCAGCAGAGTCAGCACAAAAGAAACAGGCACCAACTTAAGGGATAGGTGTAATTTACTATAATGCAAAACTGCCAAGAATCACAAAAGGATGAGCTCAGCGATGCACATAATCATTACGAGAAAAGATTACATACAGTGATTAAGAAAGATATATCACCAGTTACCCCAAGACTTTACCATCCTCCAGATCAGCTGGGAAGCCCCTGTCACAGCAAAGGACTGGACAGCCCCTCTTGGTAGCTGGGAATTACTGTGACGTGTCCAACTGCAGGCAACGAGGGTTCCGACCTCACTGTGACAGGGTCCTGTTCTTATATTGTTCAGTAAGCAAGGTGACATCACTTGCAGTGCAGGAACATGTGCGTTCATTCTCCTCTTGGGTTCCTCCCAAAGCCTGGCCGGGGCTGAAGGGGGAACCAAGGGAGTTGTCTTTGATCCTACACCCCCAGACAAGGCCAGATGTCGCATTTCACAGTCTTGTCTGATTTCTAAATACGGCGAGGTAATTGCATGTTTCACTAATAAGCACATTCATAGATCATATGGCTAATGATGCTTTGTTAATGACCTGATGCGTTTATAATATGACTAATAATACTTCCCTAATGAGCAGATATGTATAACATTTGGTGGGAAGGTTCATCCACAGCTCAACTTCGGCTCAGGGCCTAATGTTCAGGCCTCAGGCAGGGCCTGTTGTTCAGGCCTTAGGAATCCACCCAGAGCCAGCCCCTGTCCCCTGCCTGTCTGCAGCACACAGAGCTCGAGTCACCCCCAGCTGTGGCTCCCCTGAACACAAAGGAGACACAGAGCAGCGCTGTCCAAATCCACTCCTTTATTAGCAGAGCCTGCAGGGGATGAGGCTGGAGCAGCCCTTCAGCCAGCTCTCCAGGAGGGCTTGGCCCTCGCATTGCCAGCGGGGTTGCAGCACCTGCACAGCAAAAGCCCCCACAGCTCCCTGGGGCAGAGCCAGCTGGTGCCACCTTCTCCAGAGCACGGCTCCGGTGCCACCAGCCTGCCTGGACAGCTCCAGCACTGCCCCAGAGCTGCTGCAGAAGGTGCTGGCAGACAGGATTCTCCACATGGGGCATTCCAAAGGCTTTTGTTGGGCACCAAGGAAAAGGGCAGGAGCAGCTACTGCTGGGGCTGAGGACTGGAGGGAAGGAGGAGCTGCTGCCCTGGATGGAGACAAGGCACCTCAGAGACAGGGAGTGAAAGCACCGCCTGAGCCCCATGGTGGTTGTGTTACTGCTTTCCTAAGTTTCTCTCCTGCTGGGAGATAGGCCTCTGTTGATCCAGGAGGCTTCAGTCAGGGAGGGAAGGATGACACCCAAAAGCCAAGCAGAACAGCTTGCATCCAGCATGGAGCTGGCCTCAGGTCCCACGGCCCTTTCTCTGAGCAGGACACCTCCTTGCTGCAGGATAAACTGTCTTTGGGGCACTGTCCCTTCTTGTCTCACAGCAGCTGATCCAAAGGGTGCTTGGAGTGCTGCCTTTGCCCTTGCCCTGGCCCTTGGGCTCAGGCGTGGCCACGAAGCTGATCACCCCAAGGAGGGGGTTTGGTTTGGCTCTAGGACAAAGCAGAGGGAAATGTTTATAGCAAGAAGGCAAGAGGATTCTGGCTTTGTCATGAAGCAAGGGGGTTACTAAGAGACAGCCACAGTAACACACCTTATTTCAACAAATTTGGAAGCAATTGGATACCATTGTCTTCATTGCGCTTGAGAGCATCATCATCAGAACTGCATTTTGTGGAGAGCCTCATACAAAGTTCTCCTAAGCTGCAAATCTGTTGTGGTTCTTCCTTCCCATGGATGTGGCCTAATGCTTGTCCAGCTCGGAGAGTACATCTTGCTTGGTGATCCTCTGCCACGCCTCAGGGATTTCTCCTTTGCCCTGAAATTTCCCATTGTACAAAGCTTCCAGCTGCGTCCTGAAATGAGACACAAACCATTTCCAGTACGCCTGCATGGAGGAATCAGGAAGAATTTTCCAAGTGGAAAAACGGGTTCCAGCATCACGGTATGTCTTGTAGGGGATATATTTACTGTCAGCAACTCTGAAGAAGCTATCACTTGCAACAAGACTGGAACAAATATCAATGACCAGATGGTCTGTCCCATCCCACTTGGCTCCCACAAAAGCTCGTGGGCGATGGAAGACCAGCTGATGGTCTCCATCATGTCCCTGCGTGGTGTTTGTGCAGACAGCCCCACAAAAGGGACACTGTTCCCAGCACCCTGAAAAATGCTCTGCCAGGATGGTGTGAGGCTGCCTTGAAAACGAGTTCATATCAGCACCAGCAAATTCTTTCATGAGCCTGTCCCTCATGTCATCCACAGCTTCTGCCATGGCACTGCTCAGGAACTCAATGTCTTTGACCTCCTGGTGCTCAAGGCCCTTCAGGTCACTTCTGGGCAAGCTGATCACCTCTGTCAGTTCCCTGCAAAATTCATCCAGCCAAAGAGAAATTTTGTCTTCTCTGTCTTTTCTGTCTTTGACAATTTGGGTTGATAAAGCAACAGCTGACAGGATGTTTCCATAGAGACGATTAAGGGAGGACTCTAAAAACTTCTCCAGACTCTTGCTCCCATCTAAACAGTGACTCTTCACTCGTCTCTCAATGTAAGTCTCACAAAAATCTTTTGGAAACTTAAGGTACTGCTTGAAATCCTCGAAATTTTCGTGTTCTGCCAGGTATCTCAGGATGCAAACTTCCAGATTGGCTCTGTTGCCCTGGAAATCTGGGAGTTTGCCCTGCATGTCCTCAGCAATGGCTTTAGCTGTCCTCTCATAGACTGCCCGGCGAAGAGCCGGTTCAATCTTGTCACAAAGGAAACCAGCAAAATTTGTGATGGAAGTGGCTCCTTGGCAGGCAATCTGGAAACATTGGAAGAAATCTTCTCTCTTGCTCCTCAGGTACACGACTGGGTCATTTGCCTTTTGGAATGCTTCGTGCATGGCTTTAAACCTTTCTGCTGCCATTTTGCACAGATACAGAGACAAATCCATGCTGTACTCTCTGTTAAAAGTACATTTTGCATTGCTGGGGACAGAGTTCACACCTTTCTGTACTTCATTGAGTATTTCATGGATAAAATTTGGACTGTAATCACGTTTCTCCTGCTCTTTCTTATCAATATTTGCTATCACACCCGCTATGATCTTGTCTGTGATGTGCTGCAAGTTGATCACGTCACCATCAGAAATCCTCCTAGTGGTGACACCAAAATTCTTTTTTTTCATGACATGTTTCTCTTTGTCAAAAGAAAATCCTCTGCCTTTGGGAAATGATCTGATCTGTTCATGGAAACCTGGCTCCTTAAAGTGCTCTAGAAGGACATCTTCAATTTGTGCATCGATATCCACCTGTTCTGGAGGACGAGCAGCACGGGAGACTTCAGCGATCCACTCGTTCCAGACAAAAACAAAGTGGTCTCTCAGTTCTCTCTCACTGAGGCTCCTCCCTTTCAGAGGCATAGCCAGCTCTCTACTCCTTCTCAGGAGCTCATCTTCATATTCCAACTTCTTTGCATCCAGTTTCTTCTGCTCCTTCTGTAGCTCAATAAGATAATCACATTTCTTCTTTGTTTCATAAAGAAGAGTCTCTTTTAGTTCTTTCAGCTTCAGCTCTGTGCTTGATTTCCACTGCACAAGTATCTCACAGTCTTTGTCTTCCTTGAAATACTTTTCCACTTCTTTCTCAATGGCATCACTTGTCTCTTGCACCCGCCCTTCAAGCTCTTCTCGGGGGACATTCTGCAAGTCCCCATTCCGAATTTTGTTGTCCAGTCTCATCTGTACATCTAAGATGTGACTCCTCAGCCTCCAGGTCCACTGACTAAAGGCACTTTCCAGTTTCCTGTAGGCAGCAATCTCCAGGGAATTCTTGAAGCTGAAAACAAAGTTTTCATTCAGCAAAGCATTCCAGAGGTCACCAATACGAACTTTCAGGCTCGACAGCCTCAAAATGCTGCGCTGTGACTGGTCCTTGGCAGCCTGGAAGATTTTGCTCTTGAGCTGCTGGACGTTCTGGCTGTAGGTGGGGTTGGGTGGTGCCATGGGGGGGTTTCCTTCCCACAGGTGAGCAAAATACTGAATGTGGGTCTTCACATCAAAGCCAATGACATCACTGAAGGAGGAGATGTCACAGTATTCCTGCTGAGCTGCTACCACGGTCATTTCATCCAGCTTTTCCTGCAAACGCCTTTGTCCTTCCATGTTCTGCTCCTTGGCAGTTGCTTCTCCCACGTTTTGGTGGACAAAGAGGCAGCTTGGGGAAAGATTGACTTTCTTCATCCTCAGGAAAGCCTGCACAGCAATCTGGAGAACATCTTGCATTTCGGATGGATTTTCTCCAAAGACATTGATCACAGTCATGTTGCCAACACCAATGACAAAGGTGGCCAGCTCGTTGTCATGGCTCAGGGACTGTTTATTGGCCATCTCAATTGCACGAAGTCCCTCTGTGTCAACCACCAGCACAAAATCAAAGCCCAGGTCTTGCTGCAGCTCCTCGCCCACTGGGATGAGCTGCATAAAGGCTCCGCGGGTGCATCTCCCCGCGCTGACGTTGAACTGCAGACCAAACATGGCATTCAGCAGGGTGGACTTGCCCGTGCTCTGGATGCCAAGCACAGAGAGCACAAACACTCGTTTGTCCCCCAGCCTCTCAATTAAGCTGTCAAAGATTGCTTTCACCCAGCGCAAGGGCAGGTAAGAAGCATCCCCATCCATCAGCTCCACGGGATATCCCAAAACCATCAGCTCTGCTGCAGTTTCTGGCAGTTTTACAAAACTCTCAGTCTTGGAGTTCATTAGTTCCTTGGAGTTCATTAGGGCTTCATAAATCTGCCCTACCTCTCTCAGAAGGTGCTCCAGGCCAATGGATGAATCGTTGAGTTCATCGGAGACGGAATCCAGCTGATTCTGCAACTCGGCATTCACACTGGTTTTTTCCTGGCTTTTCTTTCCTGCCTGGATTTCAGACCATAACCTGTGATATTCTCTCCTCAGTTCTTCAAGGGGACCGCAGGACAGCTCATCCATCAAGACCTTCATCCATTGCAGGAAGTATTTCTTGGTATCTGCTGGCTGGGTCTGGAGAAAGCCAAGGAAGGATTTCATCAGTGAGTTGAGAGGGAAAGCTTTCTCCACTTGCTTTCTTCTTATTGCTTTCTTCTCATCTTCAATTTGGCTGCGATGATGCTCAATGCTCTTGTCCCCCTTCTCCTGCAAGCGAGTGAGTTCTTTGTCCTTTTTGCACCACTCATTCCACAGTTTTCCTTGAAGCGGCAGCAGCTGGGATTTGATCTCAGACAGCTTCTCTTTCTTCAGAAGGTCCACCAGCTCCTTTGCCTTTGCTTTGGCTGTCACACACGCCTGTTGATCTGCATCCACTACGAATCCATGCTGGCGAGCTTTGTCCACACAGGCATCCAGGCTGAAATCTACATTAGACCCTTCTAGGAGTTTCCCTATTGTCTTTGTTAGCTGTTCTATCAGTTCTGCTTCGTTTCTGTTTTTCATCCCTATTTTTATTTTTTTAGTGTTTCTGCCAGCTGCAACGTTCTCTTTTTCTGTGAGAAGACAAATCAAAGGACTTTGTGACTGCCACAGGCCCTGCAGAAGCTTTTCCCCTCTATTATCCATGTGCTCTGAATTGGTTATGAGAGCCACATTGACAGAAGATATCTCCTGCAGGAACTGCAGCTGTGCTCCGTGATCCCTGGCGTCTCCATGCAGGTTACAGAAAGCCACGCAGCACTCAAAGGTGTCATCAGGGCTTCCACGCGGGCAGTACCAGGCGATCTCCACCATCCCTTCCATCAGCAAACGCTCCCTGGTGCTGCCTCTGCAGTGGCGGTGGAAGAAAGTGTCGTGTTTGCGTCTGCTCAGCAGAGCGTTCAGGAGCTGCGACTTGGAAGAGGAGGCTGAGCTGCCAATGCGGAAGAAGGACACGATGGGTGTCTGTGCCTGAAAGATGAGTTTGTTGTTGTAACCTTTTGCTCCAGCCTGCTTTCCTGACTTTTCCACCTCTTTCCAGCTCCTTTGGATTTGGCTGAGGGCGTAGAGCGGGAACTCAATGCGTGAAGTGCACGGGTTGGGCACCAGCAGGGGCAGGGCCAGTTGGCAGAACGCCAGCTTGGTTGCAAGGGTCTGTCTCAGGAAGTCATCAGCACAATGGAAAATGGCCATCTGCAGGTCCATGGGGTGCACATGGCCATCCCTGCTTGCACATTCGGGGACTGCTTCCTTCAAATCATCAAGAAAGTTTTCAAAGGAGTCTGACGGCTCATCCTCTTGCTCTGCAGTTTCTGGCACAGGGGCAGGTCCTGGGTTGCTCTCATCCCACCAAGTCAGGTACCTCACCTGGTAATCCACGATTAACAGTTTTTGCAAGAAGTAACCTGGCAGTTCTGTGTCCTGGCTGGGCTGGCTGTCCTGCAGAGATGTCTTGCAGATGGTGTGGAAATCTCCCATCCCCATTTTTCTTGGATAGTGACTTTCAAGCCCAAGGCGCTTGAGCAACTGGAGGAACTCCTGGTTTACAATGGCTTCATTTGCTTTGGATTGGCTTCTGTCTAACTTGGATTGGGACTGACTGGGTGGCTCAGTGGTTGCAAAAGTGTCTTCCAGGTCTCTGAGTATGTTCTCCCTCTTCTGTTGATCCCATTTCTCATCCAAGCTCCCACTAATCAAGGAATTCAAGTCCCGTTCCAGCCTTTCCCAGTCTTCGTCTCCTCTGTGCTTTTGAAGGAGATTCTTTATCTGTGTGGACCACAAGCCTTTCATGTGATCTTCCATGAAAACTAAACGCTCCCTCTTCTGCTTAGGGGACAGCTCTTGACTTTCTGGTGTCACAGTCAGACCCGTCAGCAGAAGGGAGGCCTCAGCTCTGTCGGCATCTTGCTTCTTCAGGTTCACGTACTTCTCATGTGCCGCTTCCATTTCCTTGGCCATGTACTGAATTTCTGGGTGTCCAAGGAGGTGCTGGAAAGTGCTGCTTTCCACCTGGTACCCTGTGCTTGTTGCAATCAAGAGCACCAACAGTTCCATCTCCTTCTGAGCCCATTCCTGGAGAGACTGGAGTAAGGAATGGATGGCGAGGCTGCTGCTCAGTGTGGCTTTTTTCTTTGCTTCATGAATGGCAGAAGCAGAGCTCCCTGGTGCGTAGGTGACAGCATGGATGTGCTCCTTCATTTGCTGCAGGGTTTTGATGAGCTCTCCAACCTCTGAGACTTTGGGAGATCTGGGAAGTGGGTGCTCAGTCTGGAAGATCCATTCCATAATGAAGGAAGTCTCAGGGAAGTCCTTGACAGAGTAGATATGAGGATCCAGGAGGCTTCTCAACATGACCTTGATAGAGCTGGTGTTTTTTGGAGGTGACTCTTGGCAGCTCCGCACGGTGTTCACCAGGAAGTCCTGCAGGGCTTTGTCCGACAGGCACACCTTGATCCACACACTGGGGTTCCTGGTTTTTGCATTCAGATCATCTTTTAGCTCCATCAGCATCAGCAGCTTCCTTTCATCCACCGTCACCTCCCAGGTCTTCACAGTCTCCATGAAATTTCTCGCTTCTTGCACTGCAATTTCGATTTCCTTCCCAACAATGGTGCCAACACTCTGACTGGTCAGCTCTTTGTACGCAGCCCTGAGGGCTCTGCTCATCTGACCAACAGACTTAAAATCCCCGCTGTGATTGTACAGGATGACGTCCCACACTGGGATCAGCTCAGACCCACGGTCGATAACGCACCATGTTCTGTTATCTGACATGAGCCCCATTTTCCACTGAGGAAGAGAAGCTGTGTCTGGGGGGCCCCCTGTGCTGACCACACAGAGCTGAATTGCTGTTTGGGAACTCTCTCTGGCTCTCCCCAGGACAGAAGCCTGTGAGCTGGATATGGAAACACCCAGGGCCGCCGCAGCAATTGCCAGGAAGCTACCCCAGCTCTTCCTGACAAGGCCGTTCAGTGCTCCAGACGTTTGTCGCTTCATCTCTTCCTGCTGCTCATCTCGGAATCCTTCTGTTGATGCCTTCCACCAGAATATTCCCCCAAAGTGGAGCGGACCCTGGTTTATGTGGGACCCAAACCTGCTGAAGAACCTCTCACATGTATTCAGCAGGAGCACCTTGTCTTCCTGAATGAAGCTCAAAAGCTGCTCCATGTCTTGCAGCTCCTTCAGAGCCGCATCTGAGAGGCGAAGCTGATGCCTTTGGAAGTAGCAGGAGGCCAGAGGGATGTACTGGTACATGGTGGTACAAAAGTAGCTCTGCTCAGAGCGGGATTGGTGGGTGTCCTGTGAGGGGCTGATCTTATCAACACCTGCTCCCAGAATAATCCCCCAGAACAAGGCTTTGGCAGAAACGCTCATGCTGAACCCCAGCTGCTCCATGGACTTGGTGAAAGTGGATTCTGCTGCAGAGGAGGAGAACTCCTTCTTCCCAAGCAGCGATTCCTGCTCCGGACCGGTGAGCTGGAATCCCTCAGGAACCCTGAGGAGCGGCTCTCGCTTTGCCAGCACATCTTCAGGTCTGCTGCTTCTGTAGATGCCCTGCAGGGCCAGTCCCCCCGATGCCCGCTGCAGCAGCTCTGTGTCAGGGATGCTCTCCATTGTGACTGCTGACAACTCCTGCTGCTCCAGCTGCTTCTGGATGCTCTCCAGCATATCTGCCAAGGGTTTCTTTGGTGGTGGCCAGAACTCTTTGGGAATCTCCATGGCTTGCCACAGAGTCTCTGCTTTCTTCCTCACAGCATCCTGGTTGTCACTGTGACTGTTGAGCATTTCTGTCAGATCGTTCAGGGCTTGTTTGGCCACTTCTTGTCTTTGCTTTATCTTCTCCAAGTGCTCCTTCTGCACGTCTTTGGTGGTTGTTTTCTCATCTGGTATTTTCAGGAGTTTCTGGAGTGCCTTTTTCTCCCAGGGGTGCCGTACTTCACACCCCAACCTGTTGTAGTCTTTATATTGCAGATGTTGCAGGGCTTCTCTGCTCTTGATTCCCAGGATCTGCATCACCTTGGGCAGCCAGTATCCAGCATCCAGTCCTTCCTTCTCTAATTCCTCTGCCAGGAGCTGTGCCTTTGCATCCCTCTCTTGTGTGTCCTGCTGCAAAGCCATGTCTGTGGAGGAAGAAAAGAGACTTTCCCTGAGGTGCTGTCAGAGGCCCCAGACTCCTGCCACAGGCTCTGCAGCAGCTGCAGCCCCGGGGGTTGCTCCCACCTGGCTGGTGGAGCCCAGCCTGGGATGGCACAAGAGCCAGGGTCTCCTTCCCAGCACTCTGGATGTGCCTGTTCCTTTCCTGTTTGGAGGATCAACCCTGAAGCTGAGGGTGTATCCTAGAGACAGCAAAGACACACAGAAACACAAACAGACACAGGCAGACAGAGAAATACATATACACAGAGAGAGACACAGACAAACAGACAGACACACAGACACACACACAGGCATACACACACACACACTGACACAAACACAGACACACACAGACTCACTCAGCGACACTGCCTGCCCTGGACAAGGTTCTGCCTTCACCATCGCCCGCATCCTCCCAGCAGAGCTCCTCAATCCAGACGTGCATACAGCCAGGGACATTCCTGGCTCCCTCGAGAACTGGCACAGCCCCTGTGCCCATCCAACAGCCCTGCCTGCATCCTGCACCCCCTGCACAGCCCCACACCTGCCCTGCTCGCTGCCTGACCCAGCCTGCTGCTCCCAGCACCCAGAGGCAGCGCTCACACGCTCTCCCCATGGGCACCCCACACTCCCCAGACACACTCCCCCCATGCCCAGCACAACCACACGGGCTCTGAGCTGCGCTCCTGCTCCAGCTGCCAGCACATCCCTCACTTGTCCCACCTTGTCCCTGCCCACAGCTGTGCCCGGGGCATCCTGAGGGCCCATCAGGAGTGACTGCAGACTTTGAGAGCCCACTCTTATCAGTGCCCTCTGTGACCTGCTGCTCATTAGCGCAGAGGGCTCTTCAGCCAAGTGCCCATTGGTGGCCATCTCAGCCACAGCCACCACAGAGCCACTGAGATTAAAATCCCTGGTGACAGGAGGAAAAGTGTCAGCAAACCTTCAGCCCTGGGTTTGAGGGGAGCAGATTTCAAGCTGCTCAGGGCAAGTTACAGAGAGCCCCTGGGAAACGTCTCTGGAAGGTGCTGGGGTTCTGTCTTGGGGATGGTTCTTATCCCAGAGCCAGTTTGGCTTTGGGTTTGGTTTGTGTCTGGAGTTGCCACAGTTCCCTCCCACCCCAACTCAGGAATATCACGATGGGTGAAGGGTGGCCCAGGATTGTGTGTGGGGTTGGGGGCCAGGGGCTGCTCTTCCTTCCAGCAGGGGTGAGCAACACAGGGGCCATGCAGCGCAGTGGGTCTGACTTGAGATCCTGCTGCCCTATGGGGTTTTTTTCCTTTTTTCACCTCCTGTTTTTTTCTTGCTTCAGCACTGAGACCAGGGCTTGCCAACTTGCTTCTCTGCTCCTCTGCTGCTTGGGAGCCCAGAGCTGGTGTGTGCTGTGCTGAGACCTGGGAGCATCCCCACCCCCACCAGGCCCCACCTCAGGCCCAGCCACCACCGGTGAGCTGTTGTTATAAATAACTTTGTAGTTATTGTCTTTCACTGTTATTGACTTTTGTAAATTATTTTGATATAGTACATCTTATAATTTCTTCTAAACTTCTTTTGATATAGTACAATTTGTCAGCCTTTTATAGCTAATACCCTAATCCCTGTGTAGATGATATATCTTAGAGTGATGAATATATATTCTAGTTTAAGCTTCTGCCAAATATTAAAATAGAGGATCTGTACTGTGTATTATAACATTAACTTTTGCAGAAGTAGTTATAGTTGTGAAATAATAACTGATGTCTTCATTTCTCTGACTGACAATAGGGAAATAGTGGATGTTTGTAGGACTACAGCTAGAGACCCGAGCTGGGAGCACTGCTCAGCTCATGACAGAAGTGCATATGTAAGCATTAGTAGGCTGCAAGCCTTCGCAACAGAAAGCAGAACTTTTAGAAAGGAATGCAGATGATAACGGTGTGCCTGGTACGATACATGCTTAGCAAGCAGAACCTGTAGCAGGAGCAGGATGACTTATATCATAAGGTAGAGCTATCTCAAACTGGGCCTCAGACCAGGCCTCAGGCCTGGGCCTAGTAGGCCTCGTACATCCAACATACATAGTACCAGATAAGGTTATCTGGTATTGGGAATGTGTTAAGGTAGGAGTGCTAATAGCATAGAACAGTTACTGGGAAGACACGGTGGCTGCCTTAAACTGCAGTAGCTTACATACTTCTTTACTCTCGCTGCCTATCAGAATGCACCTGCTAACTGTAAACTACTCTCTCTGTATATAACCCGCCATCTCGGGAAATAAACCGGAGTACGTGCTTATAACCATAGTGGTTGGACTCATGCTACTCTAGCCCCCGGTCTACCAGGCCTCAGCTTCAAATGGCGCCTGAACAGCGACTGAGTCTGGTTTAGTAGCTTGAATGCAATCAGCTTAAATGCGATTAGCTTGAATGCGATTAGCTTGAATGCGAGAAGCTTAAATGCGAAAAGCCCCCGTTTGGTTTTAGGAAGCGAGTGCGTTGCTTGCGGGCCCCTATCCTGAAATACGCGGGGCAGGCCGGGGAGCGTGTGCCGATTGGATTGTTCGGAAAGGATACAGTGCCACCCACTGTCAGCGGAGAGAAGGTAAGAGCGGCAGGCGCGGATGGATACACAAGTTTACAAACAAATGGACCAAGATTTTATAGCTGCCGTGCAGCTCTTGGCGTCCATTGTCTCGAAACGAGGCGAAAGAATTAAAGACTCTAATATAAATCAGTTGACCCAATGGGCTCAGAAGAAAGGGAAATTACATCAGCCCTCACTTTTGTTTAGCGAGACAGGATGGAAGGAAAAAGGAAAATTAATATGGGACATACTAGTTTTACAAGGAAAAAGAGCAAAGATTCGTTCAGGGTTAAGCGTAATTTGGAAAAAAGCAATAAATACCTTCCAAATATTTGCTGCAAAATGCAAAGCTGCAATTTTAGCCGTGGAAAAGACGTCTCCCTGTCCCTCTGATTCAGCAGTGTCCCTCTCCAAGCCAAAAGAGATAAAAAAGCTGTCTAAAATAATGAGGCTCTTTGGTCTGCATTGCGTACATTCCGTGCATTCCAAGAGTGAGAACACAGCTTCCCTTTGTTCGTCCCTGGCCGGCCATGCGGGCAGAGGGCAGGAAATGCCTTCTCCAGCTCCCAAGCAGAATGAAAGCAACCAGGAAGGGGCTTGGCCACCAGACCCCAGGGGCGGTGCGAAAGACGAGAAGGCAGGCAGGGCCGAAGGCGGAGCAGGGAGGGCGCAAGTGATGCAGCAAGGAGGCGGATCTCAGGGCGGCGCTGGAAGCAGGGCGGTGTTAGATTCCTCCTCACAGGAAAAGGAGCTGACGTCATCACGTGATCACAACAGAGATGGCTGCGTCTATGTCAGCCCCCAAGAAACTGGACCCAGCTCGATTGAAAGCTCCCGCACCCCTGCAGTCTGCATCAATGAAATCTGTCACTCTATCACTACTTCTCAACACGGGTGTGAGCAATTCTACTATAAATCAACTGCACTGGCCGACAGACTGGGCTCTGAGATCTCCTTACCCCCCTTCAGTGAGTGCAGAGCCTGTCAGTATCGTCTTTGAAGACAAGCAAAGCATCGTAACTCGACCCTATGTCATGCCAATGCCCAAAGAGCTTCCAGGATTGTTAGGCAGAGATAGTGAAAACATACAACAAGTGGACATTGCAAGAAAACACCAGAAAAAGAAAAAGCGGTCATCTGTTCCTCTGTTGTAAAGAAATCCATCATTGTGTGAGAAATGCAATGTGAAAAAGATACATCCTATCAGGAAAAAGATAAAGTAAAAAATGAAATAGAGATGAGTTTTTAGCTAGTTATTAACTCCATGTAAGGATGAGTTGTTTCTACATTTTGATGTTGTTAAAATTGATTTTTGTGTGATTTAATTTGAGTTTGAGTTAACTATTGTTAAACATATAATTTTAATGTTTGTTTTTAAGATTTGGACCCTGATAAGTTTAAGTTAAGTTTAAGTTTATATCTAAGTTTTAAGAAGTTTAATTAGTAATGAATTTATCTTGGTTTGCTACATATATAGATTTTATAATGAGAGACTTACTTATGTTAGATTTAAGAGTTAGTTAATTTAAAGAGTGTTTTATAATGTATAAAAAGTATGGTTGTTCAATTTGTAAGGTACATGGAAAATAGTCATTAGTGCCCTTTTGAGTGAATGGCCTGAGAGAATCTGTTTTTATGACCCCTCCTTGGCAGGTTGAGGCAGTGACCAGTGGGTCATTTCTCAAAGAGTTTGTGCTGGCTTAGCCTAGGAGAGCATGTCCTGCGCTGCAGCGATGGGGCAGCACAGTAGTGTGCCTCAGGAGATGAGTTTCAGAGCCTGAGGGCTGTGGTGGTATGTTTTGTTCAGTGATGGTACTAGTGAGAGAGCTGAGAGCCGTGACGTCCCCATGCCTGACAGAATGGGACAAAGGTAGGGGGCCTTAGCCAGTGGGACTTTTCAGTCAGTGTGAATTTTGAGGGGGTCAAGACAGGTCATAATAGAGGGAACTTGAATTCAGGGCCATGAAGGCCCAGCCTTCTGCTGAGCAAAATCATGTGGCACAAGTTCTCTCAAGCTGAGTGACCTTCTCCCAGGTTCACCTTAGAGGGGTCTGGCATAGACAGTGTGGACAGGTGTAGGCACACACGGGACACATGCATTGTTCTCTACAACCCCTGGATGTGACAAATGCTGCTCCTCAAAGCATGCTTCTGCCTCCTTATAATCTTCACCTAGAGCTCTGTATCTAGATACCAAAGGACGTCTGTTTTAGACTGGCCAGAAAACAATAGCATATAACCATAAAAAGACTGAGAGGGAAAGGAAGGAAACAGTTTTAACTGAAATGATGATGGTAGAACATTGATAAAGAAGATTTAAAATGATACAATTTTATTGTTAGTTGTGAATTGTTCTAGTGTATGAGAGTTTTAAAATATAATTCGTTGACATGTTAAGTATATAAATTAGTAGTACTTGTAAGTTGATGTTATAGCTAAGTTTTTATACTTTGTCACTTGTTTAAAAAAGTTTTCTGACAAGCATTTGTTATTTTAAATGATTCTATTTATTTTTAGCCATTTAAATATTTCATAAATGTTATTAACAGATGTTGCTGTATTAGTAAGTGTAAGTTAGAATTTTTATTAGGTTTCATTTTAAGTATTTCCTTTATGCAAGGATATTATAGCAGTTTGTTGTATTTTAGGCATTTTGTGTTTATGGTTGTTAGAGATTGTCTTTAAAAGATATACTAAAGAACATCACTACAACTTAAGGTTTGAGTTCTGGCCAAACTCTAATTTTAACTTGGACGGATGTTGTTTGTTAACGAAGCCCAGAGGTTTCTGCTCCAAAAATAATATGCAAGTTATCTTAACTTGACAATTTGATCCGATTAAAATGACAGCTGAATCAGCTTTGAAGTGAAACTTGTTATCCCTGCCCGGGCAAAGGATATCAAGATCCCACTAAAGAAAAGCGTTTCAGCAGTTTGCAGTCTCTGGGGTGATAGCAGAAATGATTTGATAATCACTTTTCACTTTCATTAGTATGTAGAACTTCTGTTCTGTTCCCTTGCCTTTGAAAATGCTAATTCACATACCAGGTCTGTTTTAGGTTCTCTTCTGTAAACTGTAGAATCAATGAGATACTAACGAAAGCTGCCAAAGCTGAGCCAGACAAGGAGACAGCAACACAGACGCATCATTGCAGCTGCGTTGACAGAAGTAACCCTGGCTACCCAGTAACAACAGAGAAGTCTGCAGCCATGATACATCATCAGGCAGTGAAGAAGAAAAAGAGACTACAGATGATCTTGAGATTTTATATTCAGAATCTGAGTATGAATGAATGGCAAGGACTGTATACTGTGTTTTTAGCTTTTTGCTTTTAATGGCTAAGCTCTTGGGGTTTTTTCTGGGTAACTCAGGTAGTGCTTTGCTTGTAACAGTATATGCAAAAATAGCCAGCCGTGTCACAGACCCAGTTTGGATAGCTCTAAAGAAAAGAGGGGATTTGTAGCAGGAGCAGGATGACTTATATCATAAGGTAGAGCTATCTCAAACTGGGCCTCAGACCAGGCCTCAGGCCTGGGCCTAGTAGGCCTCGTATGTCCAACATACGTAGTACCAGATAAGGTTATCTGGTATTGGGAATGTGTTAAGGTAGGAGTGCTAATAGCATAGAACAGTTACTGGGAAGACACGGTGGCTGCCTTAAACTGCAATAGCTTACATACTTCTGTACTCTCACTGCCTATCAGAATGCACCTGCTAACTGTAAACGACTCTCTCTGTATATAACCCGCCATCTCGGGAAATAAACCGGAGTACGTGCTTATAACCATAGTGGTTGGACTCACGGTACTCTAGCCCCGGTCTACCAGGCCTCAGCTTCAAGAACCTATGTAAGACAGAAAGTACCTGTCTTGGTTAGTACAAGGCATGAGTTAAGCAATATTACTTGGCAATGTTACTTGTTATAGAATGAAAAGGTATAGAAACTCAGCTAGGCATATCAATAAATGGCTTCATGTGTGCAACCCATGGAGTCCACATCTTTTCTGTCAATCACCATCAAATGGTGCCCCGTGTGAGCTGCAATAATTGCCTAGTTGAGCAACAGATGAGGAGCCCTGCAGAACAAAGTGCTGCTGAAAGAAGAAGGAACTTTGCCGGCGGGCAAAGAACCCCTCCGGGATATAGGAGGTGAGCTAACTCTCTGGGATATTGGAGGTTAGCCACTGCAGGGGACGATGGGTCAGGGAATGTCTGCCCAGGAAAAAAGTGGTTTTGAGTTTATGTATAGGCTGTTGTGACAACATGGTAAAACTTTACCCTCACATGACTTGAAAGTCTTATTACTATGGGTATTAGCTGAGATCCCTGAAGTCACCAAGTCCACCATCTTTACATCAGATCTGTGCGACAAAGAAGGAGTTAAGCTATGGGAAATAAAATGGCTGCAGAAATGCTACCCACGTGGAGGGTGAGTCTTGAGACCTTTAAAGGCTCAAGAGAATTCCCAGGATACAGAGACTGCCTGCTCTTCTTCCACAGCAGAATCTCAATGCCTTTAAAAATCTGAAGAAAATGCTGCTAAAAGTAAACAAACTGCTGCTTGCCTCTTCTTTACGGTGGAATGTAATAAATCCTTACATGCTGAAGAGGCTGCATCTCCATCTCCCTCACCACACCAAACTCAGTCCCAGCACTGTCTCCTGAGAGGGGAAGGGAAGGGGGGCCCTTCACGCTTGGTTGAAACTTTCACTGCTGGCTATGGTCCAGAAGACAGCGAAGAAAGCAACCATGATGGTCTGGAGGAGGAGCCCTTTGATCCTGGACCCATTGACCCTGACAAAGAACCCAATTTATATCCCTCCCACCCTCATGACAATTGAGTGCGCTTAAAACAACAAGCATCAAGAGAAGGAGATCTTGACATTGCGGAATGACTTGTGGCACTGGTCATTTATACAGGGACTAGAAAGCAAGTTGCCTATTGGGAACAGCTATATTTCTCGGAAACTGTGGAGCTCTGGCAAGCAACTATAAAGCACGGTATCGGCTCACCGCATTCTGTAAACTTGCTGGATTCTGTGTTTGCTGCCCACACAATGACTCCATATGATTTAAAAACTCTTGCTCAGCTGCTGTTGTCTCCCATGCAATACAGCTGTCTCACTTCCTCACAGTAGTTACCATTGTTAAAGTAACCCCAAAAACACACAGTTAGGGTGTGATAGCCATGTATCCATGTGCCTGCCTTCCAGAGAAAGTGAAAAATCCATGAATTCCTCACCTTATTAACCCACAAAATAAACTGGATAACAGCCACAGTAGCCTTAGTTATAGGGCCCATGTTTAGATAAGGGCCTGCAAATGTCAGAAACACAGCCACAACCACATGCCACCCAAACCAAGGAAAGCTAGACTACATGATGCTGTCCAACGAGGCCTCTATATCTAGTACACAAGAACCGAAGTCACCCAAGACCTGTTATTCCTTTCCCTCAGTGCCATCGTGCCCCACGTTGGGCACCGAATTCTGTCTTCATTTGGAAAGACAGGTATCTGTTAGGGGAAAACTGGGGTTTCCCTTGGAATGGAGAATGTAAAAAACCCTCCCTCCAAATTATTACTATTTTGCAATTAGGGGCTTTCAGGCAAAAAAATATGGGAATAGGAATAACAGTTCTTTACTAGGAATATTTAAAAAAAATACAAATGGAGTAGTACCAAAAAAACCAAAAACCAAACAATCAAACAAACAAAAGTCCTAGAAAACCCTGACAGAGGCAGAGATACAACCTGACACCCTGTTGTCAGGGTGTTGGAAGCAGTGCAAATAAGTCCTCCTGGACTAACAGATGTTGTTCTGTGAAGTAGAGATGATCCTGTAGAAAAAAGGGCCCAGTGCTGGCAAGATGGGTCTAGTCTTCCTCCGAGAATTCAGTAGAAAACCAGCTAAATTGCTGTTTGGGATTGCAGGTTTTATGCTAGTGGAAAGGCTTTTGCTCCTCCCACTGAGTGGAGAATCTCACAATGGAATGAAGTGACATTATCAATCATGTGAGAGGCCTTCAATGGCCCATTCACAGGTGACGCCCCTCGGAGCAGGGTGGAGGAAGAGATAAGAAGGCACTGCCTTATCTGGTGTTATCAGTTGTCCCATTAACAGAAGGCATCTGCCCTCTTTCCACCCCTAGTGTTACAAGAGATAAAGTACAATATCCTACAACTGGTTTCAACAGATGAAAATAGAATACACATTTTTGGTTAAATTTTTCAAACCAAGACAACAGCTTGTGGGAGAAGGAGTGGGAGAAGGGTCTGCAAAATATTCTTTTGACTTACATGGGTCACGCTAATCAGGCCCTGGCAGCCCTTACGATCAGGCGGCTTATGGGAATGGGACCATATGCAGATCCTGCTGCCCAGGTGTGAGATTGCCCAAGGGAAGACCTTGATGGAGCTCCAGACACAGCTCGCCAAGCCTTTCTTGAGGTCCCAGATGCCAAAACACCTCAGGAAGCGTTCACAACCATTGTCCAGGGACCCCAAGAGCCAAAATACATGCAGTTTATTGACCACTGTGAACAAGCATTAGAATGCCAGGTTGATAATGCAGACGCCCATAAAATTTTGCTTTTAAAACTCGCTGTTGAAAATGCAAACACAGACTGTAAAAAACTCCTTAAGTCCCTGCCTAACCAAGAACAAAGTATTATTGAAATGGTTGAAGCATACAACCGTATTGGGACAATAGAACATCAATATGAGGCCATGGCTGCAGCTTTTGCAGCTGCCAAGGGCACTTTTGGAACTCCAACAGTTTGCTATGGCTCTAGTAAACCTGGCCACCTTAAAAAAGACTGCTTTGCTCAGAAGGGAGCTAAGCCAAAAATCCCTGATGTATGTCCATGGTGTTGTAAGGGTCGTCATTTTGCTAACCAGTGTCATTCTAAGTATGATTCTGAAGGTCGCCCCATCCAGGGAAACCAGAGCCAGAGCGCGGGCCAGCACCACACTCCAACACAAATGTCTCACCTGCCAACACAGATGCTGCCACCGCAGATGCCATCCCCACAAGTGCAGCCACTGAGAATGCCCAGCAGAGGACCACCTCAAGTCTTTGCCCAGCAACTGCAGGGAGCGTCAGACTGGACCTGGCAACTTCAATCACAGGAATGTTGCTTGACTCTTCTGTTCATTTACTCCCTACAGGAATTTTGGCCCACCAGGACGCCAGACAAGTGCTTTACTGGTGGGAAGGTCTCCAACTACCCTTTTAGGGCTTTTTGTCCTGGAGTTATAGACTCAGACTCTGTAGGAGAAATAAAAATCATAGCTTGGACCCCCTTTCCACCCTGTACTGTTCCTCAAGGTACACGCATTGCAGAATTGATTCCCTTCTCACACAACTTGTCACCCCCTTCTACAGAGCGTAACACAAGGGTGGGAGGATTTGGCTCCACAGGAACCCCACAAATATTATGGGTGCAAGAAATTTCTGAGAAGCGTCCCACTTGCAAATGTACCCTGTTGTTACAGAGACCGCAGGTGACACTCACTGGTATTTTAGATACGGAGGCGGATGAGAGCATTGTCTCTCAAGCCAAGTGGCTCCCCACTTGGCCCCTCGCAGAAGTACTCCAAACCCTCACTGGGAGTGGAGGGAGCAGTTGTATTTACCAAAGTGTGCACCTAATTCAGATGTCAGGACCTGAAGGTCACATAGCCTCTGTAAAGCCCTTTGTTTTGCCAGTGCCCATGGTGTTATGCGGACGAGATGTATTTTCTTAATGGGGACTCAAAATTCAATCTGATTATTAATAGGGGCCATTGTGGCACATGACACCCTGAAATTAACCTGGAAAACTGAGACACCTTGCTGGGTGGATCAATGGCCCCTTCTTTTCCCTAAATTACACACACTTACTCACCTCGTTCAGGAACAACTTCAAAAGGGATGTATAGTCCCCTCTACCAGTCCCTGGAACTCACCTGTGTTTTGTTATTAAAAAACAAACTGGCAAGTGCCACTTGCTCCAAGATCTCCGCAAAATTAACAATGCTGTAGAGGATATGGGAGCCCTTCAGCCTGGTCTCCCATCCCCAACCATGATCCCTCGAGATTGACATTTGACAGTCACTGACTTGGAAAACTGCTTTTTTGACATTCCTTTACATCCTGATGATGCACCTAAATTTGCCTTTTCTGTTCCTAGCATTAACATGCAAGCGCCCTTCCAGAGGTATCACTGGGTAGTTTTACCCCAGGGGATGAAATGCTCCCCCTCAATTACCCAGGGGTTTGTTGCCCAAATCGCACTTCATGAGCTGCAAGATCGACTTATTCCAGACATAGCTGGTCTGGCCTTTTCTACAGCAGGCTGGAAGACCAAGAAGCAGCCAAGTGACAGATTCAGAGGACCTGCAGAGTGCTTAACCTATTGTTACCACAATATAGCAGCAATAATGTTTATGATATAACACAGACATTACATTATCCTTGTATTCAGGCAGAAAGAGTAGCATGGTGTCAGGCACATAATTTTGGCTGCCGCCCAGAAGTGATGACTGTTTGCTTACGGTGTAAGATACAAATTACTCGTAGAATCACATACATTGCTAGCATTTTGTGTTATTATTGCTATCACCAGATTACCACTTCATTTACTCCATTTGCATTTATTAGAGAGCAGCTAGGACCCAAGGTTCTTCGACAGCATCTCTCTGGTCCTACGCATTAACAGGAATTTGATTTACAGGGATTTTTGCAGAGAATAGAATCTACAGACAAACGTGCTTCAGTCTTTGCTGTATACAATCAAACAAGGGATAACTTGATTGTTAAATTGTGGGATTGGCAAGGTATAATTAGAACAAGATGTGGAGAATTCAGACATTAGCCCTTCTATGTCTGTGGATTCTCGACAAAGGAGAGGTGGCTGCAATGCCACCCCTTCCAGAACGTAATGTGTGGCTTACACTAGCTCAAGCCTTAAATGAATCCACATTGTGCCTGTCTATGACCACCCCCAGTGATCCTTTCCAGACTTGCTTAATAGCCATACCTTTGGGAAAAAGTGAATGGGATGTTTTATGTAATAAAACAATGCACAGGGATTGTACTGCCCCAGGTCGAATTGAGCCAGTATGGTGGTGCAATGATGAGTATTCATCTGAGGTGCAGAAAGAATAATACACCAACCAAGAGGTATTTTCCTAATGATAGATGGTTAGGGTTACAGAAGGTTTCTGATTTTTTTTTTTCTGTCCCTACCACCTCAAGAATTGGATATTTTTGGATCCATGCACGCCTTTGCATGTTTTTTTTTAAATCATACCACTGGACCTTTTGCTAACAAAAGGTTTGACCTTGATGTTTCAGGCATGGGAATTTATGCCAATGCTTCTGCCTGGTGTAATCATACCCCTCCTCAGCCAATTACACCTGAAGTTGTTTCGATTGGTTTAATAGACAATATATTTTTGATATGTGGAAATAGAGCCTGGAAAGGAATACCAGGAAGGGCAATAGGAGGTCCTTGCACTTTTGGCCAACTAACCATGTTTCACTCTTTTTGGGGCAACATGCCTTCTCTACATAAATTAGTGCAAGGAAAATGTAACACACACACGTATAGCCCAGATTGTGATGATAATGTTGAATCCTGGAACCTCGGAGCCCAAGTGTTTGCCTCAATCACTCCAGCTATAGGCATGGCACATGCATTAAAAACCTTAAATAACCTTGGCTGTTGGCTTGCAAAATAAACTATTGCGACCAGTTCTGCTTTAACAGGATTATTAACAGACGTTGACAGTGTGAGGCATGCCACACTGCAAAACAGGGCCACAATAGATTTCTTGCTTTTATCTCATGGACATGGTTGCGAGGACTTTGAAGGCTTATGCTGCAAGAACCTTTCTGACAACTCTTTATCTATCCATGCTAACATACAAGCCTTTTGAGACAGTGTAACCGAATAAAAGGCAGTAGATGATAATGATTGGCTTGGGCATATACTTGGAGGATGGAGGCTTACTGGCTGGCTTAAACATTTAGCTAAAACACAAAATTCTATTTTAGCCATATTATTGTTTATGATGATTTGCTTGCCATGTGTTTTGCAATGTCTGCAGCGACTGATTGATAAATCTACAAAGAAAATCCTGCTGGTGGAACAGAAAGGGGGAGATGTAGGAATACAGCTAGAGAGCTGAGCTGGGAGCACTGCTCAGCTCATGACAGAAGTGGATATGTTAGCATGAGTAGGCCACAAGCCTTAGCAACAGAAAGCAGAACTTTGAGAAAGGAATGCAGATGATAATGGTGTGCCTGGTACGATACATGCTTAGCAAGCAGAACCTATGTAAGACAGAAAGTACCTGTATTAATTCATTAGTTAGTGCAAGGCATGAGTTAAGCAGTATTACTTGGCAATGTTACTTGTTAGATAATGAAAAGGTATAGAAACTCAGCTAGGCATATCAATAAATGGCTTCATGTGTGCAACCCATGGAGTCCACGTCTCTTCCGTCAATCGCCGTCAAATGTTGATTGAAAGTGCTTGTAAAAACGGCTAGAACGTCTCTATGATAAGATAACACTGAAAAAACCCCAGGCAAATAACACCAAAAGAGAAAAAAATAATCCACCTCGACCCTTCAGCTGTCAATACCTGTCAAACCACAGAAGGGGGCCTCGTGAGGAAATAAAATACAAGACTCTCAAAATCACACCTGCATTTTGGCAGGTACAATAACAAGATGAGTTCAAGGGTTGAACTAAGCTAAAGAATTCCCAGAACATGTAAACTCAAAGGAATGTTTAAATATGTATAATCTTAATGAATATGCATTTGACCAATGCAATGAGAAAGTATATAAGATTTGTTATATTTAACTGTGTGCCTTCTGGTAGTTGGCCAGAAAACCCAGCTGTGGATACTGTCCCTTTTATCCCTTATTAAACTTTTATTTAAAGAGAGAGCTTTGTCTATCACACTGTGCAAAGGAGTGACCCCCAGCCTAGCCCCTGCTGCTTCTTCCACTGCTTTGGGTTTTTTGCTGCACTTGGATTCCCCACCCCAGCTCTGCAGTGGTGCTGAGCGGCTGCTCCCCATGGGCTGTGCAGGAGAAGCCAACTCTCCTCTCCCCTGGCCCAGAGCTGCCATTGCTGGCCAAAAGGCAGCTGAGCTCGCTCCACAGCGCCCCCTGCAGCCGTGGAGGAATCATCGCACCCGCCCTGCCCGGCCGGGAGCCACCAGCGCCCCTGCTGGCTGTGCCCGGAACTGCACCGAAGGGGGGGTGCCTGACAGGTGAGACAAGGCTGGGATTGGGTTTCTGGCTTTGTTCATTACTGCTGCTGGTGTTTGTTTCTCCTGGTATATATGTGTATAAATACTCTAGTAAATACCTGTTATTCCTTTTCCCTTATCTTTGCTTGAAAGACCCATAATTTCAAAGTTATAATATAATGGAGACGAGGGGGTCATATTCTGCATTCCAGGAAGGTTCACGCCTTCCTTGGCAGACACCTGCTGTTTAAACCAGTCCTGGTCCATCACTGCCAGTCACTTTTTATTGAAAATCCCCTGAAGGACAAGGCAATCATGGGTCACAGCCACTACAGACTCAAGAGGAAAGTCCTGCTTGTCATCCAGAATTTCCTTTCACAACACATTAACCCATGGAGTTGATCAAGGACAGCCAGTTAATGTGAGCTTTTTGGATTTCAGGAAAGCTTTTGATCCTGCCTCTCCCAGGAATCCAGTGTATCCCTTCCACCACAGACCATTACATCATTCCATGATTCTTACCCTAACAGACCTGGCACTTTCATTGGACACCTGCCTTGAAGCCTTTGGGGTTTTTGACACTGTCACACAACCCTGAAAATTGTCTCAGTAGCAGTTCAGCCTCAGTTCACTTGGATACTGCACAGATTTATTTCTTGAAAAAAAAAAAAAATCCTTCTGAGCATTCAGCTTCCATCCCACCAAACCCACAACACTCTTACCAGCACAGGGACTTGGACTCTGGTATAGATCCAAGGGCTCCTGCACCCTTCCAGAGCCTTCAGGGGCAGCTTTCTCTCAGGAATCCCTGCAGATTTGGGCAATCTGAGCAAGAGCTCTGGGCTCTGATTCCCCTCACCCACCTCACAGCAGATGCTCCTGTTGCTCCCAGCCTTGGATTTCCAGCAGACACCGACAGCCGAGGGCCCCAGCTCAGGGGACACCGCACAGCAGCAGTGGCAGGCCTGGGGCACACAGCAGGGTGTGGAGAAGAAGATGGGAAACACCTCAAGAGATCAGGAGGAAGAGCACCAGGACGGGAAGGCCTAAAATCCTAAAGGAGAAGAGCAGAGAGTCAGGAGAAGGCAACCTCTGAGCAGTGAGGATTCATTCCAGGGAGCACTGGAGGCCAACTCTCCTCCTCCACTAGGAAAGGCAGAAGCAGGAAAAGCCACTGGCTGAAGATAAGGGCAGTTCAGCAGCAAAGGAAAGCTGGGTGTGCTGGCAGAGCACAGGAGGGACTTCAGACACCAATTGTTTTCTTTGGGCACATGTCCAGCTGCTCCCAGGCCAGCAGAGCCTCAGTTCAGGATGGCTGCTCAGGAAAGAAACTGCTGGAGCTTGTCCACCTGAGCCACTTGTCCCAGCCCTGTCCCCTCCCAAATTTTCTCCCACCAGAGCACTGCCAGTGCTGTTTCAGTCTCAGGAGTCAGGGGCTGCCCTGGACAACATGAACTCCAGCCCAGCCACATCCTCAACCTGCCCCCAGGCACCCTTGGCAGTCCCTGCACGGCTTCCCATTTTCCTCAGGAATAGGGAAAAAGCCCTGTGTGACTGTGTCAGTGCCCGCAGAGAGACACTAAGCACATTCAGGGCATAACTCGGGATCGAGTTCCTCCTGGGAATCAAACGAGGGAAGCAACAAGGCGGGCAGCAGGACCTGCCATGGGAATGGCTGCACCCCGATTTACAGGAACAGCCCCCCGAGAGTGTTTTCCCCAGCCCTGCCCCAGAGAAAGGGACTGTTGGGGGTGCTGGTGCCTTTGAGAGACTGTCCCAGGAACCAGAGCGCTCTGGGTGCTGACGCTGAGACTGTTGAGGGTTGAATTTCACCCTCCCTGCATGGGGAGGAAAAGCAATGATCCCCCATGGCTCCTGCCTTCCGGGAGCGCAGCCATCCGGCCCCACCGCGGGGCTGGGGGTGCCCGGGCCGGGCAGGGTGGGCCCCGCCTGCGGGAGCGTTTCCCGGCCGGGCACGGGCTGGCGGCAGGGAAGGGGCTCCGCAAGGGATCTGTGCCCGGCCAGCCCCGCCGCCAGCTCTCGGGACAGGCTCTGCGCCTCTGCAGACTTCGCTCTGCCCCTCCATGCCCCCGCATCCCTCCTCCTTCCCTCGCCGCTCCGCTCCCACCCCTCTGACCCCGGCCCCTCTCCCAGCTCAGCCCCCGCAGCGCACACGGCTCCCCCGAGCTCCCCCAAAGCGGCTGCCAGCAAAGGCGGCTTCCTGCAGCCCACGGAGGAGCAGACACCGCCTCCGCTGCCCTCAGACCCCTCTTCTCCTGCCCTGCCATCTCCCCAGCCGTGCCAAAACAGCGGCAACAGGAGGCAGGAGAGCGACAAGATCCCGCTCGCTGCTGCTGCTGCCGGCCCCGCAGCTCATCCCCAGGGCCCTACCTTCTCCCTCGGTGCCCCGCAGCTCCTGGGATGGGAGAAGCCCAGCACAGCCCCTCTTTATGCCCTGGCTCTCCGGTGGGTGCGGCTTCCCTACTAATAGGGGCAGCGTGGTAATTCCCGTAAATGAGGCTTTTTACTGTAGCAGAGTGTGAAAGTGAAACCAGTCTTTTGGAGATAGCTTATTTCAATTGAAGGCAAATTTCCTCCCCAGCCGTGGTTTGAGTTCACTCACAGCTCTCTCAGCTCTTTGCACAGACCTTTGACGTTTTAAACTGCTGTGCTGGGACCTGGAGGGCAGGTGAGGCTCTCAGCCCTTCCTGGGGCTGCTGCTCCATCAGGAAAAGGAGCACAGGGAGCACTGCAGCATTGTTATAGATACATTTATGCAGAAACTCATCTTCCACAAGTTTCTTTACTGTTCCATCATGTAGAAGTTTGCTTCAGCAGGGATAAAATGGTAGTGTGATTGTGGTGGTGCATTCCCCCACCTCCCTCCTTTCCAGGCTGCAGTGTGAGCTGAGGAAATGCTTGTTAGGCCTTGAGAGCAGCACCTGGGCTCAGCTCTTCCTGAGCTTTTCAGAAACACTGTCTGCTCCCAGGAACTGCTAACAAGCTTCTGCTTTCCTTATGACCAGCCTTGGGAAATATTGCTCTGGCCTGAATGGCAAAGCATCCCTGTTCTCACACTTTTAGAGAAAGTGCCAAGCCAAACTCTGGCCAGGATGAAACATTGGTATGACTGAAGCCTGCTCTCTCGCGGTGCTGTTGATGCCTTAAATTTTACCTTTCATGATTTTCACATTCTGTGCTGCCTAGGTGTGTGCTTCTGAGCTTCCTATCAAGTGTTACTCAGCTCTCTTCACAGAGCAGAGAGACAAATCCTTTTCTTGCTGGAGACCAAGGACAAGAGTTACAAGTTTTCAGCCCCAAAAACACAAACAACAGTGGACTGAAGAGAGAAAACAAGAAGGATGGGACTTCATAATCTGAAGCTGTAAATGGACAATTAAACCTCAATAGGCAAATGGATCAAAACTTAAAAAGTGTGAGACCTCATGGTCTGGGGGTCCATTTTGTGACCATTTTGGGTGCACCTTGTGTGCCTGGTCAGGCTCTTTTACTGCCCACGGTGTACCCTTAAAGGCCTTTCAATAAGTATCTACTTTATTCTCCAGCTCTGTCCAGTCTCTGTTCCAGGTCAGCCTTCCCAAGGCATCACAATAAACAGCAGTCCAAAATGAGACCCTTTTGAGCTGTCCTGGAACCACAGTGGGCTGCCACCAGCCCTTTTCCAGCCCCACAGCTCATCCCCAGGGTCTGACCTTCTCTCTCTGTGCCCCACAGCTCCTGGGATGGGCGAAGTCCAGCCGAGATCACCCAGGACTGGCTTTTTGGGAGGAGCTGTTTTATCTTTTATGGGCACAGTGGGGGAGCACCCACTGCTTTCCTGTAAGTCATATGTTCTCACAGCAGTGTGAAAGTGAAACTGCTGCTGCCTGGTATGGGGTGAAATTTTTTTTTTGGTTAGAGGTGAAGTCAAGGATGTTGGAGTTCTTTTCCAACCTTAAGGATTCTATGACTCCATGAAAGGCAGCAGGAGCTGGGCAGAGCCTGGGGCTCCTGGCTGGAAACCACCCACCCTGCTCCCCTTAGCCTGGATCATGGAATCCCAGAACTGAATTGAATCCTCCTCTACAGGGAGGAACTCCTTCCCAAAATCTCATCCATCTCTGCCCTCTTGCAGTGGGAAGCCATTCCCTGTGTCCTGTCCCTCCACCACTTGTCCCCAGTCCCTCTCCAGGTCTCCTGGAACCCCTTTAGGCCCTGGCAGGGGCTCTGAGCTCTCCCTGGAGCCTTCTCCTCTCCAGGTGAGCACCCCCAGCTCTGAGGAGAGGAGGGATGGGGGAAGATGCTTCTTGGTGCCATCACATCAGCTCTGTGCTCTGAACAACCCAGGGACAGCAGAGACAACCTGCAAAGCCATCAGCCCCTGAGCTCGTGCAGGCTGGGGAGATTCCCTGGGCTGGAGCAGGGCCAAAAGAAGGAAGATGGGAAACAGGGAGCCCCAGCACAGCTCCTGCAGCCAGAGCCATCCTGCCAAACCCACAGAGCATCCATTAATAACACCCGGGGGACAATAAGGTCCAGTCCCTTGGCTCAGAGGTTGCCACCAGCAGCTCCCATCACATTTTCCAGCACAAGAGAGGGCACAGATGGTGCCAGCATCCAGGATCTGAGGTGCCAGGCCATGGGGCCAGGCTGCTCCCAAAATCTCCCTTTGCTTTTGGCATAGAAGAAACGCTGATGCTCTGCGGGGGTTTTCTTCCTCAGCACTGGCACAAGGCTGTGAGACCCCTGGAGCAGGAAGCCACAGGGCAGGAGGGAAATGTCCTGGGTTTGGGGTTGGGGGGAATAAAGGAACACCAGGAATGGCGTCTTCCTGTTGGAAATGATACAAAATTTTATGTAACTTTAGTCAGGGGTTTTGTTCACCTTTGACCCGCAGGAAAAAGAGCTGAAATTTCTTTTCAAAGGACTGTTTTAGCACTGGAGGCCTGATGTGTTCAACATCTCAGCAAACTTGCAGTAGCACAGAAGACACACAAAAGATAAGGACCAGCAGGGAACATCAGCTCCACACATCACCCCTGGCATGGTCAGATACACCCGGTCCAGAAAAGAGTGATAAGAGAACCAAGGAATGAGGACCAAATTAGCATCGGAGGCAAAGAAATCTGGAACCAACAGGAACCCAAATATTAGCCACAGCATAACTTGGGATCAACGAACACTGAACCCCTGAATTTCTATGGGTTTTGACTGTATAAAGTTTGGGGGGAAAATCTACTATAGATCGTGTGTGCTGGAATGATTTTTTTATGCACAAGCCAAGCTATGTGTAGGTGAAAACATTTCTGTTGCAAATCCTGGCCAGAAGAGCATCCTGGCCATAATAAAGTCATGCCTTGATGCTCTAAAACTGAGAATGTTGTTGGAGAGCTTTTGTTTTTCCTGCACTTTTGTTGATATTCCCAGGTGTTGCAGCATTCTGAGCATGGAGCCAGCAGTGGGGCAGGGCACAGCCTCCCCCTTGCACACTCCCACACACGTGCACATGTGAAAGCACACACAGACACTGAGGTGCACATCATGCTCACACGCTACTGCACAAAAACAGGAAAGGCTCTTTTCCCTGTGTCCTGTTTTCAGCAAAACTGCAGGAGGAACAAAAACTCTCCAAAAACAACCTTTTCGTGTTAGAGAATCAAGGCATGACTTCATTATGGCCAGGATGCCGTTGTGGCCAGGATGTGCAACAGGAATCTTGTCAGCCACAAATTGCCTGACTTGTGCAGAGAAAACCATTCCACCACACATGATCTTTACTGGATTTTTCACATGCTTATACAGTCAAAACTCAGAGAAATTCATGGGTTCAATGTTCATCTGTCCCAAGCTACAGAGTTTTTAGTATTTGGTTTCCTGTTGGTTATTGATCCATTTGCCTTCCATGGTATTTAGGTTCTCATTCTAACTTCTTTTATCTCTCTCTTATCCCAAACCAGGACTCTCTTCTGTATCTTCTGTGCTACTCCCAGTTTGTTGAGATATTAAGCTCCTCAGGCCTTGAGTGGTGAAACAGTCCTTTGAAAAGAAACTTCATTTCTCCAGTGAGAAAAGTGACCACAGAAAAGGACCTTAGACTGTAACAGTCTATTAAAACTGATGTTGTTCTTGCATTGAGAGCAAAAATGGGATAAAGTGAAAAAACCTTTTTTGCTGAAATGTTTTTCCCTTTCAGAAATCATCCTGAATAGCCAAAACATTGTAGAGATAATTCTGCACCTTTGGAAGGTTTGGTTCTGGCTTTAGAGAAGGAAAATGAGAAGAAAAGGATTAAATGTTGTTGTTCAATGTGTATCATGGGACATGTCTGCTCTAAGCATTTAGATTGTCAAGAGAAAGAAGGTTTCAATTTAGCTGCAAGTCCAGTGCATGTAGAACTAAGAAGGGCAGCTGCAGCCACAGGTAAGAAAGCAATAAATGTTAGAGAAACTTCAGGAGGAAGGTAAAAGGTGCATATTGCAAAAAGAATGGACATAAAAGTGGGAGTGTCCTCAGCTAAAACCCAGGAGTTCTCTGATCCCTTTCCTGGCAATTGCAGAGGACTTGTGAAGGGCACCAGAGGCTTCCTCCTCAGCAGAGCCTCTGCTAACAGCCACAGTGGTGTAAGAGCCTGAAACAAGAGATGGGACTCCAGGGGGCTCTTTAGAAATGTTGTTTATGGCATAGATGATGTTACAGCAGTCCTGGGTTGTGGGTGTACAGAGCCCAGCCTAAAAGCTGCCAGCTCCAGCTTATGGGCACGCCTGAAGCCTGAAACCAAAAGCCTGAAGCCACTTTAGTTCTGTTTACAATGCATTATATAATTTTCTTTACCAAGCATCCTAACACATAAAAACCAATCAGCATCACACACGATACCTTTACATTTACCTATAGCCTGTCACAACTAATATAATTACCATATTTATGGTTAGTACAATCTAATCACCTCAAGTTAGTATGTTACGGTTTAAACTTAAAGTTGTTTTGCAGTGGAGATTTCTTAGACCTTTTTTCTACTTGGTAAAAACAACTTTTCATTTGCCTAGGGTTTTCTTGAGATTTATCTTTACTTGGTAAAAACATCTTTTTGTTTGTGGTCAACACATCCTTTGTTCTAGTCATAAAATCTCCTTCCAACTCAACCTTTCTCTTCTTAGTTGTCCAATAACAACTGACTCAGTAAGTCTAACTTTAGACGTCTTTTATTCTTCTATATCAAAACTTGCTTCCATCTCTATTTTACAAGTTCTACATTCAGAGAGCCTTCTGCTAAGCATTCATATCTGTAAAACTTTCTTGTTAAACTCTCATCTTCCCCAACACACTGGGAAATGAAAAATGAGAGGTTTTGGTAGACACAGGAGGTTTTATTCAGTATTAAATACCCAGCAAGAGAAGATTAGTGCTGACTCCATCACACTTGTCAGTGCCAGAGGTGTCACTGGAACTCGTGAAACCAAAGCAAATTAAATTCAAACTGGGAAAATTATGGACAGACCATCAATTTTTGTGTCTGCCTAACTCTCCAAAAACCATTATTAGGAGGCAGGTCACTGGAAAAATCTGATGCAGAGATCAAGTTTCAGGAAGGAGACATTCAAATGAAAATACTTAAGAGCGATCAATAAAATAATACAGTTGTTAACCCACACACAGTCTTAACCACAGTAAAAGAAAATTGTGAATGTTTCACTGCAATAGATTGAAAGGACACTTTTCTCTGCACACCTTTAAGCTGTGACAGCCAGGAACTATTCATATCAGAGTGGGAAAATCCACAGACAGGACTGCACTGCCACAAGGATTTTAAAAATACCCCCACAGTTTTTGGGAATCAATTGGCAAAGGAATTAGAAGAGCAGAAGTCCTTTAATCCACAAGGGGCTCTGTTACAATATGCTGATGATGTCCTGCGAGGCACTGAAACTAAAGAACAGGACTGAGACCTGTTAAACTGTGAAACTTTTTAAGATTAAATAGTTACAGGTTATTGAAGGAGAAGACCCAAGTGATGAAAATGACTGTGACCTTCCTGGGTTTTCTGAGGACAAAGGAAAGTAAGCATGTGGAACTGTAAGGGAATTGTGTGCCTTTCTCAGAATGGCCAGGGAGTGGATCAGTAGTTTTGATTATTGCTCCAACTTTTGCATGGGCTCGTTAAACTGCCCATAAAGATTTTATTTTATGGACTGATGATACTTGGGCTGCTTTCAAACAATTTAGGAAAATACCAGTGAGGGCTCCATCTTTGGGCTTGCCAGATGCCACAGGACCTTTTGAATTATTCCCTTATGCCAAGGATGGTCCAGCTGCCTGTGAGCAGTCATGGCTGGGGTGCTGTTGATTCTGGAAACTCCCAAACTGACTCTGGACAAAGCAGGATGGTCTCTGTACCACAGATGGGCTTGGAACAAAAGGAGGGCCACTGCCTGTCTACCAGGTGGTACTTTGGACCCTCAAACCCATCTCTAGTGTTAATCCTGATGTTTCTGTTGGCCACCTGTGGTGGTGGGTTTTTGTTAAGCTGTTTTGAGTTCTGTATTTCAATGGTTCTTCCCTGTTTCCCCATGCTTGATGCATCGAGTGCTGTCCAGGCGTGTCCCCCTTTTTGTCTCTTAGTCTGCCTCTCCTACCCCTGCCCTGCCCCTAGAAGCTTCGGTCAGCTGTCCATCTTTCCCCTGACCCTGCCCTATGTTATGGAAAAACCTGTGTCCAACTGTCCTGGGACCAATGACCTGCTTGTTCCACACACCCCACCCCTCGGTTTTAAAAGCAGGCATGGGCTTTGTTCCTTAATCCTTTTCACAACCCCCTCTTGGGGAATAAAAGTCTCTGAGAAATCGTATGAAAAAGAGTCTTTTCCAGTCCTTGCTCCAAAGTCTGGGCACCACAACACCTGTTGCCATAAAAGAACAGCTTTGTTCTGCACTGTTACCCAAATCTGCTGGCAAATCTGGGATTGGTCCTTGGCACAGCCGGTGTTGTAATTTGGATTTTGGGGTGTCCCCGGGGAGGGTTCCCTGGGAGCCCCCAGGCTCTAGGTTCTTTGGTATTTGCATGCAGGCAGGCAAGGAGACTCCAGACAGCTGGTGAGGTGGTGATGAGATGAGGATTTATTTGGAGTTCGACCCCAGGAAGGCAACATGGCTACTGAGGGAGAGGGGAGAGGAGGGGGAGAGAGGGAAGGGGAGAGGGGAGAGGGAGAGAAGCAGAGCCTCCGGAGGCTCTGCTTTGAAACAGAGAAACAGATAAGGCTTGGACCCAGGTCAAGGAGGTTTCCTGACATATTTTACCCAACTGCAATTTGATTGTACAATTCACTCACTCCACTTGGCCACTGGTTTGGGTCCTGGAAGGAGTGTGAAAATCCCAAGCTATTCCCAAGGCTTTCCTAGGCTGTTGTATCCCTTCTGCAATAACGTGGGAATCTCTGTCTGATGACATTCCCAAAGGTGATGCCTTTTTATCTTTGATGTATTTCAGACTGTGCTGCCCAGGGGTGCAGCTCTGAGCTCACACTCAGGGTCACTCAGCTCTGCACAGGGCAGGGACACAAAACAAATCCTGCTCCTGCTGGAAACCAAGGACAAGAGTTACAAATTTTCAGGCCCAAAAGCACAAACAGGAGTGGACTGAAAAGAGAAAACAAGAAGGATGGGATGTCATAATCTGAAGCTGTAATTGGACAATTAAACCCCAATATACAAATGGATCAAAACTTATAAAAATATGAGACCTCATGACCAGGGGTCCATTCTGTGACCATTTTGGGTTCATTTTCGGTCCATCTTGGGTGTAGCCCTGGCCAGGCTCTTGTCCTGCCCAAGGTGTACCCTTAAAGGCCTTTCAATAAATATCAACTTTATTCTCTTAGCACTGTCCAGTCTCTGTTCCAGGTCAGCCTTCTCAAGGCATCAAAGGTACCCCCAGTCCAGGTGTTATTTGGTCTGACAATACTTCAGTCACTTCCCTAACCTGGTTGGTGTGACTGGTGTTGGAAGCCTTCTGGCCACCCAGAAAAGTACCCACCAGAACCAGGAGGGATTTATACCCCCCCCTTGTCAGAGCAATTCAGTAAAATCAATCTGCCAGTGTTCACCCAGAACATTTCCAGATTTTATAGCTCCCGGCATTATTTTGTAGCCTTGTCAGGGTTGTTTCTTTAACAAACTACCCTTCGTTGGATTCTTGATTGCACAATCTGAGCCATTTTGGACCCAATTATAGATTTTTGCAAACATTTCTGAAGTTTTTCAGCATGCCAATGAGTGCCTTTGTGTTTGTGATCCTCTATTTCACATAAGATCAGTTCTAGACCTACTTTCTGCCTGGCTGGGGTAACTGCTCAGCCCCATGGATCAAATTTCACTTCTAAGCTTCTGCTGTCCTCATCAGCTTCTGTGCTGGGCAGGTTCTGGATTTTTGGGGGGTCACAGTGATCTCGGGGCTCCTCCAGGACTATTCCTGCTTGTGTTGCTCAGTCCCAGCTGCTTTATCCTCCTGTCCTATCTCCTCTGCTCCCACAGGCTCCGGGACATCCCCAGGGACATCATCTTCACTCTGGGGAGAGGGGGGAAGGTGACACTGTTATAAATAACTCTGCAGTCGTTGGCTTTTGCTATGATTTTGGCTTTTGCTATGATTTTGGCTTTTGCTATGATTTTGATATAGCTCGGTTTGTAATCACCTTTTAGCTGCTTTTGATAGAGCATAATTTGTCAGCCTTTTATGGTTAATACCCTAATCCCTGTGTAGATTATATATTTTAGTGTGATAAATATATTAGAGTTTAGGCTCTTGCAAAATATTAAAATAGAGGATGTGTACTGTGTATTTTAACATTGACTTTGGCAGAAGTAATTGTAGCTGGGAAATAATAACTGATGCCTTTATTTCTGTAACTAACTGACAATAGTGAAATAGCTAATGTTGACGGGAAGTGCTTGTAAGAATGGCTAGAACACCTGTATGATAAGATAACATTGAAAAGAACCAGGCAAATTACACTGAAAGAGGAAAAAATCCACCTCTGACCCTTCAGCTGTCAACAACTGTCAAACCACAGACCAGGCGGCCTCGTGAGGAAATAAAATACAAAACTCTCAAAATCACATCTGCATTGTGTCACGTACTGTAAGAAGATGAGGTCAAGGGTTGAACTAAGCTAAAGAATTTCCGGAAGGTGTAAACTCAAAGGAATGTTTTGATATGTATATTCTTCATAAATATGCATTTGACAACGCAGTGAAAAAGTATTTAAGAAGAGTTGTTACAGTTAACTGTGTGCATCTGGCTATGGCTGTGCCTCCAGCGCTGTTGCTTTTGCTTTATCCCTTATTATCCCTTACTAAACTTTTAGATTTTTAAAGAGTAAGCCTCACTTCTCACGCCACTATCACCCTGCCCACCCTCGCCCCTGCCCCCGGCGCGGGGGATGCTCACCCCCGGCGATGCTCCGCAGCTCCTGCATCTCCTGCTGCAGCCGCAGCCGCAGCAGCTCCCGCAGCAGCTCCCGGCGCCGGCTCCGCGGGGTGACCCCCATGCGCCGCAGGGACCCCTCGGTGAGGCGCAGCAGCGCTCGGCCCGTCAGGGCGTGTTCCCGAGCCAGCTCTGCGGCCCCGCCGTGCGCAGCCAGCCAGGAGCCCACCTGGGCCCCCGACCAGCGCCCCGCCGGCCCCTCGGGCCCCTGTGCGAGAGGACAGGGGGAGCCGGCTGTCCCCTCGGGAAGCCCCATGGAAGCCACAGTGCCCTCTGTGCCACAGTGCCCCCACCCCAGGCTGAGCACTGCCCGCGGTCACATCCCTGCACTGATGCTGGTGGCTGCGCCCTTGTCCCCGTCCTCGGCCCACGGGGGTCCCCAAATCCCTGCCTGTGCGGGTCCCCTATCCTCCACCCCCGGGGAGCCACAAATGACCACCCGTAGGAATCCCCCATCCTTCACCCGTGGGGATCCCCCACCCCCTGCCCATGGGGGCGTCCCTTAAATCCCCACCCGTGGGGGTCCCCCACCCCCTGCCCATGGGGGGGTCCCTTAAATCCCCACCCGTGGGGGTCCCCAAACCTCCCTCTGTGGGGTTTCACATCCTCCACCCATCTGGATACCCAAACGCCCACCCATGGGGTCTCCCATCCTCCCCTTGTGTGTATCCCACATCCTTCATTCGTGGGAGTCCCCAAACCTCCACCCATGGGTGTCCCCCCTCCTCCACTACTGGGGTTCCCTGGGACCCCGCTGCAGTTGTCCAGGGGGGTCCCCAGCCCCTGCCCACTCTCACCTCAGCCTCGGGGCTCCCCTCCAGGGGTGCCTCAGCTCCATCCTGCGCCGGGAGGTCCATGCGGGGCCGAGGACAGGGCACGGGGGCAGTTCTGGCTCCCTGCAAACGGGGCTCCGTAAGAGAGGGGTCCCCCGGACCAGCCCCCCATATCCCGCCTGCCACACAACCCCCCAGCCCCCCACCCTGGCAAACCCCACGGTCCCTCCTGCGGCCACACAGTCGGGGCTGTCGCGCTCCTCGATGCCACCCACGCCGTGCCCCCCAGCACAAGGGGCTGCTCCCGGGGGTGGCAGCTCCACCGCCCATCCTGTCGTGACACGCCGGTGACACCAGCCCCGCGCCCGCAGGGGACACCGGCACCGCCCGGCTCCTCCACCCGGCCGGGACCCGTGACCCCCTCCTCATTCCGCCTCCTACCTCGCCCCGGTTCCGTGCCCGCTGCCGGGAGAGCGAAAGGAAACTTTGCCCCGGCGCTGGCTCCACGGGCACAGCCCCGGGCGCGCCCCGACAGCCCCGAGCGCTGCCCCACGAACAGTCCCCACACGGGACCCCCGGGCATCCCGGGGAGCCGAGGCACGGGGCCGGGTTCGAGCGGGCTCCGTCCACACCGGGAGCTCTGCCGAGGCTCCCGCAGCCCTCCCGGACCGCTGCCGCCAGCCCACCCCCCCACCCTGCGCACCTTCCCTGCCAACACGGGCACGCAACGCGCCGGAGCGGCTCCAGCCACGGCGGCGGCGGTGGCAGCGAGGGTCCCACGGCGGCGGGGACACAGGAGAGGCACGGGAGGAGCGGGGGAGGAGCGGGATGAGCCTCCAGGATGAGTCACATCCGACGGGCTGCAGCCCTGCCCGGCCCAGCGTGTGCGGACCAGCCCCTGCTGCAGCTCCCCAGGGCGCTGCTCTGCCCCCGCAGCCTGGAGGGGGTGAAACCCCCAAAATAAACCCTCCAGGGCAGAGCTGGCCTGCCCGTCCCGGAGGGATTTAACAGCCGCGGATGTGGCACTTGCGGACGTGGGACAGGCTGCGCTGGGGGAGTGGCGGGACTCGATGATGATCCCAGTTTTCTTTTCCACCCTGAACGATTCTGTGATTCTAAACCAATCCCGGCCCTTCTCTGGCCCTGGCAGTTGCCCTCTCCCCCTGGAGCGCTGCTGTGGCGCAAGATTCCCGATGAATAAACAGGAGAGCCCGGGTGTTGCACCCGTCCCTTATCTCAGCCCAGCCCCGGAGCAGGGCTGGGCAGCAGCTGGTGGGTGGGAGAAACTGCTTCTGTCATAAAAAGGACTGGGAGGTGTTTGAGAAACTCTGTTCCCTGGCAGGTAACAGCAGCCACCCTCAGCATCATGAAGCCATGAGGAAAAAATGAAAAAAATAACAAGGATATGAAACAAAAGAAAAACTGTCTGAGCTTCCCCAAAATGCTTGGGAGAAAGACAGCCCTGCACACTTCAAGTTTATCAACCCCTCAGAGCCATTTCCAGGGCCCAGAGGGGATCCAGGAGAGCTGGAGAGGGACTGGGGACAAGGGCTGGAGGGACAGGACACAGGGAATGGCTTCCACTGCCAGAGGACAGGGCTGGATGGGACATTGGGCAGGAATTGTTCCCTGGCAGGGTGGGCAGGCCCTGGCACAGGGTGCCCAGAGCAGCTGTGGCTGCCCCTGCATCCCTGGCAGTGCCCAAGGCCAGGCTGGACCCTGGGGCTGGAGCAGCCTGGGACAGTGGGAGGTGTCCCTGCCATGGCAGGGGTGGATTAGGTGACCTTTAAGAGCCCCTGCCCACTCACATCAGCTGGGGTTCCACGATTTCAGAGATTTCCAACGCCTGGTGTCAGCTCACAGCCACCACCACAGGAACAGCCCACAAAGCATTTCAGGTGAAGGGAGGGAAAGAAAACAGCCAGAACTGGGTTTTGTCCTGATTTATTGCAATTCTATCAGCGACATTCATTCATCAGATGCAATTTGCTCATTCCAACAGCATTTGGACAGCATGGAGCAAACTGCCCCCTCAGAGCCCAGCTCAGCCCCTGGGACTGAACCTGCTGCCCCACAGAACTGCTGCTCCCCACAGCATTACCTCCCCTCTCAGCCCACCCCCCTCCACTGCTTCACGTTCTCCTGATCTCCAAACTTAATCCTCCATACAGAGCTTTGGAATAACTTCTGTTCCCCAGTGGGAGAAATCCTGAAGAGTTACCAGAGGGATCAGACAGTTACAAGGAGCCTGCAGAGACTCAGAGTCACATTAACTCCTGGAAGTGGAATAGAGCGTGCTCATTAGATAAAAATTACTGGCTGAGTAGATAAAAGGGATTGACAAAGGCCACAAATCCCCTCTCCACGAAGGATTGGGTGCAGGATTTATTAGTGCATTGAAATGGCATCACCAGGCACGGGACAGAGGCACCACGCTCCCAGCACTGTTACTGGGGGTAAAGCTCCACGATCATCGCGTGTCCCTGGGAACAGAGAGAGACAAAACACCCCTGAAATGCCTCATTAACACAGATGAGACTAATTGGTACAGGCACAACCCAGGCTCCTGGGCACAGCATCAAGAACATGAGCCACAGCACCCGGACAGGGGCCCAGGGGTGCCCAGGTGGACAAGAGGCCACTGGGCTGTGCCAGCTCTGGGGTGGCAGCAGGGCCAGGGCAGTGCCCGTCCCCTGTGCTGGCACTGCTGGGGCACCTCCAGGGCTGGGGGCAGCTCTGGGCCCCTCCTGACAGGAGAGCCCTGGAGGGGCTGGAGCGTGTCCAGGGCAGGGAACAGAGCTGGGAAGGGAATGGAGCCCCAGGAGAGGCTGAGGGAGCTGGGAAGGGGCTGAGCCTGGAGAAAAGGAGGCTCAGGGGGGACCTTGTGGCTCTGCACAGCTCCTGACAGGAGGGGACAGCCGGGGGGGTCGGGCTCTGCTCCCAGGGGACAGAGACAGGACTGAGTGGTGATGGGGGCATCCTGAGGGAGCTCTGAACTGGGTAAGACAGAGCTGGGGTAAGACAGGACTGCAGAGTCCCAGCAGGTCCAGCCCTGCCTGCCCTCTCCCAGGGGAACTGGCTGGAGCACAGCACCATTACCTGCCCTCCTGCAGCACAGGCAGCCACCAGGCCGTACTGTCCCCCCTCCTTCTTCAGCCTGTGGGCAGCAGTGATGACCAGGCGGCAGCCGGTGGCCCCAAAGGGGTGTCCCAGGGACAGGGAGCCCCCCCAGGTGTTGAACTTGTCCAGGGGAGGGGCTCCCACCTGCAGGGACACGGAGGGACATGCTGAAGGACACAGCTCATCGTCACCTGGCTGGAAGGGAGTCAATCCCACCTAATCCCATCCCCAGGCCCACAGCAGTTCAGGATGGGACATCCAGGTGGCTGATGAGGGGATAAAACCACCCCAGAGGAGCTCCTGCTTCACCTGCACCCCTCAGGGAAGCCCTGCACTGTTGTTAACACCTTCCTCTACAAGGATTGTGGCTCTGGATCTCCACCTCCTGCCGACAATGGGAATAGCATCTCAAAGAAATTTCATCTCCCGAAGAAACCCCATAAATCAGGATTTGCTAACCCCATAAATCAGGATTTGCTAACCCAAGCTCAAGCAGCATCACTGCTCCTCACAGGACAGAGCCAGAGCCTGGCTGTGCGCACCAGGAGCTGCCAGGAGGGAACCCAGTAACCCCAAAGTTTAACTGAACTGGAGAGAAAAGTGGGTCCAGAGGAGGCCATGGAGCTGCTCCCAGGGCTGGAGTCCCTCTGCTCCAGAACCAGGCTGGGAGAGCTGGGGGTGCTCATCTGGAGAAGGCTCCAAGGAGAGCTCAGAGCCCCTTCCAGTGCCTAAAGAGGCTCCAGGAGAGCTGGAGAGGGGACAAGGCCCTGGAGGGGCAGGACAAGGAGGAAAATGTCCTGGCTGTGCCTTACCTTTGACTTCCTGCCCATGTAGTTCTGTGCAAACCAATCTGAGTCCATGGCTTTCAGGTTAGCCAGGATCTGCCCCTGTGAGGGAGGAAAGGGTGACATTGGTGATGACCCAAAGCAGATGGCTGCAGGGAGCCATCCCAGATTTCAGGCACTTACAGCAAAAGCCTCGTGGAACTCAAACACATCGATGTCACTCAGGGTGAGCCCGGCCTTCTCCAGCACTTTGGGAGTGGCGTAGGTGGGGCTGGTGGAGAAGAGACACACAAGTCTTGCATCTGTCAGCACCATCCCCCTTTTCCCAGAGTCCCATCCTTCTCTCTGGGCTCATGGCCCAGCTCTGCCCATCCCCAGAACTGTTGCTGAGGTGCCCCAGCAATCCTGGGGTGTTCCTGCCATGGCTGCTCTCCCACCTCGTGAAGGCCTGAAGAGATGCAACATCTCCTGAGGCACTTCCCAAAAACACTCCGTGGCAAGAGAAGGCTCTTGTGGGAGCTGTGGGGGGATGCTCTCCATCTCCACCTACCCCAGGAGCAGCTGGTCCTTGGGATCCTGGGACACGTACACGAAATCCCTGCGCAGGAAAAGGGCTGTGAGTGCCAGGGAGAGGAGAGGGGAGAGGCAGAGGAGAGGAAAGAGGCAGAGGAGAGGGGAGAGGCAGAGGAGAGGGGAGAGGGAGAGGAGTGGGGAGAGGGAGAGGAGTGGGGAGAGGGAGAGGAGAGGGGAGGGGAGAGGAGAGGGAGAGGGAGAGGAGAGGGGAGGGGAGAGGGAGAGGAGAGGGGAGAGGGAGAGGAGAGGGGAGAGGGAGAGGAGTGGGGAGAGGGAGAGGAGAGGGGAGGGGAGAGGAGAGGGAGAGGAGAGGGGAGAGGGGAGAGGGAGAGGAGAGGGGAGAGGGAGAGGAGAGGGGAGAGGGAGAGGAGAGGGGAGAGGGAGAGGAGAGGGGAGAGGGAGAGGAGTGGGGAGAGGGAGAGGAGTGGGGAGAGGGAGAGGAGAGGAGAGGGGAGAGGCAGAGGAGAGGGGAGAGGCAGAGGAGAGGGGAGAGGCAGAGGAGAGGGGAGAGGGAGGGGAGAGGGAGAGGAGAGGGGAGAGGGAGAGGAGAGGGGAGAGGGAGAGGAGAGGGAAGAGGGAGCAGAGGCCGCTGGAGCAGCCCCTCCTACCTTAGGTAGGCCTTTGGTTTGTATCCCATGGCCAGGGCCTTCTCCTCAGACATGATGAGCATCGCTGACGCTCCGTCGGTCTGGAACGGGCAGGGAGAAGGGTGAGGGGTGAAGGACCTGCCCACCCTGCACACAAGGAGCCCCACAGCCCTCACAAAGAGAGGAGCTGAGCATCAGCAGAGCCTCCAGGACACCCCACCGTGACAGGGGCCAAAGGACAAGGCTGCTGGACTGAGTGGCTGGAGGGATGGATGATCACAGTGATGCCAGCACAGGCACTGCTGAAGCGCTTCCTCACAGCCCACAGGCACAATTCCCCCTGGTTTCACCCAGCACAGAGGGGCCTAAAAGCTCTGCTAGGCCTGGGACAAGTTGGTTAGCCCAAACACTCAGCTGTCCTCCCAAAACTGAGAATAATCCCGGGATGACACCAGCCACAGGCTCACCACATGACAAAAACAAGCATTGTGGGTTTGGAACAGTTTGGATTGACAGGGACCTTAAATCGCATCCAGTTCCACCCCTGCCATGGGCAGGGACACCTCCACTACCCCAGGCTGCTCCAAAACTTTTAGCTTTTATGTATTCTTCATGTATTTGTAGCTTTGTAGGCTGTTAAAATCTTAGGTACAACTTCCAGTGCTTTTCCAGCTTTCTTTCCCGCAGTGAACAAACTCTCACTGATGCATTCCTAAAATACTGTTTAGTCTTGCCTGTTACTTCTCCAAGGACTTTTTATTTTGCACCACATAATCACAGACATGATAAAGGTAGGGTAGGAGATGGGCAGGAGAGCTGCCATGGGGCAGAAGCCGGGGGGAATTACTGAACCAACTGCTCCTCTAATTGGACAATACTGCCTGGATATTTTAATTGCCTGATCTTATATGAAATGATACAAATCTAATTTTTGCCATATTCTGTACCTGAAGGCTTTCAAGGAAAGGTTTGTTTTTATATTGTTATTCTAAAGTTGTCTGGAGAAGTTTGTGTTCTATTTCCAGGCATCACAAGCCCCATCCAACCTGGCCTTGGACACTTCCAGGGATCCAGGGGCAGCCACTGCTGTGCCAAGGCCTCACCAACCTCCCAGGGAGGAATTCCTTTCCAATATCCCATCTAATCCTGGCAGTGGGAAGTCATTCCCTGCATCCTGTCTCTTCAGAGACAGGAATGGATCGCTGGAAGTGTCCAAGGCCAGGTTGGATGGGGCTTGGAGAAACCTGGGATAATGGAAGGTGTCCCTGCCCATGGCAGGGAGGTGGCACCGGATGAGACTGAAGGTCCCTTCCAACCCAAACCATTCCATGATTCTGTGAAGTTCAGAGTAAACCTACTGCCCTCAGCTATACAAAGTGGCCAATCCCATCCTGCAAACAGGTCAGACATCCCAAAACTTCAGGGGTTTTGTGATGGATTTCAAAATGAAACAATCCAACACCCAAATTCACCGGATTACAACGGAGTTCCAAGTTACACCTGGAAAATCCAGGAGCAGCTGGTGTTAAAAAGCTCATTCTCAGATGATGCCAGCTAAGGGGCAGGTGGACAGCTCTCCCCTCTGGCTGACAGTGCTGGGAACAGGAATTACCAGGAAGGAGGAGTTGGCTGCTGTGACTGTTCCATAGGGCTTGACAAATGCTGGCTTCAGTTTTCCCATCTGCTCTATGGAGGACGGCCTGATCCCGTTATCTTTGGTGACTGTGTCTTTGCCTGGTGAAGGAAAAAAGTACATTTCAACTACAAAAATCAGCAAAGCACAAGAGTTTCATCATCAGGACGCCAGGGGGAAAAAAAATCTGAAAATTGTGGGGTTCAGGACAATCGTGAGGAGGGAAAAAAAGAAAATCTGTTGGTGGCATCAGGATTCTTAACATGGCTAAAAATAGCATTTAAAAATTGAAGCTGCCCCACTTTTCCTCAGAAGACAGCAAAAACAAAGTGCTGCCACCTGTTTACTGGAAGGAAAAATTACCACATGGGAAACCCAGTTGAGAAAAGAATTTAAATTTAGGTTAAAAAGCCTAAATGGAGAGCTGGGCTTAAATCAGAACACATTTATACGCTGAGAGGAATAAAGAGCACTGAGAAAACTCAAATATCTGCAACTATGCTAACTGCTAAACACACCTGTTATGAAAAAGTACCAACTGTATAATAAAGACCACATGGAACTGTGGATCTACAAGGAAAATTTCTCCAGCAGAGATGTGTGTCACCATGAGTTTTCCTAGTTTTCTGAGCGTTCATATTAAAGTAGAAGTTCTCACTTCTCATGCTCTGCTCATGTAAACAAGAGATTGTTTTTGTAAATACTGTCATTGTTTTTACATTCTTCTCCATGAGAGGAGAGTGTTGACTGACAATCCTTTTGACCAATGTGGTTGAGAGGTGGGAACTTCTACTTCAATATAAATGCTCAGAAAACTAAGAAAACTCACAGTAACAGATGTGGGGTTGGCAAGAAAAAAATTAGATATGTAAAGATAGGACAGAGGGCAGGGTTAGGTGGGATTTTGGGAAGAAGCTCTTAATTGTGAGGGTGGGGAGGGGCTGGGATGGAATTCCCAGAGAAGCTGTGGCTGCCCCTGGGATCCCTGGAAGTGTCCAAGCAATGGATGGGGCTTGGAGCACCCTGGGACAGTGGAAGGAGTCAGGGCTGGAACTGGGTGATCTTTAATGTCCCTTCCCACCCAAACCATCCCATGGTTCTGTGGTGACACATTCAGATATCCCATTTGGAAACACATCCCTATGTTGCCCTGGTTTTTCTGAGATTTTTCAAAGCCTTCTATTTGCTTATAAGATGGAGTCAGTTCTTTAGCTACTGTACAATATTAAGGGTCAGTGTTTCACTTTCTCACATTTTGGAACATAAACAACCTTTCTTGTTTTTGTTCACTGTCCTTGCTTACATATTTCCAGCCTGAAAATAATGTTGGTTGACAGCTGGTCTGGCCAGTGGGGTGAAGGGGTAGTAACCTCAGAAGCCAATCCACTACCAGACCCACAAAAATTATAAAAGGAAAAAAAAATAAACAGGCTGGGTCCCTTTTTGCTGGGGAGCAGCTTTTCACTGCAGACCTCTGCCTCCCAGTTGTTGATTTCGCGTTCCGGGCAAGATCCCTACGCCAGCAGTTTTTATTACAGATCCTGGTAAAACCCACCCAGACCCCCAGAACTCCCCAGGGCTGCCCCCAGCAGCGCTGGCAGTGGCACAGGGGCACTGTCACCTGGCACTTTGAAGGGCACCACGTCCTGCAGCAGCCCCTCATCCTGGGCTTTCTTGGCCAGCGTGTGGGAGCGCAGGGCGTACTCGTCCTGCTCCAGGCGGGAGACGCCGAAGGCGGCGGCCAGGCGGTCGGCAGAGTGCCCCATGGTCTCGCTGGTGGAGAACTCTGCCACAGCTGGGAGCTGCAGACACACAGGGAAAGGGTAAAGGAAACAGCACAGGTTAAAGAAAAAAACCCTCCTGGGTGTGGGATGGTTCTGGGTGTCTTGGGTTATGTGACCAAAAAAATGTGTGTGTTCTATTTCATGTGTAGAAAGCAGTTGGGAGATGGTTTCTTTTTCTTTATCTCTTGTAACTCCAGGGGGAGGAGGGTGGATGCCTTTGATAACAGCCCAGCTGTTAAACCAGGTGGGGCAGGGTTTCTGATTTCTTTCATCAACTTTGTCCACCCTCGAGGGATATCTCCTGTTCATGGGCCATTGAGGCTCACCAGGGACTGACACATTCCATCATCCATTGTGAGATCCACCACCCAGTGTGGAGGAGCCAACCATTCCTACCCAGATAAAAATGGGGACACAGGGACCCCAGACATTCCTCTTTTCCACTGGATTCTCAGAGGAAGACTGGACTCATCTCACCACCACTGAACCTGTCTGCAGGATCATCTCTGCTCCAACAGAACCACATCTGTCACTCCAGGAGGATTTATTTGCACTGCTCCCAACACCCTGGCCAACAGGGTGTCAGGTCATATTCCTGACTCCGTCAGGGTTTTCTAGGACTTTTGTTTGTTTGCTTGCTCATTTTTTTTGTATTACTGCATTTGTAATTTTTTTTTTTAATATTCTTAGTAAAGAACTGTCACTCCTATTCCCATTTTTTTTTGCCTGAAAACTCCTAATTGCACAATTGTAATAATTTGGAGGGAGGGGGTTTTTACATTCTCCATTCCAAGGGAAATTCCAGTTTTCCCTAATACATACCTGTCTTTCCAAACCAAGACACAAGGTCTGAGAGATTTTAGCCTGCTAGCAGCTGCTAACTTTTTCCCAAGGGAAAATTTCTCAGGAAAGCTTCTTCTCAAAACAATCTTGGAAAACAACTACCTTTCCTCAAAACAATCTTTCTCCAGGTGGTGTTTTGCCTTTCTAGTTCTCAAAAACATTTTAGCTGTTCCTCTAAATTAACCAATGAGATTAGAGAGGTGTTGCTCCTATTCACCAATCATGTTAAATCTGTATCAGAACACCTTATAAAAAGCAGTAAGAATTATACAATAAAGCTTTTTCTATGCTCTTTGCCTTCTGAAGTATTTGGAGTCTCTCATCTTTTTTCTCATGTCCTACAAGGACACCTGGGGGCACACAGAGCTGAGCCCCGTGGTCAGAGGGAGGCACTTCCCTTCGTTAATTCAGAGCTGTGCAATTAACATGCAACAACCAGACCACAACAGACTCTGGCAAATGTGTCAGAGAAATCATCACTTCCCAAGATCTTGGAAAAAAACTAGCTCCAGGCTGCTGCTGGTTGAGATGCAAATCCCTCTGGGCCCTATTTACACAGGCTCAAAAGCACTCAAAATGGTAAGGGTTGGATTAAAACCTTCAGAGAAACTAGAATACATAAATCTATGCAAACATGAAGTAGAAACGTAAGTTTTAGTTTTAAATAAGAATATTTCTTATGTAGAAACACAAGTTTCAGTTTTAAATAAGAATATTTTAAGTGCCTTAAGCAAATAAAGAGCCTGTATTGATTAATTAGAAAAGCTCTAAAGCTTAAAGTTCAGTAGCAAAGTTAACTAAGCCCTAGACATAATGAAAACATAATTTAGCATTGCTAGCATTCCTAAATAGAACAGACAGAACTATGTACGTAGAATTTGTGTAAGAAATTACTCCAGGGGTTCCAGAACTGTGTCAAGAGCAGCTGCCTGTGCATTAAACAGGGAATCCATGACAAAGGGTGATCAGGCCTTTTGGGTTCAGCTCAAATACCTGGGATCTCAAAACTTGTCAGACACCCCCTCACCCAAAAGCAGAGCCCAGAGGTGATTTTGGCTTAGTTTTAGTACTTCCAGCAGCACTCAGGAAATCCTGTATGCATTCAGGCCTGGAATTTTCGTATCTTATGTGGATTTGGGATGCCAGCTCTGCCACACTTCACCTGGGCCTTGCTGCACTCCCACTAAAGGGAATGACATGGATGCAGTTTCCTTGTGAAGAGCTCAGGGTGGGAAGGAGGGAAGTGCTGCCCCTTTCCATCCTCACCACATTGCAATTCACTCCCAGGACAGAGCAGTGGCTCACTCTGCTCCTGACATTGCCCTGTGGATGCTCCTCAGAGGAGCTGAACACATCCAGCCCTTGGCAGGATTTGGCCAGGAACAGGAATCATAAGGCATATTTAACATGCATTAATCAAATTCATATACTGAGGATATTCCTGTCTAATACTAAGGGGATTACTTAGGTTACCTAGTAAAATTCCTCTGACCCTAGAATTCTTCTGACACTTCAGAATAACCTTTATATTTATGGGAAAAAACCTTCTCTTTCTGTCATCTGCAGCACAGTTTGTCCTGGAGTTGCAGAAGGAGGTTTTGCACTAAGTTTGGTTTACTGAAGACAAACATGTGGGAAGAAAATGCAGAGTCTCAAATGCTGTGAGATGCCTTCATCAATGTTTTAACCCAAAGGAGAGGACAGAGATGAACCCCTGGAGCCACCCCACCCACCTTAAATCCTCTCCATCAAGGCAAAAAAACCTTCCTGCTCACACCTGTTAAACCTAAATACCCAAAAACCAAAAATACCTCGGGAGCGAAGTAGTCGGGCCGAATTTTGGAAATGAGGGAGAGCTTCTGGCCCAGAGTCTTGGCCCTGTTCAGGGTCAGCATGGTCTTCCTCATCTTCCTGCTGTGGCGGATGGGGACGTCGGACATGAGCTCCACGCCGCCGGCCACCACCACGTCGCACTGCCCGGCCGCGATCATCCCCACGCCTGCGGGAGAGGGGCAGGAATGCACCCAGCACGTGTTCCCAAACAGGGAGAGCTTCAACACACACCCCTCGCTGTTCTTGTAAGGTAAAGGACCCAGAAACTTCTTTGCCCTCCTGGCAGTAGTTAGAATATTGCAGGAAAATTGTTTTTTTCAGTAGCAGATGGCAACAGAAAATACCCGTTGAGTAATCTTAAATGCTTCAACCCTTAGCATAATGTTAGTTTGTAATTTTATATTACTAGCAATTCATGCTGGGCTGATACAATCTTGGTTCAATGCCAAGACAGAAGCACTGAGAGGTCTCTTTAGCTGGTCCTTGGAAAGGTTTGCCAAAAATCCCACCCCAATCATTCAATACTTAAGGGAGAGCACAAGGCTTCTCAGAGCGTTTTCAGGGTGTTGTAGCAGGAGTGTGGGACCTGTCCCTACACTGTGAAGGGCTCTGCTCTTTTGTTTTGTATTATTTTCTTATTTTATTAAAACCTTTTTGCTTTTTCAAGATACACTCGATCGTGCCATCTCGCTCGTTATTTTAAGCCATTTTCTGTGAGGTCCTGGACACCCTCAGAGGCATTGAACCCTCACAGAGCTGAATACATCGGGCTCTTTGAGAAATTCAACAAAGAGACAGTGCCAGGAACGCTGCCAGAGCAGGGGCACTCACCCTGACAGAGCCCTGCTACTCCTGCATTCCTCCTCCAGCCCCTGTCCATGAGCTTCTGTCACTTGGCTCCCACTTGTCCTTGTCACACAGAGTGAGGAGGGAAGGACAGCCCCAGCACTTTGCGCTGTGGCTCCATTTTTTAGCTCTCTTTACCCTAAGCCAAAGATAAAAGGAGCCTGAAAGGAGCAATTCTCTCACCATGGTCAGTCTTTACCTCCCAAATAAACACGGACACTGGGCAGAGATGCTGCTGCAGGCCTACAGCACTCAGTTCATGTTGCATTTTGTTGGCTAAAAAACTCCCACAGGATCACTGAGGCTGGGAAAGACCTCCCAGGGCATTGAATCCAACCTGTGCCCGATCCCCACCTTGTCCCCAGCCCAGAGCACCGAGTGTCATCTCCAGAAATTCCCTGGACACCTCCAGGGATGGGCACTGCAAAGCTCCCTGGGCAGCCCCTGCCAAGGCCTGAGCCCCCTTTCCATGGGGAAATTCCTGCTGCTGTCCAACCTGAGCCTGCCCTGGCCCAGCCTGAGGCCATTTCCCCTTGTCCTGGCCCTGTTCCCCCCCTGGCTGTCCCTTCCTGTCAGGAGTTGTGCAGAGCCACAAGGTCCCCCCTGAGCCTCCTTTTCCCCAGGCTAAATAACCCCATTTTTCCTTCCATTCCGGCATTTTTTCAGCTGTTTTTTCACACTCCCAAGCAGTGCAAGTTGAATAAGGGCTGTAAAAGAATTCCCCAAGCTCCCTCTCAACCCCACAGCTTGTTCTTCCAGCCCACATACCTGTGGTCATGGCCTGGTTTGAGGAAATGCAGGCCATGGTGACGGTGTGGGCCGGCGTTTTGTCGGAGAACCCCGCTCCCAAGGCAGCCTACAACAACAAGAGTGGCTGTTAAACCTACACAGCTTCTGCTCCCAGGCCAGAGCTGCCCTGCCCAGCACACCTTGCCAGGTGGAGCTGAAGACAAGGACAGGGAGTTTTCATCCAGTTAATTATGGCAGCTGCTCTTCCCCTCCCCAGACTCTGGAGCAGGAGCTGAGGCTGCTGCCCTGAGAACAGTCACTACCCTTCCCCGTTTTTTAATAAAGAGATAAACTAATCACACACCTCACATTAAAAAAAAAAAAAAAATCAAAAGAGCCTCCAGGTACTCAATATTACCTTTGCTTCACCTTATTGGCAAAGGCAACACGTGAAAGGGGTGATTTAGAGCACTCAGCACAAGTTGCTGTGGGTTCACAGAGAGCAACAAACTGCAGAGCAGTGACTCATCTGAGCAGCCCAGAGCAGCTCCCAGAGACCTTCCCTACTTGGGATGTGGCCAACTGGATGAAAGTTCAGCAGTTGTTCCCGAGTTAAAATTACCCTGCAGCCCCATCTGACTGGCAGGTGACCAAAGGCAGGCCTTGCATTCACGAGGCTGAGGCTGCACGGGGAGCCCAGGTTACATCATGGATTTATCCAGGTGCAGGGCACAGCAGAGGCTCCAGGTTAGCAAAGATCAGGCTGCCTGTCCCATGACTCCAGAGGGTCAGCTGCTCTGGGGATAATACAGGAATTGTGTTTTCTGGCTGCTGGAACAAAGGGCAGCAAAGCTGGCCCGCTTCAAATCCTGCTAACGCTGTGTCTGAGCGGCCAACTCAAGGAAATAAATAAATAGCACAACAAAGCCAACCCTCAGAACACCCTCTGCTCCTCCCCAGGACGTTGGGCAAGGCAGAGTTCAAGTCCAACTGGTATTTAGGAGCTGAGGGACCAACAATCCTCAACAAAACCTTCCCTTGCAGGGAAGAGTCAAGCAGAGGCTTGACACAGCATTGAAATATGAAAATCTGATAAAAAATGAAGCTAAATGAAATCTGTGGTGGATTTCAACAGGAGGCAGAGAATCCCAAAATCATTTTCCTTGCAGTCCCAAGAACTCATTTAACAGACAATACTACACAACTACTTCATACTCTCAAATCATATATAAACGAACAGTAACACTGGAAATTCATTTTTAGCAAGGATCTGTCATCTCCACAGCAGTTGCAGAAATCAGACGCCCAGGGAAATGCTGCACAGAACCCACCTCTCTGGCAACATTACTGGTTTTCACCTCCTGGATAACTGTGCCATAAACAATGTAATCAACAACGTCCCTTGGGACACTGGTCCGGGTCAGCAGGCCCCTAGGGAGAGGATCAAAACAAAGGAAATTTGCATCACATAAATAATAACCTCTCCAACATCCTCTTCCTGCCAGCTTGGCTGGAGAACAAGGCAACAACAGAGCCACAGCTTCTGTCCCCTCCTCAGAAGAAATCCCATGTGCCTGTGGGGAGTGGAGCTGATTATGGGCTGCAAACAATCACGGTGATAATTTCACTGTAAATCATGACAGAACTTCATTAAAGCAACTACTTCATAGCCCTTGCAGCCCTCCTTCCACAAAATGGCTCACAGAATCATCAAATGGGTCCCAGAATGGTTTGGGTGGGAAGGGACCTCAAAGCCCAGCCTGTCCCACCCCTGCCATGGCAGGGACACCTCCCACTGTCCCAGGCTGCTCCAAGTCCCATCCAGCCTGGCCTTGGGCCCTTCCAGGGATGGGGCAGCCATCTCCAGGCTTCTCCAAGCCTTCTCTCTTCTCCACAGCATTTTTCTCTGTCTTTCAACAAAATAAACCCTCTGCTAATAACCCTCAGAACAGAAGGGACAGGAGGGTTACAGAATTAGCTCAATATCCTTGTTGTCACTTCATTCCCTCTGTGTTGCCCAGGTTCTTTTTCCCACCAGATGTGAGCACACCTCAGCAGCAGCTCTGATCTCTGTGTCTGGGAAATTACAGCTGGGAATCAAATTCACTAAAATTTGTCACCACCACCATCTCTGTGCATCAACACCGACCTATTAAAAACCCCAACAACAACACAAACCCCACTGCTTAAGCCACCCACTACTGTGGAGGGAGGCCAGGAAAAATAAAAGCACCTGAGCTGTTCAGAGCCGAGCCCAGAGCCTTGGCTCTGCAACCCTGAAACCTCAGCAGTTTAACAAGAATTCTGAGCCCTTCCAGTGCTCCATTTACTTACTGCAGTGCTGCTCTGGCTAAGTCATGTGGCATCAGATCAGCATACCTGGAAGGTGGAGAGGAGAGGAAGAAACTCAGAGGTGTGAGAAATCAGTGCAAAAATCAGGACAGAACTCTCCTGTGAGCACTGAGCAGCAAGCAGCAAGAACTGGGGATGGAGCAGAAGTGCTCCACTGAACTTCTGAGCAAACATTTCAAGGAATCACACATTGGTTTGGGTTGGGTGAGACACTGAATCTCATCCAGTGCCACCCTGCCATGGCAGGGACACCTCCCACTGTCCCAGGCTGCTCCAAGCCATGTCCAACCCGGCCTTGGGCACTGCCAGGGATGCAGGGGCAGCCACAGCTGCTCTGGGCACCCTGTGCCAGGGCCTGCCCACCCTGCCAGGGAACAATTCCTGATTCCCAAGATCCCATCCAGCCCTGCCCTGTGGCAGTGGGAGCCATTCCCTGTGTCCTGTCCCTCCAGCCCTTGTCCCCAGTCCCTCTCCAGCTCTCCTGGAGCCCCTTCAGGCCCTGCAGGGGCTCTGAGCTCTCCCTGGATCCTTCTCCTCTCCAGGTGAGCACCCCCAGCTCTCCCAGCCTGGCTCCAACCACTGCACCAAACCCACAGAAAAGCAGCAGTGATCCCATAAAGAAATCCTCCATCCCAACAGGCAGGTGTGGTTCTAGCTCAGCTGTGGATGTGGTGGCACAACAATCCAGGAAGAAGAGCCCACAGCAGATTCTTGGCCCCTGCCCTGCCAGTTTTGTGAAACTTGTTGCTTCATCTGCTATAGATTCTCCAGCTGCTTCCTCTAGACTTGCTCCATAAATCCTTACCCTTCCCAGGACTCACAGACACGGACAAGCTTCTTCAAAACACATTTTTGCACTAAAGAAGCTGGAATAACTGCAACAGCCCAACTCAGGGCACCTCCTGAGCCTTTAGGCCCAAGAATAACTACATTAAAATGAACAAGTGAGATTTTTTTCCAGGAGGAGCCGAGTATTAGCCAAGCCAGGGGGTGTTTTCTGTGTTTTACTCCTCTCTGATACTCACGAGGTGCCAGACTGCAGAAAGGGAATGCGGACACCCTCCACCACCACCACATTCTTCACCCCAGTTTTGCCCAAGGTCTTCTTAGTCTTGGCCTGGGCTGTGAAGAGAGAAGGGATGGTGACAAGAATATCAGCAATTTTAATATAAATCCTGCAAAAACTTCCAGAAAACAGAGAAAATTGTCTTCTTTTGGTGCATAAGTGAATGGCAGGGAAGGTAGGACACCTGAGATGGAATCTTGGACTGGTTTGGGTAGGAAGGCCTCTTAAAGCTTATCCAGTGCCACCCCTGCCATGGGCAGGGACACCTTCCACTGTCCTAGGTGGCTCCAAGCTCCATCCAAGCTTCCAGGGATGGGGCCTGTGCCTCATCACCCTCACAGCCAAGAATTTCTTGGGAATAAAGGGAAGAAATTCTCTCCCTAGTGGGAGATGTTCAAGACAAGGGATGTCATGATCCAGCATCATTCCTCAGGCCAGTGCCAGGCTGGAACTCCAGCACTGACTGGAGATTCCTTCAGGCTCTTCCCAAAGCCCAGGGATGATGGGGAGCTGCTGTCCAGGCCTGTTCCCAAAATCCCAAAGCATGAGTCACCTGAGCAACCCCCCCAGAGCATGGATCACCCCAACCACAGTGACCACAAACTGGGAACGGCTGCTGGGAGCCGGGGGCACTCAGAGAATGAGAGGAGTGGTTTGCCTGACATTTTCCTTGCTTGCAGCTTTGCAGGAACACCTGAACCACTCTGCACTCTGCACCATTTCTAAGATTTAAGTGGAACAAGGCTCTGGGAAAGGGAGGCAGCTTCCAAAACAGCCTTGTCTAGCACAGACCCACTGGGATTCCTGGTGTTTTCCCCTTACCTGCAGCTTGGAACTGAGAGGAGCAGCTGAGCGACCGAGCAACTGGAAAACAAGGGGAAAAAACGTCCAAAAAAAAAGTCAGAAACTGTTCTGGTCTCTGCAAGAAGGGTTAAAAAAACAAATGATGTCACTGTAAGACACCTGACCACCTGTGGGGTGTGGGGTGGTTCACCCTGTTCAGAAACTTGACACACTTTCTGTCAGCTCAAGGCTCCTCCCCATATGATGCGGGAAGGGACAAGCAAGGCAACAATGTAATTAGGGATTAAAAAAATAAACATTGTCAGCCTTTTAAAGGTGAGAACAGGGCAGATTCACATCCCAGCCTCCCTTCCAAACCCAAGGCTCCAACCAGAGGTTTATCGCCCCCCCATGAAAGCTACAGATACTCACGGGCCCCGGCAGCCCACGCTGAGGACACGGGGAGGTTCCGCAGGGCAGAGCTCAGCATGGAACTCATTTTGGAATCTAGGGAAAGGCTGGGGTCAGTCCAAGCTCCTTCGTCCAGAACAATCCCAAGGGAAGCGACCTGCCTGCCTCACACAGAGCCAGAAAGGTGAGGGGCAGACACTGCAAGGGCAGCAGCAGCACGGGGAATCACCTCCCACCACGCTCCGTGCAGAATCACACCAGGAGGAGCCTGGCTGCAAATAAATACTGCCCAGTGAGCTTCTCAATTCCCTCCCAGGAACTGCTCCACCACTTCCCACTGGAAAGTTGTCCCAGTGCCCAGGCAGCCTCGCTGCCAGCAGCACCTCCTGACGCAGTGTCCTTGGCACCCCTGCCCCTTGTCCACCCCTGGTGCCAGCCTGAGGCGCTCCTGCTGTGCATCCCCGTGGCAAACAGAGCGAATTCATGTCCTCCACCCCCAAAAATCCCTCTGCAGCTTTCACAAAAGCTCATTCCAAAACTGGCTTTCCCCACAAACAAACCCTCATCTGCAGGTTTTATTGCCCAGGGCTCAGCACGGCCCTTGCAGCTCCAGGTCTTTGGTTGATCCACGTCAACATTCATCTCCCCCTGTCACACCTTGGGAGGGTCAAAACCCCAGCACTTTCTCTCCCAAGCACCAAGTATTGCCAAGGAAGGGCGCAGGAACACACACAGTCCCAAACCCAGCCCTCTGCAGCTCCCCAAAACTCAGTCACCCCCTTGGACACCTCCCAGCTGCAGCTCCACACCTGGAACGTGCCCTGCAGCATTCGTCCCTTCCCATCCCACAAACCAGGCTCCTCCTGCCAACAAAGACCCCAAAACCAGATGTTTCCAAGGCATCCTGCTCCTCCTCCACCTGTGACCTCCCTCCCCACACCTGAATGAGGCTGTTCCCAAAATTTTGCCTGCCCAGCTGACAGAAGTTTCTCCCACGTGTAACCTCCTCCTCCCTCCCACACTGCACAGCCACCTCCCCCCGATGCACCCCCGTTCCTGCACCCCAAAATGCCCCCAATGCCCTCATTTTCAGCAGCCAGTGCTCCCCTGGCTTCTCAAAGGGCTCAGCACTGCCTGCATGCACAAATCACCAGGGCAAAGCTCCTTCCAGAGCCTGCAGGATTTGCCCGGATTCCACCGCTGAGCTGGACTCCATGATCCTCATGGATCCCTCCCAACTCAGGATAATCCACAATTCCACGAACAGCCCCTGCTTCCTTCCCTTCCCGTCTCCTTTCACACCACAGCATCCCCATCCCCACCCGGGACTCCCAGCGCCCACCTGCTGCACCCCAAACACACACGAGCCTCTCTCAGCCCCCAAACTCCATCCAGGACCGACTCCCGACCCCTCCATCCAATCCCTCGGTCCCTTCATCTATTCGGGACCTCCTCATCTTTTCCCAGCGTCCCCCGTCCATCCAGAACGAACACCCCGATTCCCCTCACTTTTCCCTCTTCCATCCAGAACGAACCCCCCGATTCCCCTCGCTGTTCCCCCGTTCATCCAGAACGAACGCCCCGGCTCCCCTCACCTTCCCCCCGTCCATCTGGGACCGACCCCCGGGCTCCCTTCATCCTTCCCCCGTCCACTGAGGGCCGACCCCCGACCCTCTGCTCCATCCCGGACCGAGCGACTCGCGACCCCTCTCACCCCTCACACACCCCCGTCCACGCAGGACGGAGCCCTCGGCCTCGCTGTCCGCCCTGTCCTGTCCTGTCCTGTCCCGTCCTGTCCCCTCCTGTCCGCTCCGCCCCGTCCCGTCCCGTCCCGTCCCGCCGCTCACCTCGGCCCTCGCCCCGCTCTGCCGCCGCCGCGCCGCCACTCACCAAGGGCCCCGTGCCCCTCCTGCCTTCCGGGCTGCCCGCCGCACGCCTGACCCCCACCGCCCCCTCCACAGCCCCTCCCCGGCCTCTCCGGCAATCCGCTCCCGCTCGGCGCGGGTTGAAACACCCGAGACACCGCGGGGAGCGAGGAGAGGGAGAAAGGAGCCTGCTGGCGGCGGTGAAGTGCGCGGGCAGCGCGGCGGGCGGGCGCGGGCGCGGGCGGGGCGGCGTGGGCGGGGCGGGCGCGGTCAGGCCCCCGGCGGCCTCTCCCTCATTCGACCTCGGCGAAGATGGCGGCGGCGGTGCGCGCCATCGGCAGCCTCGGCCGCCTCCCGGCCGCCGCCAGGGCCGGCCCGGCGCGGCACACCCGGCCCCGCGGTGAGCACTGGGGGCGGCTGGCGGGCGGTGTCCCCCGCGTGAGGGGAGCACGGAGGGATGCGGGCACTGGGGGCGGTGAGGGGGAGCGGACGGAGATACTGGAGGGGCACTGAGGGGACATTGGGGGAACGGGAGCAGTGACGGGCAGGGGACAGCGAGGGGACAGTGAGGGCTCGGGGGAGCACAGAGAGCGGGGACTGGAGTGGGAGGGGGCCCGCTGAGGGGTGAGTTTGGGGGGACGGTGAGAGGCACTGAGAGGTGAAGGCGAGGGGGACACTGAGGGTTCAAGGGGGACACTGAGGGAGCGAGGGGGACACTGAGGGTGCGGGGGGGACACTGAGGGTGCAAGGGGGACACTGAGGGTGCGAGGGGGACACTGAGGGTGCGGGGGGGACACTGAGGGTGCGAGGGGGACACTGAGGGTGCGGGGGGGACACTGAGGGTTCAAGGAGGACACTGAGGGAGCGAGGGGGACACTGAGGGTTCAAGGGGGACACTGAGGGAGCGAGGGGGACACTGAGGGTGCGGGGGGGACACTGAGGGTGCCAGGGGGACACTGAGGGTGCGGGGGGGACACTGAGGGAGCGAGGGGGACACTGAGGGTTCAAGGGGGACACTGAGGGTGCCAGGGGGACACTGAGGGTGCGAGGGGGGACACTGAGGGTGCGAGGGGGGACACTGAGGGTGCCAGGGGGACACTGAGGGTGCCAGGGGGACACTGAGGGTACGAGGGCAGGGCGGCGCTGCCGGGGCACTGAGGGGTCGGGAAGGGGCACTGAGAGGTGGGGAAGCACCGACAGGGCAGTAAGTGGGCGAGGACCGGGGTGGCGTGTCACAGAGGTGTCACAGAGAGGATTTCTTGGTGCTGTGGCAGGGTGTCCCAGTGTCCCGAAGGGCTCTTCAGGTGGTGTGACCGTGGGGACTGCGGGAAATGTTCGCAGGGAAGGGGCTGTGAGGACCGGGGCTGGGAGCGGGGCATCCCCAGGGAGCTGTGGGATCCTCCCCGGGGGTGGGAGGTGTCCCCACGTGTGTCTGTGCCCCGTGTGAGGGGTTTGTCCCCATGGCCTGTGAGTCACCCAGGGGGGGCCCAGGCAGGTCCCCAGCATCCCCCCCAAGGTCTGTGTGTCCCTCCATGTCCTGGAGTCTCTGGGGGTTGTGTGCCCCCATGGGGGACATCCTGCCAGTGCCAGTCCTGACATGGGGACACACTGTGGGCCTCTCTGTGCACTTCTGGGGGCTCCCTGTGAGCTGGCACTGAGGGGGGACACACCCTCCAGTCAGGGTGGTCCCTGCAGTGAGCTGAGCCGCAGGGGGAGAGTGTCCTTGTGCCTGTCCCCAGTGCCTGCTTGGAAAGGAGAGGGTGTCCCTGTGCCCTTGGGTGTCCTGATCCTGTGGCTGCCCTCCAGGCAGGCAGGGGTGTCCATGGGAAGGGCATCCCTGTCACCCCACATGGCTGTGGGGCAGGGTGTGCCCAGGCCTGGCTGTGTCTCCAGGTGCTCCATGGGCTGAGAGAATTGGGATTGTTCAGCCTGGAGGAGAGGAAGCTCTGGGGAGAGCTCAGAGCCCCTTCCAGGGCCCAAAGGGGATCCAGGAGAGCTGCAGAGGGACTGGGAACAAGGATGGAGGGACAGGACACAGGGAATGGCTTCCACTGCCACAGGGCAGGGCTGGGGCAGGAATTGTTCCCTAGGAGGAAGGGCAGGCCCTGGCACAGGGTGCCCAGAGCAGCTGTGGCTGCCCCTGGATCCCTGGCAGTGCCCAAGGCCAGTCTGGACACGGGCTGGAGCAGCCTGGGACAGTGGGAGGTGTCCCTGCCCATGGAACTGGATGAGCTTTGAGGTCCCTTCCCACTTAAACCCTGCTGGGATTCAGTGACTCCATGGTTTTGTGTGAGGCATCTCCCTTGCCAGCCCAGGCAGGGCTGTGGCTCCCTCCTGCCTGTTCACAGAGCTGGCTTGGTGGGTCCTGGCTGCCAAAGCTGGGAGTCCCCAGGAGCCCTGGGAAGGCTGAAGGACCTGGCTGGGAAGCTCTGGAAGCCTCATATTCGAGCACTTTGAAGGGCCCCAGAGCCTGGTGTTGATGTTGAGTCAAAATCCAGCTGCATTTCATTTAAACCCAAACCTGGGCTCAGTGGTGCTGGGCTCGGTGCTCTGAGAACTCTTTTCCAACGTGAGCAATTCCACGACTCTGCAGCCTTGGAGCAAGTTTGTACGTGACAGGCTGCTGCAATCACTGATGAGCAGACTTGTGGCAGCTCCAGGGAGTTCTCAGGCTGTTGCTGGTTTTGGAATTCCTGTTGCAGCTGGCGAAGCTCTTCACAACAAACAGCCCTAGAGCTGCTCCGAGGACGCTGTCACTGTTCATAATTATTAATGCCCCTATTCTGCCTTGCAAAGCTTTGGAAAGTGGATGCAAAGCTCCCTGGGGCAGCCCAAAGGCAGGGAGCAGTCAGGAGCCAGCTGAGCTCCAGGGCTGGCTGTACCTGCTGGGCCACATCCGTGTGCCACCGCGTTCCCAGAGCGGATTGGGAAGCTCAGTGTGCCTGCAGTTTCCCATCTCGCGGGTCACAGCTCCGTGCTCAGCTCCCAGGGACAGCTCAGGTGGCCTGAGCTTCATCCCCTCCATCCTGCTGGGGCCTGGGGGGCTCCAGGACTGGAAAAAGGGTTTTTCCCTGAGCCATCAGCCATGGAGGCCATTCCCAGCTCAAGCGGTGTGCCACGGCCGGGTGAGTGAGAGGGAGGGAAGGGGAAGTGCTGGGCAGGGAAGAACTGAGGTAGGAACAGGGGAAAGAGAAGGTGGGAAGGAGCAGGCTGGGCTGTGGGATGGTGGTTGTCCATTCTCTGGTGCATCGAAGTCCTTGGCAAAGTCCTGGGGGCACCTGGAGTGTTGGTGTCCTGGTGTTGGACAGTCTTTGAGCTGGAGTGAGTGAAGCAGTGAGACTGGAACTGATTTTCAGGGCTTTAACTCTGGAATGAGTGATGGGACGTGGTGGATGTCGGAAGCTGGGCTGCTGCTTCCTGCAGCATTTTGGAGAGTTTTTCTGTCTGCAGTCTTGGCATGTTCCCATTGCAGTGCTGAAGGGATCAACACCTAAAGCAGTGTGCAGGGACCAGGACCAAAGAGCTGCTTTTGCTTCCTGGCCAAAGATTTTTCCTTAAATATGCTGGACTTACAATAAACCACTGCCGTGGTACAGAAATCTCACTGCAGTGTTAACCAGCTGGTACACTGCTGACAGCACCTCTCCTAAAAGAGTTTATATTCAAGTGGAGTGAGATTTGTCCAGTCATGCCCTTGATTTTTTTTTTTTCCTACTTCATCCCTTTTTTTTTGTAAGAATGGAAAGGCAGAATGGAATGGAAGTCTGAAGGTTTTCATGAAAGGAGTCTGTTTGGGAACTGATATGGAAAAGGAAAGCCATGTAAAGAGCAAAAAATGTGGAACCCCAGACTGGTTTGGCCGGGAGGGATCTTAAAGCTCATCTTGTTCCACACCCCTGCCCCGGGCAGGGACACCTTGCACTATCCCAGCTTGCTGCAAGGGTTGAATGAATGAATTCAGGGACAGTTCAGCCCTTGCCTCCTCTCTAAAGAGGCTGCATGGCTTTTATTGCTGATAAAGGTGCGTGGTGTTCTGCCAGGCAGCATCTCTCACCAGAGGATTTGCTGCCAGCCCACACTTGGTTTGTGGGAAGTGAATGTTGGTGCTTTATTTTCAGGAGTACCTGACTTGAGCACACAAAGAGTTCAGGGAAACGATTGTTGGATGGAGCAATCACATGTGGGTGTTAAATGTTGCTGAGGAGCTTTGGAGTGGGAACCAGTTCACTCTTTGTTTATAAAATGCTGCTGTGGGCACATGACACACACACGCACCCCAGACCTGTTTGCTGGGACAGCCTGACGCTGAATTTCCATCCCCACGGCATCACACTGCATATCCTGGGCTCAGGAATGGGAGCAAAGGTCGGCCCTTAGTGCCAGCACCCCCGACAAGGTGGAAAGGAGGCCAAAGTGCAGCAGGGCCCCAGCCCTGAGCCCGTGTCACGGGGCTGTGGCGGGGGCAAACACCTGCTGGGGAGGCAGAGTTTGCAGTTTATTCTCCTGGTGTTGGATTATTCTCCCTTCTTGCTGCTGGGAATGGGAATGTTTCATTCCTGGAGGTTTTATCAGTGTTGAGCAGAACCCTCCCTGGCTAATCGCCTGTGTGTGGGCTGGTAGATACATGTGGAAGTAACACTTTTACTGGAATTCAGACTTAAAGCAGCTTTGGCAGGGATTCAGCCTGGATATGAGATAGGGGATCCTTGGGCTCAAGATCCAGGTTGCTTGAATGGTGCTGGGGTTCATTCATGTGCTGGGAGATCATGGGCCCAAACACAATTTCTGAGCAGAAAAAGGAGATTTACGAGTCAGAAACTTGGGGGCAGAACTTGTTCTTCTCATGGTCTGAGTTTTCTGCGGGCTCTGGAAGAAGACATGTTCCTGTGCTTTGTATGGCATTAGCAGAGGTGGATCCAAGAGCTAGAGAGGGACTGGGGACAAGGATGGAGGGACAGGACACAGGGAATGGCTTCCACTGCCACAGGGCAGGGCTGGATGGGATCTTGGGCAGGAATTGTTCCCTGGCAGGGTGGGCAGGCCCTGGCACAGGGTGCCCAGAGCAGCTGTGGCTGCCCCTGCATCCCTGGCAGTGCCCAAGGCTGGACAGGGCTGGGTCCACCTAGGACAGTGGAAGGTGTCCCTGCCCATGGCAGGGAGTGGCACTGGATGGGCTTTACGGTCCCTTCCCACCCCAACTAGTGTGTGATTCTGGGTATTTTGTTGACAGATGGAGGCAAGAATAAATATTTTGTGAGCCCTTTGTGCCCCTCCAGTTGTGCCCCCTGAGATCTGTGTGGTCACACTTGGACTGGCCCCGTTTGCTGGCACCAGAGTGTGTTTTTACAGAAATACCCTGGGCAGTTGTGTTTGCTTTGCAGGGAATTCACCCTGAAGCTCCCCAAAGTGCAGGAAGGTCCCTGGTTTAGCACTCAAAGAGGTTGGGATGAGGATGATAAAGACAAAGCTCCCTGTGCCAGCTGCTCCATCCCTCATCAGCCGGTTGGGAAGAAAGATTTCATTTTTGCTGCTCTGGTTTGGGCACTCTGGCACTGCAGCGTGGGGTCTGTGCTGGGAAGGTCCCTGCAGTGTTGTGGGACCTGCTGGACTCTGGTGGGGGCACAGGTCAGGCTGGCAGGGGAGGGACTGGCTCGTGCCCAGGGTTTCCAAAAGCCGTCCTTGGCAGGTGAGGGGATCTGGGACAGAGTGAGGCTGACACTGCTGAGAGTTCCTTTAACACCTGTGACATCTTCTCCTCAGGTTATGCCTGCCGTAACATCTCCAGCTCCAGTGCCCTCCAGAGTAAGTGTGAAGCTTTTCTGTAAATCTGTTTTTTCCCCAAAATCCCTGGAGCAGGAGCTGACCCCAGCCTTGTGTTTGTTTGCAGACAGAACCCACGTCAGCTGTGATATCAAAGGGGATGTTGCTGTCGTGCGCTTCAACACACCAAATTCCAAGGTATTGAAAATTCCATTGAAGGCTGAGAACTTGCCTGACCTGCAGCCTTACCAAGCTCGGAGCAAGGGAGAAGTAGGAAAAGAAGATTTGGGGATTTAATGAAACATCTGCAAAGGTCTCTTGGAGTACTTTGTGTGTGCTAAGCTAGTTTGTCTCTCTTCCAGGCACAAGGTCTTGTTAAGTTCCAAATCTTAAAGAAAACTTAAAAAAAAATTAAATCTTGCTTAGTTCTTGTATTCAAGTCAGTTAAAGAATGTGTACATACTTCAGTAATTTGGAATCCATAAATGCTTTTGATTCTATTGTCATGAATACAATATAAATAGAACCTAATTCTCTTTTTTTTAGGTCAATGCAGCTGCAGTTGTTCAGGTAGCAGGAGGCAGGAACTCTGTAAATGACATCTGAGAAATACATCTAAAAATGTATTTTGGAGTCTCATACCAGTAGTGAATTTCAGATGTCATCTCACAGATGGAAATGCTCTTTATGAGCAATGGTAGAGCAATAAAATAGAGCAATAAAAACCTGTTTTTAAAGCAAAGTAGCTGAGCTGCTCTGATATTATACAAGATACAAAGATTGAACTGCTGCTGCTATGAAAAATCTTATATTAATTGTAGCAGACCAGAAGGGGTTTTGATAACTCCTTTCCTTTGAGGAGCAACAGCTGTCTCAGGTTTGAAACATTCTATTTTGTGTGAGGATTTGGTGGTACCTAAAGAGCCCAGGCTGGATTTGTCCTGCTTGTTGCAGGACAAATTTTACTTTTCCTGCAGTAAAGCTGGAGGGATGCTGTTAGCCTGGTCTGAGGAAGGTGTCCCTGCTCATTGCAGGGGGTTGGGTGAGATGACCTTGAAAGGTCCCTTCCATCTCAAACCATTCTGTGATTCTATGGCGAAAAAAACAGTTTAGGAATTCATAAAATGAAAGTTTGGGGCCACAAACCCACAAAGAGGAACTTCCTAATTAAAGATGACCCGCTGCAGGGTTTTATCCTGGGGTGGGCTCTGTGCTGGGCTGAGGCTGGGGTAACTTGCAGCAGCTGTGGGCTCCCTGTGAGCTGCTGCTGACGCTGCTGCTGTGCCCCCAGGTGAACACCCTGTCCAAGCAGCTGAGCGCAGAATTCACCGAGGTCATGAACGAGATCTGGGCCAACGAGGCCGTGAGGAGCGCCGTGCTCATCTCCTCCAAGCCAGGCTCCTTCATCGCCGGGGCGGATCTCAAGTAAGAGCAGTGGCCTGGGTTGGAAGGAGTCTGCCAGGGAAAAGCCAGAGATTCCCTTGGAATGGAGAATGTAAACCCTCTCCCTCTGAATTATTGGAATTTTAAAATTAAGGGGCTTTCAGGCAAAGATGTGGGAATAGGGATAACGGTTCTTTACTAGGAAAATTAAAAATGAGTGGTACAAAAAAACCCCAAACGAACAAAAAAGAAAAACACTGCCAGAATCAGAACACACCTGCCCCCCTGCTGCTCAGGGTGCTGGCAGCAGCCCAGTGCAGCTCCTGCAGTGCCAGATGTGGCTCTGTTGGAGCAGAGATGATCCTGTAGAAGGTGCAGTGGCGTGAGATGGGTCCAGCCTTCCTCTGGGAATGCAGAGCACACAGACTGTGCTGGGCTCTGAATGCCAGGGTTTATCCAGGTGGGAATGCAGAGCACACAGGCTGTGCTGGGCTCTGAATGCCAGGGTTTATCCAGGTGGGAATGCAGTGCACACAGGCTGTGCTGGGCTCTGACTCTCAGGATTTATCCAGGTGGGAATGCAGAGCACACAGGCTGTGCTGGGCTCTGACTCTCAGGGTTTATCCATTGGGAATGCAGAGCACACAGGCTGTGCTGGGCTCTGAATGCCAGGATTTATCCAGGTGGGAATGCAGTGCACACAGGCTGTGCTGGGCTCTGACTCTCAGGATTTATCCAGGTGGGAATGCAGAGCACACAGGCTGTGCTGGGCTCTGACTCTCAGGATTTATCCAGGTGGGAATGCAGAGCACACAGGCTGTGCTGGGTTCTGACTCTCAGGATTTATCCAGGTGGGAATGCTGGGCTCCTCCCCTGGGTGCAGCATCTCCCATGGATGATGGAATTGTATCAGCCCTGCAGGGAGCCTCGATGGCCCACGGACAGCAGAGATCCCTGCAGGGAGGAGGAGTCCTGGAAGGGATAAAGAGCACTGCCCCAGCTGAGTTTAACAGCTGTCCATTAACAGGAGTCACCCACCACCTCCCACATCTCCCCAGCCAGTTTCAACAGATGGGCACAGAATACATCTTGCATTGAACCCAGGACAGCACAGGGCTCCTGGAGCTGATGGAAGTGTCCCTGAAATCCAGCAGTTTGTCCCTGATACCTCCCCGGGGTGAGGCACAGGCTGGGAGTGAAATGCCCATGCTCAGGATTTCAGAGTGGCTGGAATGAAGTGAGGATCTTGGCAAAGAGGGACGTGGCAGGTCCTTAAACCCCTCCTGCCTGTGACATGTGGTCACTCCTTCCTGCAGCCAAGGAAACCCATCCTGGCTCTGGGGTGGGCATTGTCCTTTGGCCTGGGGTACAACAAGAGTGGATAATTCACATGCAGGACTGGTTTAAGCTGGGCTGGAGTGCCTGGCAGCCTTCCAGCCTGGCCCCTCGTTTGGGCAGGGTTTTTCACTCTGCCCTGTCCTGAGCAGCCTCTCGGGCTCCCTGGGTAACATTTCCAGGCTGTGGGATGATCCTGTGGGTGTCCCCTGGCACCTGGAATGCCATTGGCTCCTACTGCTGACACTGACAGGACAGAATAGTTGCTTAAAGACATGAAAAGCTAGAAAGCTCTGAGGAAAGAAGGCAAATTAAAAATAGACCCTCCAAAACCACTTTACACTTTTGGCTGGCTTTGTCCAGGGACAGACTTGCTCCCTATCCAGAGGGAAGGAGGTGAGCAGAGTCCAGGCTGTGGTTAAGAGGTGTCTCCTGGCCTCAGTTCCTCCAGCATCCCAAATTTCTCCTGCCTGGCAGAGGCTGCCAGCCTCCAGGAGAATAACTGGCACAGGGAGTCTCTAATTGGCAGTGTGGCATCAGAGCAGTGGCCATCTGCTCCTCTCAAGAGTGGTTCTGGGCTCTTTCTCCACTCTTCTGGCAAGTGCTTTGAGCCTTCCTCCTCTCCAAAGGCTTCCAGAGCCCTGGCACAGGGGATCCCATTCAGGGCCTCAGGCACAGCCCCTGTCAGCGTGCAGGGCCTGACCCTGCTGGGTTTAGTCTCCCTGTGTTGTCTGATCCAAAACTGGGGCCTGAGCAGCTCTTGCCTGCCTGTCAGGCACTGGAGACTGTGGGACAACAGGGACAAACTCATCAAAACCTCTGATTTTCCTGCTGTTTTGTGGGTGCTTTTCCCATCCTGATGCACCTCTCTCCTCCCCTCAGCATGCTTGAAGCCTGCAAGACTGCTCAGGAAGTGACTCAGCTCTCTCAGGATGGACAGAAGATGCTGGAAAAGATTGAGCACTCTCCAAAGCCCATCGTTGCTGCCATCAGTGGCAGCTGCCTGGGAGGAGGGCTGGAGGTACTGGGCAATGCTGGGGCTCCCAGCAGCAGCAGGAGCTGACTCTGCTGGTTCTCTGGTTACCCAAATGATGCCGGCAGGACTGGTACTGTGAGATGAATTTGGGAGCTGATGAGGGCTCTTTACATCATGTAAATGAGTTTGTGGCAAGTTAATGGCTCAGTTGTGCTTCAGGGCTGTGCCATGTGAGTTCTGCTGCTGCTGTGGAAAGAAATCAAATCAAATCTGAACCTGTGTGGGCCAGGCTAATATTTAGATGAGTGGCCAAGGGAGAACTGGCTGTTTCCAGCAGGCACTGAGTCTGCATCTGTGCTGCTGGCAGAGTTCAGCCTGCTTTTCAGATGAAGTGAGCCTTGTATCCCAGCAACTTCCATTCTCTGTAGGGCTGCTGGGAGAGGGGTGAGTGTGGGGACCCAGCCAGGCTCCACCCTGCCAGCAGCTCTGCTCTGGCACCTTGGTTGGCTCTTCTGCCTTGTCATCTCCATCCAGGATTTTGTAACTGCAAGGCTCTGCTAATTCCAGGAGCAGAGTTGTTACTAAAACAGTGTCATCTTGGAATGGAGTCTCTTCAGTTGGTACTGATTGCTCAAGCTTTTTACCCCCACTGTGTTGACTCCTCTGGACTTGCCAGTGCAGGGATAAACCAGGAATCACGGCTGATCCGTGGATGGGACTGTGCTCTTGGTGTAGTGAATTAATTAAGCCCTTGATTGTCTAGCTGAGGTTTAAAATCAGCTTGGGAGTTCGATATTCATCTCACACCTTGCTGTCAACCCCCAGAAGAAGCCATCAGGGCACAGAGGGAATTTGGGCAGCTGGATTAAGGAATTGGGGCAGGGCCATGAGGAAAGCTGAGGCAGTGTGTGGGAGAGAGCAGTGTGATGGGTGCCCAGTTCTTCTGTTGTCTTTGACAGAGAAACCTTTCCTTGTCTCTTCCATTTTAAGGTTGCCATTGCCTGTCACTACAGAGTAGCAACAAAGGACAAGAAAACAGTCTTGGGAACACCTGAAGTGTTGCTGGGTCTCCTGCCCGGAGCAGGGGGTACTCAAAGGCTGCCAAAGATGGTGAGTAAGAGGAAAACTTGACCCCACAGCCCCTTCTGCCTGGCAAGCTCCCACTCTGGGATCCTCTTTGTGCCCTTCTAGGTGGGACTTCCTGCTGCCTTTGATATGATGCTGACTGGGAGGAACATCCGTGCAGACAGAGCCAAGAAGATGGGGCTGGTTGACCAGCTGGTGGAACCACTAGGTCAGACATGGTGTCCCCTCGGTTCCCTGATGTGCTGCTGCCTGTCAGGGAACCTTTCCCCTCACCCAAATCTGTGGAGAGGTCCTGTCCTGCTCTGCAGGGGAATCCCTCTTCCCACCTTACAAGCACAGGGACCTTGAAATGTGAGGCTGCTGCAGAAGCTGAGTGAACAGGAGAGGTCAGCACGGAGGGCAGGCCTGCTGGCTCTCCTCCTTAAGCTAATTATCCAGATAAGAGCCCACACTGCTCATTTGTCATGTCAGAGGACAGATTGCAGCCCCTAATGGAAGGACAATAGATGAGTGATGTCTGTGTTTGTGCAGCCTGCAGATGGTGATCCCTGACAGGAGCTGGAGCAGGCACTCAGGATTGCCAGCTGGGTGGAGAAATTCCCTGCAAACTGCAGGATTTCGAGTGCTGAGCAGGCTGCTGAATCATGTCTTGCTCCCAAAGTTCTTTCACTAGGGCAGCTTTCTAGGAAGGTGACTAAACGAGGAGTTTGAGGACTAAATCCTCCAGAGCCTCCTGAGAGGTGTCATCAGCCCCACTCAGGAGCTGGAATGGAAGCCACTGCTCCAAGCTGGCACTGCCATGGAGCTGGAGCATGGTTTCCCCAGGCAGAGCATAGGCAGAACACACTGGTGGTGCTGAAGAAAATAAAATTAATAAAAAGCTGCTGCTGCCCACCCTGAGCAATGCCAGGGAAGCCCTGGTGGCTGTGCTGTCCCACAGGCTGGTGCTCAGCTGGATCACAGGATCATGGAATGGCCTGGGGTGGAAGGGACCTTAAAGCCCATCCAGTCCCTGCCCATGGCAGGGACAGGGACACCTCCCACTGTCCCAGGCTGTTCCAGCCTGGCCTTGGGCACTGCCAGGGATCCAGGGGCAGCCACAGCTGCTCTGGGCACCCTGTGCCAGGGCCTGCCCACCCTGCCAGGGAACAATTCCTGATTCCCAAGATCCCATCCAGCCCTGCCCTGTGGCAGTGGGAGCCATTCCCTGTGTCCTGTCCCTCCATCCTTGTCCCCAGTCCCTCTCCATCTTTCCTGTCAGCCCCTCCAGGCACTGCAAGGCCACAGTGAGGTCACCCAGAGCCTTCTCCAGGCTGAGCAATCCCAGCTCTCCCAGCCTTTCCTCCCAGCAGAGCTGCTCTGATCACCTGGGGCTCCTCTGGGCTCTCTGCAGCAGCTCCAGGTCCTTGTGCTGTTGTCCCCAGGGCTGGGGCAGCTCTGCAGGTGGGGCCTCACCTGAGCACAGGGGCACAATCCCCCCTCCCTGCTGCCCACGCTGGGGGATCAGCCCAGGTTACACAGATATCCTTACCTTATCTGTAGCTGTGTTCATTCCTATAAAACAGATCTGTGGTGCTCAGGCTGGAGTTAAAATTGCCTGGATAAAGTTTCCCACTTGATACTTGCTTAGAAGTGAATTGTTTATGAAGAGCCAGCAAATGTGGTTGTTTATACCCACAGTTACCCCAGGCTGCTGAAAGGAAACGTGAGCTTTCCTGGCTCAGCCCAGAGAGGCACGTAGGAGGAACACAGAAATACAAATTACATGCAAACATTGGATGTGTTCCTTGTTTCCTAAACAGCAGCCAGCAGCAGGAGGGCTCCTGTTCACTCTGTGTCTAGGGAAAGCAGCTCTTCCTGGGGTGATGCTTTAACTGATGGCAGAAAGCTTGGAAGGAGACAGACACCATCAATCAGGAGGCAATTTCAGGGCATGCAGTCAGTTCTCCTTCAGCAGGGAGCTCTCCAGCATTCCCTTGAATTCCAATTCTGGCGTGTGCCATTTATAAAAGAAAGCAGATGGGAGTGGACAGCTCAGAGCTCCCGGGTTAGGACACGACAGAACACTGGGAATTAACTACAGGTAAAGTAAACCCACATATGTGGGGTCAGCCACTTGGTGTGGATGGTTCTCACAGCTCAGACTTTAAAATAAGCAGCAGTTTTGTTCAGCTGGAGTCTCAGAATCCAGCCCTTGTTAATGTATCCAAGCTACTGGAAATCAGGGATTGACATCTTGTAGCACATCAGGTTGTAAAGCTGAAGGTGTCAGCCTTGTATGGTGAGAGAGAATTTGGAAGCTGATGAATTCTGAGCTCTCAACTCCCAAATGCTCTTGGGTTTCCAGTGAATTCTCTAAACCCCACTGGGTATTGCTGAAATGTACATTATGCAGCAGCTCTGAGCTATATTTTGTCTGCTGCCTGTAAAATCAGCTGTGTTGTTTTGCTTGGCCTGTTTTTCTTGGGCTGGCTCTGACATTCTGCTAGGGCAGGAGGAAGACTTCCACAGGGAGCTTCCCTGAGCTGTCAGAGAGTGTTTGTGCTGCTTTATCTCCTTCTTGCTGAGAGCCTCCCTCAGCAGGGAGCAGCTTCTGGAGTCTGCTGGGTGAAAACCCTCAAGCTGTTACACAGAGAGGTGAAACAAAGAGATGCTGCAGGGCTGGAGCCCCTCTGCTGTGGAGCCAGGCTGGGAGAGCTGGGGGTGCTCACCTGGAGAGGAGAAGGGTCCAGGGAGAGCTCAGAGCCCCTGCAGGGCCTGAAGGGGCTCCAGGAGAGCTGGAGAGGGACTGGGGACAAGGGCTGGAGGGACAGGACACAGGGAATGGCTTCAAAGTGGAAAAGGAGATTTGGGTGGGATTTTGGGAATCAGGAATTGTTCCCTGGCAGGGTGGGCAGGCCCTGGCACAGGGTGCCCAGAGCAGCTGTGGCTGCCCCTGGATCCCTGGCAGTGCCCAAGGCCAGGCTGGACACTGGGGCTGGAGCAGCCTGGGACAGTGGGAGGTGTCCCTGCCATGGCAGGAGGAGGATTATATGACCTTTAACATCCCCTTCCCAACCAAACAATTCTGAATTTCTGTGAATAAAACCTTACAGCTGAGGACCTCAGCCTTTTGTGGAGGAGGAGAATGGTGGGAGATGAAGCAGGAGGGAGTTTCTGATTTGGGGGTGATGTTGGGGTGTCTGGGAGTGTTTCCTTAGCTCTGAGGACTCTGCAGTGTCTGGGTGTGTTTGGAGCAGGCTGTATGAAGGTGATTGGCCCTGCCCAGCTGCAGGGTTGTAATCTCACCAGGTTTGTTCACCCCAAAGTTGCACATTTAGCTCCAGGCTCTACTCGGTGGCCCTGTGCAGCTTCACCAGGCACTGCTCTGTCATTAATGACTCAGAGTTTCCCTCTGGCAGCATCTCACAGCTTCCTGATCAGCCCTGTGCTGTGTCCTCCTGTCCTGATAATACAGTTGCCTGGAAATGAGGATTCCTGTGCTTGGAAATTGTGCAACCCATCCTCAGAGGCTGCTAAAACTGGTTTTGTGGTGGCTTGCTTCATTGTGGGACAGCTTTAAGTTGGGCTGGGTGTTGCAGCAGCTAAAGCAATTGAGAGGTTTCCTGCACTGAGTTCAAAGGTTGGGGTTGGTTGGACATTGGCTCCAGTACAGCGATTTCCAGGGATTCAGCACTCCCAAAATGGTGTCTGTGTATTTAACAGCTCTGTGGAGGGGAGAGGGAGAGGGAGAGGGGAGGGAAAGGGAGAGGAGAGGGAAGGGAGAGGAGAGGAGAGGAGAGGAGAGGAGAGGAGAGGAGAGGAGAGGAGAGGAGAGGAGAGGAGAGGAGAGGAGAGGAGAGGAGAGGAGAGGAGAGGAGAGGAGAGGAGAGGAGAGGAGAGGAGAGGAGAGGAGAGGAGAGGAGAGGAGAGGAGAGGAGAGGCGAGGCGAGAGGGAAAGAGAGTTGCAGCAAGAGGGGAGGAGAGGTGCAGCCAGAGGGGAGGAGGAGAGTAGAGGTGCAGTAAGAGGGAGGGCAAGCAGAACACCTCAGTTCCCTTGGGATTCTGGGTGCCTCCAGTTATGTGAAATGGAAGGTTTGAGGAATAAAGGGCGCAAGTGACAAAAAGATGGTCAGGAGCTGAAAACACCTCCAGAGAGGCTGTGGAACCTCTGTCCTTGGAGGTGTCCAGATGCTGGTAGAAGGACCCTGAGCAACCTGATCTGATTGCAGAGTTGGGTGTAACTTGGTCCTGCTCCCATGGGGAGCTGGCATCCCAACATTTCTGCACAATGCCCTCGATGTAAATCCCTTGGGGCCTTCATGTGGTCCCTGCTGATGGGATCCACTGTCGTTCATAACCAAGAAAAGCCGAACAGGAGCGGGGAATGGAGTGGGAGCAGTTCCAAGCCCATCACGTTGTGTCTGGTCCTGGTTTCCCTGCATCCTCATCCCTCAGGGATAACTTGTGCTGTGCTCTCTGCTCTCCCCAGGGCCAGGACTGAAGACTCCTGAAGCAAGAACAATCGAGTACCTGGAGGAGGTGGCCATTGGCTTTGCCAGGGGTCTGGCCAACAAGACCGTGTCTGCCAAGAGGTCCAGAGGGCTCGTGCAGAGTAAGTCAGCATGGACAAATCCATGGGACAGCAGTGAGTGTAACCCAGCTGGGCTTCTCCAGGATGTGTTCGTGCTCCTGCTTAATTCCATTTCAAACCCAAGTTATTTCATGTTGGACTCACCTCATGGGAAATGTGATAAACATTGCCCTGCAGATCCAGGCTTTGGCAGAGCTGAGGATGCTGGAAGGGAGCCAGGCCCTAAAGCGTGAGAGCAGGTACCTCCAGGGACTGCTCATCTGCAAAGTTTTAGTGTCAAGTTCAGTACCAAGCTCATAAACTCAGGTGGGAAGAGGTACATGGGACTGCTCCGTGCTGATCCTCCACAGCACAGCCCAGAAATGGGGATATCTCTGTGGGAATTGTGCTTCCCAGGGCTCAGTCTGTCACCAGTTGTGTTAGGAGGACACTTCACCCTCAGTGAGACTTGTCCACGCAGTGATCCATGGAAAGCCTCTGAAACCCTGCTGCCTGTGCCTGGGTTGCAGGTGCACATTTCTAGTGCAGATATTCACATTTGTGTTCCCTCTGCAGTCCGTCCTGGCAGGGTGGCTGTGCAGCAGCACCGTGCTGACCCCTGTTCTGTCCCACCCTGCAGAGCTAACAGACTATGCCATGGCTCTTCCCTTCGTGAGGCAGCAAGTTTACAAGACAGTGGAGAGCAAAGTCCAAAAGCAAACCAAAGGGCTGTACCCTGCTCCTCTGAAGATCATCGAGGTAACCCCCCTGCGAGGTGGGAGGAGCTGTGGGATAATGTGGGACAGGCAGAGGGAAGGTGATCCTTCCTCTGAGTCAAGCCAACATCCTGATCCTCGCAGAGATCAGTCCTGGGGAGGGCTGGCTGTGGGGTAGAATTCAGAACCACTGCCCAAAATATGATCACCAGTTTATGGTACTGGTACCTGTGAGGGGTGGAGCAGGAATCCCAAGGGAGGGAAGGCTTAGCTGGAATATTTTGTCCATGAGACTTTCAGCTGCAGTTTTCCCAGGTTTTCCATGCAGTCTCTGAAGAGTGCAGGAGGCCTGTTTGACACCATAAAAATAGAAGTTGCTATAATTTTCACAGCACTAACCAGGTAATACTTTATTAGTTCCCTCTGTTACACAGACATCCTGTTACAGACACTCTGTGAATTAATCCTTATTGCAGAATGACTTTTCACTGCTGAAGTTATTGCCAAGACTGCTCTAAAACCTGTGCAGGATTTGGAAAGTGACATTACAGGAGCACAGTTCCTCAAACCACAGGGAATGGCTAAAAATGAACCTGGTGGTAAACTCCTCACCTATCCTGTGCTAGAAGGACAGAGTGACACAGCTCTGCCAAGAGCAGCAGGGATAGGACTCAGGGAGTCTGAAATGTGCCCTGAATGTTGGGGAGGGCTCACTGCAGACAACAGAGAATCCTGTTACAGTGTGTCTTTACTGCTTTTGGATTAGGTCGTAAAGACTGGTCTGGATCAGGGGAATGATGCTGGATACCTCATTGAAGCCCAGGTAAGGAGAGGAGATCGTGGCAGGGATCAGGCCCTGTGTGGATCTGTGTTTACCCACACAAAGGGTTCATCACAGCCTGCTGCTTATCCCATTCCTCTCCCTGTCACAGGCAGGACACCCTCCCCTACCCCAGGCTGCTCCAAGCCCCATCCAGCCTGGCCTTGGGCACTCCCAGGGCTGGGCAGCCTCAGCACTCCCAGGCAGGGCCCCTGTGGGTGATTGATGCTGCTCCTGGATCAGGGAGCAGAGCTGAGGTTCCACATCCTCCTCTGGGAGCTGGCTGTAGATACTGCTCCTCCTGGATCAGGGAGCAGAGCTGGGGTTCCACATCCTCCTCTGGGAGCTGGCTGTAGATGCTGCTCCTCCTGGATCAGGGAGCAGAGCTGAGGTTCCACATCCTCTGGGAGCTGGCTGTAGATGCTGCTCCTCCTGGATCAGGGAGCAGAGCTGGGGTTCCACATCCTCCTCTGGGAGCTGGCTGTAGATGCTGCTCCTCCTGGATCAGGGAGCAGAGCTGAGGTTCCATATCCTCCTCTGGGAGCTGGCTGTAGATGTCTCATTGTCACTCATCTGACCATGCTGGCACAGGGGCCTCGTGTCCTAAACACCATCCAGTCCTGCTTGAGCTTTGCTGGGACACAGGGAAAACTGGAATAGAGTTTAATTGAGGCTGTAGAACAGACTGTGGTGGGCAGGTCCAGGGCTGGAGCAGACAAGTGTCCTCCCCAGCAGCTTGTGTGGGACCTGTTTATTCCACACACACACACAGTCTTTTTTTCCCTCAACCACCCTCATCCCTCCACTTCTCTGCCATAATAAACAATCTATCCCTAATTATTTTTTCCTCACCGGTCCTGGTTTTGCCACAGTTGTGCTCAAATTTGTTATTTCTGGTGCCACAAAGGCAATTCTGGCTGTGCACAGAGTCACAGGTGTGGTTACCTGGGCACTGCCAGCTCTGCAAGACTGAATGCCCAGCAGCCCCACATTTCCATCTGATTATCTCTGTATTGGGGTCATCCCCAAGGTCATTGCCCCTTAAATGCTGATGAAATCCATGCATCTCCCGCTTCCCTGACATTTGAAACTCCTTTTGCTCCCTTCTGGTGCCAAGGCCTGCTCTGAGCTGGAGCTGTCACCTTCCCAGTGCCCTCCTGGCTGTGCCCCATCCCTGCTGGTTGTGCATTCCACCCACGTTTGGTCTGGTGCTGAATAAAAGCCTTGGGATACTCTGTTCCTTACAGCAAAGAATGAATGGTTTTTTCCCCCAGAACAGCAGCAGGATGGAGATCTTCCCAGAACCCCTGAAGAATAATAAGTGTCAGTGTTGTGGCTTTTTTACTGCCTCCCTCTCTCCCCCCCAGGACAGGAGTTTGCAGATTCTGTTCTAGGCTTTGTTTGGGGTATTTTAACTCACAGGGCAGTGGTGAATGAAGGTACAGCCTGCTCCAAACCACTTCCCTGCTTTTCCTTGGCAGACTTGGCTCCAACAGCCTCTGCTTTGTGTGTGCTTATGCTTTGTGTTCCTCAGAGGATTCATGCTGAGTGCTGGGAGGTTATACAGGCCTTAGATTTTGCTGCCTGTGATTCTCTGAAAATAGGATCAGGCTACTGCTGTCAGAGAGAACTAATCTGTTTGTAAGGATTTTTGTCAAAGCCTGAGGACACAGTACTTCTACCTGGATCTGTGGGAACAGTGCCCCAGTTAATGTGGGATGCATTGAGATACATGAGAAGGGGTCTCATGTCAGGGAAATCCAGCCCTGTCACTGAGGAACTGGAATCAGAGAATCCCAGAATGGTTTGGGTGGGAAGGGACCTCAGAGCCCACCCAGTGCCACCCCTGCCATGGCAGGGACACCTCCCACTGTCCCAGGCTGCTCCAGCCCCAGTGTCCAGCCTGGCCTTGGGCACTGCCAGGGATGCAGGGGCAGCCCCAGCTGCTCTGGGCACCCTGTGCCAGGGCCTGCCCACCTTGCCAGGGAACAATTCCTGCCCAAGATCCCATCCAGCCCTGCCCTGTGGCAGTGGGAGCCATTCCCTGTGTCCTGTCCCTCCATCCTTGTCCCCAGTCCCTCTCCAGCTCGCCTGGAGCCCCTTCAGGCCCTGCAGGGGCTCTGAGCTCTCCCTGGATCCTTCTCCTCTCCAGGTGAGCACCCCCAGCTCTCCCAGCCTGGCTCCACAGCAGAGGGGCTCCAGCCCTGCAGCAGCTCCTCTGGACTCTCCAGCAGCTCCAGGCCCTTGTGCTGTTGGGGAGGAGGAGGTGGTGCAGGGTGGGCTGTGCTGAGCCCAGAGGGTGCCTCTCCTCAGAGGTGACCTGGTCCCTTGTCCCTTTTCTCTGCAGGTTGCTCACCTGTGCAAGTCACACAGTGCCTCTCTCCCTGCTTGCTGTGTTTTTGTTGTGCTGACTCTGAGACACTGTTTAATGCCAACCTCTGCTTCCCCCTGCCCTTTCTTGCAGAGCTTTGGCCAACTCGCAGTGACCAAGGAATCCAAGGCTCTGATGGGGCTCTACCACGGGCAGGTGCACTGCAAGAAGAACAAGTTTGGGTCACCTCAGAAAGAGGTCAAGTAAGTGCCAGCGTGGGATGCCTGAAGGAGCAGTTGGAGCACCTCTGAAAGGCTCCTGGGACTGAGTGGGCTGGAGATGTGTGCATCAGAGCAGAGATTTCCAGCCTCCAGAGGCTGACCCACACAGCCTGGAGGCCTCAGTGCTGTGTGTCCTCGCTCCCGTGGTGCTGGGTGGGTGGCAGGAGCTGTGTGAGCTCAGCTGTGCCCAGTCTGAACGTGTCCCTTGTGCTGCCCTGCAGGACCCTGGCTGTGCTGGGAGCAGGGCTCATGGGAGCCGGCATCGCCCAGGTTTCCGTGGATAAGGGCATCAAGACCATCCTCAAGGACACCACGCAGAAGGGTCTGGACAGAGGCCAGCAGCAGGTCTTCAAGGGGTATGTGAGTTCAGGGGGATTTGTTCTGGTGGCCTTTAGTCACAGTTCTCCTCTGCTGTCAGCATCAGCATCTCCTGGCACTGCTGTTCTGCTGGAGGAGGCACTGGATGTCACAGAAAAGCTTTATTTTAATGTTGTCCCCTGCAGTGTGCTGGGATATTGCTGTGGGATAGGCCCAGTGGCTCAGCCTTAGCTCCTTAGGTAGGCAGAGACCTAAGATTCAGCAGTAAATTTCTAGAGCTAAAGAAGGAGTGATTATGGATACCTAAAGGCCCATGTCAGGGAAGGCATTCCAGGGTTTTCTTCCTGGGTTTCTTTCCATGTTCTCCTGGCTCTGTAGTAGCAGTACTCAGCTTTGTGTCATCAGGCACGTCAGTGACTGACCCTCAGCTGAGCTGTGGCAGCAGGACTCTCCTGTTTCCACGTGGAAAGAGGCTCAGAACACAGAGTGGCAGTCCTGCAGGGTTGGAGATGGAGTTTTGGGTGCCAGCTCTGGGAGGGAGACAGGAGGGATTCCCGTGGTGCACCTCCAGCAGCCTGGCTGGTCCACTGGGGAGCTGTGACAGAGCTGTCCCTCCCTAGGCTGAACAGCAAGGTCAAGAAGAAGAGCCTGACATCGTTTGAGAGGGACTCCATCCTCAGCAACATGTTGGGCCAGCTGGACTACAAGGGCTTTGAGAAGGCAGACATGGTCATCGAGGCCGTGTTCGAGGACATCAACGTCAAACTCAAAGTGCTGAAGGAGGTGGAGGCTGTGAGTATCCAGTCCTGAGCAGCCCCTGGGTGTGGTGGCGGGTCCTGGGCTGTGCTGCTGGGTTTGTCCCCTCCCCTCTGTGCTGCAGTTGGGCTCTTGGTACAAATCAGTTACACCAGGACATGGCTGAGCATCAAGGGCAGCCTTTCTGCCCACTGGGGACATTCCCTGCTCAGTTAGGAATTGGTAGGTGAATGGCACAGTTCTGGCATTCCCTGATTCCTGGGGCTGCTCTGAACATTTGTCTGAGGACATTGATGTGGCAGTGATGTCCTGTGGTATCTCCACAGTCCTTTGCAGTCCCTGCAGTCCTTGCAGTCCTTCCCCTGCTGTCCCTGTGTTCTGTTCAAGGGCACACTGGGGAAAGGGCTGTTCCCTGCAGTGTCTGCTGTGGCTGCAGAGGCCTGGCACAAACAGGGAAGCTCTGGGACTGATATTGCAGACCTGGGGAGAGTTCAGGGCCAGTCAGAGCTGGCTGACTTGAGCTGCTGCATTCCAATTAGTTTGTAATGAGCAAACCCAGTTTGCCTCGTTTGCCAGGGTTCCTTGATCTCCCAGGGCTCTGCATGTCACACTCCAGATCCGACTGCAGATCCTGTGTGCTGACACAGCCCTTTCCACCCCTCCCAGGTGATCCCTGCTCACTCTGTGCTGTCCCCTGTCCCCTCCAGGTGATCCCTGCTCACTCTGTGCTGTCCCTTGTCCCCTGCAGGTGATCCCTGCTCACTGTCCCTTGTCCCCTGCAGGTGATCCCTGCTCACTGTCCCTTGTCCCTTGTCCCCTGCAGGTGATCCCTGCTCACTGTGTGCTGTCCCTTGTCCCCTCCAAGTGATCCCTGCTCACTCTGTGCTGTCCCTTGTCCCCTGCAGGTGATCCCTGCTCACTGTCCCTTGTCCCTTGTCCCCTGCAGGTGATCCCTGCTCACTGTCCCTTGTCCCCTGCAGGTGATCCCTGCTCACTGTCCCTTGTCCCTTGTCCCCTGCAGGTGATCCCTGCTCACTGTCCCTTGTCCCTTGTCCCCTGCAGGTGATCCCTGCTCACTGTCCCTTGTCCCTTGTCCCCTGCAGGTGATCCCTGCTCACTGTCCCTTGTCCCCTGCAGGTGATCCCTGCTCACTGTCCCTTGTCCCTTGTCCCCTGCAGGTGATCCCTGCTCACTCTGTGCTGTCCCTTGTCCCCTGCAGGTGATCCCTGCTCACTGTATCTTTGCCAGTAACACCTCTGCCCTCCCCATCGGCCAGATGGCTGCTGCCAGCAAGAGGCCTGAGAAGGTGAGTGAGTCCCCAGGGCCACGTGCCCTGCACAGAGCTGTCCATGGCCAGGTGGCTTTGCTGCAGAGACCTTCTGCTCCCTCCTCAGGACATGGCACAGCTCATCCTCTGCTCCCAGTGGGAGCTCTGAGCAGAGCCCGTGGTCTGGGGGCAGGTGGGAGGGATTGAAGGTGGATTCATCCCAAGGGTGGTGTTGGTGGCACCCAGCAGAAGCTGTGGGAGGTTGGAGCCAGGTGGGGCTTGGGCTCTGCTCCCAGGGAACAAGGGGCAGGATGAGAAGAAATGGCCTCAAGCTGCTCCAGGGCAGGTTCAGCTTGGATATCAGGAGGAATTTCTTCCTGGGAAGACTAGTCAGACATTAGAAGGGACTGCCCATGGGAGTGCCCATCCCTGGAGGTGTCCAAGGAATTCCTGGATGCTCTGGGATGGTGACAAGGTGGGGATCAGGCACAGCTTGGACCCCAGGATCTTGCAGGGCTTTTCCAGCCTCAGTCCATGTGAGCAGGAGCACTGATTCCTACAGCCCTGAGGCAGCAGTGGAGTGCCCTGCCAGGGGTACCTGTGGTGCCTGTGGGTGTGAGGTGACCTGCTGGAGGTTCCTGTCACCCCGCTGAGTCTCTTCCTCATTTGCTGTGGGACCTCTGTTGCATCCAGATTGCCGACCGAGCCTCATTTGTTCATCCTTGCAAATAACATCCTCCTGCTGTTTAAATTGCCTGTGCAATGGCTCTTATGGGGAAACTCATAGGAAGTCGGCTAACTAATTAGCGCATTTTCTTTAATTAGTTTTGCAGCCTGCAGCTCAGCAAGGTGCCTCTGACTTACACAGGGCTTGGTGCCAAGTGTGGCTGCCAGGAGGCACGAAGGTGACACGCTGATGGCATGGTCACACTCAGCAAGTGAGGAGCAAAGCAGGATAATCTCCACTTAAATGCTGCTCCTGGGGGAGGCTGCACTTCCCTCTGTAATGAGTTTGTGGATAGAAGCCTTCTCATCCTTAAATTCACTTCCTCAGCAGAGACATTCACAGGCAGCACGCAGGAACTCCCTGAGTGTGAGCACAGCAGACAAAGCAGCTGGGTGGGGCTGCCCTGCCATCCAGGTCACACCATGCCCAGCGTTTCCCTGGGGGTGAGCTCAGGGACTCCCAGGCAGATTTGGCTGCCAGGCTGTGAGGTAGTCCTGTAAAAATTGTACCTTAATCCTCTGAGGCAGGAGCTCCTGGGCATGTGCTGTGTCCTTGGGAAAGCCAAGGAGAGAAGGGAGGTGGAGAGCACTCCTGTCACACAGAGTGTGCTCAGGGCCCTGGCAGCCCGTGCTGGCCTTCCCTCTGCACTCAGCTTGCCCAGCTGATCCCTCTGGGAGCCAGAATCCCTCTGAAGCCAGCTCTCCCCTGTGCCAGGTGATTGGGATGCACTACTTCTCCCCTGTGGACAAGATGCAGCTGCTGGAAATCATCACCACAGACAAAACCTCCCAGGACACGGCGGCTTCCGCTGTTGCTATTGGCCTCAAACAGGGCAAAGTGGTCATCGTGGTGAAGGTGAGGGGGCATGCACACAGCAGGGGCTGGGTTTATTTTATTTATCAGATAAAAGGGGTTGTGCACTGTGGGGAGGGTGAAACGTGTCTGTGGACACGCTGGCATTGTCTACTCCTCTGAGAAGTGAAAAGGGAGGTCAGAAAGGGGCAAGTGGCCAGGGGATCCTCACGTGTCCCTCAGAGCAGCCCTGGAAGGCCACCAGGGACAGGTGCACGAGGAGCTGGCACTCCTGCCCCACACAGCTTCCAGGGCATCCCAGACAGAGCAGTCTGGACAGGACTGTCACCACCTCAGCTCCCTGGCAGGCTGCAAGGACAGAGGGTCAGTCAGCAGGAGCCCTGCTCTGCCTGGGTTAAATCCTGAGGGAGAGGGGCAGGAATACATGGAAAGTGGATTTAGATTGGACATCAGGGACGAATTATTCCCTGTGAGGGTGGGGAGGCCCTGGCACAGAGGAGCTGTGGCTGCCCCATTCCTGGAATTGTCCAAGGCCAGGCTGGACAGGGCTTGGAGCAACCTGGGACTGAGGAAGGTGTCCCTGTCTTTTCCCTGATTCCTGAGGTTGCCAGCGATGCTGAGCACGTCTCTCCTGTAGTGCTGGGAAAACTGGCTTGTCAGAAAGTGCTCTGGGCATCTCCAAACACCAGCGGGGGCACGGTGCTGCTTCCCTGAGCCTCATCCCCACCTCAGCTGCCTCCCTGAAGGGCAGTTTGCAGCTCATCTGTTGCTTCCTGACTTTGTGGGGAGCAGCAGAGGTGGAACAGCTGGCTTATGCTGGTTTCCCTTGTGCTGAGCACCTTTCCCTCAGCAGCCTGCTGGGCTGGGTGAAGCAGCAGCCTGCCCTGGACCTGCAGGCACCAGTTCTTATAAAAACACTGGGATGGGAACTCCCAGGGAGCAAGTTCATGGAAGCCTGCAAACACTGCTGAGCTCTACAGGGGAAAAAGAAACCCCAAACCTGTTCTAGCAGTCAGTACCATAGCGTAGGAGATGGGGTTTGGGGTGTCTGAAGTGCAGCCTGGGCTGTGAACCACAGCTCTGGTGCTGCCAGGAGCTCACCTGCCTCCCTCGGCACTGCTTTTCCCCAGGATGGGCCTGGATTCTACACCACCAGGTGCCTGGCGCCGATGCTGTCCGAGGTGGGCCGAGTTCTCCAGGTGAGTGCCCTGTCAGCCACTGAGCATCCCCCCAAAATCATGGAAATCCCTCCTGCTGTGGCTGTGGACAGGAGAGGATGTGGGTCACCAGCCCTGGGTCTTGTGTTTGTCCCCAGCCTGCTCGTGGCCCCTGTTTTTACTCAGTTAATGGGGCTGGGCTCTGCCCCACGCTGGCTTTTCAGGACCTCATCCAGAGATCCCATGGCTTCCCCTGCTCTCCTGCAGGAGGGCATTGACCCGAAGAAAGTGGATGCCATCTCCACGGCCTTCGGCTTCCCGGTGGGAGCGGCCACGCTGATTGATGAGGTGGGCGTGGACGTGGCCACGCACGTGGCCGAGGACCTGGGCAAGGCCTTTGGGCAGCGCTTCGGAGGGGGCAGCATCGACCTCTTCAAGCTCATGGTGCAGAAAGGCTTCCTAGGTGAGCTGCTGAGGGTGCTCAGCTAAAGGGTGTCCCCTCTGCTCCGGGGAAAGCGCCAGCATCCGTCAGCCTCTCCTGCCCCAGGCAAGAGCAGTGGGAGGGCAGCCCTGGGAGTGGCAGGAGTCCTTCCCACAGAAGCAGTGGTGCTGTTGGTCCTTTGCACCTAGAGAAGGCGTTGTGGCCTGGCACAGTGACCCTAATCTTGCCCATGGGCCAGGTGGAGCTGGGTCCCTTCCCTCTGCCCCTGCTGAGGAGCAGATCTATGCTCTGAGGTGCAGAGTGCTCCTGGAGCAGGAACAGCAGTCACAGAACAAGATCCAAGGTGGCAGGAGGAGACAGGACACGTGGCAGGAGCTGACTTGTCTGCTTTGATCCCCGCAGGACGAAAGGCAGGGAAAGGCTTCTATGTGTACCAGGAGGGAGTGAAGAACAGGAGCGTGAATTCCGGCATGGATGAGATCTTGCAAAGGTTCAGGGTGCCAGCAAATCCTGAAGTGTGAGTACCTGTGTGTGTGAGGGAAGGCTGGGGCTGGCTCAGGCCCTGCACAGCTCCCTGTGCTCTGAGCAGCAGCACGAGGTGCAGCAGGTGATGCTGAGGGATGTGGAGCTTGAAGGGCTGGAGCCCCTCTTCTGTGGAGCCAGGCTGGGAGCACCCAGCTGGGGGTGCTCACCTGGAGAGGAGAAGGATCCAGGGAGAGCTCAGAGCCCCTGCAGGGCCTGAAGGGGCTCCAGGAGAGCTGCAGAGGGACTGGGGACAAGGGCTGGAGGGACAGGACACAGGGAATGGCTCCCACTGCCACAGGGCAGGGCTGGATGGGATCTTGGGAATCAGGAATTGTTCCCTGGCAGGGTGGGCAGGCCCTGGCACAGGGTGCCCAGAGCAGCTGGGGCTGCCCCTGGATCCCTGGCAGTGCCCAAGGCCAGGCTGGACACTGGGGCTGGAGCAGCCTGGGACAGTGGGAGGTGTCCCTGCCATGGCAGGGGTGGCACTGGGTGAGCTTTGAGGTCCCTTCCAGCCCCAACCATTCTAGTATTCCATGACATTGCTGAACACAGAGGCTGATCAAGCCTTTAATTATATTCTAAGTCCATCTGGACACAATCCTGAGTGCCACACTCCAGGAAACCCTGCTTGAGCACAGAGGTTGGACTAGAGGATCCCCAGAGGTCCCTTCCAAACTCATCCATTCCATGGTTCTTAGTGCCTGCTCCAGGCTGTGTCACAGAGCTTAACCCTGATCCTCACGTGGATTGGGACCCTCCCAGGGAGGCCACTCGCACCCCTGGCCTGGCTGTGTGTCCCAGCTGTCCCTGCCCAGCCTCACAGGCTGTCCCTGTCCCGCAGCTGCTCGGACGAGGACATCCAGATGCGCCTGGTGACGCGCTTTGTCAACGAGGCCGCCATGTGCCTGCAGGAGGGCATCCTCAGCAACCCCGTGGAGGGCGACATCGGCGCCGTCTTTGGCCTGGGCTTCCCGCCCTGCCTGGGAGGTGAGTGCTTGGGCTGGGCTCTGGCCTCAGAGCTCCCCGTGGGCTGCAGCCGGGTGCCAAGGCAGGAGGGGAGGCCGGCTTTGAGCTGCAGCCTGAGGAAATGGCCCCAGGATACATCAGGGAGGGTGTAGGTTGGATATTTTGAGTAATTCCTTTATGGAAAGGGCTGTCCAGCCCTGGCATGGCTGTGCTTTTAAATCCTGGAGGGATTTTAAAGCCCTGTGGGTGTGGCACTTGGGGATGTGGGTTAGTGGTGGGGAGTGTTTGGACTCAGTAGTCTCAAAGGGCTTTTCCAGCCTTAATAATTCCATGATTCTGGTGCTGTCTCTTGCCACTGCTGCTGGAGTTCACCAAGGGCTCTTGGACCCGAGGTGATGCTTCTGGCACGTGCCTGGTGCTTTCCCTCCTTAGCCAAAGTCAGACTGAGGGAGCAGCCCCAGGGGATTTCTTACAAAGTCCTGGAGGGAGAGGACAATGGGGAGTGGCTTCCCATGGCTAGACAGGATTTTGGGAAGGAATTCTTAGCTGTGAGTGTGGGGAAGCCCTGGTACAGGTTACCCAAGAAGCTGTGGCTGCCCCTGGATCCCTGGAAGCATCCAGGACCAGGTTGAACACGGCTTGGGGCACCCTGGGGTGGTGGAAGGTGTCCCTGCCTGTGGCAGGGGTGAGACTGGATGGGCTTTGAAGTCCCTTCCCATCATGGAAACCATCCATGATTCCATGATTATCCATGTCCCAGCTTGTCCCCAGCACTCAAGTGCCTCTGCCCAGCTCAGGCGAGCAGAGTCCTGCCTTACCCTGCTGAGAGACTGGAGAAGGATGAATGGGACAAAGCCATTGTTTCTGGGTGCTGGGACCCTTCCAGGCACCTTGGTGCTTCTCCTTTCCTGTCCCTGCCGTGTCCCTGTCCCTGCCGTGTCCCTGTCCCTGCCACGTCCCTGTCCTGTCCCCGCAGGTCCCTTCAGGTTCGCCGACTCGTACGGCGCCCGGCAGCTGGTGGACAAGCTGCGCAAGTACGAGGCCGTGTACGGCAGCCAGTTCACGCCGTGCCAGCTCCTGCTGGACCACGCCAACAGCCCCGGCAAGAAGTTCCACCCGTGAGGTGGCCTGGTGACACCCCGACAGCTCCCGCAGCCGGGCCCCGGCTCCCCGCAGCACCCCGTTCTCCGTTAGGTTAATCTCCAAAGCGCCGGGGGAGGGAGGGAAGGAAGGAAGGAAGGAGGGAGGGGGCAGCAGGTTGCCTCATGGCTTGTAGTCATTTCAAGTGCCTTATCAGCCACTGTGTGTTGGGCACGTCCGTCCCGTGCCAGCCTGGGCCTGGGGGCTCCGTGCTGGGGGTGGGAGTTGCTGCTGCCTTCACCTCTGTGCCGTGGCCTCCAGAGCTCCCAGTCTGGCCAGTAGCATCCAGCTTGTGGCTGGAGCCGAGGCCTTGCCTTTCCATAAACATCCACCAAAAATAAAGCCCCATCTCCTGGGTTTGGACTCCTGCTTCTCCCATCTCCCTGAGGGAATGGCTGCAGTTGGGATTGAGTGGTTCAGGCAGTGCCCTGAGGTTCTGTGGTGTGCTGGCTCCCACCGAGGGGCAGGATGGCAGCAGAGCAGGACAAAGCACTGTCACCTCTGCCACCACTCAGGGGCTGTGTGGAGCCTGTGCCACCACTCAGGGGCTGTGAGGAGCCTGTGGCATTACTCAGGGGCTGTGAGGAGCCTGTGGCATCACTCAAGGGCTGTGAGGAGCCTGTGGCATCACTCAGGGGCTGTGAGGAGCCTCTGCCATCACTCAGGGGCTGTGAGGAGCCTGTGCCACCTCTCAGGGGCTGTGAGGAGCCTGTGCCATCACTCAGGGGCTGTGAGGAGCCTGTGGCATTACTCAGGGGCTGTGAAGAGCCTGTGGCATCACTGAGGGGCTGTGAGGAGCCTGTGCCACCTCTCAGGGGCTGTGAGGAGCCTGTGCCATCACTCAGGGGCTGTGAGGAGCCCCCAGCTCCCTCTGCAGTCCGATGCCTTGGGGTCATCCTGGCAGGTGATCCTGGCAGATGGATCCTCCTGTAATTGCAGATCGAGCAGCCAAAGGCCAGCAGGGCCCCCCGTGGGGAGAGCTCAAGTTAAACTAAAAGGCTTTAAATCTCCCAGCACCTGTCACTGGCCTGGCCCCCCCTCCCTGGCTTCCTTTCCAGCTTCCAGCCATTTTCCTGCTCCCTGGCAGGCCTTGGGCCACAAGCTGAGTGCTGCTGCTCTTCGTGTCACCTCTCTCTGTCTTTCAGCCTGAAACTGGGCCAAGACATCATCTCCTCTGCCTGTGCCCAGTGCTGGGGGAGGCGCGGGACTGGTGAGCAGCCTTCAGCCCTCCTGGGGAGCTCAAGGGAGCAGGGCTTGGATGCAGGGATGTGCCTGGGGATCCCTCAGGCCAAGGGGGCTTCACTGCAGGCCCTGGCATCCCCCCAGGAACAGCTCTGACGGCAGCATCTGCCCGTGGAGGGGACGTGAATCCCTTCCCAAGAGATGGGAAAGGTCTGCAAGGAAGGGAGAGACCCCTCAGAGCATCCATCCTCCCCCCGTCCCCTCCTCCCGCAGCAAGGGCCTTCTCCGGGGGCTCATTACTCTCCCGTACATTTATTATGCTAATCCACAAGGATTAAGTTAAACCAGCCGACGCAAAATCCAGCGTTTTCCAGCCCGTTGGGGCCAAAATGACTGTCCAGTGTTAAATCGGGGCGGGGGAGGGCTGGGCAGGGGGGAAGGAGAACCTGCAGCATCGGAGAGGGGCGGGAGCGGGGCCACCCGGAGCGACCCGGGGACACCCACTAGATCTTGGGGCGCCAGCCCTTGATGAACTGCATGATCTTCTTCACCTGGAGCTTGGTGAGGCGGAAATCATCGGCCAGGATCTCCTCGCTGAGCTGCACGAAGATGCTGCCGTCGATGCGCTCGCGGGCGAAGAAGCTCACCACGTCCTCGGAGAGGCCGATGAAGCGCAGGCACTTGGACACCTCCTCCAGCGACAGCGCTGAGAGGTCGGCGGGGGGCAGCCAGGCCGGGCCGTCCCCGCCGGGCCGGGGGGCGGCCGGGGGGGCCGCGGCTTCGCCCCGCGCCGCCGGGGGCACCTCGATCACCCCCTGGGCCAGGTAGAGGCGGGTGACGCCCTCGGCCCCGCGGAGGACGGCCGGGGACAGCGGCGCTGCCCCCCGGATGACGATGCCGTCCCCGTCCAAGGCCTTGGGGGGCCGAGGGGGGGCCGCCGGCTCCTCGGCGGGGGCGAAGGGCTCCGGCGAGGAGGAGGAGGAGGGGGCGGCCGGGGCCGAAGGCGTTTTGGACCACTCGGGACTGTCCGGCCACTCGGCCGGGCCGGCGAAGGGGTTGAGCGCCCCGAAGGGGGCGAAGCGCTTTTGGGGGTGCGGGGGCTTGAGGCGGGGGCAGCTGCGGAAGGGCTTCAGGGGGGGCTCGGCCCCCAGCAGCGGCGTGGAGCAGCCGCTGCCCGCCCCGGCGCCCGGCTCGGGGAGCGCCCAGGGGTCGGGCCAGGAGCTGGGCGCGGGCTGGGCGGGGGGCGGCGGCCGCCCGGGGGGCTCCGCGGCCTTGCAGTCGGCCCAGGTGCAGGGGTAGCAGTACAGCGAGTACGCGTCCGGAGAGGGCGAGGCGCTGCCGCTGCGCGGGGCCGACCTGCCGGGGCGAGACCGTGTCACCATCACCCCCGCGCGGTGCCACCATCATCCCGGCGCGGTGCCACTATCACCCCCGCGCGGTGCCACCATCACCCCGCGCGGTGTCCCCACCCCCGGGCTCCAGGTCCCCCCCCCACCCACCCCGCTGTCCCCGGAGCCACTCACCCGTCGTGGAGCCCCGAGGAGTAGTAGGAGAGGCTGGGGCTGGGCGAGGGCGCGGGCGCCAGCTTCGGGCAGCGCAGGGGGCCCGGGGGGCTGCAGGGGGCCGGGGGGCGGCTGCCCCGGGGCGGCACCGGGGGCGCGTTCAGCAGCCGGCACTCCTCCTTCACCTGCAGCGGGGACAGCGCCGTCAGGGCCGCAGCGGAGCCGGGGATCCCGCGGCCGGAGGGGGTGATGGGGACGCGGGGATAGCTGCTCCTGCCGAGCCACGAAGCTCTGGGGGCAAGGGGGGAGGCTTGTGGCCCTCCTACCCCGTGGTGCGAGGAGACCAAAATATTGGGGTACCTCGCGGTGAAGGGGAGCCTGAAATTTTGGGTGCCCCGTTGTGTATGGAAGCCCAGAGGACCGGGGTACCCCACGGCTGCGGGCAGCGCAGGAGCTGCAGGTGCTCCATGGTGCAGAGAGCCCTGGGGAGCCGGGGGTACCGCGGGACGAGGGTGTCCCCGAGGGTCTGGTGATGGGCAGCCCCGGGGAACTGAGATCTGAACATTTGGGTGCCCAAGCAGAACTGGGGAGGGACCGCAGGGCCAGGGGACAGGGAGGGGCCGGGCTGCCCTGCCATGAGGCTGGCCTCGGCTTGGAGTGTCTGACAGGACCCAGCGGTGCTTTCGCCATCCCCGGGGACGGGGCTCTTACCGCCTCCGATTTGGGTGGCACGGGGGGCGGGGTGTCCCCGCGGGGCTCGTCCCCGGGGCGGCGCGGGGAGCCCAGCGGGGTGACGGCCCCGAAGGACACGAGGTCGGGCCGGCCGCCGGTGCTGCCCAGCTCGCAGCAGCCCTCCGGGCTGGGATTGCTCCACAGCTCCTCGTAGGGAATCTCCAGCGGCTCCTGAGTCCTGAACTCGGGCTCGGCCCAGTCGGGCGTCATGTACTCCCGGTCGGGGTCGGGGCACTCGGGCAGCGGCGGGCGCGGGGTGCCCCCGCCGAGGCCCCGCGGCGCCGGGCAGCGGGCGGGGGTCTCCCGGGGACCCCCGGAGCCGCAGGCACAGAGCGAGAGGCGCTGCAGGGGCTGGCTGAGCTCGTCGCGGCCGCAGGCGGGCAGGCAGAGCCGCAGGCGCCGCGGGCTCGCACATTCCTCCAGGAAGTCCGGCTTGGCCTCCCGCACGGCCCGCGAGTACTCGTCGGGGTTGAAGCGGTCGTGGCAGTACGCGGCGCTGTCCCGCAGCAGCTTCTCCAGCTGCGGGTCCCCGGCCAGCAGCCCCTCGGGCAGCTGGAAGCGCGGCATGTCGGTGAGCAGCAGGAAGTGGAAGGGCACCAGCTCCTCCCGCCGCAGGATGCAGCACAGCACCACCGTCTTGGAGATGATGCTGACCAGCTTGTAGCAGTGGCCCTCGCGGATGGCGTGCAGGTCGTAGGGGTTGCGGGCGGGCCGGCTGGGCACGGCCACGTTCACGGGCAGCCGCACCTTCTCGATGATGCTGCGGATGGTGTGCTCGCCCTCCTGCAGCCGCAGCTCCAGCGGGCTGCGGGTGCTGAAGCGGCCCTTGCACTGGAAGGGCAGGCTCAGGCTCTCGTTGGTGCGGTGGTTCATGCAGATCAGGCACGGCATCTTGCCCTTCACCTGCCGCGCCCCCGCAGCCGGCGCCGCCTTGCCCAGCTTGCGCAGGAGGGTGTTGAAGCGCGACTTCTCCTTCACCGTCTTGGCGCACAGGATCTCCGCCTGCCCCATCAGCGTCAGCTCGTCCCCCGCGTTCAGCGTGAAGTTGTAAACCTCGCTGTCCTCGCTGAACTCCCCCGACACCACCTGCCGGCCACAGCCCCAGGGTGGCACCCGCTGCCCTGCGCCGGGCCCCGACACCCCAACAGTGTCCCTGATGTTCCACCACCATCCCTGACATCCCACCGCCATCCCTGACATCCCACCACCATCCCTGACATCCCACCACCATCCCTGACATCCCACCACCATCCCTGACATCCCACCATCATCCCTGACATCCCACCGCCATCCCTGACATACCACCACCATCCCTGATATCCCACCACTCTCCCTGATGCTCTAGCACCGCTCCCTGCTGTCCCACCGTCCTCTCCTGATATCCCAGCACTGACCCTGCTTTCCCACACTCCCCCCTTTATTCCCATCACCCTGCAGTGGTGTCCTACCAACCCCCCCAAAATCCCACCACTCACCCCTGGTGTCCCACCACCAACCTTTGCTGTCCCACCATCCTCTCCTGATGTCCCACCAACCCCCCAAGTCCCCTGCCTGGCCCCTATTCCCCTCCTGCCCCACCACTGTCCCTGCTGTCCCCTGCTGTCCCTGCTGCCCCCCAGGACCTTCACGCTGAAGGTGATGGCCTCCATGACGAAGATGCGGTCTGGGAAGATGCTGGCCACCTCCTCCACGCTGTTGAAGAACTGCACGGGCTCGCGGAGGTCCCGGTCCTGGTCCAGCAGCTTGAACTTCCCTGGGGGACCCCCGAGCCCGGCGAGGTGAGAGGAGCCCGGCCCCTCTCTGGGACCTGCTGTCACCCCCTGGGCCAGCACAGCCCTTCCTGGGGGGCAGCCACCCCTGAGGCAGCCCGGGGTCCCCACCACATCCTTGGGGACACTCCCGTGGCCTTGGCCAGTGTCCAAGTGCTGCAAGGGGACCCCAGAGCATCCCCAGCCCTGCACCCCCGGGGGTTCTGTGTGGGACAAGGCACAGGGGGGGCCTCAGCAGCACCACTCGGCACACCCAGAGCTGCAGGGCCTCCCCAAAAGCGTTCCTGTGAATGGATGAGCACGCCCAGAGCAGCCCGAAGTGCAAGGGGTGCCCATTACCCCCCAAAATCCCGTCCCAGCGCTGCCAGGGCACGCTGACCCCGCGCCTCGGGAGAGGGGCTGGGCAGGGGAGCGGGGCCTCGGCAGCGGCAGCGGGAAAAGGCAGGAGCGGAGCGGGGGAGCTGCGGCCACAGCGAGGCACCGGCTGCCGGGGGCGGACCTGAGGGGAATATTAATCCCCGGGACACCAGAGAGCCTCGCTCGGCTCGGGGGCACCCGCGGCTGGAGCGGCTCAGCCCCACACCCCGGGCAGCGCTGGGCACGGCCGAGCCCCCGAACGCTGTTAACACACTGCCCAGCCCCCCTCGGACCCCCGTGGGACGGGTGATTAACCCCTCCCCCGCTCCATTTCCCATGATTTATTTATTAGCAGGACTCATTACCGCCATGGAGCACTTAGAGGGGTCATTAAGGCTCTGGCGGCTGCCGGCAGAGGCAGCTCAGCACCTTCGTCTGCACTGCCGGCCTCATCCTCATCCTCATCCTCATCCTCATCCTCATCCTCATCCTCATCCTCATCCTCATCCTCATCCTCATCCTCATCCTCATCCCCATCCCATCCCATCCCATCCCATCCCATCCCATCCCATCCCATCCCATCCCATCCTTGCCCCCCCTGCAGCTCTGCCAGGGCTGGGGGCAGCCCCCAAACCAGGGGATCTCCTACCCCGGACTGGACCTTACTGGAGCAGCCCCAGCAGGAGGCAGGGGGGCAGGTCCCGGCTCTGCTGGCCCGAGGACACCATTCCCGTTGTCCCCGTTGTCCCCGTTGTCCCCAGCCCCCCACCTGGGTACTGGAGCGGGATGTCGATTTTGGGCCCGATGACGTAGTGTCCCTCCTCCAGGCTGTGGGCTGTCACCGTCGTCCACTGCCGGCACGAGTGGACCAGGAGCACGTCCTGGGCTGTCACCCCCTCCACGCGCTCACCTGCGGGGGGACAGGGCTGTCACCACGGCCACCCCCCGCCCCCCGGCGCCGCCGGCCGGCCGGAGCGAGGGATGAGCAGGTGCCGCTGCCAAGAGCCGCCAGTTGCCCAGGAAACAATTTCTTTGTCCCCCCTGAAAAGCTGCAGCCGCCGCAAACAAGAAGTTTATTGAGTCGGGGCCGGCGCAGCCCCCCCGGGAGCCCTCCAGAACCGCGGCACCCCGACCCCCCCAGGGCCCCCTGCACCGCGATGGGCTCCGGCCACGCAGGGTCCCCCTGCTCCCCACACCCCCTGCTCCCCTCTCAGCCTGGGCGGGGGTCACAGCCAACCCCCCCCAGCCCGGCCGTGTCCCAGGGAGCGTGGGGAGGGGACACGGTGGCTCGCAGCCCCTGCCAGCCTGGTGCCAGCACCTCCAGAGTGCCACCGGGGAAGGGGGACAGTGGGGAGCAGCGCTGGGCCGTGCCTGGGGACAGTGGGAGCAGCCACAGCCTCCCCTCACAGCCCCGCGGGGACCCCCCTGAGGGGCAGGCCCTGGCCCCCCCTGCCTCAGCCCCGACCAGAGGGATCCGAGCAGAGCAGCCCTGGAGCAGCTCGGTCTCACCTGGCCCCAGCCTTCCTCCCTCCCTCCCTCCTCCTCAGCACTTCAGACTCCTTCCTTCTCCTGGTCCCTCCAGACTTTCTCCTCCTCATCCCTTCAGGCTCTTCCAGCCTCCTCTTCACCCTCCAGCCCTCCTCTCTCCCTCCACTCCTCCGGTCACCATTCCTTCTCCTCACCTCTCCATCTTTCTTATCTTCCTCTTCATCCCTCCCTCCAAGCTTTCCTCCCTTCCTCCTCCTCACTCTCGAGCCTTCCTCACTTCCCCATCCCTCTACCCTCCCTCGCTCCCTGTTCCTCATCACTCCAGGTCTCCCTCCCTCCTCTTCGTCCCCCCAGCCTTCCTCCCTCCCTCTTCCTGGTCCCTTCGTCCTTCGTCTCTCCCTCATCACTCCAACCTCCCTCCCTCCTCGTCCTCACTCTCCAGCCTTCCTCCCTCCCTCCCCATCCCTCCGCCTTCCACCCCTCCCTCCTCCTCATCACTCCATCCTTTCTCCCTCCTCCTCATCACTCCAGCCTCACTCTCTGTCCCTCCACGCTCCCTCCCTCCCCTGGTCCCTGCAGCCTTCCTCCCACCCTCCTCCTCCTCCCCATCACTCCAGCCTCCCTCCCTCCTCCTCCTTCTCGTCCCTGCAGACTTCACCCCCCCCTCGCGTCCTCCCCGCCGGGCTCACCCTGCCCGAGGCAGACGAGGGTGGGCAGGCGGCACTGGCTGACGATGGCGTCGAGGGGCAGCGCCGCGGGGCTCCAGCGGAGCCGGGCCAGCCCCGCCGCCAGCTTCTCCATCGCATCGCGGCTCAGGCCGGCCCCGGGCCGGGCTCCATCGCCGCCGCCGCCGGGCCGGGGCCGGGGGGCGGCGGGAGCGGGGCAGGAGGAGCCGCCCCCCGCCCGCCCCCGGCCCCTCCTGCCCGCCCGCCCCGGCAGGCGGAACCCCCCCGGCGGGGGCGGGGGAGGCGGCGGCGGGCGGGGACCCCCGTGCGGGGCACCCCCTCGGGACCGGGCATCCCCCCCAGCCCGGCCATCCCCCCGGTCCGGGCATCCGCGGCGGGGCCGCTCCGGGGGTGTCCCGGGGGGGACGCGCTGCCCGCGGAGGGGGCGGCTCCGGCCGCGCCCTCGGGACCCGGGGGGGCTCAGCCCCGGCTCGCTCGGGGTCCCGGGGGTCCTGTCCCCCCCTCTGTGTGGCCGCCGAGGGAACGGGGCGGGGGGCGCCCCGGGGACCCTCCCCCATCCCGTCCCGCTGCCGGGGGCGCGGAGCCGCCGGGAGCTGCCGGGGGTCCCAAGCGGGGGCTGCAGGGGGCACGAGGGACCCGTGCGGGACGGGGGGACCCCGGGGCTGCCCCCACCCCGGTGTCCCGGCAGGGAACTCCCGCTGCCGCACAGACACGGAGAGCAAAAGGCACCGGGAGAGGGGCCAGGCGACATCGCAGTCAGGGGGGACCCTCGGCAGGGACATCGCCGTCACCCCGGGAGGGGGCTCCGCACCCTGGGGACTCCCGGCCGCCCTGAGCTGGGGCACGGGACGCGGAGGGTCCCCGCGCCCCCCGGTCACAGCGCGGGGGGCGGAGAGGCCCCGGTCCAGCTCCGGAGCGTCTCCTCCGGGCCGCCCTCCCCGGTCCTTGGCCGGCTGCATCCCCACTCCCCGGGCTGAGGAGGATGAGGGAGTGGAGGAAGCAGCAAGAGCCTGCAGGGCCAGTGCCCGGCCCTGGGGACGCGACACCGCCTGCTGTCCCCTGCCGCGTCCCTGTCCCCCAAGCCCAGCACAGGGGGAGGCTGCTGGACAGGGCGGAGCAGAGGTGAACAGTGAAAGGGATGGAGCAGGAGCAGGGATGGGATGGAGCAGGGATGGGGAGGGAACAGGGGGAACGATGGAGCAGCTGTGGGGAAGGAGCAGGGATGGGGAAGGAGCGGGAAGAGGGAGCGAACAGCGTTAGGAAAGGAGAAGGGACACGGAAGGGCGCGCGTGGAACAGCAGGGATGGGACAGAGCCGGGATGGGGATGGGGATGGAGCCGGGTGGGCACAGCAGGAGGATCCAGGGGGAGGACGGGGAACGGCCCGACCCTCCCTGCCCGCGGTGACACTGGCACGGTGCTGTCCCTGCAGGACACTGGCACTGCTGGGTGGCGTCCGTGGGGGAAGGTCCCTGCCAGGCCCCCCCTCCCTTGCCCGGCACCCCCAAAATCCCCCACCCATGGGTGGCTGCGCGGGGCTCCCGCGCCGAGAGCGCCCGGGCTGGGGAGGATTTGGGATGGCGGAGCTGCTCCCCGCGGCCTCGTCCCCTCCCAGGCACTGCCGGGGACCGGCCGTGACACACTCGCAGCTTTATTCACACCAGCGGCACCAAAACAGCTCCCGGATCCCGGCGCCATGGGAACGGGGACACGGTGGCAGCGGGGACAGCGCGACACGGGGACACCGCGGCACGGGGGACACTGTGGGACAGGGACACTGTGGGACAGGGACACCGCGGCATCGGGGACAGTGTGGGACAGGGACACTGTGGGACAGGGACACCGTGGGACAGGGACACCATGGCACTGGGGACACTGTGGGACAGGGACACCACGGGACAGGGACACCGCGGCACGGGGGACACTGTGGGACAGGGACACCATAGCAGCAGGGACACCACAGCATTGGGGACACTGTGGGGACAGAGACATGGTGGCAGTGGGGACACCGTGGGACAAGGACACCGTGGGACAGGGACACTCACGGCATTGGGGACACTCTGGGATGGGACACCTTGTAATTGGGGACACTGTGGGACACGGACACACCATGGGACAGGGACACTGCGGCATGGGGGACACTGTGAGACAGGACACCTTGTCATTGGGGACACTGGGATAGGGACACTGTGGGACAGGGCCACTGTGGCACTGGGGACACGGTGGCAGTGGGGACACTGTGGGACAGGGACACTGTGGGATGGGGACACTGTGGGACAGGGACACCGCAGCATTGGGAACACTGTGAGACAGGGACACTGTGGGACAGGGACACTGTGGGACAGGGACACGGTGGCAGTGGGGACACGGTGGCAGTGGGGACACGGTGGCAGCGGGAGGGCAGCAGCAGCAGTGGGCCCTGTGCCGTCCCCAGCACGGTCCCTCGCTGGGCTCAGTCGGAGGGGACATCCCGGGCCCCAGGAGAGCCGGGAGCTCCCAGAGGGAGCAGAGGGGATGGCAGGGGCGGGTGGGGAAGGACACTGGCACTGCCACCCCTGCCTCCCACCCACGGCACAGACCATGGCTGGAACAGCTCCTTCCCAAAAAACGCTGGCAAAGCCCTCTCCAAGCAGGGGCCCCAAAGGAGACCTCGCACCCCACACTGGGTGTTCCCCCCCACCCCGGGGGCTCCAGGTCGGGATGGGGCAGCCTCGGAGCCTCCCCTGCACTTCCCTCCACCCTGCCCTCGGGAAAAGCCTCGGGCAGCTTCGGGAAAGGCAGAGGAACAGCTCTACCCCCGGCCAAACCGGTCCTGGCGGCCTGAGGGTTTGGGGGGACTCATCCCACCTCCTCCGGGCTGGGCTCACTCCCACGGGAGCCCGAGGGAATTCAAGGGGCCCAGGAAGTCACCACTGCAAGTTTATAAAAGCTTTTATTTGCTCTTGGTACGACCAAGAATGGGACAGTGATCTTTTATACAATTTGATACAGTAAGTGGTACAAAAGAATGTGTTTTAAATAAAAAGCCAGAGTGGAGTAGCAAAAATATTAAAAGATTAAGTAAAAAATTGTCGGCATGGGAATTAATCCAAGACCTTGATGCTGTTTTATTCCACTGTCCGAGTCCGAGGGCACGCAGCGACCCCGGCGAGTGACACGGCCGTGGGACAGAGCCAAGCTCGGGTTTGGTTTAGCAGGACCAATTTCAGCGTTTGACACTTTTTTGGTGACAGAAGGGCAGCGCTGAGCTCCCCCCGCGGGCGGGGCCGGGGGCTGCTGACGCCTCCCGCTGCCCTTCTCTACTCCACAGGGCTGGGCTGGGCTTCCAAGCAGAGCTTTCCCAAGCAGTTAGTCTGGACTAACTTAGTTCGGAACTAGCAGGGAGTTGAGATTACCAGCAGACATCAAGTTACCGCAAACTCCTCCGACATGATCATTACTATGATTATTTTTGGGGGGTTTTTATCTGTTTCAGCATCGGCACCGGCTCATGCTGCTCCCTCCTGGCGGCCTCGCCCCGCCTGAGCCCGCGGGTGCAGCTCGAGCTTGGACAGAACAGAATTAGACCCGAGAGAAACAGCTCAGATTTATTGACCGAGGGACCGGGGGACAGCGAGTGGCACCAGCGAGCGGCCCGGGCTCTACCTGTGCCTGCGACGGGCACAGAGGGGTCACACACAAGGAGCAGAGCCCCTGCGAGCAAATAAAAAGCTCACGTTTAAAACAAGGATTATACAAAAAACCCCTCGATGTAGATTGCGCCGGGTTTTTTTTTTTTTTTCCCTTTTTGATCACGTTAGAAAGTGCAGATTTAGCCAAAAGCAGCCGGGCTGTGCACACGGCTGAGCCCGGCGCCACCAGCCACTCGCCTGGGCAGGGTTAACACACACAGGGACAAAATGCCAAATACAGAGGGACAGGGAGACACCTCGGGGAGCCCCCGCGCGGGGAGGAGCCGCTCCGGCCCTCGAGTTCCGTGTTAAAACACCGTCATTTCATCAGAATTCACTCAGCGTTAGCGACCGCGGCGAGGGCGGAGCGGGGCCGCTCCCGGGGCCGGTCCCGGTGCCGGTCCCGGTGCCGGTCCCGGTGCCGGAGCCAGGCACAGGCTGGGCCCAGGAGCGGAGCGGGGCTGGGGCGCTGCGCCGTGTCCGCACCGGCGGGGCCGCGCTCGGAGCCGGGCGGGATCCGCAGCCCGGGATCCGCACCCGGCAGCGGCACCGGCGGTGCTGGGCCCCTCCTGCGGCAGGACAGGGCCAGCAGGGCCGGTGACAGCGGCAGGACAGGGCCAGCAGGGCCGGTGACAGCGGCAGGACAGGGCCAGCAGGGCCGGTGACAGCGGCAGGACAGGGCCAGCAGGGCCGGTGACACGGCAGGACAGGGCCAGCAGGGCCGGTGACAGCGGCAGGACAGGGCCAGCAGGGCCGGTGACAGCGGCAGGAGCGGCAGGGAGCGCTGGAAGCGCCGCTCCATCCCGGCGGAGGCGGCGGGGCCGGGATCGCCCGGCGGGATGCCCCGGCGCGGACGCTGGAAAGCGGAAAGTTTCCAGGGAGGTAATAAATGAATCCGCCGCCGGCTGGGTCGCTGCCTTGCCTTTCCTTTCCTTCTCTTTCCGCCCAGCTCGGCCCGGCCCGGCCCCGCAGCCCCGGGGGCGGACAGGAGGCGGAGCGGGTGTCAATGGACTGCTGTCAGTTTGGGGATCCATGTTCTATTCATACACAGAAAGTAGACAACCACATCACCCTCCAGAGAAACTAGTGCATGCAAGAACTCTTCCATATGGGAAAGGCTAGCGGGAGGAGGGAGTCACTAGTGACGGACAGGCCTAGGGGGGTTAGTAGGAATCTCAACATTTTTACCTCGGAAGCTAAATCAGTGCTTTGTATTAAATTTTTGGCAAACACACCGCGTTGCCATCCTTTCCGTTAACACATCACACCATGGAGAAATGCAAATCAAAGCAGCATGCAGGCAAAAAGAAGGAAAAAAAAAAAAAAAAGAGAGAGAAGAAAGAAAAGGAAAGAGCGGCAAAGTGAGAAAAGAAAAGGGCAGCAGGAAGAGTTGGGGACGGCGGGACTGCCAAGAGGAGACACAGCAGGTTACAGGGAGTTTGCTTTTGTTTTGCACCACCCTTTGTCCTCGATGCATGACACCAACGGTACAGAAAGCAACCACTACAGAGGTCAGGACTCAATGGCACGGGGGGATGGGACGTCTCCTGCACATGCTTCCACCAGAAAAGAGAAAAGAAAGTGAAAATAAAAGTTCCTTTTTCCACATAAGGCACAGGACAAAGAAACCCCACTCACGGACTCAAGGCGAAAATGAGTTTTTCCTGGCTCTTGCCTGATGCATCTAGGGAATATGGTGACTCAAGCACATGATCCATGACAGAAAATTCCACTGTTGTACAAAATCAATTGTTAATTCTAACCTTTATTCTTATACAATTTGCAGAAGAGAGTCGAGTATGATTGCTCTGGGGTTTAATGGCAGGAGGGACGGGGCTATAATACAACCCAAACGTGGTGGTGAGCTGAGCAGGGACACGGAAATGAAGTCACCGAGATGAATTTCCTATACATGTGTGGAGAAAACTGGAGGAGGCAAAGCTGTCCTAGCCGGAAAACCAAGGGGAGGCAGGAGCTCGTTAAGATGAGGAACAAAAACATTGGTTTTGGGTTAAAAAACGGGCAGAGTGGTTTGTTTTGCAGCGAGAAAAAAGGGGCGGTGGATGGCGATTGGTGAGAGAGGAGAAGGTTCAGCAGCACTTGCTCTTCCAGCCCGTCACCCCACCGCCACTGCTGATATCTACATTTTCACTGTTGGGCTCTTTTACAGGGGTCTGCAAGGAAACAAGTGAACACAGTTAGATGGCTCCAGAGATCCCCAGGGAAAAAAAAACACCCAGAGCTCGCAAGGACTGACATCACCAGATGAAACTGGGCACAAAGAGCTCCACAGAAAGGCAGGGAATCCTTCCCCCACTCCAGCACAAATGCGCAAAAACAATTTCAGGATTTGTTGTTGCTGTTGTTTTTGGGGTTTTTTTTGGTTTGGTTTGTTTTAAATAAACAGCTGGAAAGCTGGGAAAAAACCCAGTGCTTGAACTGGGACCACCCCAAAGTCAACTGGAATAGTTTCAGGTCCTGCACACAGAGCAGACGCTGGGTTTGGTGGGGTAAGGAAATCCCGGCCTGCAAACAACACCAGCTGCTTTAAATAAAAAGCCAGAGTGGAGTAGCAAAAATATTAAAAGATTAAGTGAACTGATCATCAAACATCAGATTATGTGACCCGATGACCACCAAAGCCCTCGGTTTTTACAGATAAACTGGGCTTGTTCCCAGCCTCTGCTCCTGGGACAGCAGCTCCCGGGGACACAGAGGCTCCTCCTTGTCACAGGACAGAACTGGTGACACCAAAGCCAAACCCCCACTCCAGTGGGTTTGATCCAACACCAACATCTACTCCCAGCTGGCTGGAAAGGAACCTAAACCCACACCACACTTCAGTCTCCACAGTCCTTTTTTAACTCTCCTTGTCATAGCCTTGCAAAAGAACCCCTGGGATAATGACAGAGGCCAAAAATGAAGATTTAAGGCCCAGAGCTTGGTCTGGTTTGTAGCCTGACCTCTTGTTCACCAAAGGCCAAGGGTTTTCACCTTATTTATCACACAAAGCTTGTCAAAACCTGATTGAGACATGACTGAGAACTGCAGTGACAACTGGGTGACACAATCCACAGCACTCCCACGGGAGAGGGAGGAAGGCAGGGATGAGACTGGCTCAGGATGGGGTTCATTTGTGAAGGAACAGGAACTCAAGTGCCAGGGTTGGCCAGCCCGAGTTTCTGGAGCTCCACAGAGTCTCCATGACTGCTCCTAGGCAGGAATGTCCCAGCTCAGGGGTTTCTGTGCACACTGAGCCCTTGGCCACGGGACCACATCCCATGGAAAGGGGCACACACGGATCCACACACAGATCCAGCACAGCTCAGTCCTGTGGGAGCTGATGCATTCTGCACCCGTGGCAGGGGTCACGGCCACGGGCACAGCAGCACCAGCAGCTCTGGGCACAGAGGGACCTGCTACAGGCCATGGAAACAACCTGGAGTGGCAGCAGGGCCAGGGCAGTGCCCGTCCCCTGTGCTGGCACTGCTGGGGCACCTCCAGTGCTGGGGGCAGCTCTGGGCCCCTCCAGACAGGAGAGCCCTGGAGGGGCTGGAGCGTGTCCAGGGCAGGGAACAGAGCTGGGAAGGGAATGGAGCCCCAGGAGAGGCTGAGGGAGCTGGGAAGGGGCTGAGCCTGGAGAAAAGGAGGCTCAGGGGGGACCTTGTGGCTCTGCACAGCTCCTGACAGGAGGGGACAGCCAGGGGGGGTCGGGCTGTGCTCCCAGGGAACAGGGCCAGGACAAGGGGAAATGGCCTCAGGTTGGGCCAGGGCAGGAGGGTTTACACAGGATATGGGGAACAGTTCCTCCATGGAAAGGTTGTCCAGCTCTGGCACAGCTGCCCGTCCCCTGAGGGATTTAAAAGCCCTGTGGCACTTGGGGACAGGGCTCAGTGGTGGCTCTGGCAGTGCTGGGGGATGGCTGGATGAGCTTTTCCAAACTCACTGATCCCATGGGTCCATGGAACGCTGCACCTCCAGGAAGGGCAGCCAACCCCCAGGTGAGGTGGGGCAACAGAACCCCCAAGGAAGTGCCGTGGCTGGAGCTGATTCCTGGGAGCACAGCTGGGAGTGGCAGAGCTCCTCCTGTCCCACCCTCCACTCCTGAACTCTGCCCAGCAGCCCCCATGAGCTGTCAGGGCATCCACAGAGAGGGTGGCAGGAAAGGACAATTCTCTCCACGCCAACTGAAATGGGTTAACTCCAGCACAGGCACAACCACCATGAGTGTAAGGGCCAAACAAACAGGAATTTCAGTTCCTTGGCTCTGATGGATGTTAGTCCCTGTAGGCAGGCCCCCCTAAATAACAACAAAACATCAAACAAGCTTCAGAAGTTCAGCCCTGCTCCTTCAGGGACTCCTCTGCCTCAGCACAGCCAAGTCAAACACTGCAACCACGCAGGTGAACACCACAACAATGAGGTGGAGTTTCAGGGTTTGTTCCAAAGGAATGCTGTGAGCACCTACCTTTCGAAGAATGTCTTCTGCTAATGTGAGGAATGCCTTCTCAATGTTTATATTTGCTTTTGCACTAGTTTCAAAAAACCTAATACCGTGCTCCCTGGCAATCTGCAGCAAACAGAGAGAAGGAGATTAGAGATCCTGGGGATATCCCAGCGGTGCCACCATCACTTTGGGACCAGTTTATAAAGCAGGGAATACTGGACTGGACAGGAGCCCAGGGGTGCCCAGGTGGGCAGGAGGGCCCTGGGCAGTGCCAGCTCTGGGGTGGCAGCAGGGCCAGGGCAGTGCCCGTCCCCTGTGCTGGCACTGCTGGGGCACCTCCAGTGCTGGGGGCAGCTCTGGGCCCCTCCTGACAGGAGAGCCCTGCAGGGGCTGGAGCGTGTCCAGGGCAGGGAACAGAGCTGGGAAGGGAATGGAGCCCCAGGAGAGGCTGAGGGAGCTGGGAAGGGGCTGAGCCTGGAGAAAAGGAGGCTCAGGGGGGACCTTGTGGCTCTGCACAGCTCCTGACAGGAGGGGACAGCCAGGGGGGGAACAGGGCCAGGACAAGGGGAAATGGCCTCAGGCTGGGCCAGGGCAGGCTCAGGTTGGACAGCAGCAGGAATTTCCCCATGGAAAGGGAGCTCAGGCCTTGGCAGGGGCAGCCCAGGGAGCTTTGGAGTGCCCATCCCTGGAGGTGTCCCAGGAAGGGCTGGAGGTGGCACTGAGTGCTCTGGGGACAAGGTGGGGATCGGGCACAGCTTGGATTCGGTGCTCTGGGAGCGCCTTCCCAATCTCAGGGATTCTGTGACTCCCTCACCCCAACGGGCATCAGCAGCACCAGCCAGGTGAGGTGGCTCAGAAGGTTCAGAACTTCACAATTCAGAACAATTAAAATCTACTAAAATAATCCCAAGTCTGTGTCTGGGCCTAAGAGGACAGCCACCACACACTGTCACACAGTGAGGAACTTCAGGGATGTCTGGGAATTTTGAGTTAACAAAAGAAGCAGAAACTGCAGCTGAACTCAATCCCATTTGTGGCAGCTTCTGAGATAACACTCCCAGGATTCACATCCTGGCACATCCCACTGGGGCATCCCAACCCCCTGGAGCAGGCAGAAGTCTTGGCAGTGATTTCTGCCTTGGATAAAGAAGTTTTTGTTTGATACTCACCTGTTCACCTTTTGCTTTAGGGACAACTCTTTTATCTTCCATGTCACACTTGTTTCCTAACAGCATCCTCTCCACATCCTCGTTGGCGTGCTGGAAGGACACAGGGATCAGGGCACACAGCTCCCCCAGCACACCCAAAATCCTGCTTCCCTTTGGTGTGGTGGGCAGGCCACCATCTACAGCTGCAATTTGGGGACATTTACAGCTGCCCACAATGGAGCTTCTGCAGTGGCAGAGCTGTTAATTAACCCCAGCCTCCTAATGACTTCCTAGCACTGGTTAATGGTTTTCTCCTCCCCACTTTGCCACTGCACAATGTGAGGGATGAGCCGGGGGAGAAAAACGGACTGGGGAGGAAAACAGGAGCCAAAGAGAAATGAGGGAGAGAAGGGAAACACAAACCAGAGCGTGGGGCAGGGTGTCCAAAGGGAGCAGGGAGGGGAGGGTCGGAGTTTCCTGCACGCTGCAGGGGTAGGAGGGGGCAGGAGGATGAGGAATCCCAGATCCAGCCCCTTCCCTGCAGCACGGGCCTCTCTGGAGGGGGATCCTGGATCTGTTCTCAGCAGTCCTGGCCAGCTGGGAAGGTCCTGTCCCACTGGGGGTTCACATCCCAGTGTGATGCCAGGCTCCAAGGAGCACTGAAGGAGGAGCCACAAGTCCAGGCCTGCCAGGCTGACCTCGGAGCTGGGGAAGGTCCTGGGGCAGATCACTGAGGTGTGGTCACAGGGCACGTGCAGGACAAGGACACCAGGCCCAGCCAGTCTGGCTTTGTGACAGGTCCTGCTTGACCAACCTGATCTCCTTCTGTGACAGCGTGGCCTTAATGGATGAGGGAAGGGCTGTGGATGCATCTGCCTGGGCTCTGCTGAAGCCTTTGGCACCTTTCCCCATGGCATTCTCCTGGAGAAACCTGCTGGGCCTGGCTTGGATGGGTGCACCCCCACGGGATAAACCTGGGCCCAGGGAGAGCTGGGGATGGCCCCAGGGGCTCAGGGCTGGGTCACTCCTGTCCAACACCCCCATGGGATAAACCTGAGCCCAGGAGAGCTGGGAATGGGGCACATCCAGCTGGGAATGGGCACATCCAGCTGGGAATGGGCACATCCAGCTGGGAATGGGGCACATCCAGCTGGGAACGGCCCCAGGGGCTCAGGGCTGCCCCACTCCTGCCCAACACCCCCATGGAGGGTCTGGGCTCGAGGGCAGCGCCCTGGCCCAGCCCAGGGCAGCCCCAGGGTGGGATGTGGCTCTGCTGGGGCAGGGAGCTCTGCAGAGGGATCAGGACAGGCTGCACGGAGCCAGGGGCAGCACTGGGGTCACACCAACCCCCTGGAACGCTCCAGAGGGGATGGAAAGCTGCCAGGCAGGAAAGGACCTGGGAAAAATTCACTGCCCACAGGCTGCCCAGGCAGTGGTGGAATCCCCATCCCCTGAGGGATTTAAAAGCCCTGTGGATGTGGCACTTGGAGACATGGGGCAGTGGTGGCCTGGGCAGTGCTGGGGATGGTTGGACCCTATGAGCTCCAAAGGAATTTCCAACCTCAGTGACTGTGATTTCTGCAAAGACACTCCACTGCTGAGCTCCTCCCATAACAAAAGCAGCTCCCTAAGGTGTCCAAGGTCTCTTTTACAGCCACAGTCCCTGAGCAGCCTCCACAATGCACCTGCAATCAGCTGCACAGTTTGTGTGGCCCAGACTGAAAACACGAGGGCACCAAAAGCCCTGATGCTGCCAGTGACACCCATCACTCCCCTGGGACACCTCTGGCTTTTTTAACAAAGCAGCTGCAGAATCCAAAGGCCTCAGTTTCAAGTTTACCCCATCTCATTGCTGAGTCTCTTGCTGTGCTGCTTTATCCCCTCTCCTGCTCCCACCACACAGGGCACTTCTCCATAAACACCATCCTGTCCCACTTCTCATGCTGGGAAATTCAAATCCCAACATCCCATTTTTGCTGTGCTGCTTTCTCCAGCCTCAGGGCTCCACTGAGCAGTGCCTGACAGCCCCCACCTGTGCTCAGTTGTACAGGGAAGGTGAACAGTGCTCTCCTGTGCTTTCCAGGAAACTCCAAACATTTATTCCACCTGGGAACAGCGTAACAAAACCAAGAACCACCAGCTGTGCTGCTCTCTTGCCGTCTCAGAGCTCCTGGAGGATGAACTCGTGGGGATCCAGGCACTTAATGCTTCCACATCACTTCCTTCTGCTTCACTTGACCTTGCCTGGAATTTCCCAGCCTCCCTGTCCTGGTTCTCCTCTGCCAAGGGCAACGAGCAGCTACCCAAACACTCCCAGCAGCAGGAGCCAAGCTGCCTGCAGCAGCCATGAGAAACCTCCAAATATTTCATGACACCATTAGGAGGGAGTTGAGATGGGGATGTTTAATTACTCTGAGGATTACTCTGAGGCTCACTCTCAGCAAACAGCTCCTGGGAGTAGTGACACACAGTGTGGCTACTCTGCAGCTCCTGTTTTTCTCCTACCTTTGGGTCCTGTTTTCCTAATGTGTGCTGCCCCTCTGGCCTCCCAGAGCTGTGAGCTGCTCCCAAACCTGTCCTTCTCACCTCCCACCCTCCTCCAGCACAGGCAAAGTCTGCCCGTGTGCACAGTGGGTATTTCAGGACACCACAGGCTCCTGGGGGTGTTTATCCTGGAGAAAAGGAGCTCAGGGGTGCCCTTATCACTCTCACACTCCCTGCAAGGTGCCTGTGTCAGTGGGGTTGGTCTCTCTCTCCAGGCAGCACTGACAGAACAAGAGGAGTCTCCAGCTGCACCAGGGGAATACAGGTTGGATATCAGGGAAAGGTTTTTAAGGAAAGAGTGCTGAGTGCTGGCATGGCTGCCTGGGGAGGTGGTGCAGTCACCAGCCCTGGGTGTGTTTAACAAAGCCTGGATGTGGTGCTGTGGGTGAGCTGAGGTGGCAGGGCTGGGTTGGACTCCATGATCCTGGAGGTCTCCTCCTTCCTACCTGGTGATTCTTGAATTCTCCTGTTTAATGTCACAACCCTCCTGTCACAGCTGAAGGGAGAGCTGAGTTCTGGGGATGTTGGAACCCTGGGCACTGAGAATTTCAGGCTTTCTGTTCAACAGGCACTGACCCTCAAGAAAATGCAACATTCCACCCGAGGGCGTGGAACAGGCTCCCAAAATTGAGTGACAGCACTGGGGTTGTGGGTGTGGAGTTTGAACAGAAGTGTGTGATAGCACAGGGTGGAAAAGCTGGATTTTAAGGGTTTAGTATATGGTAATATATATATAAAGGAAGATGAAGGTTTTAGGATGCAGGCTAAGTCCTTTTTCACCTTCTTCTTCATGGGTTTGGGAATAATCCACACTGCGGGCCAGGGGTGTTTGGTTATTGGGTTAAAATTAAAAACAATTTAGGAGTCCTTTCACAACTGGAAAATTAGTGCTTAAAGGACCTTGTAGTGAGATAGAGACAAAGCCATTTTTCCCTTTGTCAGCTAGAACTAACAAAGTCTCACTCAGCTGCTGAGACCGTGCTATGGATAAGAATGAACAAACATCTGAGTGCGAACACCAAAACCGCGTCTCCCGAGCACCAATCCCGGCTGTGACAGGAGGAAAGAAGAGCAAAGAAGGCCAAAGCCCCACGTGGGGCTCCTCTGCTGCTCACCTCGTCGATGTTCCTGAGCCACTTGCTGATGTTCTCGAAGCTCTTGGCGTTGGTGATGTCGTACACCAGCATGATGCCCATGGCCCCGCGGTAGTAGGAGGTGGTGATGGTGTGGAAGCGCTCCTGCCCCGCCGTGTCCCTGCACAGACACCACATTCTCTATTTATACAGAATACCTGAGGGTTTGTTCACATGGTTTATATTTATAGGGATTTTAGAAGGTATTGTGTTTGAATTTGATTGGTTAGGAATTTATTGACACTTAGTTTATTGGTTGGTAATGGTTAGTGTATAGATTTATTAAACTTTTTTTAGATAGTTTACATTTTTTGGTTTTTTTGGGAAGTGTTTTCTATGGGTCAAATTTTCTTTTTTGTAGGTGTGAGGTGTTTTTTAATAAGAATAGATTGCTATGTAAACTGATTTTTATTTTTATAATTTTTTAATGGGAATTTTTTAGCTTGGTTGTTAGTTTAGTTGAAATAGCAAGGTTTGATTTTATAAGGTTTTTTTTAAATAATGTTTTACTTCTATGTACCACCACAGCCCTGTCAGGGACAGCTCTGAGGGAAGCAGCAGGGTGGATCCAGCAGGACAGGCTTCTGCAGGAGCCTGGAACCACAGGGTCTCTTTCCATGCCAGCAACCACACAAACACCAACTCAACGTTCTCTGGAACTCAGACTTAACACTGTTTGGTTCTCAGATCAGTCTTTAACTGATACAGCTTAACTTAAACTTATAAAGCTTTAACTTGATCTTACAGATGTGAATTCCTGACATTTCTGATCAAAGTCTATGGAACACCGATCAAGCTGTGCTGTTAAATGTTGGTGTCTATAAGCAATAGGCTGAAAACTGAGCACAAAACATCAATGAGAGCCTGGATTTCCCCATCTCCTTCTGGGATCTTTGGTGGGGTGGATAAGATGATGCATGGCAGTAAGGTGGGAATTAGCTGTATATTGATAATTAGCTGAGAATTGATTTGAAGATCATAAATGAAGAATTAACATTCTGCAGTGTCTTTCAGAGGCCACAAACCCCAGGCACTGCAGGTTTGCAGACAGTTTTCAGTGACATTGTTCATGTGAGAAGGACACAGAGCTGCTGCAGGGCTGGAGCCCCTCTGCTGTGGAGCCAGGCTGGGAGAGCTGGGGGTGCTCACCTGGAGAGGAGAAGGATCCAGGGAGAGCTCAGAGCCCCTGCAGGGCCTGAAGGGGCTCCAGGAGAGCTGGAGAGGGACTGGGGACAAGGGATGGAGGGACAGGACACAGGGAATGGCTCCCACTGCCACAGGGCAGGGCTGGATGGGATCTTGGGAATCAGGAGTTGTTCCCTGGCAGGGTGGGCAGGCCCTGGCACAGGGTGCCCAGAGCAGCTGGGGCTGCCCCTGCATCCCTGGCAGTGCCCAAGGCCAGGCTGGACACTGGGGCTGGAGCAGCCTGGGACAGTGGGAGGTGTCCCTGACATGGCAGGGGGTGGCACTGGATGAACTTTAAGGTCCCTTCCCACCCAAACCATTCTGGGATTCAGTGATTCTATGGCAAGGTAGAACCAAAGGTGTCTCCAAATTTAAACTGGTCTAAACCCAGGTTACACACTCCATAAACCCCTCCAGAAATGCCCTCCCAGAATCTCCCTGACCCACAGCCTCAGGCTCCCAACCCAGCACACTCAGCACTGATCTCCAGCTGCTCCTGCTGACACCAGGAGCAGGAGCAGAGGAGGAGCCGGGCAGGTCCCACAGCCCAGCAGCCTCTGCAGGGCTGCCCCGCCAGGCCTGCCTGTGGCCTCGGGGGTTCCTGACTCCATTCCCAGCTGCACAAAGCCAGGATCCCCTCAGTGCTCCTGGAAATGTCTGATGTGCTGCTGGAAACCTTCCCCAGCCTGCAGTGACCGGCCAAAGCGCTCAGGTACAGCCCCTGGACTCTTCCCAGCTGCCCTTGTCTCAGAAAACCCCAGGCCACTCCAGCTGGAGCCTCAGCAGCCCCACACTGGATATTTCCAGGCATTCCTGTTTTCTCATCCCACTCCCTGGCCTCACCACGAGCAGACTGCTCTGACATCCCACACTGAACTCCACTTGGCATTTGGCTGCACTGAACTTCACAGGGCTTTTTCCAGTGACATTTCTCCAGCTGGCTGGGAACAAATGGGATTATAACCCACTCCTTGACTGGACTTAAACCTTACAGCTTCACCTTTTCTGGCTTATCTTCCATAAAGACCCACAGTCTGTCCCCTTATCCAGCTGTTAACTCTTTCCTGGCAGGGTGGGCAGGCCCTGGCACAGGGTGCCCAGAGCAGCTGTGGCTGCCCCTGCATCCCTGGCAGTGCCCAAGGCCAGGCTGGACACTGGGGCTGGAGCAGCCTGGGACAGTGGGAGCTGTCCTGACCATGGCAGGGGTGGGAAGAGGATGGGCTTTAAGGTCCCTTGCCCCCCAAACCATTCTGGGATTCTATGAAGTGATTTGGGGGCGTTGAATCCTTTAACTGATGGTTTTCGTAGCATGTCCCAGAAAGAGAGGAATCTTTTCCTTCACTCAGGACAAACTGCTGCAAAGGATCTCCACGGATCTCCACTCACACCCTCATTGTTTTCTCTCTGCCCAAGTCCTGTACCCACTTGCAAGTACTCAAGTACTTACTCAAGTATTACTTGACTAATACTCAGCCAGGAAAATAAAATCCATCCCCCAGGTTACTCCCTCCCACTGGCTCCTGCCAAGCAGGACAGCGCTGGAAAAGCTTCACCAACCCCAGCAGACATTTGGAATCTGTGATTCCTCCCCCCTGCCACGGCCAGCAGCTGCCACAGGGACAATTCTGAGTGGTTTTACACAGCTTGGCGTTGGCAGCACGGAGCTGCTACTCCCTGCTTGTCACATCCCACAGCTGACTCGCCTGGTTAACTCCTCCACTGTTTTATCTGGCAACTGGAGCTCAGCTAATGGAAGAGAAGAAAGCTGGGGAGGGAAGAAGCGAAGAACCTGGAGTGCTTCCCCCTTTTCTTTTTTTTGTTAATAAATACTACAGCTGCCCTTTCTCTCGGTTAATGGATTCCCCATTCATTATTCAGAGATAACTCCTAATGGACGGGAGATTAGAGCTGGCTGAGGCAAACAGAGGAAATGAGTTACGAGGGCTGGATCCACCCTGGGCAAACGGCAGGAGACAGTGGGAGCTCGCAGCTCCTGTTTGCTGCCCTGCCTGCCCAGCCCTTTGTCCAAACCTCGGGGATGTCTGCAGGCTCCAAAGCTCTGGGTGCAGGCACAAGCTGGGCTCACTCTCCGTGGGCAAGGAGAATGAAACACAGGAGGAAAGGGGTGTTCAGCTAAAGGAGGCTGTCCTGTGGGACTGGGGAAAGGAGATGCTCAAGGGAAGTGAAAAATCTATTTGAATCATTCTCATGCCAACATTAAAATATGCATAAGCTGTATCATATTAGAGGTTTAACCTGGAGAGAAAGGAATTTCTGGGACAGCTTTCCGGCTGACCTGGCAGAGACTAAGGAAACGTTCAAATGTATTATGATTTATTGATGAAAGATTTACACGGCTGCAGCAAGAAGAGATTAGACCTGATGATTTGTGAGCATCCTCCCAGTCCTACGTGGCTCAAAATGAAGGTCTTCAACATTTTAAACCAAGTAATTCCTAGCAAAATAATCCCAAGGAATTTATTATTTTTAAATGTTGTTACATTTGCAGAACTGTGCAGCCCAAGGTTGCACTGGAGAAACTGGGAGGTTTGGAGTCCTGGAGGTGTCCAAGGAATTCCTGGAGGTGGCACTCAGAGCTCTGGGCTGGGCACAGCTTGGACTCCACGGCCCTGGAGGGATTCTCCCACCTCAAAATCCTGGGATTCTCTGCTCTGTCAGGTACTTAATGACAGGCAAATTTCAGCTTTTCTGAATAATACTCAGCCAGGAAAACAAAATCAGTAACGACAGAATTATCCAGTTGTTTTATAGGACTGCCAGGCCAGAGGAACATCTTCCTCCTGGAGTCTCTAAAGGCCTCAGCAAACAGGATTAACTTCCAGACATTCTTGGGGGAACTGCAGGAATGGATGAGGCTGATGGCAGCCGGGGAGGGGAGCTGTGTGCAGCTCTGCCTGGTCACACCATGCTCACTGAGGGCCACAACCTGCACAGAACAGGGAATTTCCACACCTGGAATGCCTCGGGATGGCCACACCACATTGCACAGTCATTCCAGGATAATGAGCCAGGGGATTATTTTTGACACGAGCTCCTTGCTGAATTAACCAGGATCCTGAGGACACTTCTCTGGCCGTGTCAATGTGCTGCCAGCAGAGATGCACTGAGAGAAAAATGTTATTTTATAGTCCTCCACACAAGCTAGGAGCTGCACACTAAAACCATAAAGCTGTCCCTAAAATATGGAATCAGTCAGAAAGACTGTAGGAAAAAAGGCTGACACACAAATGTCATTAAAGTTAGCAGAGCTGGAGGAGCAGCTAAGTAGGAAAAAAAGAAGAAAATAGATTTTTAGCTGACAGTTACACTCCTTTGAGCCTGTGCTCTGCCTGGATGACAGGCCCAGCTCTGCTTTTTGTGCCTCCTGACAAGCACCTCAGCGCTGTACCTGGGCAGCCCAGAGGTTTTCCAGCTTCCATTTCCCAGTGGTTAAGGAATTCTGGAGCCAGGGATGCTCTCTGTGGATTTAAGAGTCCAAACCTGACGGTGCTCTTGTGAAATCCCTTGTGAACCTGTCCATGGACACCTGCAGCTACCAACTCATCCCATCAGGAGTTTCCCAGCAAAACTTCATTTCCTGCTGTTTCCCATGTGCCACTTTACAGCCTCAGGCCAGAAGTGATGTTTTGGTGTTGGGAAAAGGCAGCAAGTTCTGTCAGACCCTCCCTACCCGTGCAGGATATCCAGGATTTTATAGATGTGCTCCTGAAGAAGGCTCCTCTTCCCAGCTGTTCTTCCTCAAAGTCCCTTTCTCCCAGCAGTGCTGATCAAACCTGTGCTCTGTGGGACTGCCACCCTCACCTCCTGCCCACGCCATCAGGAAAACCCCATTCCATTTCTCAATGGTTCCACTATGGTAATGAGTTCTGGGAACTCGAGGGTGCCAAAGCCTTTTGGTTTCCATTCCAAAGCAGCTCTGCCTGAGTTCCTCAATGTGTGACAGATATCACAATCAATTTTTAGCTCTACCACCCTGTCCCTTTGAAGGCCCTCAGCGTTTTCCCACAGCCAACACCATCTTTCCCTGGATCTCTCACTCTGGTCCTTCACTCTTTCTCTGCACCTTGTGTCTTAGGTTGCAATGCAAGATGTAACCAGAAGTATTTATTATTCTATTACCAGCTGTTAAACCAGCTGGGGCAGTGCTCTTTATCCCTTCCAGGACCCATCCTCCCTGCAGGGGATCTCTGCTGTCCATGGGCCATCGAGGTTCCCTGCAGGGCTGATCCAATTCCATCATCCATGGGAGATGCTGCACCCAGGGGAGGAGCCCGGCATTCCCACCTGGATAAACCCTGGCATTCAGAGCCCAGCACAGCCTGTGTGCACTGCATTCCCACCTGGATAAATCCTGAGAGTCAGAGCCCAGCACAGCCTGTGTGCTCTGCATTCCCACCTGGATAAACCCTGGCATTCAGAGCCCAGCACAGCCTGTGTGCTCTGCATTCCCACCTGGATAAATCCTGGCATTCAGAGCCCAGCACAGCCTGTGTGCTCTGCATTCCCACCTGGATAAATCCTGGCATTCAGAGCCCAGCACAGCCTGTGTGCTCTGCATTCCCACCTGGATAAATCCTGAGAGTCAGAGCCCAGCACAGCCTGTGTGCTCTGCATTCCCACCTGGATAAACCCTGGCATTCAGAGCCCAGCACAGCCTGTGTGCTCTGCATTCCCACCTGGATAAACCCTGGCATTCAGAGCCCAGCACAGCCTGTGTGCACTGCATTCCCACCTGGATAAATCCTGAGAGTCAGAGCCCAGCACAGCCTGTGTGCTCTGCATTCCCACCTGGATAAATCCTGAGAGTCAGAGCCCAGCACAGCCTGTGTGCTCTGCATTCCCACCTGGATAAACCCTGGCATTCAGAGCCCAGCACAGCCTGTGTGCACTGCATTCCCACCTGGATAAATCCTGGCATTCAGAGCCCAGCACAGCCTGTGTGCACTGCATTCCCACCTGGATAAACCCTGGCATTCAGAGCCCAGCACAGCCTGTGTGCACTGCATTCCCACCTGGATAAATCCTGAGAGTCAGAGCCCAGCACAGCCTGTGTGCTCTGCATTCCCACCTGGATAAATCCTGAGAGTCAGAGCCCAGCACAGCCTGTGTGCTCTGCATTCCCACCTGGATAAATCCTGAGAGTCAGAACCCAGCACAGCCTGTGTGCACTGCATTCCCACCTGGATAAATCCTGAGAGTCAGAGCCCAGCACAGCCTGTGTGCACTGCATTCCCAATGGATAAACCCTGGGATTCAGAGCCCAGCACAGCCTGTGTGCTCTGCATTCCCACCTGGATAAACCCTGAGAGTCAGAGCCCAGCACAGCCTGTGTGCACTGCATTCCCACCTGGATAAACCCTGGCATTCAGAGCCCAGCACAGCCTGTGTGCACTGCATTCCCACCTGGATAAATCCTGAGAGTCAGAGCCCAGCACAGACTGTGTGCTCTGCATTCCCACCTGGATAAACCCTGGCATTCAGAGCCCAGCACAGCCTGTGTGCTCTGCATTCCCACCTGGATAAACCCTGGCATTCAGAGCCCAGCACAGCCGGTGTGCTCTGCATTCCCACCTGGATAAATCCTGAGAGTCAGAGCCCAGCACAGCCTGTGTGCTCTGCATTCCCACCTGGATAAATCCTGAGAGTCAGAGCCCAGCACAGCCTGTGTGCTCTGCATTCCCACCTGGATAAACCCTGGCATTCAGAGCCCAGCACAGCCTGTGTGCACTGCATTCCCACCTGGATAAACCCTGGCATTCAGAGCCCAGCACAGCCTGTGTGCTCTGCATTCCCACCTGGATAAACCCTGGCATTCAGAGCCCAGCACAGCCTGTGTGCTCTGCATTCCCACCTGGATAAACCCTGGGATTCAGAGCCCAGCACAGCCTGTGTGCTCTGCATTCCCACCTGGATAAATCCTGAGAGTCAGAGCCCAGCACAGCCTGTGTGCTCTGCATTCCCACCTGGATAAACCCTGGCATTCAGAGCCCAGCACAGCCTGTGTGCTCTGCATTCCCACCTGGATAAACCCTGGCATTCAGAGCCCAGCACAGCCTGTGTGCACTGCATTCCCAGAGGAAGGCTGGACCCATCTCACACCACTGCACCTTCTACAGGATCATCTCTGCTCCAACAGAGCCACATCTGGCACTGCAGGAGCTGCACTGGGCTGCTGCCAGCACCCTGACCAGCAGGGGGGCAGGTTTGTTCTGACTCTGGCAGGGTTTTCTTTTTTTTGGCTTTTGTGTACTACTACATTTTTATTTTAATAATGCTAGTTCAGAACTGTTATTCCTCTTCCCATAACCTTGCCTGAGAGCCCCTTAATTTCAAAACTTTAATAATTCAGAGGGAGGGGGTTTACATCTTCAGGCTCCTGCCTTCCTAAGCAGACTCCTGTCTTCCCAAACCAAGACACCATGACAGTGTTAATATTCTTCCTGACATTCAGCACTGTAAACCCCCCCAGGTGCCACCCTTTGTAAGTGTTTCCACTCCCAAATGTGTGTTAATTCCTTTTCCCAGATCCTGGGCCAGGCCCACCATTAGTGACTGTCCCAGCAGCAATTCTCCCACAGAGGAGCTGGACAAACAACCCAGCCAAGGAGATCCCCAGCTCCTGGCCGTGCTTGCTCCCAGAACCTCACACACAGAGCTTCTCCTGATGGATCTGCCCTGGATCTGCTCCTTCCTTTGGAAGGCCAGTCCAGGGCTGTGTCCTGTCCTGCTCCTCGCAGGCACATTTACATTTGGAGCAGCAGGGGAAGGCTCTAATCCTGATCCTCACAGAGCAGCACCCCCGGCTTGAACAGCTACTGAGTATCGAGTTGCTTCTCACCCCGGGCAGGGCTTAAATCAGCCTGACCTTTGTGCTCCTGCTTTAGCCCTAAATATAAATTTCAGAGGTCAGGGCATGGCTGTGAGACTGTCACGAGGGCACTTTTTCCATGCCCAGGAAGAGGTGAGGAGCTGTCCTGCTGGGTGGTGTGGCTGTCACACCTGAAGGACAGGGCCATCCAGAGGGACTTGGATGAGCTCCAAAGTGGCCCACAGGCATCTCATGAGGTTTAATAAGACCAACTGCAGACCCATACTCTGGAGCAGGGAAAGCTCCCAAGCAGCCTCAGGTTCAGGCAGGAAATGTTCCCCCAAATCCATCCCCTGCTCACTCAGCTGCTGCCTTGGGTTGTTCTGGGAATGCTGCACAGCTCCTGCAAGTGTGGAGTGAGTTCACAGGCAGGAAGCAGTGGGGAAATAGAGATGCACTGCACAAAACACCTCCACAAGACACTGAGATACTGCTGGGCAGAACTCCTGCTACGGGAAAAGCTGGAAACACAGCGCTGAGATTTTATTTATTTGATTTTTTTTTCTGTAGGAGCTTCATTTTCTGCTTTCCAAGTTTCACTTCAAACGTGCAATCTGAACCTGGCAGAAACATGCAGTAGACTCAGGCCACAACTTCCCAATTTTGTGACATTTAAAAGTTGCCACTGTATAAATCTCATCTCACCCAACTCCACTTCCCTAAACCTGACAATCTGTACAGCTTCATTCCATTTTGCTCTTTATGCATGCATTGATATCCTCATTTTCCCCATACTTCTCGTTTTTACATTTCATGGTGATTTTCTTTTGAAGTTTAATCACAGAGTCATGGAATGGTTGGGGTTGGAAAGGACTTTAAAGCTCACCCAGTGCCACCCCTGCCATGGCAGGGACACCTCCCACTGTCCCAGGCTGCTCCAAGCCCTGTCCAGCCTGGCCTTGGAATTTCCAGGGATCCAGGGGCAGCCACAACTGCTCTGGGCACCCTGTGCCAGGGCCTGCCCACCTTGCCAGGGAACAATTCCTGCCCAAAATCCCACCCAAACCCACTCCCTGTCAGTTCTAACACTTCCTCGGGGTGCTGCTGACAAGAGGACTCCAGATGCCCTGGTTAGGAAGGAAAATCACCCATGATTATCCTGGAATGACTGGAAAGACCAGTGCCCCTCCAAAGTGGAACCCACCCACCTGCATCTACAGACAGCAGTGTTATAAAGCCACGGGATTGTCACGAGTGGGACAGAAGGGCCAAATCCCAGCCCAGAGCTCCTCAGTGAAGCTGCAGGATGCAGATGTGAGCAGGGAGCCCAGCCAGACCCAGGGGCCAGGAAAAGCCACCGGCTCTCCTGACCTGACCTGTGAAAAGCCTCTGGTTCAAAGCACAGAAGCTCAAAGGAAGGAGCTGAGGCTTTGCCTCTTGTCCGACATTCCCACAGAGCAGCCGTGCTCCAGCCAGCTGAGAACCTCTCCACAGCTGAGCATGGAAAATTCCAGCCCTGGATTGCATTTTCTTGCTGACACAAAGCACGGCTACGAGTCAATTTATAGGCACAGGCTGGAGGCAACTCCTCATTTAAAAATCCCAGTTTGAAACCACTTCCCACTAAATCACAGCCTGTGAGGATGCTGTCCCCTCCAAGAGGAGGTTTGCCAGCAGCCTGTCCGAGGGAGCAGCCAGGCCCAGTGCTTACAAACACTGCTGCTGCTCCAGACACACACAAGGGGTGTTAGCACTGTGGAAACAGAACCCAGCTGCAAACCTGCATCCCTGAACGCAATTCAGGAACAGCAAACCCTCCCCAGATCACCTGCTGCTGAAGGAAGCTGCCTGTTACTCACCAGATCTGTAGCTTGATCTTCTTTCCTTGCAATTCAACAGTCTTAATCTTGAAGTCTATCCCTAAAATAAACAAGCACATAAATAAGTAATTAGTGTTTATTTATTAAAAAAAAAAATCGATTCCACGCCAACTCTGAATAGCTGAGATGGAACAGCAGCTTTTTCCTTCTTTCCCTGGTAAACCAGGGATGTCCAGGGACACTGAAATGGGGAGGGAGCTGGGAGACAGCACGGCCTCAGGGGTCTGCACTGCAATACCCTGAGTGGGAAGGACCCACAAGGATCACCCAGTCCAGCTCCTGGCCGTGTCCAGGACCCCCCACCATGCCCCCGTGCCTGAGAGCGCTGTCCAGAGGCTCCTGGAGCAGCCTCATTCCCTGGGGAGCTGCTCCAGGGCTGCCCTGCCCCAGCTCTCCAGCACACACAGGGTTTGCAGACACTCTGAGCTTCCACAGGCTCAAGCCACTCGAAGCTTTAACCAGCAAGGAAAGGAGAATTTCCAGAGCTCAGACTCCCTGTCCAGACCCATCCCTGCTCCAGCCTTGGGTATGGGACAGCCAAAGCCAGGCCTTGGCAGCAGTGTCACCAAGACTGAGAACTCAGCCAAGCACAGACCATCCCCACAGACCATGAAAAAGGTTTTTACTTTCAATTCCAGCTCATACAGAAAGTCCCCAAGTGCCACATGCACACAGCTGTTAAACCCCTCCAGGGATGGGTACTCCAAACCTCCCTGGGCTGCTGTGCCAGGCATGGAGAGCCTTTTCCATGAAAGAATTGTTCCCAAAATCCAACCTGAGCCTGCCCTGGCCCAGCCTGAGGCCATTTCCCCTTGTCCTGGCCCTGTTCCCTGGGAGCACAGCCTGACCCCCCCTGGCTGTCCCCTCCTGTCAGGAGCTGTGCAGAGCCACAAGGTCCCCCCTGAGCCTCCTTTTCTCCAGGCTCAGCCCCTTCCCAGCTCCCTCAGCCTCTCCTGGGGCTCCGTTCCCTTCCCAGCTCTGTTCCCTGCCCTGGACACGCTCCAGCCCCTCCAGGGCTCTCTTGGCAGGAGAGCTGCCCCAGGATTCAACCTTCTCTTCCCAAAGCTGCCTGCAAGAATTACAGCAGAGGCTACACCAGAGCAGCAGGAACACTCCAAACCATCCCCTCAAACTGCTCTGGCACTAATTAGATGCCACTGTTCCGACTTTCAATTCCAATCACAGAACACCACTGATCATTCCCCATGCTTTCCAAAAACCTGTTTATATTTAGACTTTTTAAAAGGCAGCAGCTGCAATCCCAAACTTCCCTCCCAAATCTACAAGGTCACTTTTACCATGGAAGATTAAACAGAATTTATGAAATGCACTATTACATAAGAAGTTTGCACGGGAGCTCTGCTTTGAACTCCTTTGAGCCAACACCCAGCACACAGAACCTCTTGGGCTGAGAGCTGGACAGGACCCAGCCCAGAAACTCCCAGTTCTGGGAGGAAGGACATCCCTGGAGGTGTCCAGGGAATTCCTGGATGTGGCACTCAGTGCTCCGGGCTGGGGACAAGGTGGGCATCAGGCACAGCTTGGATTTGGTGATCCTGGAGGGCTTTCCCAACCCGAAGAGTTCTGGGATTCTGGGATTGACAGCCCTGCAGTGACTTTAGGCCAAGGCTGTGCATTAATGCCAGGATGGCAGCTGGGACCTGCTGCCCATCTCAGGTCAGTGCCCCTTTGTTTTCCTGTTTCACTGCTGCATCCCTCACTTCAGGCTGCATTTCTGAATTAATGTATTAACTATCACACAGACGTGACTGGAAATATAAACCTGCTGAATGACTGATTGCCAAGATACAAACCTGCCCCAATCCACCCAACCCTGTATTTTTTCAGCATTTCAGGGAAGTGTTTGCTGCCACGTCGTGTCCCCAGCAACACAACCAAACAAATGAACACCAAACATGAGAAATATTTCATATGGTGACAGTTACATCTGGGCTGTGCCCAGGTGCAGCAGAACGTTTGAGAGCCACTTTTTATATGGCAAGATAAAAGTAAATTATTAACCCAGCCAAAGAAATTAACTCTTCTCTGCACTGTGACGGATTCACCAAACTCCAGTATTTGGGGATGAAATGAGTCTCTAATCCCACGTTATACTCAGCTCCCATTCCAATACAATACCAGTTCAGCCTTCAGAAGTGAAAGGTGGTTATGAACAGCAAGGTACTTCCCTGGAAATACTTCCAAAGGAGTTCCAACAGACTGGGAAAAGGAGACTCCTGTGTGGCTGCAGTGCCTGTCCAGTCTGAGGATGTTGACAACAAACAGCAGAAACACAAAGGCTTCCCAGAAAACAGATATGGGGAGATTTCCAGGAAAATTCACTTCAGGAAAGAGCTGAAGAGGGTAACGGGGATAAAACCTGACTGGCTGGAGAACAGACATCTCGTCATCACAGGGGGAGAATGAAAGAGCTCATGAATTAAAGATGAGCATGAAATTACTCCCTCATTAAGTGTCGATAAGATATTTATCACCTTCAGCAGGACAAGGTGGGATTCATGGGAAAACCTGGAAGAATACGGCCACGCTTAAAAAAATCTTATAAATTCCAGATGTTCCAATTAAGCTATGGAAATGTTCACTGCCCTTCAGCACAGCTCACACCGGGCAGATCCTCAAAGGTCCCAGCTCACTTCTGCAGTTCTTTCCCACTCCCAGTCCTCCACCTGTTGCTCAGAGCAGCCTGGGGGTGTTGGTGGGTGAGGGGCTGGAAATGAGAGCCCCAGAGATCAGCTGGAGCTGCAGCGTGGGCAGCAGGGAGGGGGGATTGTGCCCCTGTGCTCAGGTGAGACCCCACCTGCAGAGCTGCCCCAGCCCTGGGGACAACAGCACAAGGACCTGGAGCTGCTGCAGAGAGCCCAGAGGAGCCTGGAGCTGCTGCAGGGCTGGAGCCCCTCTGCTGTGGAGCCAGGCTGGGAGAGCTGGGGGTGCTCACCTGGAGAGGAGAAGGATCCAGGGAGAGCTCAGAGCCCCTGCAGGGCCTGAAGGGGCTCCAGGAGAGCTGCAGAGGGACTGGGACAAGGGCTGGAGGGACAGGACACAGGGAATGGCTTCCACTGCCACAGGGCAGGGATAGATGGGATCTTGGGAATCAGGAATTGTTCCCTGGCAGGGTGGGCAGGCCCTGGCACAGGGTGCCCAGAGCAGCTGTGGCTGCCCCTGGATCCCTGGCAGTGCCCAAGGCCAGGCTGGACCCTGGGGCTGGAGCAGCCTGGGACAGTGGGAGGTGTCCCTGCCATGGCAGGGGTGGCACTGGGTGAGCTCTGAGGTCCCTTCCCACCCAAACCAGCCTGGGATTCAATGATTCCACAGGCTCAGGTGTGACAAACCTGAACTCATCTTTAGGAAGGACAGCAGCATTCATGGAGTTTCTGGGTTCCTGGCCAGGCTTTAAGGAGCACCAGCAGTGCAGACACAGCCCTCACACAAACACTGAGGCTGCTCTGCCCTGCCATGGCAAGCACAGCCCAGGGACAGCTCACACTGGACACTGAGGTCAGGCCCCTCCATCCCCAGGGAATACTGCCCACAACTCCACTTGTACCTGTGCAGGATTAAACCTTGAATGTCCTGGTGGATACACAGCTATCGGCTCAAGGGATTTGTGTTTTCAGCTCTCTTAGATAGAAGATGTTAATGAAGAGCCAGGAGCTGCATCAGCAGAACAGCTTTAAGTCCATAATCATCTCTATATCACTTTACACTTTCCCAAGCCCCTGCCAAGATCCCTCCTCTGCCACTAAATCACAAAATGACTGCTCCTGACAAGTGACAGACCCAAAGCCACCGGTGTGAGAGGGAGGGAGAAGAAGTTATTTTCCAGTCCACTGCAGAGCTACAAATGATGAGCTGGCCCTTTTCACACAGCCCGAATTTTGTTTGCATTCCTTCCAAACAAAGCCCCCATTGAGCACGGGGAGGACGCTGGGCGGGAGGAAGCAGAATGTAGGGCAGGAGGAGGGCACGGCTGGGAGCTGGAGCTTGACAGGCACCCGCAGGGACATCCCACCCTGCAGGGACATCCCACAGGGACATCCCACCCCACAGGGACATCCCATCCAGCAGGGACATCCCACAGGGACATCCCACCCCACAGGGACATCCCACTCTGCAGGGATATCCCATCCCACAGGGACATCCCACCCCACAGGGACATCCCATCCAGCAGGGACATCCCATCCCACAGGGACATCCCATCCCACAGGGACATCCCATCCCTGCAGGGACATCCCATCCCCGCAGGGACATCCCACCCCTGCAAGGACATCCCATCCCACAGGGACATCCCATCCCACAGGGACATCCCATCCCTGCAGGGACATCCCATCCCCGCAGGGACATCCCACCCCTGCAAGGACATCCCATCCCACAGGGACATCCCACCCCTGCAGGGACATCCCACCCCACAGGACATCCCATCCCTACAGGGACATCCCACCCCGCAGGGACATCCCATCCCTACAGGGACATAACACAGGGACATCCCATCCCTACAGGGACATCCCACCCTGCAGGGACATCCCATCCCACAGGGACATCCCACCCTGCAGGGACATCCCACCCCGCAGGGACATCCCATCCCACAGGGACATCCCACCCCACAGGACATCCCATCCCAAGGAACATCCCACCCCATCCTGCAGACACATCCTACACCACCCAGCTCAGCACGTCCCACCCAACACAGGCCAAGAGCAGTGGAGGAACACCTGCATTTTGCCTGTAATTCATTAATAATTGCTGTGCACACACTGCAGCGGCACCACGGGTGTTCAGCTCAGAGGAGAAAAGCAACTGTGCACAAATTCATCCTCGGGAACAGAGCTGGGAAGGGCACAGAGCCCCAGGAGAGGCTGAGGGAGCTGGGAAGGGGCTGAGCCTGCAGAAAAGGAGGCTCAGGGGGGACCTTGTGGCTCTGCACAACTCCTGACAGGAGGGGACAGCCAGGGGGGGTCGGGCTGTGCTCCCAGGGAACAGGGACAGGACAAGGGGAAATGGCCTCAGGCTGGGCCAGGGCAGGCTCAGGTTGGATTTTGGGAACAATTCCTCCCTGGGAAGGGCTCTCCAGCCCTGGCACAGCTGCCCAGGGAGGTTTGCAGTCCCCATCCCTGGTGGGATTTAAAAGCCCTGTGGATGTGGCACTTGGGGACAGGGGTCAGTGGTGGCCTGGGCAGTGCTGGGGATGGTCTGAGAGCCCTTCTCCAGCCTCACCGACTCTAGAATTCAAATCTTGTGTGTTCAAGTTGCCCAGCTTTGTGTCAAAGGCTGACAACAGCCAGGATTTTAAAGAGTGGACTCAAAGAAGAGCTCTCAACACCCGAGTTCCCATGGCAGAATTCAGGGCACACTCCCCTCTCCAGAGGAGCAGCAGGAGGTGTTTGGATGGCTGTGCCCAGCTGTGCCCTCCCAGTGCTGGGTCACCCTGAGGAAGGTGCAGGTCTCAGCCACAGCCCCTTCTCCAAGAGCCTCAGCTGACTTTAAAATCATGGAATAGTTTGGGTTGGAACTTTATATCCCACCCTGTCCCACCCCTGCCATGGGCAGGGACACCTTCCCTATCCCAGGCTGCTCCAAACCCCATCCAACCTGGCCTTGGACAATGCCAGGGATGGAGACAATTGCTGGATTATCTAGTCTGTAAATATATCTATCTATATATCTATCTATATATCTATATCTATATCTATATTCATATCTATATCAATATATCCATATCCATATCTATATCTATATATCTATATCTATACCTACATCTCTATATACCTATATATCTACATATCTACATATCTACATATCTATATATCTATATATCTGTATCTATACCTATATCTCTATCTATATCCGTATCTATATCCATATCTATATCCATATATATCTGTATCTAAATCTATAGCCATACCTATATCCATATCTATGATTATAGATAAAATTTATCTGGTCTGTAAATTTATTTATAAATGAAGCCACTGTACCACCAAAACAGAGCTCAGGTTTTTTTTGGGTTTCATTTTTAACAAGGTGAGGAGTCCAGGTTTTTCCTGCCAGGTGTGTGTTTGTGTAATCCACGTGTTCTTCCACAGAGCTGGGATCCAGCAGTGCCAGTGGCCCAGGCACAAAGAGCCCCTGGCCCGGGGTTTGTTACTGCCCCTCCAAAATAAACTCTCCTGTCTGAGCTTGTGCTTCCAAACCCTCTCACAGCGAGTGAAATCGCTGTCCCAGCCAGGTCCCACCTGGAAAAACTAACACTGAGACCCTGCCCTGTGCTGAAGGGGGAAGCAGGGAGAAAACAGCTCCTAGAAAACCTCAGGGAGGTGGTGCTGGCACTAAAGACATCGAGTGTGGTTTGGGAGGGTGTTCATCCACACTGTGCAGCTCTGAATCCCTTGCAGAAGAAATGTTTGGAAGACTTAAGCAGTAACTGAGATCATTAAGAGCTTAATTAAAAGCAGAACTCTCAGCTCTCGCCTGATGCGCTTGTGCTGGGCTTTCCTTAGAAAGGGAAAGTGGATTTACTGCTGAGGCTTTCTTATGAAATGATTAATAATTATCTTAACTGATAACCAAGGTTAAGGGCTGCCTGCTCTAAGTAAATGACACCCTGAAACATTAAAGCTTCTCTGCAAGAGCTGCATTGTCTTGGAAGAGTTTTGAGCTCTGGGCTTAACATATTTGGAAAGTTTGTTACTGGGAGGGCCTGGAGGACACCAGGAGGAATTTTTCCCTGGAAATCCTTTGGCAGGGGCTGCCCCTGCTGGAGTCCCCATCCCTGGAGGTGCCCAGGGAAGGGCTGGAGGTGGCACTCACCCTGGGGACACGGTGGGCATCGGGCACAGCTGGGGCTCCAAGGTCTTGGGGGTCTTTTCCAAACCCAGGGATTCTGGGACTCTGCACCAAGGTTAATTCATCTCTCTCGAGACTCGGGGCACCAGAATGAAATTGCTGTGTTTAGAAAGACCTGACAAAGTTTTCCACCCCCAAAATAATTTGGCAATTTTAAAAGCTCCCAGGCTTCATTATTGCTGCTGTTGTCAGCTGTCTTTTATTGCCTTTTTGTTATTTAAATAAAGGCATTTTGGGGTGTTTCCCGGGCCCTGCGTAAGCTCTCAGCACACCTGGAGGATCCCAGCTCCACACTGACTGCAGCTATGGCCCAGCCTGTGCTCCTGGCATTGCTGGGAGCCCCAAGGCCTCATTCCTCCCACTTTGTGAAGGGGAGAGTTGTTAATTCAGTGAACACAGCAGCAGTTCCCTTCTGCCTGCCCAGGAACTTTCCTCACTCAGCACAGGAATCTCCGAAAAGTGAGGCAGTAAAGAGGTTTATACCCTCCTGTGGCTATTAAAGCACTTGCTGGAGTTGGATAGGGGTAGGGAGGTGTTCCAGGCCAGGTTGGACAGGGCTCGAGGCAACCTGGGACAGTGGAATGGTGTCCCTGCCCATGGCATGGAGCTGAGCTTTAAGATCCCTTAAAACCCAAACCAATCCATGATCTATTCTATGATTGAACTGCTTAACTTCAATTCCTGCAGCCCCTCTCAGCTCCTTGGGGTGTCTCCTTTCCCTCATCCACAGGAGATAAGAAAGGAACAGGCCTCCATCAACAAGTGCCACTTGTAGGGATCACAGCTCTCTCAGAAGGGGATTGAGAAAGAGAAACTGAAGCTATTCCCAGCCTCATCCTTGGCAAAGGCTTGAGTGAAAGGCTGAGTTTTATTAGGGAGCCAAACTCGGCTGAGGTGGGAGGGAGTGGGAAGCTTTAGGCTGGCTGGGACAAGCCTTGGCACTCATGGCAATTCCTCCTGCAACGAGGCTTTGCCACCTCTGGCAGCCAGCACAGCACCCAGCTGCAGAGGGGAGGAGCTGACAGAAATGATGCCTTGAGTTTTATCTTTAATGTATTTCAGACTCTGTGCTGCCCTGAGCTCACACTCAGGGTCACTCAGCTCTGCACACAGCAGGGACACAAAACAAATCCTTTTCCTGCTGCACACCAAGGACAAGAGTTACAAGTTTCCAGGCCCAAAAGCACAAACAGGTGGCTGAAGAGAGAAAACAAGAAGGATGGGACTTCATAACCTGAAGCTGTAATTGGACAATTAAGCCCCAACATGTAAATGGACCAAAACTTATAAAAGTGAGAGACCTCGTGACCAGGGGTCCATTCTGTGACCATTTTGGGTCCACCTTGGGTAAGTCTACCCTGGCCAGGCTCTTGTTCTGTCCAAGGTGTACCCTTAAAGGTCTTTTAATAAGTATCTACTTTATTCTCTTAGCACTGTCCAGTCTCTGTTCCAGGTCAGCCTTCCCAAGGCATCAGAACAGGGCTCCAAAGGGAGATGGAATCCACACTGTCCTCCCCCAATCCCAACAACTTCTCTAACAGGAGGATCTCTGACCACCAGTGCTTTGGGAGTTTTTCTCTCTCAGGAAAAGGCTTCAAGAAAAGAGCCCAAGGTGTCACTAGGCAAAGTCTCAAAACTCACTCCCTGACAATGAAACTGTCAGAGAGACAGCGATGAGGAAACCTGAAGGCTTGGGACCACCTGCCTTCTTTTAAACACTACCAGGAACTTCCAGATCCAGGCAAGGAACTGACACTTCAGTCATGGCTACTCTTCCTAACAAAACATCTGTTCACCAGGAGTGAGGGACAGTGGGAGGAGGGAAAGGCAGCCTGATCAGCAACAAAAAACCAGGCATGGAACCAAAACAAGAAGCCTGTGGGTGCTCTGGCTCTGATAAGATGCAAACACACGGTGCTCCTGGTTTAAAGCCAGCAGGCAGCACCAGTTCTGCTCTGCCTTTGCAGGATGCCCCAACTGCACAGCCCTGGCCACACCCTGCTCAAAACACGCTTAATCCCCCGAGTAAACAGCAGAGTAACTCAGTAAAGCCAGCAGCTGCTCCTCTCCTCCAGGGGAGGGCCTGCACATGCAGCTCACCTGCTGGCGTGTGCACACACAGATTCCAGCACACACAACCCCTGCTTCCCACACACGTCCCTGGGAGAGCACCCATTCCTGCACGGAGCCTTCCTACACCTCCACGTGGCCATGAATTCTTCGAGGAAACAGAAAAAATAGCATTCATCCAATCCCAGAATGGTTTGGGTGGGAAGGGACATGAAAGCTCATCTTGTCCCCACTGCATGCTGTGGGCAGGGACAGCTTCCACACTGTCCCAGGTGGAAAAGTTTGTGTTTTATTTCCAGGCATCAAAAGCCCCGTCCAGGCTGGCCTTGGGCACTGCCAGGGATCCAGGGGCAGCCACAGCTTCTCTGGGAAACCTGTGCTAGGGAAATACTGGGATTCCTTCCCCAAATCCCTGTCCCTTGCCCACGGGAAGCCACTCCCTGTGTCCTGGCACTGCCTGTATAACCCAGCCAGCCACGGAGAGCAGAGGACACACCAGGAATCTCTGAACCCCTGGATCAGACAAGCCAAGGGCTGCTGCTGGCCTGAGACAGGCCCACACAAAGAGCTGCTCTAACCCAGGATATAAATAATGCAGGGCCCCACCACACGGATCTGCTGGGCCACGCTGCACATTCCCAGCCCTCTGTACTGCTCAGACCCAGGATAAACGCTCTCCAAAGGCCTCCAGAGGCAGGGCAGGACTCCCAGAGACCCTGCGTGCTGGAAAAAGCCTTTTCTGACCTAGACACTGGGCTCTTGAGAGGCATTTAAAGACTTTTATTCCATTTTCAGTCTCATGACGAGGGTGAGACAATACAGATGTTACAATTCACACCAAAACAATCAGAAGCCAAACTATTTCCTAATTACATTATTAGCGTTTTTTTGGCCTATCAGCTTTTGCCACACAATGCTGTTAATGCTTCTAAGCCAATCATCTATTAAAATATCCCACATGGGTCCTACTACAATACATCTTTCATAGCTTTATTTCTCCAAAAGATCTAGTCTATTTGCAAGGTCATCATTCAAAACTTGTTTCTAGTTCAATTTCTCTCTCAACAATGTCTGTTCTCCACAGACAGAAGAGATCCTCTTCAGGAGGAGTCTGTCTGTCTGTCTGTCCTCTACAGGATTCTCTGCAAATCCATTTGGGTTCTCACAGCAGTGGGGAGAGGCAGGAGCAGCCCTGGGAACAACCCAGGGAGTCTCAGTCATCACAGTGACACTGGAATGGCCCCCTGGCTGTCTTTGCTCACCTCTTCCACACCTTCAGTTCCATCATTTCTGATTTATGTGCTAGCACAGCAGAAATTCAGTGAATTCAGGTGTTCCACCTTCTGTGTAGGAAGTTTTTCCCAGTGCAGGGTGTGCAAAGCAGAGCTGCAGCAGGAACTCACTGGTCCTGCTCTGCAAGGTTTCAAGTCGTGACAGCTCAGCTCTGACTGAGCAGCCGAAGCTGCAGCTGAACAAAGCCAGCACACACCTCACACTGAGGAGAGTATCACACACCCCGGCTGGAACCTGGGGAAACGTGCACTGAGCTCATTTACAGAACAGAATCATGGAATTGTCCATGCTGGAAAACACCTCAAAGATCACCAAGGCCATTCCAGTGGTCTAAGAAAGCTCCACAGCTGGGAAGGAGAAATCCCCCTGAAGGTGAAGGTCCTGTCTGGGAGCCTGGTTTGGATCAAGCTGGGCTTGGCAGGACCATGGGAACAGAGTAAAGGGATTAAATTATTTTAAATCCACCAGCCACAACTGATGACATGATCAGTGTAAACAGTTTTTTCCCTTACATCCAGTCCCTGGTGCCATCCTCAGTCCATCAACCCAAGGTCCCTCCTTCCCCAAAAGCTCTCTCATCACCCACTCACCAAACCACCCCTTGCTTTTCCCCCTGAACTATCCCCTGGGTGAACATTCCCTGCTTTATCCCAAGGTCAGCAGCCTTCATCCATCCACGACAGCTACACAGAACTGCTTTCCTGGGTAACACTCATAGCAACAGCAGAGAAACTCCCACAGGAATGCTGTATCCACTGCTGGGGATCCACAGGACCTGCAGGATCCTGAAAATGGGTGTTTTGCAGAGCAGGTATCAAGAACAGGAATTATGACTAGATCTAGCTCTGTAAAGATAACTTCAAGACTCTTATCCAGTGACATTTGCTAGCATGAGGGTGTGTAACTTAAAAAAACTTATTTAATTCCAGCACCTATTTTTAGGAATGCAGTAGATTCCCAAAATCCAAACGAAGCATTTCAGCTTTTAACACAAAATTTGCTAAATTAGGGATTCTTAAACCCTAAGTGTATTTCCTTTCCAAAAGGCCACTCAAGCCCTACCAGCCCCTCTTGGTGACCCTCCTGGCTCTGTCCTGAATCCCCCATTCCAGGAGTTTATAAAACTGCCAGGCTGAGTCCCACAGCAATCCAGAGGAACTCCAAAGCCGGTGATGTAAGGCAGGACACGGGACAGGAGCAGCAGCATGGGTGCCAATCGTCCCCTCCCAATTAATCTATTCTTAACGAAGCAGATGACAGTCCTGTGAGACAGCAGCTCCTCGGGGTGACCTACATTCCCCTCCTGGATGCATCTGTGTGCCTCAGTCGCTGTCACACGTCCCCAGCAGGGTACAGGGAGATCTGATTTATGCAAACCAGCCCTGACCAGCCCATTAGGATATTCATTTTGGTGACAAATCCAGAACTCTGGCTTCTATTCCCCCAAATCCCAGGCTTAATCCCCCCCAGACAATAGGAGGCTGCTGTTATCCAGCCTGACCTGTGTCTGGGAATGGCCACTTGCTGGGAATCCATCCACTGCTGGAAGAATTCGGGATCATCCTGCCACCAGAGCTTCCCAAACCCATCCCATATTGCCCTTACAGCACCAACCAATTCAGAGATGAACAGCATTGCCAACACAGAATTCACAACTCCAGGAGGGAAGGAGATCTTCCCAACTGGAAGTGCTCCTGTTGTCACCAAAGCAGCAAAGGAGCTGTGAGCAGGTGAGAGCTCTGCCTTTGGCCCTTTCAGGGAGGCACAGCAAATGTAGGGCACCAAAACTGTCTCACTGCAAGCCTCACCTGAAACCTTCTCCGTGACTGTTTTTGAGATCTGTATTAAAAATCACAAATTAACACCTGAGGTTAGTCACTGCAAAAGGCAACACTGCTGCCAAGAATTCCTTAAGAGCACTTGGCTGCAATATTAAAACATATTAAAAATATGAAGTGACCAAGGACACAGAGCACTGGGGACCTTCCCCCTCTCCACTGCTCATCACTTAAATTTAAATATTAATCACTTCCAGGAACAATCCTTGAGATCTCCTTTGTTCCACCTTATTCCCTCCAACAAGAAGTCCATTACTCTGGACTGTTACACATTGGATACTTGTAGATGTAAATCCTTTTATCAGCTGAACCTGACTCTTTTCTTCTAAAAACTACAGATTCTCTCCACACATTAGGTCTGGGAATGCACAGGGCTGTGAGGAAGCAGAGTATCAATACATCAGGGATTTCCTGGAGCTGCTGCTCCTCAAGCAGCACTGGTCATGTTTGATGGGTGGATTATGATGAGAAATGCTGCTCAAACCCACCCCTGGAGTTAAAATCCAAATCCCCAGGAGGTGGAAAGGCCCTGGTACCACGCAGCAGGCAGGGAGCTGAGGGGTTTCCAAATGTCTCTTCCTCATTCAATGATGACACACAGAGCTCCACATCAACCTCAAGCTCCAGGTCCCTCACTCCATTTGCTGTAGGTATTTAATTTAAGTACTGACCTGGATATGAACTGCCAGTCATGGATTTGGTACCAATCTTTGCCAGTAAATTTCAACTTTTCTGTAAAGTGAAGGTGACAGCTCCACCAAGGGAAGAACTAAGGTGTGTGAGCTTAAAACCATTAATTAGAGGTGGCTGCCTGGGGGACTGGAGGGAAAGGGGACTCAAGGGACTGAAGCTAAATCCCCAACAGCTCAAACCAACCTGAGAGGCACCACATCCTCCCCCAGGTTCACAGGAAGGGACAATGGCACATGTAAAAACTCAGTTACCTCAGAATCATTTGGGTTGGACAAGCACTCCAGGATCATCCAGCCCTCCTGTGCCCAATCCCCACCTTGTCCCCAGCCCAGAGCACTCAGTGCCACCTCCAGCCCTTCCCTGGGACACCTCCAGGGATGGGCACTCCAAACCTCCCTGGGCAGCCCTTCCAGTGCTAATTTGGGGACTTAACAAACACACCCTTGGTGATTTCAGCTGGGGTGGAGGCTGAGGCAGCACCAAGGGACAACATGGTTCTCCCACTCTGGCAAAGACAGGACGGGGCCGTGGGCGAGCTCCGGCTGCTGCAGCTGTGCTGGGGACACTCCAGGGAATGCTGAGCAGTGCCCACGTCCCACAGCAGTCACCTGGTGGCCAGGACAGTCCCCAGGAGCAGAGCCTCAGCCAGGGGGCCAAGGCTTCATGGCACAGCTTTGAGCTGCTGGTTTGATTCCTGAGCCAGCGCTCTCCGTATCAGCGCCTGGGCAAAGTTCGGGAGATAACCGGGCTGAGGAGCATTTCCCAGAAATGGAGCATTTCCCAGAAATGGAGCATTCCCCAGAAATGGAGCATTCCCCAGAAAATGGAGCATTCCCCAGAAAATGGAGCATTTCCCAGAAATGGAGCATTTCCCAGAAATGGAGATTCCCCAGAAAATGGAGATTCCCCAGAAAATGGAGCGTTCCCCACGACATGGAGCGTTCCCCAAGCGCTGTGACAGCCACGTCCAAGAGCTCAGAGCCCAACATGTTTAACTGCAGCACGCACTCAGCAGATGTGTTCAAGGCACAGGGTTTGGGAGCAGTGAGTGTACCTGGCATCCCAGCCATGCAATGAACACTGGGATCCCAGACAACAACTGAGGTTCAGAGAGAATTCCAGAATTTTGGGGCTGGAAGGGACCTCTGGAGGTCCTCCAGTCCAACCAGGGTGACCTGGAGCAGGTGGCTTGGAAACATCTCCAGAGAGGGAGACTCCACATCCTCCCTGGAGGCTCTGGCACCCTCCATGGACAGAAGTTGTTCCCCATGGGGAGGAGGAACTCCCTGTGCTCCAGTTCATGGCCACTGCTCCTCATCCTGTCATTGGCACCTTCCCCATTGGAAATATCTGTGTGCACAATCACTGTGGGGCAGGAACTGGTCACAGACTGGGACTGAGGCCATTCCTGAGGCCAGAACCACTCATGGAACCTCCTCATCCTCTCCTCAGCTCACAAACATCAGTGCAACTTCTGTCCAGGGAGGTCTGACTGACCCACTCTCCCCCCAGGGAAGGAGTTTTAGAAGTCACATGAAAGTCCAGCTCAGATCTCTGTGTGAAAAACAATCTCTGTGCAGAAAGAAGGCTCCAGGTTCCTGCTGACACCACCTACACTGTCACTAAGGTCCCCGAGACCACAGCTTCAACACAAGCAGTTATTTCTTCCAGAAAAAAGAAATTTGATCATTTTGTTATTCCAGCAGCTAAACCTTACACAAGGCTCCCACAAACAAAACAAAAGAAAATGAACAAAGGAACTATTTCAGTGATGTTTTATGCATACCAAGAGACAAGAGAGACAATAAGGTTTTTATTCATAAGGTACTAAGGGGGAAAAAAGGAAATGAAGCTCTAGCAAGAAACAGAACTTCCTTCAGAGCTGTTCCCATGCAGCAGTAACCTCTGCTCAGTGTCAGTTAATTCCAGCTTTGAGGGCTGATTTAATTCCCTGCCATTACATCTTTCATTTTCCAATATACTCAATTAACTCTGCTCCAGGCACCTTTACCAGCCCCTATTTTTAGGGAGGGCATCACATGAAGCAGCTGCATCTCCTCATGAATCCCACTGCCAGGAGCCCATCGGGTCCCACAAAATCACAGCAGGGAAAAGTCTGCACTCCACACAGCCCAGTCTGCCATTGGAATTCTACCCTAAACCACCGAGGACATGAATTAAATATGTTCAAGTTCAATTACAGCCAATTAAATCAGTTTTCATGCATGTCTCACCCTACTTAAGCTATATTTGTTAGCTAGAAAATAAATACAGTACATGAATCTGCTTTCACATAGACTGCTATTTATGAAACACAGAATTTGTCACTACTTGCTGCAATGGTAATTTTGCCCTCAAATTACATAAAAATAAAACTCAAGTTAACACTTATCCTGGCTAATTTATACTCAGCAGATGGACAAGACAGATAATACATAAATGAAGGGAAGTGAATTCATTCAGAAAAGCATCAGCTTTACTGAGGAGGAGGTGCTGTGTTGGGGAGGTCATTAAAGGATTCAGCCACTCCATGGAATCACTGAATCCCAGAATGGTTTGGTTGGGAAGGATCTACAGCTCAGTTTTGTTGAAAGGACACTTTCCCCTGGGCCAGGCTGCTCCAGTGATGATTTACTGCTGGAAAACCTGTTTGTGTTCTTACAAACACCAAACAATCCCATTATTTCTGAGTGTCCCAAGCACAGAGCTCTGTCACTGCTGGCACCAAGCACACGCTGCCATCGGGGAGGCACCAGCACTGTGACCTCGCGTCACTGCTGCTGACACAGGGCTGGGGACAGGCTGGGAGGTGACATTTCCAACAGGGAATGGCTGATGAAGGGCACACCTGTTCCCTGGCAGGCTTCAGGACAGGGTTGAGTCCAGAGCTGCTGCAGGATGTTCCCTGCCAGGCTCCAATATTCAATACACTCAATGGGTGTTAACCAACAGCTGCCACATCACTGGGGACGCTCCTGTCACTGAACAGCAACTCCCACACAGTAAAACCTTTCCTTACTGACCCCTCAGCATCAGGGAAAAGCACAGCAGCAGGTCCTGATCTCTGCTTCACACCAAGTTCTAAGAGTTGTAAGGCAATTTCTGCACATCAGGGTCATGGCACAGTGTGACCATCAGAGATCCTCCAGCTCCCAACTCTTGAGGTCAAGTTTTGGAACACCAGATGTTTCCACCCCAGCTCTAAGTTCTCCAGCAACTGGGATGAGTGGCAGAGCTCTCAAGCTCATCAGCAGGGAAAACCTTGAAATAAGGGCCCATTGTTATGATACTGCCCCAAAGCATCACATTTATCAGGAAGTTTTACCACCCTTTTTAGCTGTTATTGATACTGCAACAGTCTAATTGAACTCACAGAAAAAACCTGAGAAACAGCGATCATGTGCCTTTGAAAATGTGGAAACAACTCAAAGAATGCCACATAACACACCTAGAATCAAAATTTCTTGCTACCCAAACACTGGCATGTCCCGAGGCAGCACTGCAGGCTGGGAGACCCGTTTGGATTTTTTTGTTTGCTGTATTCTGCAAGAAGGTTCACAGAACCCCAGAGTGGTTTGGGTTGGAAAGGACATTGAAGCTCATCCAGTGCCACCCCTGCCATGGCAGGGACACCTCCCACTGTCCCAGGCTGCTCCAGCCCCAGTGTCCAACCTGGCCTTGGGCACTGCCAGGGATCCAGGGGCAGCCACAGCTGCTCTGGGCACCCTGTGCCCCTCCCCACTCTCCCAGGGAACAATTCCTGCCCAGGATCCCATCGAGTCCTGCCCTCTGGCAGTGGGAGCCATTCCCTGTCCTGTCCCTCCTTGTCCCCAGTCCTCTCCAGTTCTCCTGGAGCTCAGGGTTGTCCCCTGAGCCTGCTGCTGAGCACAAAAGGAGGCTGACACTGATCACAACAGGGAAAACTTGATCTGAGTATTGGGGAAGGTTGTGCTGCAGGTGGTGTGTGAGTGGAGCAGAAATGCAGAGAGGTGCTGGCACTGCTGTCCTCGGGGCAATGAGAGACCCCAGACAACCCTAATTAACACAGCCCTGCTGGGAGGTGACAACCACAAAGTCTGTGCTCCACGGGCTGCCTCAGTCTCGATGCTGGTCCTGGGTATCAGGACCTGAGGTGGGGATCCCATTTCCCAGTGTGCCAGAGATGCTCTGGATCCCATCAAAAGCCAGGGGAGATTCCTGTGGGATGAGGTCTCCTTATGATCCTCAGAGCATCTGATAGTGGCCACCAGCTCTGAAAGAGCTTCTACCCCTGCAGGTGGGCAAGGGGCAGAACGAGCAGGTGACAGAGATGGTGTGAAAGGTCATGCTCTGAGCAAGCGCAGGCGTTGTCAGAGGTGACACAGGGACTGTCAGCGCTGTGGTTTGGCACCCTGGGGCCTGTGGGGCTGCTGCTCCAGCTGCTGGCAGAGCTCTGCTGCAGCCTCAGCTCTTCTCCTGTAAATCCTGATGTTGTTCTGACACAGCTCGTGGCTGGACTGGAGTTTGGAACAACCTGGGACAGTGGAAGGTGTCTCTGCCCATGGCAGGGGGTGGAATAAAACAAACTTAAATGTTCCTTCCAACCCTGACCCAAACCCAGGCAGCTCCATCTCCTGTTCTCCGGCTGGGTCAAGGTTTTAAGCACACTGGGACACATCCCTGAGCTGGGGACACATCCCTGAGGCTGGGGACACATCCCTGAGGCTGGGGACACATCCCTGAGGCACATGCCACCTCAGCTGAGCACACACTGCCAGTCTAAAGCTGTTGCAGGTGGAACACAGAGCATTTCTGATGGAACACAGAGCATTTCTGCTCACTGAAACAGGAATGAGACACAGCAGATTTCCCAGAGAACTCACATTCCTGCTCCATGCTGTCCTGCACAGACCAACAGGAAGCACAAATCCCAAAGAACTCGACACGAGTTACCTTTGCTTTCGCCAGAGATCTGTGTAGCTAAAATAATGAACTAAGTAACTTTGTTGTTGAGTGGGAAGATCATAAAGTTCCCTGGAGATGAAAGCACTTCCCAGCACACTCACGGCATCAGGAGCATGGCAGGGACTCCTGTAACCAGCAATTAGACAGCTGTGCTGAGCTCCACATCCCAGCTCCCTCTCCAGTGACAGAGGCACACGCACGTCCTGCCACGTGCACAGGGAGGGGGTGACAGGGAGGGGGTGACAGGGAGGGGGTGACAGAGAGGGGGTGACAGGGAGGGGGTGACAGGGAGGGGGTGACAGGGAGGGGGTGACAGGGAGGGGGTGACAGGGAGGGGGTGACAGGGAGGGGGTGACAGCTCGGCTCCTCACGAGCTCGTTCTGCCGAGCAATCCCACTGGAGAAGGAAGAGGAGGGCATGGAGGAGACACAGCCTGCAGCAAGCCTTGGAAGGTGTGAAATCAGTGTTGCTACCTGCATTCCAATGACCTAAGTTGAGCCATTTATCACAGATCTGCAGTAATGGCAGTGCAGTGGAAGCAGAGCCCTCAGGGAATCACCTGCCAGGGGATGTGGTGGTGAGGAAGAACAGGCACCATGGCCATGGTCAGAAGGGCAGGAGGTGACACCTGGCACATAAATACCTCAGACACCAACAGGTGAGTTCCTATGTCCAGGTGCCCAAAGTCAGTAACTGAGCACCTGAAGGGAAATGTAAAATCACATTTGCTGTAGAAGATTACAATGCTGGTCAGACCCACTAAAGACAAAACCATCCCAGGGGCAGAATAACTTATTTGGGACCAGGTACAACCTTTTGTCAGGAAACAGAGGCAAGAGTTTGCTGTTGTAAGGTGCAAATGAGCCATGACAAAGCCCAGCTTTCCTGAACTTTTCAAAAATCCAGTGGGTGGATTTATGGAAAGTTGGATTTACTCTGACCCAGCCCAGGTCAGCCACCCACCTGGACACGCTGAGATGACACCTGAACTTACCAGAGCACCACCCACCTTTAGAACCACGGCTTTTAAGGGTTGTGAAGCTCAGATCTCAGGCCAGCACAGCCTCCCCAAGCTGACCCCAGCCCCTCCAGCACCCAAGGAACTCCGAGCACACACAGCAGCAGCAACATGCCACACCAGAGCCATGGCTTTGGGAAGAGACCATTTCCAGCACTCCTCCCATTCCAACAACAGCTCCAGTGGATCCAAACATGAAAGCACACCAGTTTGAGAAGCAGCCTTTGCAGAAGGAAAAAGCTGTACAGGTATGGATATCACTGGAGACATTCCATACCCATAGGCTCTCAAGCAAGCAGGCATCTCTCCGGGAGCATCAAGCCAGATTTTGGAAATGCAAGACACAAACGAGTGTTTCTCCTCCAGGTTACAGAGAACAGTCACAATCCCAGTGGGAGAGAAAGCCTGGAGTTGTTTTAGCTACAGAACAGAACCAAAACATGCAGAGACTTTAGTTAAACCCACACAGAAAGGAAAACCCACACAGCTGAGCTGCACCGAAACACCAGACGTTCAAGACAACTTGAAAGAGCAGCTCTGGTCCCTTCCCTGCTCTCCAGGGCCAGACAGGGAATTCCCTCAGCACCAGGAATTCGACAAGCTGGTTTTCCACAAAGCATTTCTGAAGTACCTTACCCCCTCGCAAGAGTTACACAAAGCAAGGCTGAAATCCTTCTCTACTTTGTGCCACCAAAAAATCATGGGGCACAACAGGCACTGGCTGCTGCTGCTGGAGGATCCGTGCACCCTGCTCTGCTGCCATGTCGTGTCCGGGCATTTCTCAGGCTCAGGGGGGATGGATTTTCCTGGCACAGCAGCCACCGTCCTTCTCGAGGTTCTGCAGCTCCCTGACAAGCAGGGACACGCTGGTTTTCCGTGCTGCAGGGAGGAGGAGCAGGGAGCAGGCACCCAGGCTGGGGAGGGAGAGCCCACGCCCTGCTCCAGGGCTGCAGGAGCAGGGACAGGAGCCAAGGAAAAACCCCTCACAGGCAGCACTGCTGAAAAAACCCCTCACAGGCAGCACTGCTGGAAAAACCCCTCACAGGAAGCAACATCTGCCTAAAACCCGTCCAGTTAGGGTTGATTCTTCCTATCCCCTGACAAGGTTTTCATCAATAGGCTCTCAATCAATGCCATAATTAAATATCAGTATTGACCTGAAGAGTGGAAAAGATCAAGTGTTTTCTCAGGATGAAGAGAATTGTTGAATCACAGCATGGTTTGGGTGAGGAGGGACCTTAAAGCTCATCCCATTTCACATCCTGCTATGTGCAGGAACACCTTCCACTATCCCAGGGTGCTCCAAGTCCAACCTGGCCTTGGACAGTTCCAGGGATGCAGGGGCAGCCACAGCCAGGCCCTACCCACCCTCACAGGGAAGAAAATCTTCTGTGAGAGCATCACAAATTTTCTTTTGACAGGCATAAACCAAGGAGTCAAGAGGAAATCACTTCTCTGCACCTCCCAGTTGTGTTTATCACTCAACAAGGCACTAAAAACTAATCACCGGCTACTTAAAACAAAGGCTATGCTCCTGCTTAGGAGTTCATGAACAAGTTTCTACCAACACCAACAGACATTTCGTTTGGCCTTTGAAAATTCACAGGCAGCCCACAGATCATAGAGCCTGTCAGAACAAGCTACAGGCCTGTGCTCCAAATCTGAACACACATTACCCCAGAAAATATCAGTGGCTTCCTAACTCTCCATCTCTGTCACTGCTGAAGTGACAGCCCAGTCCCCTCCTGGAAACAGCACTGGCTTAACCGGAGCAGCCAACCTGGGCCCTTCCCCTGTGCCTGCAGGGCTCCTGACGGTGCTCAGCACGTTTGGGGAGCAGCTGCCCGTGAGTCTGAGCTGCACATCAGCAGTGTCAGTGCAAGGACACGGGAGCAGCAGGGCTGCCAGCACAGGGCTGTGCCCAAGGAGCGGCTCCGCAGCGTCCGCGTCCTTCCCTGCCCGGCTCTGCCCGAGGCGCCGGGACAGGAGCAGGCCCAGCGCGGGGTTTGCTTCACACCAGGGCAGGGAGGAGGGAAGGCCAGGCTGGAGCTGCTGCCAGGTTTGTTAATGTGGAACTGCAACCAGAAAGGGAATTTTCACGGGGAACTTGTCAGGGCCAGGGCAGTGCCCGTCCCCTGTGCTGGCACTGCTGGGGCACCTCCAGGGCTGGGGGCAGCTCTGGGCCCCTCCTGACAGGAGAGCCCTGCAGGGGCTGGAGCGTGTCCAGGGCAGGGAACAGAGCTGGGAAGGGAATGGAGCCCCAGGAGAGGCTGAGGGAGCTGGGAAGGGGCTGAGCCTGGGGAAAAGGAGGCTCAGGGGGACCTTGTGGCTCTGCACAGCTCCTGACAGGAGGGGACAGCCAGGGGGGGTCGGGCTGTGCTCCCAGGGAACAGGGCCAGGACAAGGGGAAATGGCCTCAGGCTGGGCCAGGGCAGGCTCAGGTTGGACAGCAGCAGGAATTTCCCCATGGAAAGGGGGCTCAGGCCTTGGCAGGGGCTGCCCAGGGAGCTTTGCAGTGCCCATCCCTGGAGGTGTCCAGGGAATTCCTGGAGGTGGCACTGAGTGCTCTGGGCTGGGGACAAGGTGGGACTGGGCACAGGTTGGACTTGGATGGGCTGGGAAGGCTTTTCCAGCCTCAATGATCCTGGAATTCTGAGTACAAGCACCACCTACTCTGCTGTTTCCATGTCCCCTGCTGCCCTATCACTGCACCAGCACAGATCTGGAGGGTAAGCAAGGAGCCCCATCAGGGAACTGATCCAGCTCAGCTGAAAAAACAGCCACGTTACACAAAGGAGTTTCCAGCCAGCTCAGTTCCTCAGCTCTTCACCACAGCCATCCCCAGTTTCTCATCAGCTCTTTGAGGCGTGTGCAAACTGCTGCTCATTATGCACTGCCCTAAATGGAAAAAAAAATCCCCAAACACTCACACACAAAACCCCCAAGACACCCTACCAAACAAACCCAAACCAAACCACCCTCCTGCTTCAGTATCACACAAGCCCAGCTTGCCTGTCCCCCTTCTCCTGGGTGTCCCAGCAGCCAGAGCAGAGGACAACTTCTCTCCAGGCCAAACAATTCTTGTGCAACCTCCAGCAGCCAAGAGCCGAGGGATTCCCGAGCTCCAGCCTGCATCCAGAGCACAGCATCCAACACCCAGCCACACATCCACTTCCATTTTCTACTTTCATTCTGAACCCACCCACCTTTTCCCCTCCAAAGTTCCCCTGGCAGGCAGTTCTGTGGCGCAGCTGCCTCCAGTGGAAATGACTTTGGCCTCTCTGCCTGAAGGGTTCAGGTCACGGAAATGACTGAGCAGGAGTTGGGATCAGGGGGCTTTGCTGGGCCAGGGTTTATTGGGATTTTTCCTGGTCTAATTGATCCATGCCAGGAGCCAGAAGCAGACTGAGCCCACAGCCTGAACACAACTCACAGCTGCTGCTGCTCCTGTAGGCTGGACACAAAACAGGGATATAATCATGGAATGCTTTGGGTTGGAAGAGCTTATCCCTTAAAGCTCATCCCATTTCAGCCCCTGCCATGGGCAGAGAGATCTTCCAAGTCCTGTCCAGCCTGGTCTGGAACACTGCCAGGGATGGGACACCCACAAACCAGAACTTCCAACTGTTGTACTAACCCCTTTTCTGTCTGAATCCTGAAACTATTTGTTTTCCAAACTTCACTGCGACCCCTGCACAGCAACAGCCTCTTCACCATTCAAACCATCATTTGCTTCCCAAAATCCGCCAAGTTTTTTCCCATTCTCTGCCTGGGGATCCTTCTTTTCTTCCAACATTAATATATCACAGTCCTGAGTGAACAAATCCTCCCAGGATGCACAAACAAACTTGGGATTATTACTTGAGGACTCTTGAGGACTAATTTTTAAAAACTTCACTGCTTGAATGTGCCAATATGAAGCAATTTCAAAGCAAGTGGTTCCAACTCAAACCCACTTCTAAAAAAGGCAAAAGAAATAATTAAAAAATAATAATTCATCCAGGTAATTTTTCTATACTTCCACATTTCAAATAACCATTTTGCACACTCCTAGCACAGCTTTGGTTGTGTTCAAAATAAAACAAACCCCTAAAATCACTGGTTTTAATCTCTGGATTTGTAGACTTGCAGCCAGGTGAGTAAAGCTCAAGAATACAAAATACAGCAGCACCTCCAGGAAGGATTAAGGTCCAGGGAAGTTTTACCTCCATCAGGAGAACTGGGGGGAATCTCCCAATAGTCACACACCCTTTGTTCTCCTGAGCTGTTACAAGAGATTTCATGGGAAAACATTTTTTGTGACTCATCTTCATTTGCATTGGACTTAGTCAGACAACAGCGATTACATGCTCAGGCTCAGTCCTGGCACTCAAATCCTTCAGCAGCCACCCTGGGCAGAAGAGCCTCCCTCCCTGCCTGGGTGCCAAAGGCTGGACCCTGAGGAGCTTTCATGCATCCTTTATCCACTCAAACTCACTTCAAACCATCAACTACCTGACCCACTGAACGCCAACAAAAAGATATTACAAATTAAGATCTCAAGGATATGCTGGAAGTTACTTATGCTGATATTTTTAACACTCAAAATAAAGACAGTCTGCTGGTAGCAGGAGTGGCAGCAGGGAGAGCACTAAAATGAGGAGGAGCAAAAGGAGCACTGCCACTCACTGACCCAGCCAGGAGCATCCCCAGAGCACAACTGAGAAGCCACCACATACCATAACAATTATTTCTGCACTGGAAAATCACTGAAGGACAGTTAAATTTAAAATGGCTTGTGATGGACTAAGCTTTCCAAGATCTGTTCCTTTCTGTACCTGCAAACAGCAGGGCAGTGCTGGAGGCTGAGGCCCTGCCTCCTCCAGGGAGGCTACGATGACTCTGGGATTTCTTGCAGAAATGCCATCTGGAATATTTATAGTGCCTGAGACAGGGCAATGAAATCACTCACGCTGGCACCTGGGCACATCCAGAAGCTTAACTGCTGCTTTAGCAGGAAATATTAGATTGGAGTGACTCAAAGTCAAAGCGAGAGTGTGAGGAATTACAGGGACAGTAAGTTATACCCCAGCAGCCATCGTGGATCAGGATTAATTAACGTGCAAAGATGAGATGTGAAGTGAAGTCACTAATGCTCTGTTAGTGTGTCTTCCCTTAATGTGCAAACAGGGCTCTGGGTTTAGAGAATTAAAACCTTTTCCCCACGCATCCTCCTTAGACAGAGGCCAGCTTCAGCATTCCCTGAGATCCTTCTTTTCCTTACAAACTAAAGACTGAGCCTTCCAGGGCTTGAGGGGAACCTACAGAAGAGCTCAGAGGGACTGGGGACAAGGGCTGGAGGGACAGGACACAGGGAATGGCTCCCACTGCCACAGGGCACGGCTGGATGGGATCCTGGGCAGAAATTGTTCCCTAGGAGGAAGGGCAGGGCCTGGCACAGGGTGCCCAGAGCAGCTGTGGCTGCCCCTGGATCCCTGGCAGTGCCCAAGGCCAGGCTGGACACTGGGGCTGGAGCAGCCTGGGACAGTGGGAGGTGTCCCTGACATGGCAGGGGTGGCACTGGGTGGGATTTGAGGTCCCTTTCCACAAAACCATTCCAGGATTCTATGGATCAATCCCTGCCTCCAGCCCCCACCAAACACTCCAGTACCTGTTACGTGTATTCCAGGCTGTTGGTGGAGCTCTGAGCAAAGCCAGAGCCAGGGATCAGAGCTGCTGGGGTTATTCAAACACAGGAGAGCCTCAGCCAAGGCTCCAGTCACCTCCCGTCACCACTGTGTACACAAGGGCTTTGGAAACCACACTTCCTTGTTGCTACAGGTCAAATACTCCAGCGGAGGTTTTCCCCGAAACTCTGCCCTTCTTCCAGCAGCAAAACCAACCAGAGCTGCAGGGCTGCTGTGCTGGGATTTCCCACAGAGGGATCACCAGGAAAAGCTTTTTTCCAGGCTCCTGGAGTGCTGCAGGGCCAGCCTGGGAAGTGTGAGAGCTGCTGTCACCAGAGGGAATTTGAAATCCCATTTTCAGCCAGATTGCTGCATCACCAGGGAATAACGCAGAGAGAACTGAGTGGACCTGGACAACTCAGGTATTTGAATTCTTCCCTCGTGGATGGGCTGTTTTTCCCAAGGTGCTAATGGAAAATCTCCCTTTCAACAGAGGTTATCTGCACAGGACACTTCCCCCCAGTTTCCACATCAGGAAGGACTTTATGGAAGGACTATGGAAACCACACATTTAAGGCATCTTTGGGCAGTTAAACACCCCACAGAAAATCGATTTGTACCTGCCAAATTCCGCTGTGAAGACACAAACCTGACACACCAAACAGTAACCAAAGGGTGTACACAGCTACCAGCACCAGATGTTCAGCTCAGAATTCAGGAATAAAACACCTCTGCCTTCCAGTTTGGACACTCCAGAAACAAGCAGCCACTGGTCTGACTGGTGGGAAACACTTCCAAAATCTGCACATGCACTCTTCTGACTCAGCTTGGTGATACTCCTATTGAAGGCCCCAAAACTGCAGAGTTAGACCAACAACTAATATTAATTACTAAACTACTAATTATTAAAAGCACGAGTTGTCTGGAGCAGGAGCCACTGCGTGCCCGCTGACTTCTTAACTATGACGTTGACTATTTTTAACTTTGGGAATTGAAATAAACCTTCCCAACAAACTCTGAAGGCAAGGAATGTCATGTGATCCCAGCGAGGATCTGCCAAAATACACCCTGGCCACAGCAGCAAACCCACCCGGCCTCCCAGAGCCAGGGTATGCCCTGGGAAGGGACAACATTAACCCCCAGAAATTCAGCAAAATGCCAAGCTGAGGCACCAAGAATTTTTAAGCAATAACTTTCTTGACACTTAGTTGCCACAAAGATTTTTTTTTTCACTTTAAATTTCCCAAGCCTTGCTTAAGAGAGTATTTTTACATGTTAATAGTGTGAAGTGCAATTTTTGGGTGATGTTTCAACACAGATGAGGAAGTGCACAGGGGTGAACTTACACCCAGCACTAAGATCTACGCTGACACTCCACGTTCCCTCAGTGAACAGCTGCATGACCAGTGATTTAAGGGATTTATAGCAAACACAAAAGTCAGATTCAGTTCAAACCCCTCAAAATCATTTTCTTTTTTATCCAGATGTGGGTATCAGCACATGTTACATCAGTGGGTGCTGTAAGAAAGCTGAGACAGGAATTATTCTTAATTTCCAGAGCCAGTCACCAAGAAGGTGACTGACCTGAACTCTTCATCTGCAAAACAAGATGTTCAGGAGAAGGCAAAGGAAGCCCTGTGATACACCTGGGATGGAAGGATATCGGGTCCCAGGCCTGTCCCACGGCACAGATTGCACGGAAAAGGCAAAGACACATCCCTCTTTCATGATGTCAGAGCAGCTCTACCTTGCTCAGGAGCTGCTCTGCGAGGAAGGGCTGGAGTCAGCTTTGCCAGGCGCCCGGCCAAGGGGGGAAGGACAGCTTTGTTGGGCGAGAAAACAGACCCCACCCACGACGCGATCCCATCCAACACGGGACGGGGATCCCAGCGCCCCGCTGCCCGCAGGGACGGGGATTAACGCTGATGGAAGGGGCCAGGTGGGCTCCGCGGCTGGCACAGGGCGGGGGGGACAGCGAGGGTCGCTCAGGGTCACCCAGCGCGGAGGGAGGCACCGAGCCCACCCTGCCCTGCGGCGGCGTGGGGCGGCACCGGGGCGGCTCTGCGCCTCCTGGGCCAGGGGGGACAGGAGGGACAGAAGGGGGACCTGAGGGGTGACACAGGAAGGTCCTGGAGAGACACAGGGTGTCCCTGGGGGGGATACAGGAGGGGTCGGGTGTGACACAGGCCGTCCCTAGGGGTGACACACAAACGGGGCTGGGGGTCCCTGGGGGTCGCAGGGGATTCGTGATGGATGTCACAGGATGATAATACAGGAGATCCCTGGGGGGTGACACAATAACGGGGCTGGGGGGAACACTGGGGGTCCCCAGGGGTGACACAGGCACGGAGCTGGGGGTTAGGGCGGTGGGAACCGGGGGGTCGGGAGCCCCGCTGGGCGGAAAAGCACTGACCAATGGTGGAGATGAAGGTGGTGTTGAAGGCATCGTCGGAGAAGCGGAAGAGGACGCAGGTCTTGCCGACCCCCGAGTCCCCGATGAGCAGCAGCTTGAAGAGCAGGTCGTAGGTTTTCTTCGCCATGGGGGAGGGCGCGGCGGCCGCCGCCGCCCCTCCTCGCCGCCTCCTTCACCGGGCCCGGCCGCTCCCGAGGGCGGCGGCGACGGCGGAGGACGAGGAGGAGGAAGAGGACGAGAGCGAGCAGGAGGAGGGGGCCCACAAAATGGCTTCCTGTGGCGGGGCGGCCTCGCGCGCTCCCCGCGCCCGCGGCTCCTCACGGGGAGGCGGCGGCGCCCGCCCTCATAACCCCGCGGCCCGCCCGGCTCCGCTCGGCTCGATGGGCCCCGGTTCCTCCCGGCCCTTCCCGGTTCTCCCCCGGGGCTCGCGGCGGCTCCTCAGAGGCGCTGCCGAGGCTGCGCGCGCCGCCTCCCCCGCCTCACGCACCGCGCAGGCCCGGCGGGGGCGCGCGCGCACGCCGCTGTGACGTCACCGGGCGGTGCGGCGGGGCGGGTGACGTCACCGCGCGGCCCCGGAGCTGGTTCGGTTCGTGGGGTTTGGGCTTGGGTTCGCTGGCCCGGGGCTGTGCGGACACGGACGAGCTCCAGGAGCGGGAGTGTCGATGGGTTTAACGGGACCGAGTGCTGGGGCTGCGCTTGGGGCGGAACAAACCCTCGGACCGATCCAGGCTGGGGATGAGCAGAGGGAGAACAGCTCTGGGGAGGACTTGGGGCGTTGGTGGCTGAAAGGCTGGACATGCCCTAGCCCTGAAACCCCTCGTGTGCTGGGCTGATCCCCCTGCATGGGCAGCAGGGAGGAGAGATTCTGCCCCTATGTCCCTGTGCTCAGGTGAGACCCACCCACCCCAGCCCTGGGGACAACAGCACAAGGACCCGGAGCTGCTGCAGAGAGCCCAGAGGAGCCTGGAGCTGCTGCAGGGCTGGAGCCCCTCTGCTGTGGAGCCAGGCTGGGAGAGCTGGGGGTGCTCACCTGGAGAGGAGAAGGATCCAGGGAGAGCTCAGAGCCCCTGCAGGGCCTAAAGGGGCTCCAGGAGAGCTGCAGAGGGACTGGGACAAGGGCTGGAGGGACAGGACACAGGGAATGGCTTCCACTGCCACAGGGCAGGGTTGTATGGCATTTTTGGAACCAATCCTCGGGCACGCTCCCGCTCTGCCCCGCTCAGGTGCGATCCCTCCGCAGAACCCCCGGGTGATGACGTCACCAGCGGCCGCGCGATCCCGGGGGCTGCCGGCCCCGCCCTTGCGCCGCCGTAAGCCCCGCCCCTCACGGCGTTCTCCGCGCTCCCATTGGCTGCGTTCGCCTCCTCCCTCAGGGATGGGGGTGACGTCATCGCGGGGCGGGCAGAGCGCGGCCGCGGGCGGGGCAGGAGGCGCCCCCTGGCGGCGCAGGCGTGAGGGGGCAGAGAGCGCTGAGGGGATTCGGGGCGGAGCGGCGCTGGAAACCAGGGAGCGCCGGAATCGTGGAAAGGTTCGGGTGGGAAATCAAAGCCCATCCAGTGCCGCCCCCTGCCACAGGTAGCGACACTGTCGTAAGGTGCTCCAAATTCCGTCCAGCCTGGCCTTGGGCACTGCCAGGGATCCAGGGGCAGCCACAGCTGCTCTGGGCACCCTGTGCCAGGGCCTGCCCACCCTGCCAGGGAACAATTCCTGATTCCCAAAATCCCATCCATCCCTGCCCTCTGGCAGTGGGAGCCATTCCCTGTGTCCTGTCCCTCCAGCCCTTGTCCCAAGTCCCTCTGCAGCTCTCCTGGAGCCCCTTCAGGCCCTGCAGGGGCTCTGAGCTCTCCCTGGATCCTTCTCCTCTCCAGGTGAGCACCCCCAGCTCTCCCAGCCTGGCTCCACAGCAGAGGGGCTCCAGCCCTGCAGCAGCTCCAGGCTCCTCTGGGCTCTCTGCAGCAGCTCCAGGTCCTTGTGCTGTTGTCCCCAGGGCTGGGGCAGCTCTGCAGGTGGGGTCTCACCTGAGCACAGGGGCACAATCCCCCCTCCCTGCTGCCCACGCTGGGGGTTTAACCCAGGACTGGGGGGTTTTCAGCTGCCAGCACACACAGCCAGGGCATGTCCAGCCTCTCATCCATCAGCATTCCCAGGCTGAGCTGGAGGAGATGGCTCAGGCACTGACCCAGCACGAGGAGCCCAAGGACCTCCTGTACCTGGCATGTTTGCAATGGAGCCTGTGGAAACCTGGACATGGGAAATTCCCTCACAGCTCCTGCTCTTCCCACACAGGGAGGCAAACCTTCTTGCAAGAACCAGGCTGTGGAACCACCGGTGAAGGCACTGGAAATGCTGGAGATGCCTCATCACAGGTTCTGCACAACCCAACCCTTCTCTCACGCTGAATCCCGAGCTGTCCCATGGTATGATCCAGCACACTGCCAACTGCAATTTGCTGTCATAATTATCATGCTGTCAGGAATTTCCCACTGTTTGCAGGATGAGTTAACTCATGTGGGAACAAAGGAAGGCTGAAAGCTGGAAAAGCCACTGGGTGTGCTGGTGCCAGCAGCTGGACAGGAGCCCAGGGGTGCCCAGGTGGGCAAGAGGCCACTGGCCCCTGGGCTGTGCCAGCTGTGGGGTGGCAGCAGGGCCAGGGCAGTGCCATCCCCTGTGCTGCCACTGCTGGGGCACCTCCAGTGCTGGGGGCAGCTCTGGGCCCCTCCTGACAGGAGAGCCCTGCAGGGGCTGGAGCGTGTCCAGGGCAGGGAACAGAGCTGGGAAGGGAATGGAGCCCCAGGAGAGGCTGAGGGAGCTGGGAAGGGGCTGAGCCTGGAGAAAAGGAGGCTCAGGGGGGACCTTGTGGCTCTGCACAACTCCTGACAGGAGGGGACAGCCAGGGGGGGTTGGGCTCTGCTCCCAGGAACAGGGACAGGACAAGGGGAAATGGCCTCAGGCTGGGCCAGGGCAGGCTCAGGTTGGACAGCAGCAGGAATTTCCCCATGGAAAGGGGGCTCAGGCCTTGGCAGGGGCTGCCCAGGGAGCTTTGGAGTGCCCATCCCTGGAGGTGTCCAGGGAATTCCTGGAGGTGGCACTGAGTGCTCTGGGCTGGGGACAAGGTGGGGATCAGGCACAGCTTGGACTCCGTGGGCTGGGAGGACTTTTCCAGCCTCAGGGATTCTGTGCAAAGCTTTCCCACAGGTCGTGCCCATGCCAAGGCACAGAGCCGGGTGTGTTTGGGGCTGTGATTCCCCAGCCTTGCCGGGTGTGTTTGGGGCCGTGGTTCCCCAGCCTTGCCGGGTGTGTTTGGGGCTGTGTTTCCCCAGCCTTGCCGGGTGTGTTTGGGGCTGTGTTTCCCCAGCCTTGCCGGGTGTGTTTGGGGCTGTGGTTCCCCAGCCTTGCCGGGTGTGTTTGGGGCTGTGATTCCCCAGCCTTGCCGGGTGTGTTTGGGGCTGTGATTCCCCAGCCTTGCCGGGTGTGTTTGGGGCTGTGGTTCCCAGCCCTGCTGGGTGTGTTTGGGGCTGTGGTTCCCAGCCTTGCCGGGTGTTTTTGGGGCCGTGGTTCCCAGCCTTGCCGGGTGTGTTTGGGCCGTGGTTCCCCAGCCTTGCCGGCTGTGCAGGCACTGGGGCCGGCCTGAGCCCCGGCGCTGCGCTGGTGCTGACACAGCACACGCAGCAGTTGTGGCCTCACAGGGCAGGGTTATTTTTAGCACTTTGCTCCAGCAGTGTGAGGGCACTGCACAAACACTTCCTCTGTGACTGAGCAGATAGAAGGGTGGATGGAAAGCTCCAGTGCCCACGGAGAGCTCCGTGGTGCTGGCAGTGGAACCATGGCCCGGTGGCTCCAGGAATTCCTGGGAAGTTTGTCAGCTCTGGATGCAGGAACCTTTCATCCTAGGCAGCTTTCTCATGGACTTCAACACTTCAGGGAAGGTTATCTTTGGGATCCTGGAGAGGAAATGGAACAACAGAGAATCCCTGAGGTTAGAAATGCCCTCCCAGACCTCCCAATCCAATCTGTGCCCAATGCCCACCTTGTCACCATCCCAGACCACTGAGTGCCACCTCCAGTGCTTCCTTGGACAGCTCCAGGGATAGGGATTCCAAACTTCCCTGGGCAGCCCCTCCCAATGTCTGACCACCTTTTCCAGGAAGGAATTCCTCCTGAGAATCTCACATATCCCTCTGCAAGCAAGATAAAGTGTTTTCTGTCCATTGTGTAAGGCTGGCCCTTGTGTCAGATTGTTAAATGTCATCCTGTGAGGGAAGCAGTCCCTCAGGAGATGCCTGAGCAAGGACAAAGACACCTTTGGTGGCTCAGTCAGGAGACCATCGCTGCAGGACCGGGAGATTTGGAAGCAGAGGTGGAACAGCTCCCACAGCTCTCCCCCCACATCTTTCTCAGGATCTTCTGTCCTGATCCCCAGAGGAGAAATTACCAAATTAGGAGGAATGAGGTGTGAAGGGAGAGCCAGCAGGACCTGGCAGGCTCTTCCTGGGCTTTGCAGGGACAGCTGAGCAGCAGGAATTGCAACACCACGCTGCAGAGGAGCCCTGTGGGGCAGAGCTCTGAATCACCAGCCAATGGTGCAACAGGAGCTGGGCTTGGGGAGGCTGGCCGAGCAGAGCAGTGACACACTGGGCTTGCTGGTTACTCACAGCCTCCCAGAGCAAAGCCTTTGTCACCCAGGAGCCAAGGGAACAAGCTGCTCTGTGTTCTCCAGCTCCTCCCCCAGCCAGGGCAGGCCATGGGCGCAGGCCAGCCCCTCTGAGGAGGTTCTGGGACCACCATTCCTGGTTGCTCCCCCTGCTTCAGGAGTGTTTGCAACCCAAACTTGTGGAAGGATGAGACCCCCAAGGGAGCTGCTAAACAGCCCCAGATGCTCAGGGCATAGTCTGAGAAGGAACAGAAAAGGTTGAATTTGCTCCACCTGCTGCCGTGCAACGTTGTCCTCTTAGCAGGGGTGTCCACAGCACCCCGGCCAGCCTGGACCCCAGAGCAGGAGCTCTGAACTCCAAACGCTTTTAATGTCATCATCAGGGCAGGAGAACTCAAATAAATACACAAAATCTCAGAATCCCTGAGGCTGGAAAAGACCTCCAGGATCAATGAGGCAAACCTGTGCCCACCTTGTCACCAGCCCAGAGCACTCAGTGCCACATCCCAGCCTTCTCTGGACACCTCCACCTCCCTGGGCAGCCCCTGCCAAGGCCTGAGCCCCCTTTCCATGGGGAAATTCCTGCTGCTGTCCAACTTGAGCCTGCCCTGGCCCAGCCTGAGGCCATTTCCCCTTGTCCTGGCCCTGTTCCCTGGGAGCACAGCCCGACCCCCCCTGGCTGTCCCCTCCTGTCAGGAGCTGTGCAGAGCCACAAGGTCCCCCCTGAGCCTCCTTTTCTCCAGGCTCAGCCCCTTCCCAGCTCTGCTGAATTTTTTAAGATGCCCCAGGAAAGCCCAATGTAAGAAATAACCTTTGTCAGAATGTTGAATTCCTCAGGAAACAACAGCGCAGCAAGAAGGGTCCCCCACGTAGATTTTCTCTTTTGCAAAAATGATCTGGGTCTCCCCAGGCCTGCAGCCGCCCTGCCTGCCCCAGCTGACCCACACAGCCACACCAAGTGGCTCCTGCTGTTTGGGCAGTGGCAGGACACAGTGGAGCAGCTCCTGGCACTGCTGTCAGGCTCTCACCACTTTGGGTTTCACCTCCTTCCCTAGCCCCTCTCCCAGGCAGGCGGACAGAGAGCACGTGAGGGGAACAAGAAAGGAGCTCCGTGTTCCTGAAACTGGGACATCCCCTGGTTTCTGTTCCCTCTGGGAGAAGAGGGACTCAGTCAGCACTTCCAGGTGACAGGGAGGACACAAAGGGCACACGGAGCCTGTGGCAGCAGCTCTGTGGGCCAGGCACGTCTCTGATTTCTGCACAGTCACCTCGGCTTGGCCTCGGGTGTGGCAGTGCCAGCACAGGGCACTCAGCTGAGCTCTGCCAGCCCGCACAGGGCACTCAGCTGGGCTCTGCCAGCCCGCACAGGGCACTCAGCTGGGCTCTGCCAGCTCACACAGGGCACTCAGCTGGGCTCTGCCAGCCCGCACAGGGCACTCAGCTGGGCTCTGCCAGCCCGCACAGGGCACTCAGCTGAGCTCTGCCAGCCTGCCTGGATGCATCCAGGAGCTCCCTGCCCAGGGCACCTCAGCCGTGCACTCACAGGGGCTCCTTCCCAGCTGGAATGCCTGAGGACCTCCAGGAGAGCCTTTCCCCTCCAGAGCCTCAGCCCCTGTGTCTGCAGCCAAAAGCCCCTGTGGCCAGGGCACCGCTTGCTTGTGCGGGGTCCTGGTGGGGGAAGAAGCCCAGAATTGCTGTCAGTGCTTTGCAGAGCTGGTCACAGCCTTGTTTCCTGGGATTGGGAATCAGGGAGTGAAGCAGGGATGGTGATGGATGGATCCTGCTGAAGGAGGCTTTGACCTCCAGCAAGGGCAGCTCTGCTCCCCTCAGTACCCAGAGACTCCCCACGTACCTGGAGTCACGGGATCATGGAATCACCGATGTGGGAAAAGCCCTTGGGACCATCACATCCAGCAGCTCCCACCACTAACCCCTGTCCCCACGTGCCACTTCCACACGTACCTGGCACGCAGGCAGTGCCACTTTCAGCTCCTCGTTCTTTCTGAACAGCTCGAGGTACGGAGTGGAAAGGCAGCTTGTTACTGATAAATCAATAGTTACCTAGGGGGGAAGATGAATCCATGGAGAATAGGGCCTGCCCCCCACACTCTGGGATTTCCTGTGCTTGCCGGAAGGTTTGGAGGGATCTGGGGAGTGTGGGAATGCCCTGGTGCATCAGCTGAGTGCTGCAAAGACAGAGCTCTGCCTTTTTCAATTACACCTTGCCAGCAGATGATCAAATCCTTTAATCTCGGCGCAGCGATGCTGAGCTGCTGCCTTACAGACGTTGCTCACTCCACATCTGTTGGGAACCACGGTCCAAGATAAAAGCCTGGAGCCTCCCACACAACTGCCAGCCGTCCCTTTTCCCCCTCTCCCAGCTCCCGTGGGAGATGATGGCAGAGGTGGGCAGAGGGATGGTGGGGCACAGCCCGGAGCTGTGGGAGCTCCCCGGGGCACACAGGAGCAGGGCTCGGGAGCCACAGGGCACCTGAGGGCTCCCAGCCCACAGGGGCTGAAGCCAGGCAGGGCTGCAGCTCCTTGCAGCCCCCGGAGTGTGGCTGGTGAGGGGTGACAAGATGCTGCTAAGCCGTGCAGCCCGCATCCCAGCGGGATTCTTCCGCTGGGGCCGCATCTTCCCCTCGGGCGCAGCCTGAGGGCTGCAGGAGCTTTCATTCCTCCTGTCCCCGTGGTGAGGAGACACAGCCCATCCCTCCTGTGGCTGTTTACACATCCGGGGTCATGTGGAGTGCCGTGCCTGTGGATGGGGAGATGTGGGAGCTCTGTGCCCCGAGCTGGCTCCCGTTCCACTGCTGCCATCTAATTATAGAGGAGTCAGCTGCTGGCAAACTGATCCATCCTAAATCCAGGCTTAGTGTGAGCTGTGCTGGCCTCTCCAGCTCCCCCACTTTGGATGTGGGGTGAATCCTGCGCTGGAGTCATTCCCTTCCTGCCTTCCCGTGTGGCTGTGGGAGCTCCCCTTTCCCAGCCCTCCTGGGCAGTCCCTGCTCAGTTCACAGCCTGAAAAACCACAAAACCTCTGATCTCAGCCCAAAATGGGGGCTGGAGCCTGAGGCCCTGCTGCTTCCCAAGCTCCCCACCAGCAATCTGGCACATGGAGATGGGGACAGCAGGAGGGGAGCCAGGAGCACAGGGAGGATGAGGAGAGCCACAAACAGCTGAGCTGAACCGCAGAACTGCCACAGAGCAGGGAATGGGAAAGAAACCCTCTGGATCTCTGGGAATGCTGGCAAGCTGGTTTTGAGGGAAAGCAGCCAAAGGCCTGCTGGACCCTCAGCATCCCTTCCCCCCTGTAGAAGCCAAGAGAGTGAGAGGGTGAAGGGGCATTGGTGGGGGAAAACGAGAAGATCCACCACAATGTGGGAACATCACAATGTGTCCTTTTCCCACCAGGGAGGACAGGCTTTTCTCCAGGGCTGCTCCAGCCAACACCACTACCAGCTGGCCAAACAGCAAGAAAAAGCCTGAGGAATGTCAACCCAACACTGCCAACGTGATCTCCCTGTTCCCAACGTGTGTGCCTCCATCTGTCCCCACAGCAGCATCCACAGAGGGAAGAGGTCCTCCCTGGGGACAGGGCTGCCTCCTGTGACCCTGGCAGCACAGGCAGGACTCTGACCAGAGGATGTTGGTGAGCTCCAGGACGATTTCCTGGTGACAGCGAAGGTGAGAAGGTTTTGGCAGCCATGGAGTGCTCCTGTTACGACCTTGGTTTAGACAAAGTGAGAATGCTCCAGGGCTGGGCCACGGCAGCGAGCTGGGAATGGCAGCAGGACCTGGGAATGAGGGACTGCACCGGCCCTGAGCAGAGGCTGCAGTGAGAGCAGCTCTGAGACAATCTCAGAGGGGGCTGGGAGGGGGGAGCTGTCCCCAGTCCCACATCAGCTGCAGCTGGGGGCTGAGCATCCCCTCCCCAAGGGGAACAGGGCTGGCTCAGGGGGAGCTGCTGCTCCGGGGCATGTGGGGACAGGGACACCCAGGACCTGTGTCCCCTTTATTGGCCTTTCCCCTGGAATGCCGCGGGGATGGTGGTGCTGAAGGAGATGGGAGAGGGTCCCCTGGGTGGGAGAGCATCACCCCAGCACTGCCTGGCTCTGGCTGATGTTGCTGCCCAGCCCAGGCAGCCAGGGAATGCCGAGAGTCCAGGGTAGATTGTGGGAAGGAGGTCCCAAGGTCTCATGCCACCCTCACTGCCAGCCAAGGGTGTCTCAGTGACTGTGGGGTACATGGGGCCACAGCCCCCCAGCTCCCCCCAGTCACCCATAAGAGCTGAGATTTGGGGTGGCCACAGTACGCAGGGATGGCTGCAGTGTCCCACAGGTGACTGTGCTGTCCAGGGATGCCCTTGGTGGCCCAGGTCTGGCTGCAGTGTCTCAAAAGTGGCCATGGTGTCCCGGTGTTGGCTGTAGTGTCCCAGGGATGGCTGCAGTACCCAAAGGCAACCACATTTCCAGGGGCTGGATACTCTCAGGGGTATCTGTGTTGTCCTGGCAGCTGCCACAATGCCCAAGGGATGGCTGGGGTGTCCCAGGGTGGCTGCAGGATGTGGGAACCCGTGGTGGGGAGGAACAGGAAAACCAAGGTCACAGGATCCGGGATCCCCCAGCTCTGCTGGGGCACTTTGGGACAGATGCAGACCCCAAATGTCATCCCACCCTGTACGGCACCTAGACCATGTCCCCTGCCCCAGCCAGCTCGGTGTCACCCCTGGCTCAGGATCCAGCAATCCCTGCATGTGCTCAGTTCCCGTGTGCCATCCCGTGCCAACAGCTGCACTGGGATGTCACCAGCCGTGCCACCAGGACCCTCCATGCACACCGTGTCCCCACAGACACCACATCACCCCATAGATGCCATATCACCCCATAGACACCGTGTCCCCATAGACACCGTATCACCCCATAGACACCACATCACCCCATAGACACCGTGTCCCCATAGATACCATGTCCCCATAGACACCATGTCCTCTTAGACACCGTGTCCCCATACACACCATATCACCCCATAGACACCACATCACCCCATAGACACCATATCACCCCATAGACACTGTATCACCCCATGGACATCGTATCACCCTATAGACACCGTGTCCCCATAGATACCATGTCCCCATAGACACCATGTCCTCTTAGACACCGTGTCCCCATACACACCATATCACCCCATAGACACCATATCACCCCATAGACACCATATCACCCCATACACACCATATCACCCCACAGACACCACATCACCCCATAGATGCCATATCACCCCATAGACACCGTGTCCCCATAGACACTGTATCACCCCATAGACACCACATCACCCCATAGACACCATATCACCCCATAGACACTGTATCACCCCATAGACACCATATCCCTGTAGGCACCATGCACACACCATACCCCTCCCATACACACAGGAGGCTCTGGACTCTGCCCTGGCTGCTCTGGGGGCTTCTGTGGGGTGGTTCCCCTATAGTCTTCCTGCCCAGGCATCCCAGAGCTGGCCCAGGATGGTCACAATGAGGGTGCACTGTCCCCTCAGCCCCACTGTCTCAGGAACAGTCCTGAGGGTCAGCCCCGAGGCCAGAAGCCGCTGGCCACCACCAGCACACTCTGGTCCTGTGCTGACACCTGTGGGCAAGGGACTGTCCTCATGTGTCACCCTGTCCTACCTGGCACCCTGCCCCACCTGGCACTGTGTCCCTACGTGTCATCCTGTCCGTACATGTCACCTCATCCTCCCTATGTCACCGTGTCCCTACAGGTTACCCCAGCTGACATGTCACGCTGTCCCTACAGGTCACCCCAGCTGACATGTCACGCTGTCCTTACCCATCACACTGTCCCCACATGTCCCTGCTCCTGACATGTCCCCTCTGTCTCTTTGCTGTGTCTCATGCCCTGCCTAAACATCCTCCTGTTCCTGTGTGTCACCCACCTGCCTGTCCCCACAGCCTGGTCCTGTGGGGGATTTGGGGCTGGGCCACCACAGCCAGGGGCTGCCAGGGGAGCAGGGCTATGGTGCCCCTGAACTCATCCTTGGGGACACAGGGACAGTGCCACAGGCAGAGCCACGCAGCACCTGTGTCCCTCCCCATGGCACAGGGCCTTGGTGGGGAGCCAGGATGTGGAGACTGCAGTGGGGACAGGACCATCAGTCTGTGCTGTGCCATGGGGGCTGTCCCCTCCCAATGGCTGTGGCCCTGACAGGGCCCAACTGCAGCATCCTGGGATGGATCCTCCCCTGGGAAAGGGCAGGAAAGGAAAGGTGGCCCAGCAGTGACCCCCTCCACAGCCCCTATTGTCCCCCCTTCCAGTTCTCTACCTCCTCCATCTTCCCATCACTCCCTTCCTGCCTCCCCATAACATCCTCCATCCCTCCTCTGTCCCTCCATCCCTCCTCCATCCTCCTGTACTGTCCCCTCCATTTGTCACCCTCCCCATCACCTCCATCCATCCATCCCCCTGCATCATCCCTGTCATCCTCCCTCCACCCCCCTTCCATCACTGCTGCATCCCCCCTCCCACCCTACCTCCCCTGAAGCTTCCATCTCCCTCCATCCCCCTCCATCCCCCTCCATCCCCCTCCATCCCCCTCCATCCCCCTCCATCCCCCTCCATCCCTCTCCATCCCCCTCCATCCCTCTCTATCCCCCTCCATCCCTCTCCATCCCCCTCCATCCTCCCCATCTTCTTCTCCATCCTCTCTTGCCCCCTCCATTGTTCCTCCATCTCCCCTCCATCCCTGCTGCATCTCCCTCCCGCTTTCCTCCCTCACTCCTTTGTCCCCTGGTCCCCCTCCATGGCTGGGGCTGTGCCTTTGGCAGGGGACTGTCCCCTCCTGGAAGCTCCTCCTGGAGCCAGAGGACTGGGATAGTGCCAGGCAGGCCTGTGTATGGCAGCAAATACCCTAATTAATTGATTATGGGATAATCTCTGGTTCCAGGGAAGGAACGGGTGGCTGCTCAGACTTGATTAACCACAAGAATGTTTAATCTCCCCCCGCAGCCCCGTAAGGCGCCGGGATTATTCCCACTGGGCTGTGCAGGGATGCACCAGCCATGCCTGGCTGCAAGGGGACACAGAGCCTGGGACAGCCCAGGGACCCCCCAAACACCACAGGGCGACCCTGCCCCGGCCCCACAGGCATGGCATGGCATGGCATGGCATGGCATGGCATGGCATGGCATGGCATGGCATGGCATGGCATGGCATGGCATGGCATGGCATGGCATGGCATGGCATGGCATGGCATGGCATGGCATGGCATGGCATAGCATGGCACGGCATGGGGCATTATCCCTGTGCTGGCTGCCAGGTCCAAGGAAAGAGCTTTGTCCCTGTCAGAGTGCTGGGACTGGGCATCCCCTGCCTCTCCTGCCTCTGTCCTGCATCCCAATCCCACATCCCTGATCCCCCATCGTGGACCCTGCACCCTGCTTCCCACACCCCACTCCTGCATCCTGCACCCCACACCCTGCATTCCACAAAAGTACTCTCCATATGCACACAACCCACATCCCACACCTGCATCCCTCATCCTCAATCCTTCTTCTGGAATCCTTCATCCTGCATTCCGCTCCTGCATTCCAGTGCAGCATCCCAGCCCAGAATCTCAGTCCTGCATTCCAGTGCTGCATCCCAGCCCAGAATCTCAGTCCTGCATTCCAATGCTGCATCCCAGCCCAGAATCTCAGTGCAGCATCCCAGCACTGGACCCCAGTATTGCATCCTTCATTTCACATCCCAGTCCTGCATTCCAGTGCAGCATCCCAGTCCTACATTCCAATCCTTTGTCCTTCATCCCTATCCTGTATCCTTCATCCCACATCCCAGTCCTGCATCCTGCATTCTGCATTTGTGATTGCATGTCCCAGTCCTGCAGTCTGTGTCCTGTATCCTAATCCTGCGTCCCAGCCCTGCCTGGCATTCCTGCATCCTTCCTCACACATCCCGATCCCGCACGCCGGTTCTGCATTCCAACGCAGCATCCCGGTCCCGCATCCCTCCCTCCACGCCCCAGCCCTGCCCCGAGCCCGCACCGCCCGCCCGGGCGCGGCACAAAGGCCGCACTACAGCTCCCGGCGTGCCCGGGGGGGCCGGCGGCGCGCCCGCCCGCGCCTGCGGGTGCGCGGCTGCGGGAGCGCGCTCGGGGGGCGCGGGCGCGGCTGCGGGAGCGCGCACCAATCGCGGCGCGGCCGCGCCCCGGCCCGGCCCGCCCCGCCCGCCCCATCCCCGCACCGGGCGGGGCGCAGCGGCCGCGCTGCCATGAGCGAGCGCCCGGCGGGGCCGCCCCGCCGCGCCCCGGCCGCCCGCGCCCCGCGCCCCGGCCCCGCCCGCTCCGCCCCGGCCTCGGCCCCGGGGATGCCGCGGGGGCGGCGCGGCTGAGCCCCCCAGCCCCGCTGCGCCGCCGGCCCCGCCCGCCGCCGCCATGGCCGGTAAGCCCCGCAGCGGCTGCGAGGCGCTCCGGGTGGTGGCCCGGTGCCGGCCCATGAGCCGGCGGGAGGAGGCGGCGGGATACGAGCGCGTCCTGGAGCTGGACGTGAAGCTGGGCCAGGTGAGCATCCGCAACCCCCGCGCCGCCCCCGGGGAGCTGCCCAAGACCTTCACCTTCGACGCCGTGTACGACGCCAACTCCAAGCAGGCCGACCTCTACGATGAGACGGTGCGGCCGCTCATCGACTCCGTGCTGCAGGGCTTCAACGGCACCGTCTTCGCCTACGGCCAGACCGGCACCGGCAAGACCTACACCATGCAGGGCGCCTGGGCGGAGCCGGAGAAGCGCGGCATCATCCCCAGCGCCTTCGAGCACATCTTCACCCACATCTCCCGCTCGCAGAACCAGCAGTACCTGGTGAGGGCCTCCTACCTGGAGATCTACCAGGAGGAGATCAGGGACCTCCTCGCCAAGGACCAGAGCAAGAAGCTGGAGCTGAAGGAGAACCCCGAGACCGGGGTGTACATCAAGGACCTCTCCTCCTTCGTGACCAAGAACGTCAAGGAGATCGAGCACGTGATGAACCTGGGCAGCCAGACGCGCTCGGTGGGCAGCACCAACATGAACGAGCACAGCTCGCGCTCCCACGCCATCTTCCTGATCACCATCGAGTGCAGCGAGACGGGGCCCGACGGCGAGGAGCACATCCGCGTGGGCAAGCTCAACCTGGTGGACCTGGCCGGCAGCGAGCGCCAGAGCAAGATGGGCGCCCACGGGGAGCGCCCCAAGGAAGCCTCCAAGATCAACCTCTCCCTCTCGGCCCTGGGCAACGTCATCTCGGCGCTGGTGGACGGCCGGAGCACGCACATCCCCTACCGGGACTCCAAGCTCACCCGCCTGCTGCAGGACTCCCTCGGGGGCAACGCCAAGACAATCATGGTGGCCACCTTGGGCCCGGCCTCGCACAGCTACGACGAGAGCCTCTCCACCCTCAGGTTCGCCAACAGGGCCAAGAACATCAAGAACAAGCCCCGGGTGAACGAGGACCCCAAGGACACGTTGCTGCGGGAGTTTCAGGAGGAGATCGTCCGGCTGAAGGCCCAGCTGGAGAAACGCGGGATGCTGGGGAAGAAGAGGAGAAGGAGCAGCCGGAGGAAGAAGGCGATGGATGGAGAGGGCACCGTGGACAATGAAGGGGAGGACGAGAATGAGGATGGCCTGGAGAAGAACATGGAGAATTACTTGAAGGAGCAGAAGGAGAGGCTGGAAGAGGAGAAAGCCGCTATCCAGGATGACCACAGCCTGGTGAGCGAGGAGAAGCAGAAGCTGCTCCAGGAGAAGGAGAAGATGATAGAGGACCTGCGGAAGGAGCAGGAGGCCACGGAGCTGCTGGCCATCAAGTACAAGGTTTGTGTTGCCACACGTGGTCACCGACGGGGCCGGGGTACCTGCTGTGCCCCCAGCCCCTCGTGTGCAGGGGGAGCGGATCCCGAGCAGGGAGCCTGGGGGAGGTGCCCACCGCGGTGTGCAGCAGGGGGACCTCCCAAACAAGGTGTCCAGGCAGGGTCCCCAAGGGCAGCCCAGGCTGGGGCCAGGCTGGGGTGGCCCTCAGACAGGGACCTGTGTGGGGACACTGCATGGGGACTGTGTGGGAGGGGAGGGCCATGGGGGAGTGGGTCACTGGTGGCACGAGTGTGCTGTGCTCAGCTCTTGTCCCCTTCAGCACAACAAAGCAGCTTGTGTGGGAAGGGGGAGTGATGAGAGTGATGCTGCAGATTCGTCCCTGGTGGCCTCGGGAGCGAGCTCAGGGCTGGGGCTGGGGACGTGGTGCAACTGCCCCTGCCTGCCCCCGGTTCTGTGCAGCCCCTGGCTCCCTGGGCTCTGTGGGGGTCTGGCAGCTCTGCAGGGACCCCCATGTCCCTCCCCACCCCAAATCCTTCCTGGTACCCCAACCCAGAGCAGGGTGGATGGGGGCACCACCGCTGCCTCAGGGATGCTCAGGGATTTGGTGCTGAGGATGAGAGGGGCCACGGCAGCCCCAGCTGTGCCGGGGGTCTGGGCTGCACCTCCCCCTGCCCCAGCCCTGCTCCTGTCCCCACTGAGCTGGGGGATCCTGACCCCTCCCCTCTGCCCGTGGTGGCCGTGGGGCCGGGACCGCAGCCCCAGCAGTGGGGAGGGAGCCCCAGCACCCTGACCCTCGGCATCACACTCAGCACGGCCCCTCTGGCACAGCCCCTCTGGCACCGGCTGGCCTGGATGTGGGCACTGGGCTGGAGCAGGGACCCTCTGGGGGGGACATGCCCGGGGTGCCAGGGCTGGGCAGGGGTCTGAACCCTCTTCCATGGCCAGGGTGTGTTTGTTGCAGCCCCAGGGACACGCGGCCGTGCCCAGGGATGTGTGATTGTGCCCAGGGATGCGTGGCAGCGCCTGGATGCCTGCACAGAGACCGTGGGATCCCGCTGGGACGTGCCACTGGGGCAGAGGCGTGGGCTGCTGGCTGGCACCGCGGGTGTCCCGTGACGGGTGTCCCGTGACGGGTGTCCTGGCAGAGCAGGACGGCTGGCACAGGGGCTCTGCAGCCCTCCCCCATCTCAGGGGGTGCAGGTTGTGGGGTGCAGGCCGGGCTGGCTGCTGTCCAGCACAGTCTCCCTGTCTGGCACAGCAGGGCTGGCTCAGGGCCACTGTGTGTCCTGGAACTGCTGAGTAACACGGCAGGGCCGGAGGCGAGATGACACCATGTCCCTTTTGGTGGCCCTCGGAGCCGCTGCGCACACAGGGACCCTCTGAGACGGTGACAGCAGAGAGGTGTCACCTCAGCGAGCAAAAATCCCCCCTGTGCCAGCGGGGCACAGCCTGCTGTGACACTCACCCCGGTGGGCACTGCCCGCGGGGCACGGCGGGGACACCGGGTGGTCTCACGGTGCTCGTGGGCAGCTTTGCCACTCCGTGGGGCCAGGCAAGGAGCAAGGGCAGCCGAGGTGACGGGGGGGACACGGGGTGCCCACCACACCCACGGGTGCCACACTGCACCCCGTCTTGTTATCACACTGGTGGGTGTGGGCTCTGCCCCTGCCAGCCAGCCGGGACGTGTGGGACATCGTGCTCAGAGGGGTGGGGTCAGCCTGCCCCAGCAGATGTGCTCCTGGGCTCCCAGATGTGCATTTGGGCGCCCAGATGTGCATTTGGGGGCTGTGCCACAGGGCAGCTGGGTGCGGGCTGTGGGTGCTTCCAGCAGCCGTGCCAGGGGCTGATGCCGAGGTCAGTGCGAGGGAAAGTGCTGGGAAGTTCTTTGGGTGCCGGAAATGAGTTGCTGGGAGAGGCTTAGTGCTAAAGGAGATTGAGAGTCTCTTCGTTAGAGGGAATAAATGCCCTGGCAGGGAGAAGACAGTGGCACTGAGAAACCTCTTAATCTGGCAGGGATGGTGTCTGCAGGGGGGGGCTCTGTGGGAGGGGATGGCAGCGGGGCCATTGTCCCAGCATCCAGCAGGGTCCCCAGGGGACACTCAGCATCAAGGGGAGCAACTGGGACCAAGAACTGGGTTTGGAGGAGAAGGGGTGAGGGGCCCGTGGCACCCCAGTGCCCCCAGCCCTGGCAGGGATGGCACAGGATGGGGTGGGGGGCTGCCCTGGGGGGTGTCAGCCCCCAGCAGCACACACAGCCTGGGACACCCATCGGAAGGGAGGAAGGAGGAATCCCCAGGGTGGGGGGGCTGGATGGGGCACCCATGGGGGGCTGTGTCCCCACAGCACTGAGTGGCTGCGGGGGTCTCACTGGGTGGGAAGGGTAGGAGGGCACAGTTGTGGGGTGTCCTCAGTTCCCCCAGAACCCACAATGTGCCCTCTGCAGCTGGAAGGGGAAAAATGGGGGGGAAATCATGGAAATAGAGCCTTGTCCCAGGCAGCTGTCGATGGGGACAGGGGCCACAGGTTTGGCAGAGCCCCCACCCTGTGCACAGCACCCCATGGGGGACCCCTGCTCGGGCACATGTGACAGCAGCACCGTGGCCACCCTGTGTGCCCCCCCAGTGCTGGCAGCTCCCTTGGGGTGGCCTGGTGGCTCCCTGCCCCTCAGGGCCATGGCATGAGGGGGGCCAGGCCCTGTGAGGAGCAGGGCCCCGGATCTGGGGGGCACAGGGTCCTCAAGGGCAGATGCGCAGTGGGTGAGGGTGGCCACGTGCTGCTGGCAGAGGGGACATTTCAGAGGTGCTGGCCGAGCTGTGTGTGTGAGATTGATTTTTCACGCTGTGTGTGGTGTCCTGGGGACATCTGGGTGCGGCCCTGCTGAGGCCCCTGAGGCACAGCCGTGGCGGGCACAGGGTGACCTCTGGATTGTCCCCCACGGGCACCCTGACAGGAGAGCAGGGCAGCAGGGCACAGATACACACGTGGTGTGCACACACAGACACACAGGGTGTGCACACACAGATACACAGGGTGACCCCTTGATTGTCCCCCATGGGCACCCTGACACGAGAGCAGGGCTGCAGGGCACAGATACACACGTGGTGTGCACACACAGACACACACACTGTGCACACACAGATACACAAACACACAGGGTGTGCACACACAGACACACAGACACACAGGGTGTGCACACACAGACACACAGACACACAGGGTGTGCACACACAGACACACAGGGTGTGCACACACAGACACACACGGAGTGCACACACACACGGTGTGCACACACAGACACACAGACACACAGGGTGTGCACACACAGATACACAGACACACACGGTGTGCACACACAGACACACAGGCACACACGGAGTGCACACACACACGGTGTGCACACAGACTCACAGACTGTGTACATACATGGTGTGCACACACAGACACACACACACACACACTGTGCACACACAGACAGTGTTTATACATACAGTGCACACACACACAGTGTGCTCACCCCCTCACACGTGTGCACAGACACCCGGTGCTCCTAAACGTACCCATGAGGTGTGACCGTGTTCAGCCTGGCACAGGATGTGCTCCCTGTGTGTGTTTGTGTGTGCACACGTCCTGCACAGACCCGTGTGTCTGTGTGTGCACAGACTGTGTGTGTGCGTGCACATTTCTGTGCGCACATTTCTGTGTGCACAGCCTGTGTGTGCATGTTTGCCTGTGTGTGTGTTTGTGCACTTCTGTGTGCACAGCCCCTTGTGTGCACAGCCCCTGTGTGTGTATTTGTGTTTGTGTATTTCTGTGTGCACAGCCCTTGTGAATGTCTGTGTGTATTTATGTGTTTGTCCATTTCTGTGTGCACAGCCCCTGTGTGTGTATTTGTGTGTTTGTGCATTTCTGTGTGCACAGCCTCTGTGTGTGTGTGTATTTGTGTGTTTATGCATTCTCATGTGCACATTTCTGCGTGCACAGCCCCTGTGTGTCTGTGTGTGTATCTGTGTGTCCATTTCTGTGTGCACATTTCTGTGTGCACAACCCCTGTGTGTGTGTCTGTGTGTGTATTTGTGTGTGTTTGTGCATTTCAGTGTGCACAGTCCCTGTGTGTGTGTCTGTGTGTGTATTTGTGTGTGTGTCCATTTCTGTGTGCACATTTCTGTGTGCACAGCCCCTGTGTGTGTGTGTCTCTGTGTGTGTCTGTGTGTGTGTATTTGTGTGTGTGTCCATTTCTGTGTGCACATTTCTGTGTGCACAGCCCCTGTGTGTGTGTGTCTCTGTGTGTGTCTGTGTGTGTATTTATGTGCATGTCCATTTCTGTGTGCACATTTCTGTGTGCACAACCCCTGTGTGTGTGTCTGTGTGTGTATTTGTGTGTGTTTGTGCATTTCAGTGTGCACAGCCCCTGGGTGTGTGTCTGTGTGTGTATTTATGTGTGTGTCCATTTCTATGTTCACATTTCTGTGCACAGCCTGTGTGTGTCTGTGTGTGTGTCTGTGTGTATTTGTGTGTGTATTTATGTGTGTGTCCATTTCTGTGTTCACATTTCCATGTGCCCAGCCCCTGTGTGTGTGTCTGTGTGTGTATTTGTGTATTTGTGTGTGTGTGTCCATTTCTATGTTCACATTTCTGTGCACAGCCCCTGTGTGTGTGTCTGTGTGTGTATTTGTGTGTGTGTGTCCATTTCTATGTTCACATTTCTGTGCACAGCCCCTGTGTGTGTATTTATGTGTGTGTGTCCATTTCTATGTTCACATTTCTGTGCACAGCCCCTGTGTGTGTATTTGTGTGTGTGTGTCCATTTCTATGTTCACATTTCTGTGCACAGCCCGTGTGTGTATTTGTGTATTTATGTGTGTGTCCATTTCTGTGTTCACATTTCTGTGCACAGCCCCTGTGTGTGTGTCTGTGTGTGTATTTGTGTATTTGTGTGTGTGTGTCCATTTCTATGTTCACATTTCTGTGCCCAGCCCCTGTGTGTGTGTCTGTGTGTGTATCTGTGTGTGTGTCCATTTCTGTGTGCACATATCTGTGCACAGCCCCTGTGTGTGTGTCTGTGTGTGTATCTGTGTGTGTATTTGTGTGTGTGTCCATTTCTGTGTGCACATTTCTGTGCACAGCCCCTGTGTGTGTGTATTTGTGTATTTGTGTGTGTGTCCATTTCTGTGTGCACATATCTGTGCACAGCCCCTGTGTGTGTGTCTGTGTGTGTGTCTGTGTGTGTATTTGTGTGTGTGTCCATTTCTGTGTTCACATTTCTGTGCACAGCCCCTCTGTGTGTCTCTGTGTGTGTATTTGTGTATTTGTGTGTGTGTGTCCATTTCTGTGTTCACATTTCTGTGCACAGCCCCTGCGGGGGCGGAGGCCGGGCTGCAGCTGCCGCACATCTCCGGGCTCGCAGCTGTGCGGAAGGAAGCGGGGCCGGGGCAGCCCGGGCTGGGAGCCAGGCCCCGGGAGGGGACACACGTGTCACCCGCCCCCTGGAGGGGACACAGGCGTCACCCGCCCCCCGGCTGGCCACTGCCGCCGTGCTGAACCAGCCCCAGGCTGCCGGGGCTCCATGGAGTTGTGGAATTGTGGGAAAAGCCCTTCAAGGATCACTGAGCCCAACCATCCCCAGCACTGCCCAGGCCACCACTGACCCCTGTCCCTGAGTGCCACATCCACAGAGCCTTTAAATCCCTCCGGGGATGGGCACTCCAGCCTTCCCAGGGAGGAATTGTTCCCAATTTCCAATCTAACAGTGCACAGCCTGCTCCCCGTCAGCAGTGCAAGCCCTGAACTCTCCCACCTCCCATGGGATGGGGACGGGGGGCAGGTTTGGGGCACCACCCGGTGAGGGTGGCGTGGGGCAGAGCCCGTGGCTGGCAGTGCCCTGAGCCCTGTCCCCTCCAGGCCATGGAGAGCAAGCTGCTCATCGGGGGCAGGACCATCGTGGACCACACCAACGAGCAGCAGAAGATGCTGGAGCTGAGGCGGCAGGAGATCGCCGAGCAGGTATGGAGAGGTGACAGGGGGGTGACAGGGGGGTGACAGGGCTGTCCTGGGACCGGTCCCCGTGCCCAGCCCGGCTCCAACCGCGTCCCTGTGCCTCAGAAACGCCGGGAGCGCGAGATGCAGCAGGAGATGCTGCTGAGGGACGAGGAGACCATGGAGCTGCGGGAGACCTACACGTCCCTGCAGCAGGAGGTGGAGATCAAGACCAAGAAGCTCAAGAAGGTGAGAGCATGGCAGGAGGGGACAGGGGCGGGGATGAGGACGTCCCTCCGCAGGGCTCCCCAGCCCCGGGGCAGGGCTGAGGTGCTGCTCCCCCTCCCAGCTCTACGCCAAGCTGCAGGCAGTGAAGGCCGAGATCCAGGACCAGCACGACGAGTACATCCGCGTGCGCCAGGACCTGGAGGAGGCCCAGAACGAGCAGACGCGGGAGCTGAAGCTCAAGTAGGTGTTTGTGAGTGCTTGGGGGTCCCCTGGGCCTGGGTGGATCTGAAGAGCTGGGTGTGCAGAGCAGAGGTGGGGGGCTAAGAGCAGGGCTGGGGTGGTCAGAGCAGGATTCAGGGGCTCAGAGCAGGGCTGGGGGGCTCAGAGCAGGGCTGGGGTGGTCAGAGCAGGATTCAAGGACTCAGAGCAGGGTTAAGGGGGGCTCAGAGCAGGACTGAGGGGCTCAGAGCAGGGCTTGGCTGTTGGAGCAGGATTCAGGGGCTCAGAGCAGGGCTGGGTGGCTCAGAGCAGAGTTGGGGGGCTCAGAGAGAGGATTGGGGTGTTAGAGCAGGGCTGGGATACTCAGAGAAGGCTTGGGGTGCTCAGAGCAGGGTTGGGGTTTTAGAGCATGGCTCAGGGGCTCAGAGCAGGGCTGGGGGACTGAGGGGATTGGGAGGCTCAGGGCACGGTTGGGGTGTTAGAGCAGGGCTGGGGTGTTAGAGCAGGGCTGGGGTGTTCAGAGCAGGGTTGGGGTGTTCAGAGCAGGGTTGGGGTGTTCAGAGCAGGGCTGGGGGGCTCAGAGCAGGGCTGGGGGGCTCAGAGCAGGGCTGGAGGGCTCAGGGCAGGGCTGGGGTGTTCAGAGCAGGGTTGGGATGTTCAGAGTAGGGCTGGGGTCTCAGAGCAGGATTCAGGGGCTCAGAGCAGGGCTGGGGGGCTCAGAGGCTCAGAGTGGGTGCAGAACCGAAGGGATTGACCCCACCCAGAGACAGGGCCAGCCCAGCCCTGCCCAGCTGTCAGTGGTGGCACAAGGTGTGGCCACTGGGAGCTGTAGGAGTCCAAGAGTTGCTGAGAGAGGGGAAAAACCAGGAAATGTTCCAGCAGGAACCCTGGCTGTGGCTGAACCTGGGGAGGGGCAGTGGTACCCCCGAGGGTACCTGGTGACCTGCTTTGGCCCCCACACCGTCCTGGGAGGGACAGCAGCTCTGGGGACTCGGGGTGACCCCGGCTCCCTGGAGCTCCCTGGGCAGAGTTTTCCCTGCAGGAGCCTCCCACAGCTGCAGCTGCTGCTCCACCGCCCCCGGGGGTTTGTTCTCACTTCAAACACTCCTCTCGTTCAGTGTCTGTAATCCTCCCAGGTATTTACAAGCACTTCAGCATTTTAGGGTGAAACAGTTTCACTACAAACAGAATTCCATCTCTGGCTTTGCCCCCTCTCTCCTCCAAAATGGTTCTGACTGGAAGCCACAGCTCACTGATGCAACTCATTGCCTCAAAACTGTTTTTGATAGCTGCTGGACTTGCCCCAAAAAACACTGGAAAAAAGATTCCCTCCGGGGTCCACTTGGCATCATTGAGCTTTCCTTGATTTTCAGGTCGGGCAGTGGGGAAGCAGCCGTGGGAGGAGAGGAGGGAGAGGTCCTGGTCCTGCCTGGAGCTCCCAGGAGTCCGGGCTCCTCTCTGATTCCCATCCTCTCCTGCCTCTGTGGCTGCATCTATGGCTTCAACCTCTCCACTTCCATCACATTTTCATCCTCTGGATGTTTCTCCTCCCTTCCATGTCTCCTTCTCTTCCTGCCTTCCTCCCTTCCCGACCTGTTTTCTGTCTCCTTCCTCTCCTGCTCTGTCCCTCAGGTACCTGATCATCGAGAACTTCATCCCTCCCGAGGAGAAGAACAAGATCATGAACCGCCTCTACTTCGACGGCGACGAGGACCAGTGGAAATTCCAGCCGCTGGTTCCCACCGGGGGGTACGTCCCTGTGTCCCTGTGTCCCCGTGTCCCTGTCCCTGTGTCCCCATCCCTGTCCCCGTGTCCCTGTGTCCCTGTGTCCCTGTGTCCCTGCGTCCCTGTGTCCCTGTGTCCCTGTCCCTGTGTCCCTGTGTCCCTGTGTCCCTATGTCCCTGTGTCCCTGTCCCTGTGTCCGTGTCCCTCTGTCCCTGTGTCCCTGTCCCTCTGTCCCTGTGTCCCCGTGTCCCTCTGTCTTTGTCCCCGTTTCCCAGTGTCCCCTGTGTCCCCTGTGTCCCTGTGTCCCTCTGTCCCTGTCCCCGTGTCCCCATCCCTGTGTCCCTGTGTCCCTGTGTCCCTGTGTCCCTCTGTCCCTCTGTCCCTCTGTCCCTCTGTCCCTGTCCCTGTCCCTCTGTCTCTGTGTCCCCATCCCTGTCGGGGCGCCCCGGGCGTGGCACTGACGTCCCCCGTGCACTGCAGGAGCAGCTCGCAGATGAAGCGGCGCCCCACGTCGGCCGTGGGCTACAAGAGGCCCATCAGCCAGTACGCCCGGGTGGCCATGGCCAGGAGGGCTCACCCGCGCTTCCGGGTACGGCGGGGACACGCCAGCGTGGGATGGGCTTGGATGAACGGGGGGAGGGAGGGAGGGATGGAGGGAGGGATGGAGGGAGGGAGGGATGGAGAGATTGATGGATGTCTGTGAATGAGTGGATGGATGGATCCGTGGATGGATGTGTGGGTGGAGGTGTATGAATGGGTGGGTGGGTGGATGTGGATGGGTGAATGTGGATGGGTGCATGTGGATGGATCCATGGATGGATGGATGTGGATGGAGGTAGATGGATGGATGGTGGACATGGATGGATGTGATGGATGGACATGTATGGGTGGATGGAGATGTAGGGATGGACATGGATGGACATGGATGGACATGGATGGACATGGATGGACATGGATGGACATGGATGGTGGACATGGATGTGGATGGATGGATGTGGATAGATACATGGATGGACAGATGTGTGGATGGAGGTGGATGGAGGTGGATGGATGGAGGGATGGATGGATGGATGGACATGGATGGGTGGATAGAGGTGTGGGGACGGATGAATGGATCCGTGGATGGATGAATGGATCCATGGATGGATGGATGTGTGGATGGACGTGGATGGATGGATGCATGTATTGATGTGATGAATGGATGGAGGGATGGACGTGAATGGATGGATGGATGGATGGATGGATGGATGGATGGATGGATGTGTGGATGGATGGATGTACATGGATGTAGGTGTGTGAGTGTGTGGATGGGCAGGTGGATGGGTGGAGGTGAATGGAGAGCTGGAGGTGGATGGATGAAGGCAGACAGTGAGTGGCTGGGTGGAGGGGTGGATAACACAGGGAGAGAAGATGGAGTGAAGCTCACGAGAATCTGGAACATGCTAATTCAAGCTCCCAGCTTTATCCTCCCGGCTCCAGCCCTGGAGCTCCTGGCTCTCTGGCTCCAGCAGCCCCTGCCATGGGGAAGGACAGGGCTGCTCAGCCCTGGGAGAGGCTGGGAGAGCCGGAGCACAGCCTTGAGCCACAGCCCAGTGTGGCCATGCCAGGGCAGCCCGGGGAGGATCCCAGTCCCGGCAGCTCCTCCGGCAGCGTGGGCTCCAGAGCTGGAGCAGCGCTCTCCCCACGGTGACCCCGTGTCCCTGTCCCTGTCCCTGTGCAGGCTGAGAACATCATGTTCCTGGAGCTGGACCTGTCCCCGCCCGCCATCTTCGAGTTCGAGCGCAGCAGGGACGCGGGCGAGCCGGACGCGCGGGCGCTGCACCTGGAGCGGCTGCTGCGCCTGGACAGCCTGCTGGAGCGGCCGGCGGCCTCGCGCCTGCGCAAGTCCCGCTCCTGGTGAGTGCCACGGCGCGGGGACACGGCGCGGTGACACGGCGCGGGGACACGGTGCGGTGACACACCGCGGTGCCATGGCATGGTGACAAGGCGCAGTGCCACGCGCGGTGCCACGCCGCAGTGCCACGCGCGGTGCCACGCCGCGGTGCCACGCCGCGGTGCCACGGTGACACACCACGGTGACACACCACGGTGACACACCACGGTGACACGCTGCAGTGACACCGTGTAGTGGCACACTGCGGTGCCACGGCATGGTGACACGGCGTGGTGACACGGGCGGTGACACGGGCGGTGACACGGTGCGGTGACACGGGCGGTGACACGGGCGGTGACACGGGCGGTGACACAGGCGGTGACACACCACGGTGACACACCACGGTGACACCCGCGGTGCCACGGCCCCAGCCTGCCAGGGGCCTCAGGAAGGTGCAGCAGGTTCTGAGCGTGTCCAGTGCCTCTCACAGCGGCTCGGGATAATCACAAGGTGGCTCACTGGGAGTGTTCTGAAAAAGGAAATGGTTTTAATTAATGATAAAATAACAGTACAAAAACAAGACAAAAGCCGTGCACTGATGTAGGAAAGCCCCTACACCTGGCTAAGACACCCCAAAAAGCACCTGAGCACCTCTGTGCTCCTTCTCGATGTTTTAGGAGGGCTCTTGGCTTGCTGCCCAATTTCTGAGGAGCAGCTGGAAGGTGCAGGAGGTGCTCCTGTGCTGGCACCGAGCCAGTCACCGTGTGAATATCACAGAGGATTCCAGTCCATTTTCCTTTCAAGTTCAGAAGTAAACCAAAACTCTTTTCCTTATATAGAGCAATTGCTTGGGTGTGGGAAATGCACTGCAGCACGTGGGACCCAGAGGGGGCTGGGGGCAGGGAGGAGTCACAGCAGAGCTGGAAAGGCCTCGTCCCATCGGGGCTGACCCTGCCCGTGCTGCTGGCTGTGGTCAGAGTCTGGAATGTTGCTGAGGTTGTGCTGTGGAACAGCAGCGTGTGGAGCTGCTGGAGAGAGCCCAGAGGAGCCTGGAGCTGCTGCAGGGCTGGAGCCCCTCTGCTGTGGAGCCAGGCTGGGAGAGCTGGGGGTGCTCACCTGGAGAGGAGAAAGATCCAGGGAGAGCTCAGAGCCCCTGCAGGGCCTGAAGGGGCTCCAGGAGAGCTGCAGAGGGACTGGGACAAGGGATGGAGAGACAGGACACAGGGAATGGCTCCCACTGCCACAGGGCAGGGCTGGATGGGATCTTGGGAATCAGGAATTGTTCCCTGGCAGGGTGGGCAGGCCCTGGCACAGGGTGCCCAGAGCAGCTGGGGCTGCCCCTGGATTCCTGGCAGTGCCCAAGGCCAGGCTGGACACTTGGAGCACCCTGGGACAGTGGGAAGTGTCCCTGCCATGGCAGGGGGGGCACTGGATGAGCTGTAAGATCTCCCCAGCACAAACCATTCCATGATTCCCTGACATTGCCATATCCCAGGCCCAGCGTATCCTCGCACTCATCAAGGGCTGTCCTTTGGTGCAGGTGCCCAGGAGAAGGGCTGGATTCTGGCGGGGTGGGAAGGCAGGGCGGGGCAGCAGACCCAGCGTGTCTCTGTGTGTGTCCCCAGGTGCCAGACGCCGCGGTCGCTGCCGTCCTCCACCACCCACGTGTCCCTGGCCTCCGGCTCCCCGTGTGCCGCCCCGCTGCCGGCCCAGGAGTGACGGCCTGGACGTCCCGGACTGAGCCCCGAGGGCCGAGGGGACCCGGCGCAGCGGCCCCAGCGCGTCCTCAGCTCTCAGCTACTTTGTGTGTGTTTGTGCGAGACACGAACGGCCCCGGGCCGGGGCGGCCGCCCCTCCCTCCTCCCCTCCCTCCTCCCCCTGCTCCGCCCCCTGATCCGGATCTGTCACTTTATTTATTTAACCTATTTATTTACGGAGCGGGTGACGGGGGCGGGATTTGCTCTCGGACTGACGGACATCCCAGCTGGCAGCGGCACCGTGCTGACCGCCCCGGGTTTGCCCAGCTCCCTGCACTGCCTGGCACGGGCTGGGCACGGGGACGCCACCAGGACACTGCTGCACCCAGGCAGGAGGGGCCTGGGTCCCTCTGCGGGGGCTTGGGCAGAAGCTGAGGCTGCCTGGCCCCTGGTGCTGGCCTGGCTTTGCTGGCTCCAGGGAATCTGGAGATTTCTGCATGGATTGGGAGACTCTGGTGGCAGCAGGGACACCTCACCCGCTGTGGACACGGCTGCCACTCCTGGGGCACCAGCTCCATCCACGGGGCTTGCAGAGTCACCAGAACACGTCACCAAGAGCCCAGGGCCCTGTCCTCCTGTGCCAGGCCCTGGAGATGCCCTGGAGACAGCCCCACCGAGGTTCCCAGCTCGCTCCCACCCTGCCCGTGGGTGTGCAGCTCCTGAGAACAGCCGGAGGTGGGAATGTCCCCCTCCAGCAGCCCCCAAGGACAGGCTCAGCCTGGGAGCAGCGCTGCCTGCAGAGCTGAGAGAGGCCCCGTCCTGCAGCTAAAGGCAATGGAGAAATTGGCACAAGGAGGTGACAGCCAGGGCAGCGATGGCACCGCTGTCCCCTGGGCAGTGGCACACAGAGGGCGCCTCTGTCACCTCCTGTCTGGGACAAAGTTCCTGGTGGGTTGTGGAGGATGGGTGTGAAATGGTGACGGGTCAGGGGGGAGCCCTGTGGGGAGTGAATCCTGCCCCGACAGCGCTCGGGGTTCCTGTGGGACATGGGAGGCTGGGGAAGGGCCAGGCCAGCACCTGTGGTGTCCCCAGGATGGCAGAGGTGGGGACATCCCTGTGTTTGGTGAGATCCTTATGGATGAGGGAGCGAGCCCTGGCCCTCCTGGGAGGAGATGGGTCAGCAAAGGGCGGGACAGGGAGGGCAGGGCCGAGAGGATTGCAGAGAGGGAATGTCCTCTGTCCTCACAGAACGGGTGAGCTTGGAGGGGACCCTGGAGCTCCTGCAGTCCCCTGGAGCTCCTGCAGTCCCCTGGAGCTCCTGCAGTCCCCTGGAGCTCCTGCAGTCCCCTGGAGCACGGGACTGAGGGCTGTGTCCAGGTGGGTTTGGAATCTCCCCGGGGAAGGAGGCTCTGGCCAGGCTGTTCTTTGCTGTTGGACTGCTCTCTGCTCCCCTCGCTGCCTCCTGCACTCAGGACAGGGCTGAGGGAGCAGGGCACGGGCATGGAATGGGAACATCCAGAGGGAGCCAGGAGCTGTGCCGAGCTCAGGGCCAGGCAGGCCTCACAGCAGCCGTGTCCCATCCACGCATGGCTCTGCTGGGCCATGCACTGCCCGTCCCAGCTGTCCCTGCCACATCCCTGCGCTGCCACAGGGGATCTTCTCCCCTTCCCATCCAACACTGTCCCACCTCGAGCTCTCCATCTCTGCCCTCTGCCCCCTTCCCTTTCCCATCTGTGCCCAGTGAGTCCCTGTGTCCCTCCAAAGGCTTTGTCCCCTTCTCCCCCAGCCCGGCCCTGGCTCGGGGGCACCGTGGGGAGCTCCGAGGACCGAGTCCCTCCTCTGGCAGCAGCCAGGCCGGGCTGGGCTCAGCCGGGAGCAGGGGAAGGTGTTGGAGACGGGTCCCGTCCGTGGTGTGGGGTCAGGCCTGTCCCCAGGGACACCCCGCACCCAGGGGTGTCCGAGGGTGTCCCCAGAGCGAGCTGGCCCTGTGAAACCATCCCCTCCCTGGCCAAGCAGGGCCGGGCTGGGCAGGGCTGGAGCAGCCTGGGACAGTGGGAGGTGTCCCTGCCATGGCAGGGGTGGCACTGGAGGGGCTTTAAGGTCCCTCCCAGCCCAAACCAGTCTGTGGTTCCCTGATGCTGTGAAACAACCGTGGGTGGGAGAGCTGGTTCTTTATTTAATTTCCAGGGCTCAGGAAGCACAGACTCAGAGTGAGGAGAAGCTTGGGGCTCCTGCAGGAATAGGATTTCCTCCCTGCCTTGTTTTGTAGCAGTCCCAGCTCCCCCTCAGTGGGTCAGCAGCTCGTGGAGCCCGGAGGTGATGAACCAGGGACCTTCTCCTGCCTCCGCTCTCACCCGGGGTGTGGGAAACAACTCAGGAGCTGAGGGTGTGCTCATCCCCAGGCCTGCCCCGGGCCTTGGGGCATCCTGGGGAGGGCGGCTGGGATCTGGGAAGGGTGGCTGTCCCTTGGGAAGGGTGGCTGTCCCCAGGAAGGGTGGCTGTCCCCTGGGAAAGGTGGCTGTCCCTAGGAACGGTGGCTGTCCCCAGGAAGGTGCCTGTCCCCCAGGCCACTATCCCCCAGTACCCGTTGGTTGTCCCTGTGCCACGGAAGGCACGGGCCCGGGCCCCGCCCAGCGGGGCTGCGGGAGCCGAGGGATCCCCTGGAGCCCAGCAGAGCCCGGGGGCTGCGGGAGCCGAGGGATCCCCTGGAGCCCAGCAGAGCCCGGGGGCTGCGGGAGCCGAGGGATCCTCTGGAGCCCAGCAGGGCCCGGGGGCTGCGGGAGCCGAGGGATCCTCTGGAGCCCAGCACAGCCCGGGGGCTGCGGTCACGGAGGGATCCCCTGGAGCCCAGCAGGGCCCGGGGGCTGCGGGAGCCGAGGGATCCCCTGGAGCCCAGCAGAGCCCGGGGGCTGCGGTCACGGAGGGATCCTCTGGAGCCCAGCAGGGCCCGGGGGCTGCGGTCACGGAGGGATCCCCTGGAGCCCAGCAGGGCCCGGGGGCTGCGGCAGCCGCCCCCGCAGGGGATGGGCCGGGGCACTGCAGCATCCGAGCGCCGCTCGCACCTCCCTCCCTCCCGGCGCTGCCGAGGAGCTCTCCCAGCTCGGGGCGCCGCCGGTGCCCGGTGCGTGTCGGTGGCGTTCGGTGTCCGTGTGTCCCACCGGGGCCGCTCCCCGGGGACAGGGGCGGGGCGGGGCTGCCTTTTGTTGTTGTTGTTCTTTTGGGGTTCGGGTTCGGCCGTTTTTCCGCGGGGAGGGGGGTGCGGGTCTGTTGCGGGTTCGTGGACAAGGCGAGGGCCTCGATTAGGACCAAATTTTCGTGCCTGTTGCTCTGGTGATTTATTTAGAAATCAAAAGTTTACTGTCTGGTGGCCCATCCTTGTCACTCTATACATAGGAATATACAGGACATATTATAAATATATATATATTATACATAGTGTGTGGAGAGGGGCCGTTCCCGGCGGGACGGACGCTCCTCACTGTGCTCTAATGTAGCTTCGACCCCGCGCTGGGAGCGCCCTCCAGGATGGCAACGACACAATAAAGGAATGAGCATCACTGCCGGCGCTCCGCAGCCTCCTTCGCCCGGCCCGGGGCTCCTCAGCCCGGCCCGGGGCTCCTCAGCCCGGCCCGGGGCTCCTCAGCCCGGCCCGGGGCTCCGCGGCCTCCTCAGCCCGGCCCGGGGCTCCGCGGCCTCCTCAGCCCGGCCCGGGGCTCCTCAGCCCGGCCCGGGGCTCCGCAGCCCCCTCAGCCCGGCCCGGGGCTCCGCGGCCTCCTCAGCCCGGCCCGGGGCTCCGCAGCCCCCTCAGCCCGGCCCGGGCTCCCTTCCCGCCGGGATTCCTCCAGCGCTCGGAGATCCGTGAGGGACGGAGCGCGGCACAACCCCGGCAGGGCCGGCTGGGGGACACGGACACCGGGAAGGGCCCGGCACGGCGGGACAACACAGGGACACAGCGGGGCTGGGGGCTGGAAAGGGGAGATGGGAAAGGAGGAGATGGAAAGGGGGAGATGGAAAAGGAGGAGCTGGAAAAGGGGGAGATGGGAAAGGACAGCTGGAAAAAGGGAGATAGGAAAGGGGGAGCTGGAAAGGGGGGAGATGGAAAAGGAGGAGATGGAAAAGGGTGAGCTCGAAAAGGGCAGCTGGAAAAGGAGGAGCTGGCCAGGACTGCCCCAGTGAGGGAGGGCAGTTCTCGCACAGGGAGGAGAGAAGAGCCTGGGGTAAAAGCAGAACTAAGATTAAACAGGGACATCCGCAGCCCCCAGGGAGCAGGGATTCAGAGGCTCAGAGCAGGATTCAGGGGCTCAGAGCAGGATTCAGGGGCTCAGAGCAGGGCTGGGTGGCTCAGAGCAGAGTTGGGGGGCTCAGAGAGAGGATTGGGGTGTTAGAGCAGGGCTGGGATACTCAGAGAAGGCTTGGGGTGCTCAGAGCAGGGTTGGGGTTTTAGAGCAGGGAAGGAGCAGGGACATGCAGGGGGATCCAGGCTGCTCTGGAACAGGAGCTGCCCTGGCCTCGCTGCCTCAGGAGCTGCAGTTCGGAGCAGGGAAGGGCCAGGTCACCTCTCAAGGGCTGCTGAATCTTTCCTTTCCATTGCAAAGGGGCAAATTCCCGTGGCTTAGGGGTTAAAGCAGCTCTAAGAAAACATTGCAAAGGCAGGGGTGGGGTTGGGTGGGGTTGGGAGGGTCCGTAAATGCCACCCAGTGCCACCCCTGCCATGGCAGGGACACCTCCCACTGTCCCAGGCTGCTCCAGCCCCAGTGTCCAGCCTGGCCTTGGGCACTGCCAGGGATCCAGGGGCAGCCACAGCTGCTCTGGGCACCCTGTGCCAGGGCCTGCCCACCCTGCCAGGGAACAATTCCTGATTCCCAAGAGCCCATCCAGCCTTGTGGCAGTGGAATTCCCTGCTCTGAGGCTGCCCACAGCACAGGGAGTTCAAAGCCGTGTGGATGTGGCACTTGGGGACATTGGTGGCCTTGGCAGTGCTGGGGCAGTGGCTGGGCTCAGTCGTCTCCAGGGCTTTTCCAAGCCGAGGGACTCCTCCGTGATTCCAGGCACGCAGGGATTTGTTCTGCTCCAGTCGCCATGGAAAGGTCACTGGTGGTCAGGTGAGTCACAGCAAATGCCACCGAGAAGGGACTGAGGCTGAAGGGAAAGATTCAAGGTCTCTCAAGGGCACTGCTCGTCCCCAGATCAGCCGGGTCACGTTTAACTCGTGCAGAGGAATTTGGAAAAGTGGCCTCGGAGCTGCCGGTGAGGGGTTTGAGAGCTCAGAGAGGAGAGGCCAAGTGTCCAAACAGGAACAGGATAAACGTGAGGAACACCTTTCAAAAATGGGGAGAGGGGAACTCCAGGGGGTCTCTGCTCATTTAACTTCCCCTCCTGAAAGGACCGAATGGATCAACGAAATCCATCTGAAAATGCTGGCAGGGGAACACGTGAAGGTAACACCAACATGGGCTGGTCCAAGGCGAATCCCAGGGATCCCACCGGAGCAGCTCCACGCTCTGCTGGAACACCGGACCCTGCAGTGTGAGGGCACAGGCCAGGACAGAATGGGGGCTTTGGTGAGACCCCCCTGAGGAGAGCCCAGGTGGGGTCAGCAGTGGGAGCTTCCCAAGAGAAGCAGGGAGGCACAGACAAATGGGATTTGTTCTCCTGCAGCCCAGCACCCCTGTGGATTTCCCTGCTTTCCAGCTGGGATGGGACCATTTGTGACGCTTTTGTAAAAATCAACAGGAATGATGTGAAAAGATGACAGAAGCAGGGTGATCTCCACCTGGGAGCACTGCAGAGAGCAGCAGTCATGGTGTGCCAATGCCACAAAGGCTGCAAGAGGAAAGGATTACCCACTGCTGCTACCCAGAGCAGAGAGGACAAGAACTCCTGGTCCTGAAACACAGCAGGGAGGATTTGGGTGAGGATTGGGGACACCAAATTCCCCGAGGAGCACTGGAGGAGCTCCCCCCTGCAGGACACCGTGCTGTTCCAGGGGAGGGGTTTAGGGGCAGATGGCACTGGGGGGCACAGGGGGTGGGACAGCAGCTGGACACCCCTCCCTGCTCTCTGTGGGGCTGGGATCTGAAACCACAGCCTGGGAGCACCAGGGCCCCGAGGGACAGGGACAGAGCACAGGCACGGCCACAGGCAGGAGCTCTGTGCAGCCAAAGGACTCCGGAGATCAGGCACGGAAAGCCAGGAAAGGATTTTTCCACACCAGCTGCAGGTGCCAAAGGCATTCTGAAATGCCAGCTTTGGAAAAGGTCAGGGATGGAGGGTGAGCTCGGGCAGGTCACAGTGCTCCAATCCAGCAATCCTCTCCCCATTCCAATCCAGCAATCCTCTCCTCATTCCAATCCAGCAATCCTCTCCTCATTCCAATCCAGCAATCCTCCCCCCATTCCAATCCTCAGTGCCTGCTCCAATCCAGCAATCCTCTCCCCATTCCAATCCAGCAATCCTCCCCCCCATTCCAATCCTGCAGTGCCTGCTCCAATCCAGCAATCCTCTCCCCATTCCAATCCTGCAGTGCCTGCTCCAATCCAGGATTCCTCTCCCCATTCCAATCCAGGAATCCTCTCCCCATTCCAATCCAGGATTCCTCTCCCCATTCCAATCCAGGATTCCTCTCCCCATTCCAGTCCAGCAATCCTCTCCCCATTCCAATCCAGGATTCCTCTCCCCATTCCAATCCAGGATTCCTCTCCCCATTCCAGTCCAGGATTCCTCTCCCCATTCCAGTCCAGGATTCCTCTCCCCATTCCAATCCAGGATTCCTCTCCCCATTCCAGTCCAGGATTCCTCTCCCCATTCCAATCCAGGATTCCTCTCCCCATTCCAGTCCAGGATTCCTCTCCCCATTCCAATCCAGGATTCCTCTCCCCATTCCAATCCAGGATTCCTCTCCCCATTCCAATCCAGGATTCCTCTCCCCATTCCAGCCCTGCAGTCTGTGGTTCCCGTGGGCCCCGGGCTCAGCTGCTGCCCGGGATAATGGCCAGGAGTGGTTCCCGTGTCCCTGCTGTCCCTCTCAGCTCCTGCAGCCATGGATATTGATGGCCCAGGTTCATCCCATTTTCGAGGCAGGGAATACCCGGGGGGCCTGCAGCTCTGGTTTGTGCTGTTTGCTCCTCCCTCGGGGCCACCTTGGCTTCCCCCAGAGCTCTGCAGTGCTCCCAGTGCTGGGGACATTCCCTGGGTGCGGCAGGGAGGGAATCTCCCCTCAGCTCCAGAGCTCTTTGTTTCCCTGGAAGAACCTCTCCCCTTGCAGTCCTGCAGAACACCACAGATTTTATGAGGATACAGAACCAGGTTACAGAAATGTGATTTGAAGGGTTATGTCCCATCTGCTGACAGTTCAGAAAAAATTGTAGCTTTTATTGAAATCTAGAAAATTTAGGATGAATTCACTGCCAAAATTTTTGTTTCTTTCTTAGGACAATTCCCAGTACTTTTTCTGTCATGAGTCTAAAATTTATACCTTAGGCTGCCCACAAAAGCTGTGCCTGGGAGTGTCCAAGGGCAGCCTGGATGAGCTTGGTTCAGGTTGGATCTCAGGGAAAGGTTCTTCCCCCAGAGGTGCTGGCACTGCTCAGGCTCTCCAGGGAATGGGCACAGCCCCAGAGCTCCAGGAGAGCTTGGGCAGCGCTCCAGGGGTGCCAGGCTGGGATTTTGGGGTGTCTATGCAGGGCCAGGGGCTGGGTGATCCCTTCAGTCCCTTCCAGCTCAGGATATTCCATGATTCCTGTTGCTAAAGCAGTGCTAAAGCTCGTTACCCTCTTTGCAAAGTGCTCTGGGATTCACTGGTTACACAGAATTCCTAAAGGCAAAAACGTTCTCACTCCCGAGGAGATTTCAAAGCCCGAAGGGAGCCCCAGCCACCGGGAATGTTCCGTGTGCGCTTCCCCAGAGAGGCTGCGTGGGCAGCCTGCGGTGCAGGGAGGCTTTGGGGATTCGTTTGGGTTTTGTTGTTCCCTGACGCTCTCATGACACCCTGTGGGCTTCCCCCTGTACTGCTGCAGCTGCACAAACACGCAAAATTCCGCTCCTCTCCTCCCCAAGGGCTCCTCACTTCTGTCCCTGCACTCTCCTCAGTGATTTCAGCCTTTAGTGGCTTTCGGCAGGGGAATCTTGTCACTGGTGGGGCTGTCCCTGTCCCCTGCAGTGCCCAGGGCCAGGCTGGACACTGGGGCTGGAGCAGCCTGGGACAGTGGGAGGTGTCCCTGCCATGGCAGGGTGGCACTGGGTGGGCTCTGAGGTCCCTCCAACCCAAACCCTTCCAGGATTTTGTGCTCCTACAAAAAGAACAGGCAGTGCTGTGCCAAGCTGAGATTCAGGCTGAACCTCGGCTGAAAACTGAGGCTGAATTTTATTGGGAACATTTTCCCAAATGGCAGCAGCAGCAGAGTCAGTCCTGGAGATGTGACCATTCCTTCAGCTCAGCAACTGAAAGAAAAAACTGAACTGGACACTGAAAGAAAAAACTGAACTGGACACTGAAAGAAAAAACTGAACTGGACACTGAAGGAAAAAACTGAACTGGACACTGAAGGGAAATAAAAAACTGGATTGGCAACTGAAAGAAAAAACTGAACTGGCAACTGAAAGAAAAAACTGAACTGGACACTGGAAGAAAAAACTGGACTGGACACTGGAAGAATTCACATTTGCATATACTAAAAATGAGTTACTGGATCTGGAGAAGCCAGCTTGGCCCAGATCACCAGAAGTACTCAGTGTATTTGGTATAATTCTGAAATGAAAAGTGGTACAAAAGGAATCTCAAAAGGTTTGGTCACTTCTCCCACCTGTGAGATCACTCAGCACCAGGCAGGTCAAATCAGGAATTAGAGGAGAGCTGTGTTGGCAGAGGGAGAACTCATCCAGAACTGTATGAACACACAGAGCTCTCCCCTTTCCCCTCTTCCACAGCCAGAAGTGGAAGATGGGCCAATGTGTGCAGTTCCTGTCCTCCAGAATAAAGTCTGAAGGGATTTTGGGTCTCAGAAACAGTAACTGAATGTATGACAGAATCCCAGACACCAGGAGCTTGCACACACAGCCTCAAACCCACAAATTCATTATTAGGCCTACAAAGATAGCAGAGTTCATTCTCTCTCACTTCATTTGGGCTGAATCTTCTCTGCCAACCTAGGTCTAGGACAAAGGACAGCTGAATTTTCTCTGCCAAGCCAGGTCTAGGACAAAGGACAGCCAGCTGTTCTATCCAGCAGTCTTCTCTGCACAATAAAAGAGAATAAACACCTCAATGTTCTCACATCTAAGCGCTGCTTTTTGTGCCCATTGTTCATAGGATCACTCAAACCAACAAGCCACCCTAGAATAAAGGTGATTTACTGAGATTGCAGGCTCCTGGTTTTCCTGTCTCTACAGGGGGCGACAGTTTTGGACCACACTGCACTACATTTATTGATGTTTTCTTGCAGGTTCTTGTCTCAGGAGTACACAGCACTGATCCAGCAGTTTCCCCTCTCTTTTCCCTGCACCTCTGGAGGATGAATCCCAGACTCTCTCCCTGCCACTGCAGCAGCTCTGGCTGCAGGAGGCAGAAGGGAAGCCCAGCCCAGTCCTGGCAGGAGGCAGCTCTGAGTGCAGCCATGGCAGGGTTTGTGCAGGAGGGCTCAGCAGGGACACGGCCCTGCAGTGGTTCAGGGGAAGCTGAGGCCGGGCAGAGGCACAGCCCAGGAGCTGTGCTGGAAACAGCCCCAGCCCCACCAGGGAATGCCCTGGGCAAGCAGGGGAAGCCTCTGAAGGAACAAACTCACAGAGATGGGGAAAGGAGAGCAGTGTCCCTGCCAGGAACAGCCCCAGCGCTGCCAGGGAATGCCCTGGGCAAGCAGGGGAAGCCTCTGAAGGAACAAACTCACAGAGATGGGGAAAGGAGAGCAGTGTCCCTGCCAGGAACAGCCCCAGCACTGCCAGGGACTGCCCTGGGCAAGCAGGGGAAGCCTCTGAAGGAACAAACTCACAGGGGAAAGGAGAGCAGTGTCCCTGCCAGGAACAGCCCCGGCGCTGCCAGGGGCTGTGGGAGGCTCTGAGGGCTGCACACCCAGAGTGCTGGGAACTGCTGGGTGGAATGAATTGAACAGAGGCCTCCAGGGGGGATATTGTTATCATGGAGACATGGAATGACAAAGAACCATGGAATGATTTGGGTGGGAAGGGACCTCACAGCCCCCCCAGTGCCACCCCTGCCATGGCAGGGACACCTCCCACTGTCCCAGGCTGCTCCAGCCCCAGGGTCCAGCCTGGCCTTGGGCACTGCCAGGGATCCAGGGGCAGCCCCAGCTGCTCTGGGCACCCTGTGCCAGGGCCTGCCCACCCTGCCAGGGAACAATTTCCTCCTAAGATCTGAATTATTTACTAATTTACTGCCTAAGTAATCGCAGCCCCCCTGGTTAGGTGTCCACTGGAATGTTTTCTGCTCAGAGGAGATGTGGAACCCTGCTGGGAGCTGTCAGGAGAGGGAGTTGGGCTGGGCTGATCTGAACTGGGCTGATCTGGGCTGGGCTGGGAGAGATGAACCGAGCTGGGCTGGGCTGGGCTGAGCTGGGCTGGGCTGGGAGAGATGAACCGAGCTGGGCTGGGCTGGGCTGGGCTGGGCTGGGCTGGGCTGGGCTGGGCTGGGCTGGGCTGGGAGGGATGAACTGAGCTGAGATGAGCTGCCTGGCACCTCTGGTCATCCCATCCCATCCCATCCTGTCCAGTCCCGTCATCCCATCCCATTATCCCATCCCTTCCAAGCCCCAGTGCTCCTCCCCTGAGCCTTTTCCCATCCTCTGAGCCTTTGGCTGCTCCCATCCCTAAGTGCTCTGGGTTGTGATTTCAGACAGACACAGAACCACGCCTGCAGCAGCAGAACCCCAGGGAGAGCCAGGACAGCAGCGGGAAAGGAGGGAATTGGAGGGAAGAAATTGGGATTTGTGTGTGTGGCCCCAGAGCAGTCCTGACACAGCCACACTGTGTTCATGTGCTGCCCTTCCCACTGGGAATCATCAATCCTGATGCTTAATTAGGTCACAGTCAATTCCATGACTTTTGTGAGGATCCTGGACACTGGGAACAGACCGAAACCACGGGATGTTGGACCAGCCCCACTGAAGGGAGGATAAACCCCCTGGAGGGAGGGAGCAGATGTCCCCAGGCTGTCATTGCCTCAACAGCCTCAGCTCAGGGAATTCCCCTTTCTCTTTCACTGCCCTTTGTTATAAATTATTTATGCATGGCTTATCCCCACCGGCACTGACCTGTCAGAGGCTCCTCCTTTGGCACCAGTGCCACCTTCCAGTGCTCTCCTGCTGTGCCCTGGAGTTGTGGCCTTCCATGAATTTTCCTTGCTTCCTCCCTCCTGTGGCCCAGGGTGTGTCACCACTCAGGATCAGCCAGAGAAACCTGCAACCACAGAGCTGATCAGATATAAAACATCTGATTTATTCTGTATTAAATATCAACTTTAATAATACAACTGTTGGGGAGCACGGGGAGATTCTCAGCTGGGTCTGGAGCAGGCTGTGCTTGGAGCACCCTGGGATAGTGAAAAGTGTCCCTGCCCAGGCAGGGGGTGGAACTGGCTGGGCTTTGAGCTCCTTTCCCACCCAAACCACACTGGGATTCCATGATTTCACAAAAGAAATCCCTCAATGCTCTCTAAATGAAGCATTTTTGTAGCTCCCAGTGTGGCAGGAAGTGCAAAGGCTGCAGTAGAAATTGCAGATTATTGGGGATATCTGGGAGCTGTGGCTCGCCGGGGTCACGCTCCTCTGGTTTAATTTTATCTCCTGGAGCTGCACAGGAGGAGATGAAGCCCAGCTCATTGAGGGGGGATTGGCTCATCCCTGATGGGAAAGGAAGGACTGACACAATTCCAGCTGTGCCAGCACTACCCCAGTGTGTGGGGATGTCCTGGGTTGGAAGGAGTCTGCCAGGAAAAGCTGGAGCTTCCCTTGGAATGGAGAATGTAAACCCCCTCCCTCCACACTGTTATAATTTTGAAATTAAGGGACTTTCAGGTGAAGATATGGGAATAGGAATAACAGTTATGTACTAGGAATATTAAAAATTAAAATGTAGTAGTACAAAAAAAGCAAAACAAAAAATAAATCCTGAAAACACTGCCAGAGTCAGGACAAACCTGCCCCCCTGCTGCTCAGGGTGCTGGGAGCAGCCCAGTGCAGCTCCTGCAGTGCCAGATGTGGCTCTGTTGGAGCAGAGATGATCCTGTAGAAGGTGCAGTGGTGTGAGATGGGTCCAGCCTTCCTCTGGGAATGCAGTGCACACAGGCTGTGCTGGGCTCTGAATGCCAGGGTTTATCCAGGTGGGAATGCAGTGCACACAGGCTGTGCTGGGCTCTGAATCCCAGGGTTTATCCAGGTGGGAATGCAGAGCACACAGGCTGTGCTGGGCTCTGACTCTCAGGATTTATCCAGGTGGGAATGCAGAGCACACAGGCTGTGCTGGGCTCTGAATGCCAGGATTTATCCAGGTGGGAATGCAGAGCACACAGGCTGTGCTGGGCTCTGAATGCCAGGATTTATCCAGGTGGGAATGCAGTGCACACAGGCTGTGCTGGGCTCTGAATGCCAGGGTTTATCCAGGTGGGAATGCAGAGCACACAGGCTGTGCTGGGCTCTGAATGCCAGGGTTTATCCAGGTGGGAATGCAGAGCACACAGGCTGTGCTGGGCTCTGACTCTCAGGATTTATCCAGGTGGGAATGCAGAGCACACAGGCTGTGCTGGGCTCTGAATGCCAGGGTTTATCCAGGTGGGAATGCAGTGCACACAGGCTGTGCTGGGCTCTGAATGCCAGGGTTTATCCAGGTGGGAATGCAGAGCACACAGGCTGTGCTGGGCTCTGACTCTCAGGATTTATCCAGGTGGGAATTCCGGGCTCCTCCCCTGGGTGCAGCATCTCCCATGGATGATGGAATTGTATCAGCCCTGCAGTGAGCCTCGATGGCCCCTGGACAGCAGAGATCCCTGCAGGGAGGAGGGGTCCTGGAAGGGATAAAGAAAAAACACCTCCCCAGTGGGTTTGAACAGCTGGCAATAGAATACAGACTGCTGGTTACAACTTGCATTGCAACCCAAGAGAAGGAAACTGGGGGAATGGGAGGCGGAGGCTGTGCTGTGGCATGAGGGGGAATGGGGACATTGGGGACAGTGGGGACAGAGGGGACAGTGGGGACAGTGGGGACAGTGGGGACAGTGGGGACAGTGGGGACAGAGGGGACAGTGGGGACAGTGGGGACAGGGGGGACAGTGGGGACAGGGGGACAGTGGGGACAGAGGGGACAGTGGGGACAGTGGTGCTGGTTCTGGTTTGAGGAGCTCTCTGAACACAGACACAGCGGCTGGTTTAGAATTGGTAACACTGCTCTGTTTTGCACAGGGTGCAACCTGGAGGTTTCCTCAAACCCAGCACAGCAAGGAGCAAGAATTGCAACATTTGTAGGGTGATGTTTTCACAAGAGCACCCATGTAATGCAGGGCTGCCACCTGCCTTTGCATGTTTATTTAGCAATGCTCGTTTCTGTGCCCGCCTGGCTTCTTATAGGGGGCTCTGGGGAGGTGCCCCTGTTCCATTTTAAACAAAGATCACCACGGGGTTTCTTGCTAAGCACGAATGTCTGCTGCCCTGGGCCACAGCTTATGAACAATAGTCATGCTTATATTTACACCAGTGTCTAAGTAGTAAGTGTGTGATAATAAGCGTGGCTCCGGCAGAGGACAAGAGCCGCGGCAGGTGGCACACCAGGAGCCAACACTCAACAGGAAGACCCCCGACTCTGCCATAAGGGCCCTTTGAGGGGGCTCAGTCTCTCTCCTTTGAGGCTGTTTCAACCATAGCCAGCCTGTTTCACAGCCCCCTGCCCGTTCTCCATGACTCCCCGGCGAATTGCTCGCTATTTCTGACTCTTAGGACGTCACCATCGGTGTCAAAGCGGAGTTGGTGGTACCGGGCTGTGAGGGAGCCGCCGCCATCTTTCCCCCTCAGCCACCGCAGGCTGCGGGAACCGCTGGCCGGCGCGGAGGAGGGAGCGCAGGCTGCCGGTGGCACTCGGTGGCGGCGGGAGACGGGAGCTATCGGCGGTGGCAGCCAGGCCGCTGTGGCAGGGGGGACACATCGCCGCCACGGCTGAGCTGTAGCGCCGCCCTCAGCCGCCCCGGCCGCCATCTTTGCTCCCCCTCAGGCGCCGCCGCCATCTTTGCTCGTCCCGCCGAGAGGCGGGAACGCGGCAGGAGGGGAAAGTGGGCGTGGCCCCAAGCCCCGCCCCGCGCGGTGGGCGGGGCCGGCGGGCGGGGTCACATGACCGCGGCCCGTGCGCAGCCGGAGCCAACATGGCGGCGGCGGCGGGCGCAGGGGCCGCCGCGCTCGGCGCTGCCCGCCTGTAGCGGCCGCCGCGCCGGCCCCGCCGCCCCCGCGCCCGCCCCGCAGCCCCCGAGCGCCCCGAGCCCCGCCGCGTCCGACATGAGGGAGAAGGGCCGCAGGAAGAAGGGCAGGACCTGGGCAGAGGCCGCCCGGACGGTGCGCGGGGGGGCCGCGGGGCGGGTCAGGCCGCGGGGCGGGTCGGGGCGCTCCGGGCGGGGGGGACGGGAGCGGCGGCGGGGCCCGCCCGGGGCTCCGCTCCGCCGCCCGCGCCTGCGGGGCCGCGGCGTTGGTTTTGAGCTGCTCTCCGGTCGCTTCCCGGCAGGGATTTCCCTGGGAGGCGGCGTGGGGGAGGGAATGCCGCTGTGGCGGGCGGGGGTGGAAGTGACACCGGCAGCGAGCGGCGGGCGCGGGGGGGTTCGGTACCTGCGGCGCTCCCGTGCCCTCCGTGCCGCCCAACTCGTTCAGGTGGCAGCTGCCGAGCTGCCCCAGGTCAGGCAGAGCTGCGGAGCCTGAAAGGTGAATTTTTACGGCCCGGTTTCCCGGCGTGACAGGGTTTGTCGCCCGGCTGGCCTCGGGGCTGTCCCGAGGCGGGGAAAAGGGAAGTTCAGAAGTGGGACAGGAACGAGAGAGGAAACTCCACAAGTGCGAGCGGCGGGAGCCGCGCTGGAACACCGAGCTGGGAAAGCTCAGCTCACGCTTCCCGGCTCGGGATAAACCCCCCTCACGGACACGGGGAGGAGCTGGGCTTCTGGGAGCCCTCCTGGAAGAGGGACCTGTTCCAACAGGAATCGAGAAGGCTGGCTGGGAAGCAAATGTAAATAGAAACCTGCGGCTGAGACTTGCAAGGGGTATTTTAATAAATAAATTCATTTGGACCGTGTGTTTACAGCTTGAAAGGCACCAGAAGAGCTGCTGTGTTCAGGAGATGCAGTGCAGTTAGAGATTTTTAAGAAATAACTTACTGGCTTGCACGCAAACACTTTGGTCTTGCTCTGCATTTGTTTCTGTGTATAATTTTAACAGTTTCTTTTGAAAGAGCAGTGGCATGGTCTGCAGTGGAGGCTGGAAGTGGGATCAGCTCTTTTCCAGCCTCTGTGCACTGCTGTGCATCCACTGATCCCTAAGAATCCACTTAAGGGCTGAAGCATTTAACCAAGCAGCACTGAGCCCTCGCACACTGCAGGCTGCACATTGCCCAGAGCCAGGGCACAGCAGGCAAAAGGAGCAGAGATGAGGAAATCCCTGCCAAACCCCAGCTTGGGCACATCTGTGTGCTCAGCAGGAGCGTTGCAGGGCCCTGGTCAGGCTCCAGCTCCCATCTCCCCGAGGTTTCCCGGTGTTTTGGGGTTGAAATTGTGCCTGTGGTCGTGTCCTGGGCTTGGCTCTCTGCTGCGGCTTGGGGTTTGGAGGGAAGATTGTAAAACTGTGCTAAGAAGTGTAAAAGCTCTCAGGTGCCTCGTTCTTCTGCCTTTGGAAGGTGACAGAAAACTGTCCCCAAGCTCAGGAATCTCCCCTTTTGTCTCCAGGTGTCTCCTCTGTGTGGAGGGTCCCTCACTGAGCTCGGAGCTGGCTCTGGGCTGCAGGGGTGGGCCTGGGGCTCTGCTTGTCCTGGGATCACTGAGGCTGGAAAATCCCTCCCAAAACTGTACCCAGTCCCCACCTTGTCCCCAGGGCACTCAGTGCCACCTCCAGCCCTTCCTGGGACACCTCCAGGGATGGGCACTCCCTGCCAAGGCCTGAGCCCCCTTTCCATGGGGAAATTCCTGCTGCTGTCCAACCTGAGCCTGCCCTGGCCCAGCCTGAGGCCATTTCCCCTTGTCCTGTCCCTGTTCCCCCCCTGGCTGTCCCCTCCTGTCAGGAGCTGTGCAGAGCCACAAGGTCCCCCCTGAGCCTCCTTTTCTCCAGGCTCAGCCCCTTCCCAGCTCCCTCAGCTGAGAGTCACAGGGCAGCCTCAGGCCATCCCAGCTGCATTTCCTGGGGCAGGTCTGTACCTCCTCTGCCTCTTCTCCTACTCTGTCCCCTCTGCACTGGTGCTCACAGGTGGCTGAGGCAGCCAAACCAGCAGAAACATTGCATTTTCTAATTTAACTTGTGGTGCTGATCTGTTCTTGTTCCACTTTAGTGGAGTTTGGGCTTAGGTGTCCTCCAGTTGTGGGGAGGTACGAGGATGCACTGAGGTGATCTGTCCCTGAATTAGCTGAACCCCCTGGAGCAGCTCAGAGGGGAGACCCGGGAGAGAGGCCGTGCTCTCTGCTCCTGGGGAGCTGCAGGGCTGAGGGGATCCCCTGGGACCCCGGCTGTGCTGCTCTGCAGAGCTGTGGGGCTGCTAACTGGGGCAGCAGAGCAGTGTGAGGTGAGGCAGGGTCCCCGTGAGGGCAGGAAGTCCCTGTTGATAAACAGCCTTTTCTCATTTCCTGTGCAGCTGCAGGGAGCTGCTGCCTGTGCTGGGGACAGGCCTGGGCTCCCTGCAGCAGGGGAGAGCTGCTGCCTGTGCTGGGGACAGGCCTGGGCTCCCTGCAGCAGGGGAGAGCTGCTGCCTGTGCTGGGGACAGGCCTGGGCTCCCTGCAGCAGGGGGGAGCTGCTGCCTGTGCTGGGGACAGGCCTGGGCTCCCTGCAGCAGGGGGGAGCTGCTGCCTGGGGGCTGAGCAGCATGGGGTGTGCAGGTGCCCACGTTCAGGCTGCCCCTGGCCCGTGCCAGTGCTTGAGCTGCACCTGGAGCTGGTGCCAGGCTGGGCTTGTGCTCCTGCACCCAGAGCTGTGCTGGGGTGAGCGTGCACAGCCAGGGGGTGCCAGGGCAGTCCCTGAGCTCAGGGCTCTGTGCCTCTGGCAGCCCAGGGTTTATCAGAGATCTGGAGCTGCTGCCTGTTCACCCAGTGCTGGCAGGGAGAGCAGCTCTGGGCTAGGACTGCCCTTAGGCTTGTCCTGGATTTGTGTTGTCCTGCTGCACCCCACGCCCCCAGCGTGGGCAGCAGGGAGGGGGGATTGTGCCCCTGTGCTCAGGTGAGACCCCACCTGCAGAGCTGCCCCAGCCCTGGGGACAACAGCACAAGGACCTGGAGCTGCTGCAGAGAGCCCAGAGGAGCCTGGAGCTGCTGCAGGGCTGGAGCCCCTCTGCTGTGGAGCCAGGCTGGGAGAGCTGGGGGTGCTCACCTGGAGAGGAGAAGGATCCAGGGAGAGCTCAGAGCCCCTGCAGGGCCTGAAGGGGCTCCAGGAGAGCTGGAGAGGGACTGGGGACAAGGGCTGGAGGGACAGGACACAGGGAATGGCTCCCACTGCCACAGGGCAGGGCTGGATGGGATCTTGGGAATCAGGAATTGTTCCCTGGCAGGGTGGGCAGGCCCTGGCACAGGGTGCCCAGAGCAGCTGTGGCTGCCCCTGCATCCCTGGCAGTGCCCTGGACAGGGCTGGAGCAGCCTGGGACAGTGGGAGGTGTCCCTGCCATGGAACTGGACGAGCTCTCGTGTTCCTTTCCACCCAAAGCATTCCATGATTCCATGATCTCCTCTGCAGTGTCCAGTGGGTGCTCCCAGGGCTGAGGTTGAGGGTTCCCTGGCGTTCACTGCTGGCAGGATTTGGGTTGTGCAGCAGAGGCCTCGTGTGGGATGTCCTGCTCAGGTCCTGGGGTTGCTGCTTTTGCTCTCCCTGTGCTCAGCGCAGTCCTCAGGATGCAGCTTCCCCAAAGGAGGGGTGGGCAGAGCCCAGTGCTCCCTGCTCTGCCCTGCTGGGTCTGTGCTGGTGCCACAGGGACCTGTCCCTGTCCCGTTCCTGCCTGGAAGCCCCAGTCAGGCTCTGGTGGTGCTCTGTGGGCAGGAGGGAGGTGTGAGCTGGAATGGGCTGAGGCTGAAGGGATTTGGGGCTGGTTTTTGGGAGGTCCCCGGGGGTGCCCTGAGGAAAGGGTTTCCTGCTGCAGTGCCCAGGAGCTGGGGCTGGGGGAGGGATGGGCTCTGGAAATGCTCCTGGCCTGGGTCACCCAGGGACACAGAGTGCTCGGGTGACCTGTTTGTGTGCTTGGGAGTGCCAGGATGCTCTGGGGGAAAGGGACCCTAAAGCCACCCAGTGCCACCCCTGCCATGGCAGGGACACCTCCCACTGTCCCAGGCTGCTCCAGCCCCAGTGTCCAGCCTGGCCTTGGGCACTGCCAGGGATGCAGGGGCAGCCACAGCTGCTCTGGGCACCCTGTGCCAGGGCCTGCCCACCCTGCCAGGGAACAATTCCTGATTCCCAAGACCCATCTGGCAGTGGAAGCCATTCCCTGTGTCCTGTCCCTCCATCCTTGTCCCCAGTCCCTCTCCATCTTTCCTGTCAGCTCCTCCAGGCACTGCAAGGCCACAGTGAGGTCACCCAGAGCCTTCTCTTCTCCAGGCTGAGCAATCCCAGCCTTTCCTCCCAGCAGAGCTGCTCCATCCCTCTGATCACCTGGAGCCTCCTCTGGACTTGCTCCAACAGGTCACTGTCCTCACTGATTGTGGGAAGGGTCTGGAGGCTGCTGTGGAGCACAGCAGGACCTTCCCAGAGAACCTGGAATGGGTTTTTCACCTCTCAGTGAGGTGTTGAACACGGTGGTGCTGCAGAGGATTCAGGAATTAATCCCAGCTTGTGGAATGAGCTGATAGCTGGGGCTGCTAAAAGCTTCCTGGGGTTTTTTTTCTAGGCGGGGGGGATTGTGTCTTGCTCTGTTGGGCTTTTTGGTGTGCTCTGTTTTTAAGGCCCTGAGGATTATCACAGCTCCTTCCCTGTCCCCAGGCTGTAGCCAGGGAGGAATTTCCAATGCAGACACGGAGCTGTGGTGAGGGTTCTGTCACAGCTGTGAAATGCCTCTGCAGAGGTTCCTGAAGGACAGGGACAGGCCAGGAGGTGGCCACAGCTCCGGGTGTGCTCCCAGCCCGTGTGTGCCAGCCAGGGAATCACCTTGGCACTGCTGCCAGGGAAACAGGGACACAGGCTGAGCAGGACCTGGCACAGGCTCTGCCAGTGTCCATGAGAAGGGCACTTTGCTTCCCTCCTCACACACAGATCCCTGCTCTTGGATGGATTTTTCCTGATTTTTTCAAGTTTCTCCTGGAGGATTTCTGTGCTGGAGCACCTCCAGTGCTGGGGGCAGCTCTGGGCCCCTCCTGACAGGAGAGCCCTGCAGGGGCTGGAGCGTGTCCAGGGCAGGGAACAGAGCTGGGAAGGGAACGGAGCCCCAGGAGAGGCTGAGGGAGCTGGGAAGGGGCTGAGCCTGGAGAAAAGGAGGCTCGGGGGACCTTGTGGCTCTGCACAACTCCTGACAGGAGGGGACAGCCAGGGGGGTCGGGCTGTGCTCCCAGGGAACAGGGACAGGACAAGGGGAAATGGCCTCAGGCTGGGCCAGGGCAGGCTCAGGTTGGACAGCAGCAGGAATTTCCCCATGGAAAGGGGGCTCAGGCCTTGGCAGGGGCTGCCCAGGGAGCTTTGGAGTGCCCATCCCTGGAGGTGTCCCAGGGAGGTGGCACTGAGTGCTCTGGGCTGGGGACAAGGTGGGGATGGGGCACAGCTTGGACTGGGATGGATTTTCCAGCCTCAGGGATCCTGGGATTGTGTCACTTCCCAGTAAAGGCAGCGATTGCAGGTGTGAGCTCAGCTTGATCCCCTGCACTTCTGCTCCCAGGAGCTGTAGTGAGCTGAAATCTGCTTTAAGCTCATCCTGGGCGTCTCTAACAGACAAATGGAGGCTTAAACATGGTGGAAACAACTCGAGAAGGATGAGGTGGAAGTGTAATCCTCTCTAATGGCCGGAGCAAACAGCAGACTACAAAATCCTCCTTCCAGTCACAATAATCCAATTATTGGCCTGCACTTTTAAACACTCATTTCCAAGTTCCTTTGCTCCTGCTGGGAATTTTAACCTCTTGAAGGGCTGTGATTGCTGCAGATGCCTTCCCTGCAGCTGTGGGTGTGCAGGTGATTTCTCTGGAGCTCAGTGAAGTCCATTTCCCACCCTTGGGGCTGGCAGTGCAGTGCTGGATGAGTGGGGCTCATTTGGTTGTTATTATAATTACAATTAGTGTTACACCTACTTAAAAAGCCACCCCAGGGCCTGGCTCTTGGCTGGGCAGGGGAGCCCACCTGTCCCAGAGCTCAGTGCAGCTGGAAAAGCTCTGGAATGTTGATTCCCTGTGCAGAGCAGGGCGGGGCAGGCCCGGGGGTGAGGGAGCAGGGGCTGTGCCAGGTGGGGAATCCCAGGGTGCTCCCAGTGCCTCTCCCAGCAGGGTCCTGGGTGGAAGCGTGGGCAGCTCCTCACCCTGCTGTGCTCCAGAGGAAAGGTCAGTGCTGCTGAGGGATCCCAGAGGCATTCCCTGTTTGTCACAGACTCACAGAGCAGTTTGGGTTGGAAAGGGCTTTAAATCTGATTTTTTCCCACCCCCTGCCATGGCAGGGACACCTCCCACTGTCCCAGGCTGCTCCAGCCCCAGTGTCCAGCCTGGCCTTGGGCACTGCCAGGGATCCAGGGGCAGCCACAGCTGCTCTGGGAATTCCAGCCCAGCCCCTCCCCACCCTCCCAGGGAACAATTTCTGTCCTTGTTTATAGCCATAAATGTGCTGTAGGTGTGGATTTTACCATGGAGCTCAGGCACACTTTTTTTTTTTTTTTTGCTTGGTCTGTTCATTCAATTTTAGCAGGAGGATTCCCCCCCCTTCCCCCCCCTTCCCCCCCTTTCCCCCCCCTTTCCCCCCCTTTCCCCCCCCTTTCCCCCCCCTTCCCCCCCCTTCCCCCCCCCTTCCCCCCCTTCCCCCCCTTTCCCCCCCCTTTCCCCCCCCTTTCCCCCCCCTTTCCCCCCCCTTCCCCCCCCTTCCCCCCCTTTCCCCCCCTTCCCCCCCTTCCCCCCCCTTCCTCCCCCTTCCCCCCCCCTTTCCCCCCCCTTTCCCCCCCCTTTCCCCCCCCTTTCCCCCCCCTTTCCCCCCCCTTTCCCCCCCCTTTCCCCCCCCTTCCCCCCCCTTCCCCCCCCCTTCCCCCCCCTTTTCCCCCCTTTTCCCCCCTTTTCCCCCCTTTCCCCCCCCTTTTCCCCCCTTTTCCCCCCTTTTCCCCCCCTTTTCCCCCTTTCCCCTCCAGGGAGGTTTGGGGTGCCCATCCCTGGAGGTCCAGGGAATTCCTGGAGGTGGCACTGAGTGCTCTGGGCTGGGGACAAGGTGGGGATCGGGCACAGCTTGGACTCACCTCAGAGATCTTTCCCAGCCTCGGTGATCCTGGGATTACCCAGGCACGTGGGCTACACACCTACCCCAGTTTTGTTTTAATTGCAGTAATTTGGTTTTTAACCGAAGCCAATCAAACAGTTGGGTGGCACCAGGGCTGGCTCCTGGCCAGCTCCGGGGTGTCCCTGTGCTCTTGTGCCAGCTGGGTTTCAATCCCCAGGTGGATTTAACTGGAAGGACCAGGAAGCAAACCCGGGGCAGCAGCTGGAGCTGCTCCTGACCCTTTGGGGTGAGCATGGACACCCTGCAGGCTCCTGGCTCTGCACAGCCCCTGCAGGGACAGCCAAGGCACTTTTATTCCTTTTATTCCCAGCCAGGCTGGTGTGGCTGCTGCCCACAGCAATCCCTGGGTGTCACTGCAGGGCTGCAGCTTCAGGGCAGCACCTGAACTTGTGAACTTCTCTCTTTGGGGCACATGAGAACTTCATTTTCAGAGGCACGGCTGGGAGCTGTGTTCTGAAGCTGTTCTCCAGGCCCTCATGGATTTTGGGCGTAATATCCGTGTTATTTCTTCTCTGATAACTGGATATCCCTGTCAGGGGTGTTCTGATGGTGCTGCTGTCCCTGCAGGAGCCCGAGTGCATGAGTTCCTTCTGTTTCACTGCATCCTGAATTCAGAATTGATTTCATAAGATCGCTTGGGAAAAACCATCCTGTTCCTTCTTCTGACCAGTCCTGCAGTTTGTGTTCTTCCTTTCCTCCTTTCCAAGTGGGGAAATTGGAATTTACTCTCCAACCTTTTCCAAGAAGCAGCAATAAATGTTATCCCTCCCAGCTTTTCCTGGGGGTGCTCACCTGGAGAAGGATCCAGGGAGAGCTCAGAGCCCCTGCAGGGCCTGAAGGGGCTCCAGGAGAGCTGCAGAGGGACTGGGGACAAGGGCTGGAGGGACAGGACACAGGGAATGGCTCCCACTGCCACAGGGCAGGGCTGGATGGGCTCTTGGGAATCAGGAATTGTTCCCTGGCAGGGTGGGCAGGCCCTGGCACAGGGTGCCCAGAGCAGCTGTGGCTGCCCCTGCATCCCTGGCAGTGCCCAAGGCCAGGCTGGACAGGGCTTGGAGCCTTTGCCCATAGAGCTGATCCCAGTCCCAGCCCTGCCATGGGTCCCCTGCCCAGGCTGCTCCAAGGAACTGCCATTAGGACAGTGTGCAGTAAATCATCCAGCAAGGATTAAAGTCTCCCTGAGCTAGATAATCTCAGTTTTAAAGCATTAACTCACCCCATCACTGGCAAGGTCTGCTTCCCTCCCGTGTGGAATCTTTGAAAGGCAGGGACAGGAGTTCAGAGTGTCTCTGCTCCCCTCCTGCAGCTGTTTCCATCTGAGCCTGAACGTTTCAGTTCTTGCTGGAGAGCTGAACCCCAGAGTTGATCAGAGGCACCCAGGAGCGCTGTCCCAGCTCAGCAGTGTTGTGGCAGTGATGGGTTTGTCCTTCAAGCAGGGACATGTTCATTCCTGTGTGACCTGGGGTGGTTTTGCTCTCCTGAATAAACCCCTGTGTGTGAGTGTGTGACCCCCTGCTTTGGGACACTCAGGGGTTCACAGCCCCTGTGGTGCCTCACTGGGGAGGCACAGCAGTGCCCTGGCTCTTCCAGCCTTGAAGTGTTTCAAGTGTTGGTTTTCCTTATTTCCTTATGCTGGGAGGCTTTGAGGCCCTTTCCCCTTTCCCCTTTCCCCTTTCCCCCTTTCCCCTTTCCCCTTTCCCCTTTCCCCTTTCCCCCTTTCCCCTTTCCCCTTTCCCCTTTCCCCTTTCCCCTTTCCCCTTTCCCCTTTCCCCTTTCCCCCTTTCCCCTTTCCCCTTTCCCCTTTCCCCCTCCCTCACTGTCAAACAGAAATTCTGCAAGGAAGGTTATTTTCAGTTCAAGGTTTGGGTGGTAGATGAGCATTTCAGTAACAAACTGGTTTTGTTTACAGTCTCCACACACAGTGCACTTCCCTTAACCAGGCAGCAAATGTCAAATGCCATTTATTGTGACAGTTGAGGCCACCAAGGCTTCTGTCCATCCTGGAGCTCTTGTTTCCTGTGGACAGCTCGGTGTTTTCCAGCCTTAAAAGGAAGGGATCAGTGCTGGGGTTCCCCCTGTGCTCCAGAGGGGGAGGAAGCTGCCAACCTGTGCCCTCCATGGACACCTGAGTGTGGGACTCTGGTGGCTCCACGTGTTTGGGGTCACCTTTGTCTTCAGGGCAGGACCAGAAGTGGCACTCAGTGCTCTGGGCTGGGACAAGGTGGGCATTGGGCACAGGCTGGACTGGATGATCCCAGAGGGCTTTTCCAGCCTCAGGGATTGTGCCAGCCCTGCCCCTGCACCCTGTCTCCAGCACCCACGAGGGCGTGGAACTGCTTGGCAAACTCCAGCGTGGAGCTTTCCTTGCCTTAATTAAATTAAATTAATTAAAACAGGAGGCGAAGCTGGTTTTAGCTGGGATTAGGTCCCTGCTGCCACTTCCTGCTCTGCTGGCACACGTGGTGGTGCAGCCTGGGGGAGGGAGCCGTGCCAGAGCTGTGGGAGCCACTCCGGGCACTTGGGACACTCTGGAAATTTGGGACACTCTGGGCAGTGCCCACTCAGGTCACTCTGGGAACTCCGGGCACTGTGGCCACTTGGGACATTCAGGGCACTCTGGACATTCGGGACACTCTGGACAGTGCCACCCTGGTCACTCCAGGCACTCGGGACATTCTGGCCGCGTGGGACACTCTGGGCACTCTGGGCACTGTGGCCACTTGGAACACTCTGGGCAGTGCCACCCTGGCCACTCTGGGCAGTGCCACCCTGGCCATTCTGGGAACTCCGGGCACTGCGGCCACTTGGGACACTCAGGACACTCTGGAAATTTGGGACAGTCTGAGCAGTGCCCACCTTGGCCACTCCAGGCACTCGGGACATTCTGGCCGCTTGGGTCACTCTGGGCACTCTGGGCACTGTGGCCACTTGGAACACTCCGGGCAGTGCCACCCTGGTCACTCTGGGCAGTGCCGCCCTGGTCACTCTGGGAACTCCGGGCACTGCGGCCACTTGGGACACTCAGGGCACTCTGGAAATTTGGGACACTCCGGGCAGTGCCCACCCTCACAACTTGGGCCACTCAGGCCACTCCAGGCAGTGCCACCCTGGCCGCTCCAGGCACTCGGGACATTCTGGCCACTTGGGTCACTCTGGGCACTCCAGGCACTGTGGCCACTTGGAACACTCCGGGCACTCTGGAAATTTGGGCCACCCTGGCCACTCCGGGCAGTGCCCACCCTGGTGACTCCGGACAGTGCCCGCCCTGGCCATTCTGGGCAGTGCCATCCTGGCCTCTCTGGACAGTGCCACCCTGGTCACTCCGGGCAGTGCCCACCCTGGTGACTCCGGACAGTGCCCGCCCTGGCCACTCCGGGCAGTGCCCACCCTGGTGACTCCGGACAGTGCCCGCCCTGGCCACTCCGGGCAGTGCCACCCTGGCCACTCTGGACAGTGCCCACCCTGGTCACTCTGGGCAGTGCCCACCCTGGTCACTCTGGGCAGTGCCCACCCTGGTGACTCCGGGCAGTGCCACCCTGGCCTCTCTGGGCAGTGCCCACCCTGGTCACTCTGGGCAGTGCCCACCCTGGTCACTCTGGACAGTGCCACCCTGGTCACTCCGGGCAGTGCCACCCTGGCCACTCTGGGCAGTGCCACCCTGGTCACTCTGGACAGTGCCCGCCCTGGTCACTCTGGGCAGTGCCACCCTGGCCACTCTGGGCAGTGCCACCCTGGCCACTCCGGGCTCTCCAGCCCGCAGGAGCTCGGTGCCTGAGGGACATTGCAGTGTTTGGGACAGACCTGCAGGGAGCTGAGGGCAGCAGCCTGTGTGAGTGCAGCAGCTTGGCTTGGCTGTGCCCAGGTTTTCCTGCAGGAATCCTGGAAGCTGCTCCTGTGCTCCCTGCCCGGGCTGGCTCCCTGCCAGGGCTGAGCTCAGCTGCTGCTGGGGATTTCCCTGTGGTGCTGCTGTGCAGTTTGGGGCTCTGTTCTCTTCCCTGCCTGCTCTCCAGCTGCATTCCCAGGAATGTGCCAGCTGGGAAGTGGTGACGTGCTCCAGCCCTGTGCCAGCTCCCCTGGCTGAGGGCAGGTGCTGCTGCAGGGCTTGAACTCAAACGTGGATTTAATTCCAAAAATACCTATTGGGAGCTGACAGCTCAAAAAATTGCTCCAACTTGCTCTGTTCTGTGTGTGGATCCTGAATTCTTGTGCTGTGTGAGGGAGCCTGACTGGACAGCCAGGAGTGGTGCAGCAAGTCTGTCTCAGGAGTTAGTAATTATAATTAATAATTACCTCTTGCTGATAATTGGGACCTTGGTGTCACTTTTTGATGGCCTGTACAACCCCTCAGACGTTCAGGGATAACGCAGAGGGGTTTTTTTGGGAAAGGCCACAGCAGAGGTGTGCCCTTCTGCCAGTTCATGCCCACGGTACTCCTGAGGGATCCTGTGCCCAGGGCACCTCAGAGGTGCTGCTCCAGTTTCTCTGCTGGTCCCAGTTCAGGGCTGTGAGCTCCCAGGCCAGAAGCTTTGGGGTGTTTTGTAGGGGTCACTCCTGGTTTTCCCCACAAAAGCCCATCCTAGACACCGAACCTCTCCTCCTTGGGGTTGGTGTCATCCTGTTGGGCTTCATTCAAACTGAGGAGCTGGACTCCGTTCCTGTGGCTTTCTTCCAGCTCAGGATATCCTGTGATTCTCTGGGGCTGTTTATTCTCCACTCAGAGCTGGGCTTGGCCAGTGGCTGGGGGAGCTTTGCAAGTGCTGGGAGTTTCAGAATGGTCTTGGTGTCTTTTGGTTGGACAAGTTTTCCACAGATCCAGAAATTTTCTGTTTGAAGAAGCCCTTCAGTGTCCTTCTGGACAGATATTTGAAATGAAACATCTCAAATGCAGACAATTTAGAAGGCAGGGCTGGATGGGATTTTGGGAATCAGGAATTGTTCCCTGGCAGGGTGGGCAGGCCCTGGCACAGGGTGCCCAGAGCAGCTGTGGCTGCCCCTGCATCCCTGGCAGTGCCCAAGGCCAGGCTGGAGCAGCCTGGGACAGTGGGAGGTGTCCCTGCCATGGCAGGGGTGGCACGGGGTGGTTTTTGAGGTCCTTTCCCACCCACACCATTCTGGAATTGCAGTGTTGGTTCCAGCCCTTGCTGAGTGCTGGATCCACCCCTGTCCCTTGTCCCTTGTCCCTTGTCCCTGTCCCTGTCCTGCCCCACCTTCCCAGGCTGGATTTCAGCAGGAACAGGGCAGGAGTGCCCGTGGAGCTGCTGTGACAGCAGAGCCCTCCCGTGCCCTCCCCCAGCCCTCGCTGCTGTCCCCGTGGAGCAGGTCCAGGTCCCCAGGGAGGGCGGTGGCTCTGGGATGTCCCCTCCCCAGCAGTGTGACAGCTCAGTGTGACATGTGGCCTTTCATGGCACCTGGTTCTGGTGGCACAGGGCTGTCCCCTCCTCCCCAGCCTCATTCCTGCCTAAAACCTCGGGCAGCATTTGGCTAATTGGATGAGTGGAGCAGATCCTGCGATCTGGGTCAGCTCCCTCATCCCCCCGGGCTCCTGCAGTGTTTTCTCGGCTGCTCCGGGGTGACTGAGCAGGAATTTCACATCCACTCGAGCCTTTTTATAGCTGACCCACTTGTGTGCCAGGTTTGGCTGCAGGGGTGATTCCCTGCTGGCAGGAGGTGTGCAGCTCCTGCTGGTGTGTGCAGCTGCAATTCTGCTCCTGGGCAGGAGTGCCTGGGGCTGAGGTGAGCCAGAGGAGCAGGCTCTGCTGCCTCTCTCTCCAGAGCTGAGCCAGGTGGAAATTCCTCAGCTGCTTGTGGATTCGTGGCTTTAGGAAGTTTAAGTTCTATTTCCAGCAAGGAACCTGAGTGTAAATGCTGATTGTGTTTATAACATTAGGGCCCAGTTTTAAATCCCTCTTTGCATAAGGGAATAACCAATAGGAGGAATTCCAAAGTACACTTTTGCCAAAACTCGCTGAAGGCACTCATGGTCTGAGATGCTCCTTCATTTATCCACTCTTGGAGGATCTCTGGATTTAACCTCCGTGGGCTGATTGCTGGTAAAAACCACCCCAGACACCTCCAAGCATGTCAAACACACGTTTGGACTGTGAGCACTGGCGTGCTCCCTGTCCTCACGGTGTCCTGTGTGTCCCCACGGTGTCCTGTGTGTCTCCTGGTGTCCTGCGTGTCCCCACGGTGTCCTGTGTGTCCCCTGGTGTCCTGCCTGTCCCCACGGTGTCCTGAGCCTGCTCTGCACCTCTGGCCGAGTCACTCGCTGTGTGTGAGTGAAGGGCTGGATTCATTCCCTATGGGAAATGCAGAGGATCCCCTGTCAGAACCTTCCATCCCTCTTAGCCCAGGAATCAGCAATGAATGCTGGGTTCTGCTCAGCTGTTGCTGAATTTCCTGAAGAGCCAGGATTGAAAGTGGAAGGAAGGAGCTCATTCCCTTTCCTGGACATGCTCCATTCCCATCCCAGCTCCGTTCCCCCATCCCAGCTCTGGTCCCTTCCCAGCTCTGTTCCCTGCCCTGGACACGCTCCAGCCCCTGCAGGGCTCTCCTGTCAGGAGGGGCCCAGAGCTGCCCCCAGCACTGGAGGTGCCCCAGCAGTGCCAGCACAGGGGACGGGCACTGCCCTGGCCCTGCTGCCACCCCACAGCTGGCACAGCCCAGGGGCCTCCTGGGCAGTTCCCTGTGCCTTGTGCTGAGCAGTGGCACCGGCTGTGATGCCTTGGGAAGGCTGAGCTGGGAACAGAGACTGGAGAGAGCTGGAGAATAAAATAGAGATTTATTGAAAGGCCTCCAGGATACATCTTGGGCAGAACAAGAGCTTGACCAGGGCTACACCCAAGGTGGACTTAAAATGGTCACAAAAAATGGCTAAACCAGTCATGAGGTCTTATATTTCTATAAGTTTTGTTCCATTTGCATATTGGGGTTTAATTGTCCAATTCCAGCTGCAGGTGATGCAGTCCCATCCTTCTTGTTTTCTCCCTTCAGCCACCTGTTTGTGCTTTTGGGCTGAAAACTTGTAACTCTTGTCCTTGGTGTGCAGCAGGAGAAGGATTTGTTTTGTGTCCCTGCCCTGTGCAGAGCTGTGTGACCCTGAGTGTGAGCTCAGAGCTGCACCCCTGGGCAGGACAGAGCCTGAAATACATCAGAGATAAAACTCAGGGCATCAGCTGGGCTTTGGCACAGAACCTTTGCCAGCTCTGTCCCTTTGGAGTAGGAGTGTTTGGGCAGTGCTGGTGTCACACAGCAGTGGTGGCACCAGCTCCGTGCCAATGCTGTGTCTGATGGCACTTGTTTGTCACAGATGCTCCCCCCACAGTGCTGAGCTTTGTCACTGTTTCAAAGGCATCACCCCTGCTCACTGAGGGTCCTCTCAGGGGTCCAGCACCCTCCAGTGCCATCCTCCTCACCCCTGTCCCCTCACTGTCCCCTCACTGTCCCCTCACTGTCCCCTCACCGTCCCCTCACCGCCTGCAGCAGCAAGCCCAAACTCGTGGTGGAAATATTTTCCTTCAGGGTTGAGAGGACGCTGACTGTGGGGCAGTCCTTGTCGCACAGGGAGCTGCTGGGAGTGCAGCTTTTCCCGCTGGGAATTCTGGAGTCCTTCCATTCTGTTCCAAAATTTGGGAATTTGCTCAGTGGGTAGCACGGCCAGAGCAGGTTCCTCTGGGCTGCGTTGCCATGGGTTAGCCTGGGAGCAGAACTTTGAGTTGAGTTCAGCAAAACCATAATTAAAAGAGGTTGGAAGAATCACTGAGTTTGGGAAAGCCAAAGCCCATTGAGCCCAACCGAGGTGTAAAGCGAGGAATCAGATTTTCTCCTGATTATCCTGGGTTTGGGAACCACAAAACAGGGTCAGCAGGGCTTGCAATGAGATGATTTTCAGGCCTCTTCCAGCCCCATCCATGCTGTGATTCCTGGAGCAGGACAGTGGTGGGGCTGTCAAGCAGGAATTGGTGTAGGGAGAGCTCCACTGGCACAGGAGCAGCCCCTGGATCCCTGGCAGTGCCCAAGGCCAGGCTGGACAGGGCTGGGAGCACCCTGGGACAGTGGGAAGTATCCCTGGTGGAATGGGATGGGCTTTGGGGTCCCTTCCCACCCGGACCATCCCAGCATGAATGGTTTTTGTTGGCAGTGAGCTTGGCTCAGTTGTCAGAGCTGAGTTACCTCTCAGACTGTGTCCTGTGGCACAGGAGGATTTTATTTATTTACACACGGTGACTAAAAATGACTCAAGTAGAAGATCTGATATGGGATTAAAAGGGCAGAGGAGGGGGGAGAAGGTACTTAAGGTGTATCTGTTCTTTCAGGGTGTACCCGTTGTGTTAAGAGCCTCTTTAATCTGTTCCTGTTCCTCTGGACCAGCTTGTTTGGCAGCAGGAGCTCCTGCTGCAGCTGGAGGTGTGAACGCTTTGTTTATCTGAGGAGGCTGAGAGCTGATATCGAACATTTCCTGGAGAGCAGAGCTCTTATCAGGGCTGGGGACACGGCTGTGCTCCTCTCGTGCTGTCCCCAGGGCTGGCCTCGCTCAGCACAGGGAGTTTGATCCCGAGTCAGCACAGGGCACACGAGGGGCAGCAGCTGGGACAGCCCAGATCCATTTGGGGTGGGAAGAGCTCCAGGATCTGGGGGTGCAGCCTGATGCTGGGGTCTGGGCCGTGTTCCCTGAGATTGGTGTGCCTTGGGAACACGTCCTGTGCCCAGCACTGGGTCCTGGCAGGGCAGGAGAGCCCTGGAGGGGCTGGAATGTGTCCAGGGAAGGGCACAGAGCCCCAGGAGAGGCTGAGGGAGCTGGGAAGGGGCTGAGCCTGCAGAAAAGGAGGCTCAGGGGGACCTTGTGGCTCTGCACAGCTCCTGACAGGAGGGGACAGCCAGGGGGGGTCGGGCTGTGCTCCCAGGGAACAGGGCCAGGACAAGGGGAAATGGCCTCAGGCTGGGCCAGGGCAGGCTCAGGTTGGATTTTGGGAACAATTCCTCCCTGGGAAGGGCTGGCACAGCTGCCCAGGACAATCCCCATCCCTAGAAGGATTTCAAAGCCCTGTGGATGTGACAGTTGGGGACATCAGTGGTGGCTTTGGCAGTGCTGGGGGTTGGGTTGGTGATCTCCAAGGGCTGTTCCAATCTAAACGATCCTGTGGTTCCAGGAGTCTCCTGGAGAGCAGAGACACCCGGCAGGGCTGGCTGATCCTCCCCAGTGCCCTCCCAGAGCTGTCCAGCCTCACCCTGCCGAGCTCACAGCCCTGGGGAGGGATCCCTGCACAGGGACAGAACTGGAACAGCTTCTCTGCCCCCACTGCCGAGGTTTTCTGGGAGGACTCAGCCTTCACTCACAATCCTGGGGGTGCCTGGTGACAAATCCAGGAATTGTGGTGCTGCTGCTCCACTCTGAGGAGCTCTGAGAGTCAGGGGATGTCACAGTGCCCAGGAGGAAAGTGCCCAGTGAGAGTTTGGTGTGGTACAAATGCCCTGAGTTCCCTGTGAATGGACTCTGAGCTTCACATCTCTCCTGATGTCACCTCCTGCAGGGAAAAGGTTGAAAGCAGGGATGGAAATGGAGATGTCCTTGATTCCTGGCCTCCCCTGGGCTCCCAGTTTGGGGATGCAGCTCCAGGCTGGTGCAGGGTGAGCTGTGTGAGCAGGGGCAGGGGTGATGGAGCCCAGAACCTGCCCTGGCCTGGCTGAGATCACCTGCAGACCCTCGGTTCTGCACCCTCCTGCTGAGCTGTCCCGAGTTACAGCAGAGCTGGGAGGGAGCTGGGGTGAGCCCCGGGGCTGCAGCAGTGCAAACAAACCCCACTGGGATCTCACAGAGCCCCTGGGGCTGCCCCTGCACCCCTGGCAGTGCCCAGGGCCAGGCTGGATGGGCTGGGAGCAGCCTGGGACAGGGGGAGGTGTCCCTGCCATGGCAGGGGTGGCACTGGAGGGGCTTTAAGGCCCCTTCCCACCCAAACCATCCTGGGAGTCTGTGAAATTCAGGCTGTAACATCCCTTAACAGGAGATTTTCCAGGGTGGGGCCATCAGCTGGAGCTCCCCGAGCTGCAGATGGGGCTGGACACCAGGTTTGCTGTGGGAGCAGGGAGGTGCTGCCCCTCTGCAGGACCTGGCCCAGCCCTGTCCCAGGAGGGCTGTGCTGGGATAAACTGGTGTTCCTGCAGGGAATGAGGGACCTGGGGGGCCCTGGGCTCTGCACAGCCCTGCTCCAGAGGGGCTGTACTGGGATAAACTGGTGTTCCTGCAGGGAATGAGGGACCTGGGGGGCCCTGGGCTCAGCACAGCCCTGTCCCAGGAGGGCTGTGCTGGGATAAACTGGTGTTCCTGCAGGAGTGAGGGGCTGCAGGGCCCTGGGCTCTGCACAGCCCTGTCCCAGGAGGGCTGTGCTGGGATAAACTGGTGTTCCTGCAGGGAGTGAGGGGCTGCAGGGCCCTGGGCTCAGCACAGCCCTGCTGGAGCAGGGAGCTATGCTATGCTGGGATAAACTGGTGTTCCTGCAGGGAATGAGGGGCTGCAGGGCCCTGGGCTCTGCACAGCCGTGTCCCAGGAGGGCTGTGCTGGGATAAACTGGTGTTCCTGCAGGGAATGAGGGACCTGGGGGGCCCTGGGCTCAGCACAGCCCTGCTCCAGAGGGGCTGTACTGGGATAAACTGGTGTTCCTGCAGGGAATGAGGGGCTGCAGGGCCCTGGGCTCAACACAGCCCTGCTCCAGGAGAGCTGTGCTGGGATAAACTGGTGTTCCTGCAGGGAATGAGGGACCTGGGGGACCCTGGGCAGTGGGAGCTGCTCCTGCCCTCCTGCACGGTCACTGCAGGGTTTGTGCTGAGCCTCTGGGAGCTTCTGGGCTGAGCCTAACTCAGGCCTGGCCTTTCGTGTGCTGGGCTCGGCTCAGAAGCTGAGGCTGAGGAGGAAACGAGGCATTTCCTGCCCATCCCCCTGACCAGCACCAGTGTGGCCTGAAATATCCCAGTGACGTGTGGAGAGTGGCATCTGCCTGCTGCTGCACTGCTGCTGCACTGCTGCTGCACTGCTGCTGCACTGCTGCCTGGGCTGCACTGCTGCCTGCAAGGGAGCACAGGGCTCCCAGGGAGCTGGGGAAGGGCTGCCAAGGCTGAATTTACCAAAGCCCTGTTTCCACAGGCCAGAATTGGGCACTCTGTGTGTGCAGGGAGTTTCTGACAGCCCCAGCAGTGCCAAACCCACATTTCCTTCAGCTTCAGCACTTTCAGCCCCCCTGCCCAGTAGCTGTTTGAGCTGAGGGTTTATGGTTTGGGGTTTGGGGTTTGGGGAGTGTGTCTGGACAGTTCTTGCAGCGTTCCCAGTGGAGTTTCTGCCTGGGGAGCCACCCCATGGCTGTGGAGCATTTCATTCTCTAATTTCACTGGAAATGAAATCAGGAATTGCACTGAGGGAAGTCCTTCAGCCCATCTCTGGAACCTCTCTGCTCCTCCAGGGGGTGTGGAGGATCTGCAGCTCTCCCCTGGGGGAGTCCAAGCCATTAAATGGAGATTTTGGTGCAGCTGAATGTAAGCTCAGGGTGCAAAGGAGTGACTTCCTCTCTGTCTGCTCTTGCTTGCCAGGTCCTGGAGAAATATCCCAACACACCCATGAGCCATAAAGAGATCCTTCAAGTGATCCAGAAAGAAGGACTTAAGGAAATCAGGTGAGTTGAGTGAAGCAGGAAAAGCCACAGGTGCTGTGGTTCCAGCTCAGTGTGGTTTGCTGTTAACCCCCAGCTCCTGAGGGGTTTTGGGACCGAAATGTTGCAGGTTTGGGGTCTGGGTCCCCTTCACAAACAGCTCCCAAGTGCTTTTCCCCAGTGAGGGCCAGCCCTGATCCCCAGGTGTGCAGGACTTTTAAAGGATAACCCAGCCCTGGCCAGAGGCTTCAGGCTCTAGGGACTGAAAAACACATAACAATTTAAAATTTCTTCTTTAAAAAAGAAGTGAATGGTCAGTTTGACCTCAGCAGAGCTCAGAGTTACTCAGGGAGCAGCCTCAGTTAAAGGTTGTGCTGTAGAAATCTTGGCTCCTGGTGCTGTGGTTATTCCTCAGGGACATTCCTGAGCAGCCTGGGGGGATGCTGAGCCCCCAGCAGGGCACAGCAGGGCCAGCTCCAGGGCACAGAGCAGCTCCAGGCCAGCTCCTGAGCTGCTCAGCTGAGCTGCAGGGTCCTGGTGGGAATCAGCTCTGCAGGGACGAGTGAGGAGCAGTGACCCGTGGCAGGTACAGAGAATTTCTCCTGTTTGCTTAGAGCAAAGGAGAAGGGCAGAGAGAGGCTGGGCTGGGCCTGCTTATCTGTTTTGGAGTGAAGCAGCCATCCTGAATTTGTCTCAGTTGCATTTTCCACTCCCCTTTGCCAGCTGGATGCAGCAATCCCTGTGCTTTGCAGGAAACAGTGCAGGGACAAGTGCACGAGTTGGGCTGTCCCTCACTGCAGCTGAGGGTGGCACTGGGCAGACTGGACGGGCACTGGTCAGACTGGAGGGGCACTGGTCAGACTGGAGATGGACTGGTCAGACTGGACGGGCACTGGGCAGACTGGAGGGGCACTGGTCAGACTGGAGAGGGGGACTGGTCAGACTGGAGGGGCACTGGTCAGACTGGAGGGGCACTGGTCAGACTGGAGATGGACTGGTCAGCCTGAAGGGGCACTGGTCAGACTGGAGGGGCACTGGTCAGTCTGGAGGGTCACTGGTCAGACTGGAGAGGCACTGGTCAGACTGGAGATGGACTGGTCAGACTGGAGATGGACTGCTCAGCCTGGAGGGGCACTGGTCAGACTGGAGATGGACTGGTCAGCCTGGAGATGAACTGGTCAGACTGGAGATGGACTGGTCAGACTAGAGATGAACTGGTCAGACTGGAGATGGACTGGTCAGACTGGAGGGGACTGGTCAGACTGGAGAGGCACTGGTCAGCCTGGAGATGAACTGGTCAGACTGGAGATGGACTGGTCAGACTGGAGATGGACTGGTCAGCCTGGAGGGGCACTGGTCAGACTGGAGGGGCACTGGTCAGACTGGAGGGGCACTGGTCAGACTGGGGATGGACTGGTCAGACTGGGGATGGACTGGTCAGCCTGGAGGGGCACTGGTCAGACTGGGGATGGACTGGTCAGACTGGAGGGGACTGGTCAGACTGGGGATGGACTGGTCAGACTGGGGATGGACTGGTCAGACTGGAGGGGCACTGCTCAGACTGGAGGGCCACTGGTCAGACTGGAGAGGCACTGGTCAGCCTGTAGATGAACTGGTCAGACTGGGGATGGACTGGTCAGACTGGGGATGGACTGGTCAGACTGGGGATGGACGGGTCAGCCTGGAGGGGCACTGGTCAGGCTGGGGCTCACTGGTCAGACTGGAGGGGCACTGGTCAGACTGGGGATGGACTGGTCAGCCGTTGCTCTCTGCTCAGCACTGGTGGCAGAGCACAGGGGCAGCAGACACCCAGCTCTGACACTGCTGAACCTTTTTAGCACAATTCAGCGGGGTTTGGGCAGAGCCTCAGGCAGGAGCCCAGGTGGGACCCAGAGGATCCAGTCTGTGCCTGGTCAGGGCAGATTTTGGACCAAAACAGCCAAAAAAAGCAGGGCAGAAATGCAGCTGTGCCTTTCATCCTTCTCAGGCTCCTCCTCTTAGAGCTGCTCTGGGGCTGAGCCTGAGCCCTGGGAGTTTTTTCCTCTCCAAAGGAGCTGCCTGGAGCACCAGGAGCTGCAGTCCCCAAGGTGTTTGTGGGAGCAGCCAGGTGGGAAACTCGAATTTCAGCCCTTCTCCTTGGCCACACTGGGATGCTGGGCAGGGAGCCTTGCTTTTACATATTACACCGAGATAATAAAGCTTTATTTTGGTGTAATAAAGCTTTCTTTAGGTTAAAAGCTGAAGGGCTGGCACATTTGAAGCAATTAAATTGCAGCCAGTGCCGGGATTTGTGCTGGGTTGGGCTTTTGGTCGGTCACAGCCCGTGACAAGATGGGCTTAACAGAAATCAGCATTTATTAAAGGAAAAGCCCTGCCAGGGAGGAATAAAAGCTGCCAGGGGAGGAATAAAAGCTGCCAGGGGAGGAATAAAAGCTGCCAGGGGAGGAATAAAAGCTGCCAGGTGAGCGTGTGGGGCTCTCCAGGGTTTGTCCTCCCACGTGGAAGCTCTGGGAGTGCCTCTGGCAGTGGCTGAGGGGTGTGAGGCTGTTCTCAGGGCTTTTAAATGAACCAGAGAGCAGACTGGTTTGGGGGCAAAGGATCCCCACAGAGCAGCTCCCCCTTAAACCCTGCCACTTCCACTCTGGGGCGTGTTTGGGGTGGGTTTAACTCCCCATCTGCAGCCTCACGTCCTTGGGGGTGATGAGCTGAGCATCCCCTTGCACACCAGGCTGGTGGAAATTCCAGGTGCAGCAAGCTGGGGGTGGGTTGGGAAGTGCCCAGTGGCTTTCCCAGAGCCTGGCAGGGAGGCAGAGGGAAGGGGAGCCCAGCTGGGGTTGTTTTCTTGTTTTCCTGGTCCTGTAGAGATCCCTGGCATGAGCTTGGGCAGCTCCAGGGCGTGGGGGAGAGCTCAGAGGGCTTGGGAGCAGCAGCAGGTCTTGGAATTGCAGGGGGATGTGGAAGGAAATCAGGGACTGGGGGATTTCTGCCACGTGCAGGGCAATTTGGGGATTTTTGGACAAGACCAGGGCTTTCATCAGGTTGTTTTGGAGCAGTGCAGGAGCCAGGGGGATCCTGGCTGCCCTCACCTGAGCTTAGGATTTTATCCTGTTACTGAAGGCATTTCAGTGGTGACATCTGCCAGGGTGAGCCCAGGGCTTGGGGGAGCTGAGTGTGGATTCCTCAGAGCACCCCAAAGCTAAAACTCCCCTTTTGTGTGAGGTCTGTCACCCCCTTTTCCCTGCTGGGCTGGGCTGCCTCAGGCTGCTCCAAGGAATCCCTGGAAAACACCCCTGGGTGGGCAGCGTGCCCAGGAGCTGCCCCACTGCCAGGGGAGGTGTGTGACACTGCCAGGGGAGGTGTGTGACACTGCCAGGGGAGGTGTGTGTCACTGCCAGGCTGTGTGACACTGCCAGGGGAGGCTGTGTGGCACTGCCAGGGGAGGCTGTGTGACACTGCCAGGGGAGGCTGTGTGACACTGCCAGGGGAGGCTGTGTGACACTGCCAGGGGAGGTGTGTGACACTGCCAGGGGAGGTGTGTGACACTGCCAGGGGAGGCTGTGTGGCACTGCCAGGCTGTGTGTCACTGCCAGGGGTGGCTGTGTGGCACTGCCAGGCTGTGTGTCACTGCCAGGGGAGGTGTGTGTCACTGCCAGGGGAGGCTGTGTGTCACTGCCAGGCTGTGTGTCACTGCCAGGGGTGGCTGTGTGGCACTGCCAGGCTGTGTGTCACTGCCAGGGGTGGCTGTGTGGCACTGCCAGGCTGTGTGTCACTGCCAGGCTGTGTGGCACTGCCAGGGGAGGTGTGTGACACTGCCAGGGGAGGTGTGTGGCACTGCCAGGCTGTGTGGCACTGCCAGGGGAGGTGTGTGACACTGCCAGGGGAGGTGTGTGTCACTGCCAGGGGACACTGTGTGGCACTGCCAGGCTGTGTGGCACTGCCAGGGGAGGCTGTGTGGCACTGCCAGGGGAGGCTGTGTGGCACTGCCAGGGGAGGTGTGTGGCACTGCCAGGGGAGGTGTGTGGCAGTGCCAGGCTGTGTGTCACTGCCAGGGGAGGTGTGTGACACTGCCAGGGGAGGTGTGTGACACTGCCAGGGCAGGTGTGTGACACTGCCAGGGGAGGTGTGTGGCACTGCCAGGCTGTGTGTCACTGCCAGGGGAGGTGTGTGACACTGCCAGGCTGTGTGGCACTGCCAGGGCAGGTGTGTGACACTGCCAGGGGAGGTGTGTGGCACTGCCAGGCTGTGTGTCACTGCCAGGGGTGGCTGTGTGACACTGCCAGGGGAGGTGTGTGGCACTGCCAGGGGAGGTGTGTGGCACTGCCAGGGGAGGTGTGTGGCACAGGGCTGGGAGTATTCCCTGCTCTGGAATGCCTGGGATCCGTGGGATGGGTGGCCACTGAGTCAGGGAACCACTCGTGTCTCATGAGGAGTCACATTTTAAACCAAAAATCCGAATTTGTCATCAGATTTGCTTGGTCCCCCCGGGTGTGTTAAGATCAGTGTAAGAGAATCTGATTGAAATGAGCTTTTTGGAAGATATCTCTGCTGGCTTTTCCTCCCAATAGCCAATAAGACTCAAAATTTTCCATGGATTTTTTATGTAGAGCAGCATCCTGGGAGCCTCTGGCCAAGCACAGGAGCTGGTTTTGACCAAATAATGGTTAAAGAAGGAAATAATGGGAGCACAGACTCCATCTCTGACATGAGAGCACACGAGGTGCTCTGGGTACCTCATTCAGAGATCCAGGGAATTTCTGCCATGAACCAGAAGAGACCCTTGAGCCACTTTTGGAGGGGGAGGAAGGCACAGAAGCCAAATTTCCCTTTTCACTGGTGGTGTTTGGAACAGAGAGGGAATCAGAGAATCCCAGACTGGGTTAGGTGGGAAGGGGGCACAAATCCCACCCAGTGCCACCCCTGCCATGGCAGGGACACCTCCCACTGTCCCAGGCTGCTCCAGCCCCAGTGTCCAGCCTGGCCTTGGGCACTGCCAGGGATGCAGGGGCAGCCACAGCTGCTCTGGGCACCTGTGCCAGGGCCTGCCCACCCTGCCAGGGAACAATTCCTGATTCCCAAGAGCCCATCCATCCTTTCCCTGTGTCCTGGGACACCCTGAGATCTTGTCCCAGGGGTTGGGTATTGCTGCTGGGATAGGACAGGGACACCAGGAATATTTTCCTTGCTAAGGAATCCCCAGCCTGGGTTACCTCAGATCTCCTGAGTGAGGTCTTTGGGTTTTGGGTGTGGTAAAATATCCATGAGAGCACTGCCAGCCTCTTGGGGTTGTCCTGGGCAGAATTTCCTACTCACGCCTGGGATTCTGTGCCTCTTTCACGTTCTGCCAGTGGGAAAGGGGAATTTGTTGGAAGCATTTTCCTTGTGGGATGGTTCAGTGTTTGTCTGGGAGTTCCTTGGGACTGGGGCTGCAGCAGGGAGGGCCCAGGGAGTCCCTGCAGCTCACAGGGGTTTGGTTTTGTCTGGAGCTGCTGCAGAGAGCCCAGAGGAGCCTGGAGCTGCTGCAGGGCTGGAGCCCCTCTGCTGTGGAGCCAGGCTGGGAGAGCTGGGGGTGCTCACCTGGAGAAGGATCCAGGGAGAGCTCAGAGCCCCTGCAGGGCCTGAAGGGGCTCCAGGAGAGCTGCAGAGGGACTGGGGACAAGGGCTTTGTTCCTGAACCCCTCAGTGTCTGTGCAGAACATGGAGATGAATTGGTAGAATCCAATAAATAATAACATAGATAAATCATTATTTATAATTGATAAATAATAAATACTAAAAGTAGGGCAAAGTGTTGGTTCAAAATGTAATAGTTCAACAAGAGCCCTGCTACAGAAAGGTCAGACTGTTAGCACTGGCAGGGAGGATTAAATACAATTATTTGCAGGGGAGACTCGTCAGGTGCCTCTCTGCACATTCCCCTTGCAGAGGGATGAAATCCATGACTGACAGAGGAATATTCCCCTTTTCCCAGCCCAGCCTGTGGGCGGCAGTTCTTGCTGTTTGCCCGAGATAAAACTGCAGAGAGAGGTTTTGCTGCTGTGCAGGAGGGTGTTCCCTGCTGCAGGGGGAGGTGTGGGCGGGATCCCTGTGTGGGTGAGGAGCCCCAGAGCTGGAAAACACCAGAGCTGAGCCCCCAAAAATACCTGAATTTGGGGTTTCTCCTCAGTCCATGGGTGTGCAGGAACCATGTGTGGGTGAGGAGCCCCAGAGCTGGAAAACACCAGAGCTGAGCCCCCAAAAATGCCTGAATTTGGGGTTTCTCCTCCATCCATGGACGTGGAGGAACCCTGTATGGGTGAGGAACCCCAGAGCTCAGCTCTGCCTCCTGGAAAACACCAGAGCTGAGCCCCCCAAAAATGCCTGAATTTGGGGTTTCTCCTCAGTCCATGGGTGTGCAGGAACCCTGTGTGGGTGAGGAACCCCAGATCCTGGCTGTCCCTCCTGGAAAACACCAGAGCTGAGCCCCCCAAAATGCCTGAATTTGGGGTTTCTCCTGGGTCCAGGCTGGCTGGTGGGTGTGCAGCAGAAATCCAGAGAGGATCCCACAAACACTTCAGTTCTAACTGCAGCCCCAGGGAGGAAGGAGCTTCCCCTTTGATCTGCCCTGAGACCAGGAGCTGCTCCCTGAGGATGAGGAGGGCCCCGGGCAGGAGCTGTGGACACCAGGGCACCTCAAACCCATAAATTGAGAGGCTGCAGGGGATTGTGTTCCCAGTCTCTGGTGTTCTGCAGCTCCCATCTGGCTGTGCCGATACACCTTTAATTACAGCTGTTAATTAGTGTGTTCTGAGAGCTTTGTGGTGCCCTCCAGACTGCCCCCCACCCCCAGGGGGATGGGATTTCTCCAGGGACGCTGCTCCAGGTGTGGCTCATGGGCTCCATCTCTGTCTGTCCTTCCCCTGGCCCTGCACCCGTGCCCGCTCTGGGGGCACCCAGCAGCTCAGGGACCCCCAAAATCCGGGTGTGCAGGCAGAGATGCCCTCGGGGAGCTGCTGGGGCAGGCTGTGAGACCCTGCAGGCGTCCTGGGGCTGTGGGGGACACTCCAAACATGCCCTGGCTTGGGTTCTTGGGGAGCCCAGGGGTCACCCTGGGGCAAGGAAGTGCTGCCCCATGAAACCCCTGGGAGTTTGGGGTGCTGACCTGTGTTCCCTGCAGTGGTGAGCTAAGAGCAGGGCTGAAATGTTAAATTTTAAACTAAACTTCAAAGCTTCTTTTATTTACTGCCACAAGCTCTTATTTGTAAGACATTTAAAAATCCTCTTTTTATTTAAAACTAAATTTGCGTTTCTACCTCATATCTGTGTAGATTGATATATTTTACTCTCTAAAAGTTCTAATTCGATCCTCACCTTTTTGGGCACTCCTGGGGCTGTGTGGATTTGGTCTGGGGGGGGATTCATACTCCCAACAGTGCTGAGGGGGAGAAGGAGTGAGTAAATTCATCTTCCACGGTGATTCCACATGGGGAACATCCCCAGGGCTTCCCCCAGTTCACTCCCAGGTGAGGGTGGCAGTGGAGGATCCACGCTGGGAGCCCCTGGCAGGTTTTACCCTCCCTGCCCGGGGTTCCTGCCCCACATCCCCTGGCAGGTTTTACCCTCCCTGCCCGGGATTTGTGCCCCACATCCCCTGGCAGGTTTTACCCTCCCTGCCCCAGGTTTCCTGCCCCACAGCCCCTGGCAGGTTTTACCCTCCCTGCCCGGGATTCCTGCCCCACAGCCCCTGGCAGGTTTTACCCTCCCTGCCTGGGGTTTGTGCCCCACAGCCCTGGCAGGTTTTACCCTCCCTGCCCCACGTTTCCTGCCCCACAGCCCTGGCAGGTTTTACCCTCCCTGCCCCACATCCCCGGGCAGGTTTTACCCTCCCTGCCCCACATTTCCTGCCCCACAGCCCCGGGCAGGTTTTACCCTCCCTGCCCGGGATTCCTGCCCCACATCCCCGGGCAGGTTTTGCCCTCCCTGCCCCACATCCCCGGGCAGGTTTTCCCCCCCCTGCCCCACATTCCTGCCCCACAGCCCCGGGCAGGTTTTACCCTCCCTGCCTGGGGTTTGTGCCCCACAGCCCTGGCAGGTTTTACCCTCCCTGCCCCACATCCCCGGGCAGGTTTTACCCTCCCTGCCCCACATTTCCTGCCCCACAGCCCCGGGCAGGTTTTGCCCCCCCTGCCCCACATTCCTGCCCCACATCCCCGGGCAGGTTTTCCCCTCCCTGCCCCACATCCCCGGGCAGGTTTTCCCCCCCTGCCCCACATTCCTGCCCCACAGCCCCGGGGTGTGGTGTGCTGCCAGGGGGGAGGGTTTGTGCGGGTTGCTGACGGCTCCATTGTTTTGCTCAAGTTGTTAAAGGGGTGTTTCTCTCCTTTTTTTGGGCTGCACTGCACCTGCAGAAGGTAAGACCAGACCCAGCGCTGCTCGTTGCCAGCTCCTCTCCTAACCCTGCCGTTCCCTAATCCCTGCTCCTGCCCTGCTCCCGGGAGTAACCCTGGAGTAACCCTGGAGTAACCCTGGAGTAACACTGCTCCCTGTGCCTGCAGCTGGGACCCCGGGGCTTGGGAGCTGCTCCTGCCTGTGTCCCTGTCCCTGCTGCCTCTTCGGGCTGTGCATGTGGGGTTTGTGCTGCTTGCCTGGGGTGCTGCACGTTGGGAATGTAACCTGGCCCAGGAGCTGCTTCCCTAACCCTGCCCTGCTCCTGGCACTGCCAGCCCTGCAAGCTGGCACTGCCTGGCAGAGAGCTCCTGGCTCTGGGAGAGGGGGAAAAAGGGGGAAATTCTCCCCTGGGTGGAAAAGGTGGGAAATTCTCCCCTGGGGGGAGCCCTGACTCACAGGAGAGAGGGAAGCTCCAGGGGAAAAAGTGGGAAATTCTTCCCTTTGATGGAATCCTGACTCACCAGAGAGGGGGAAGCTCCAGGGGAAAAAGTGGGAAACTCTCTCCTGGGTGGAAAAAGTGGGAAATGCTCCCCTGAGGGGGGAGTCATGACCCAGCGAGAAAGGGAAGCTCCAAAGGAAAAAGAGGAAAATTCTCCCCTGGACAGAACCCTGATTCACAGGAGAGAGGGAAGCTCCAAAGGAAAAAGTGGGAAATTCTCCCCTGGGCAGAGCCCTGATTCAGGGGAGAGAGGGAAGCTCCAGAGGAAAAAGGGGGAAACTCTTCCCTTTGGTGGAACCCAGACTCACAGGAGAGGGGGAAGCTCCAGGGGAAAAAGTGGGAAACTCTCCCCTGGGGTGGAGACCTGGGAAACTCTCCCCTGGGTGGAAAAAGTGGGAAATTCTCCCCTGGGTGGAAAAAGTGGGAAATTCTCCCCTGAGGGGGGAGCCGTGACCCAGGGAGAGGAGGAAGCTCCAGAGGAAAACGTGGGAAATTCTCCCCTGGGCAAAACCCTGACGCAGGGAGAGGGGGAAGCTCCAGAGGAAAAATGTGGGAAATTCTCCCCTGGGGTGGAGCCCTGACCCAAGGAAAGGGGAATCTCCAGAGGAAAAAGTGGGAAATTTTTTCCCTGGGTGGAAAAAGTGAGAACCTCTCCCCTGGGGTGGAGCCCTGACTCACAGGACAGAGGGAAGCTCCAGGGGAAAAAGTGGGAAACTCTTCCCTTTGGTGGAACCCTGACTCAACAGGAGAGGAGGAAGCTCCAAAGGAAAAAGTGGGAAATTCTCCCCTGGGCAGAGCCCTGACCCAGGGAGAGGGGGAAGCTCCAAAGGAAAAAGTGGGAAATTCTCCCCTGGGTGGAAAAAGAGGAAAATTCTCCCCTGGGTGGAGCCCTGACTCACAGGAGAGAGGGAAGCTCCAGAGGAAAAAGTGGGAAATTCTTCCCTTTGATGGAACCCTGACTCAACAGGAGAGGAGGAAGCTCCAAAGGAAAAAGTGGGAAATTCTCCCCTGAGTGGAAAAAAGTGGGAAATTCTCCCCTGGGGGAAGCCCTGACTCACAGGAGAGAGGGAAGCTCCAGGGGCAAAAGTGGGAAATTCTCCCCTGGGTGGAAAAAATGGGAAACTCTCCCCTGGGTTGGAGCCCTGACTCAGAAAGAGGGGCAAGTTCCAGGGGAAAAAGTGGGAAATTCTCCCCTGGGGTGGAGCCCTGACTCACAGGAGAGAGGGAAGCTCCAGAGGAAAAAGGGGGAAACTCTCCCCTGGGCAGGGCCCTGACCCAGGGAGAGGGGAAGCTCCGGAGGAAAAAGTGGGAAATTCTCGCCTGGGTGGAAAAAGAGGAAAACTCTCCACTGAGTTGGAGCCCTGACTCACAGGAGAGAGGGAAGCTCCAGGGGAAAAAGTGGGAAATTCTCCCCTGCGGGGAGCCCTGACCCAGGGAGAGGGGGAAGCTCCAGAAGAAAAAGTGGGAAACTCTCCCCTGGATGGAAAAAGTGGGAAACTCTCCCCTGGAGGGAGTCCTGATTCAGGGTAGAGGGGGAAGCTCCAGAAGAAAAAGTGGGAAATTCTCCCCTGAGGGGGGAGCTGTGACCCAGGGAGAGGGGGAAGCTCCAAAGGAAAAAGTGGGAAATTCTCCCCTGAAGGGGGAAGCCCTTACCCAGGAAGAGGGGAAAGCTCCAGAGGAAACGTGGGGAACTCTCCCCTGGGCAGAGCCGTGCCTGTGGCAGCAGGATCGGGCAGTGAGGTGGGAAATGGGTGCTGGGGGTGGCTTTGGAGCTTCCCTTGGCACTGCTGTCACCTCCCTGGGGACAAAGCAGGGCTTCCCAGGGCTCCTCCCAGCCCAGCAGCTCCCTGTGCCTGCGGGATCCCGGAGCTGCAGAACAAAATCATCCTGGGGGAGAGAAATGCCCTGGCATGGGCTGGGGCAGGGCTGGGGGGCCCAAACACAGCCCGAGGGCAGCCAGGAGGGAAGGGATTGGTGCCACTGTCCCCTGAGAGCTGGAAAAGTCACCTGAGGGCTTGGAGCAGGACTGGTGGGAGGAGGGATTGCAGGGGGATTGCAGGGGGATTGCAGGGGGAGGAGGGATTGCAGGGGGAGAATGGATTCCAGAGGGATTCCAGAGGGATTCCAGGGGGACTGTGGTAGGGAAGGGATGCTCCAGGGGGATTGCAGTGGGATTGCAGTGGGAGAGGGGATTCCAGAGGGGATTGCAGGGGGAGGAGGGATGATCCAGAGGGATTTCAGTGCAGGAAGGGATTTCAGAGGGATTGCAGTGAAGGGATGATCCAGAGGGATTCCAGGGGGATTGTGGGGGGAGAAGGGATGATCCAGAGGGACTGCAGGGGGAGAATGGATTCCAGAGGAATTGAAGTGGGAGAGGGGATTCCAGAGGGGATTGCAGTGCATGAAGGGATGCTCCAGAGATATTGCAGTGGGAGAAGGGATAATCCAGAGGAGCTGCAGTGCAGGAAGGGATTCCAGAGGGATTGCAGTGAAGGGATGATCCAGAGGGATTCCAGGGGGATTGCAGGGGGAGAAGGAATTCCAGAGGAATTGCAGTGGGATAGGGGATTCCAGAGGGATTCCAGGGGGGACTGTGGTAGGGAAGGGATGATCCAGAGGGATTCCAGGGTGATTGCAGTGGGAGAAGGAATTCCAGAGGAATTGCAGTGGGAGAGGGGATTCCAGAGGGGATTACAGGGGAGAAGGGATGCTCCAAGGGGGTTACACTCAGGGAAGGGATGCTCCAAGGGGATTACATTCCCTGTGTCCTGTCCCTCCAGCCCTTGTCCCCAGTCCCTCTCCAGCTCTCCTGGAGCCCCTTCAGGCCCTGCAGGGGCTCTGAGCTCTCCCTGGATCCTTCTCCTCTCCAGCCTGAGCCATTTTTTGGTTCCAGCTGAAACCACAGGATCGATTCCAGCTTCACCCCGCTGGCCTTTGCCAAGGGAGGGCTGGGTTTGTCACTCCCTGGTTTTTCTAGGCTCTGGTCCCCTGGGAATGAGGATCACAGCTCAGCTGTGGGGAAGTGAAGTGGCCTAAAACTTCCAGAGCCAATGATTCGGGAGTTTCCCAGTTCTCCCACTGGAGATCCCAGGCACGGGAGAAGGAAAAACCAGGAATGCCACGGCAGCCTGAGCCTGGGCAAGGCTGCCCAGACCCTGCTGGCTCTCCTGAGCTCTGGCAGGAAGGTTTTGTGGGAATTTTGTGGGAATTTTGTGCTTCCAGCCCTGCTGGTTTCAGTGCACAGAGCCCAGAACTGCCCTGTGCCTCCAGCCTGTCCCAATCCCGGGGCTGCTGGGCCGGGCTGGGAGCCAGGGAGAGCAGCAGGGCTGGCTGGATTTTCCAGAGATCCCTTCACATGTCAGTGTCCCTGGCTCTGGGGAATTAATCCTGGTTTGGACAGACAGGGATCTGTCAGGGAAAACTGGAGTTTCCCTTGGAATGGAGAATGTAAAACTGCCTCCCTCCAAATTATTAGAATCTTGCAATTAGGAGCTTTCAGGCAGAAAGATGGGAATAGGAATAACAGTTCTTTACTAGGAATATTAAAAATAGAAATGCAGTAGTACAAAAAAAAACCCAACAAGCAAACAAACAAACAAAAGTCCTAGAAACCCCTGACAGAGTCAGGAATACGACCTGACACCCTGTCAGCCAGCTGAGCTCCAGAGGCTCTTCAGGAATTCCAGACCTTGGCCTGGCCCTGCTGAGCTCCAGAGGCTCTTCAGGAATTCCAGACCTTGGCCTGGCCCTGCTGAGCTCCAGAGGCTCTTCAGGAATTCCAGACCATGTCGTGTCCCTCTGGGGCTGGATTGGTGGGGTTTTAAAATGTGGGGTCCCTGTGTCCAGTTTGGAGGGTTTTTTTGTCCAGTTTTGGAGGTTCCTGTGCCCAGTTTGGAGGTTCCTGTGCCCAGTTTGGGGTTCCTGTGTCCATTTTGGGGTTCCTGTGTCCAGTTTTGGAGGTTCTTGTGTCCAGTTTGAGGTTTCTTTGTCCAGTTTGGGGTTCCTGTGTCCAGTTTGGAGGTTACTGTTCCCAGTTTGAGGTTTCTTTGTCCAGTTTGGGGTTCCTGTGTCCAGTTTGGAGGTTCCTGTTTCCATTTTGGGGTTCCTGTGTCCAGTTTTGGAGGTTCCTGTGCCCAGTTTGGAGGGTTTTTTGTCCGGTTTAGGGTTCCTGTGCCCAGTGTGGGGTTCCTGTGGAGATCAGCTCAGCTCAGCAGGAGCTGCAGGTGGCCCAGCCCTCGTGGCCCTGCTGGTGGCCCAGGGATGGTTCCCCACGGGGCTGAGAGCTCACTAGAGACAGGCAGGATAGGTTATAAAAATGCAGATTCTCCCCACATCAGCCCCATTCCATTCTTAGGTGGGATTTGGTGGCTGATTTTAACCACAGACAGTTTCTGCTGAGCTCTGCCAGGCTGGAGCGGTGTCGGGTTTGGGGCAGCTTCCAGAAGAGTTCCAGGCACAGGCACATTCCAGGAGATGGACAAAACTGGGAGAACCAGAGCTGAAATCCAGGGAGAAGCTGTTAAACAGGGAAACCTGGGAGAACCAGAGCTGAAACCCAGGGAGAAGCTGTTAAACAGGGAAACCTGGGAGAACCAGAGCTGAAATCCAGGGAGAAGCTGTTAAACAAGGAAACCTGGGAGAACCAGAGCTGAAATCCAGGGAGAAGCTGTTAAACAGGGAAACCTGGGAGAACAAGAGCTGAAATCCAGGGAGAAGCTGTTAAACAGGGAGTCAGTCCTGCAGGAGCAGAAGAGGAAAGCTTTAGGAGGGATGACCCTGCCAAGGCTTCATTCCTGGGGGAGCTTCCAGAGGGGCTCTGGGCTGGTGTGGGGGGCTTGGATCAATTCTGGGGCAGCTTTCAGTGGGGTGAGGCACAGCTCAGGGCCCTGCCAGGGCTCTCCTCCATCCCAGCCTGGAGCTTCCAGGGAATGGGAGGGATTTGGGTGATCCCTGCTGTTCCACAGCCTGGGAGGGACTGGGAAAGCAGCAAATCATCAAATCCCAGACTGGTTTGGGTGGGCAGGGAGCTCAGAGCCCACCCAGTGCCACCCCTGCCATGGCAGGGACACCTCCCACTGTCCCAGGCTGCTCCAGCCCCAGTGTCCAGCCTGGCCTTGGGCACTGCCAGGGATGCAGGGGCAGCCCCAGCTGCTCTGGGCACCCTGTGCCAGGGCCTGCCCACCCTCACAGGGAGCAATTCCTGATTCCCAAGATCCCATCCAGCCCTGCCCTGTGGCAGTGGGAGCCATTCCCTGTGTCCTGTCCCTCCAGCCCTTGTCCCCAGTCCCTCTCCAGCTCTCCTGGAGCCCCTTCAGGCCCTGCAGGGGCTCTGAGGTCCCCCCTGAGCCTCCTTTTCTCCAGGCTCAGCCCCTTCCCAGCTCCCTCAGCCTCTCCTGGGGCTCCCTTCCCTTCCCAGCTCTGTTCCCTGCCCTGGACATGCTCCAGCCTCTCCAGGGCTCTCCTGTCAGGAGGGGCCCAGAGCTGCCCCCAGCACTGGAGGTGCCCCAGCAGTGCCAGCACAGGGGATGGCACTGCCCTGGCCCTGCTGCCACCCCCACAGCTGGCACAGCCCAGGGCCCTCCTGCCCACCCGGGCTGTGGGAGGTGAAGAATTCCCCCTCAGTTCCCAGCAGGGCTGTGCTGGCTCCCCAGAGTGGTTCCCAGCAGGGACAGGGGGTGGCAGAGGCTGTGACCCTCCTGTCCCTGCCCTGGGGACACAGCTCAGTGCTGGGCCCGCTCCTGTCTGTGGCAGGATGGGATTTCAAAGCAAACACAACCCCCTGCAGCAGTGCTGAGGAGATGGATGCGTCTCCACTGTCCTGGCTGGGCTGGCAGAGCTCCCCCTTCCCAGAGGAATTGCACAATTGCTTTCCATTTGTTGCCCCACAACCCAGTTCCAGTACAACAGAGGTTTTTTTGGGGAAAAACACAACTTGGAGTCCTTCTGGAGCCATGCTCAGCTCACCCAAACCTGCTCTGAGGCCCACCCAGAGAATTTGTTAGAGAATTCCTGGAGAGCCTGAACTTGTGGGGGTTTTGTTTGCTTCTTCCCAGGATTGCAGCATCCCTGGTGTTGTGGTTTGAGGGTAAACTGGAATAATTTACTCTTCTACTGCGAAGAAAAGCAAACAGCCTCACACTTAGAGGGTGTAGGGATAGGTTTTATTAACACACACTAAAAGATGAAATTCAAAACAAAACGTTCAAAACCACCTCTCCCTATAAACTGTTCACTTTCCTACTGACAACATAAAGAGATAAACCCTGGGATTTTCAGGTAGTTTGCCCAATCTTTAATTGGTTTTTAGGGAGAGGAGTCTCTCTTACGGTTTGTTATGGAATTTCCTTACTAACCACATGGAACAGTGCCTGTGATAGTCCCTGTCCTTTCTGCAGGACATTTCCAGGTCCTTACAGGGAAATATTTTTTATTTAACCTTAAGCTAAGCTGTGTTAACCCATTGCAGTGGTGTCACATTCCCTTGTGAAGCTGTTTTTATAACAGGTAAAACCCACAAAAGAACTGTTCTAGGTTGTCAAAGGGGGGAAATCCCACAGCAAAGTAGAAGAAACTTTTCTCCCTAAAGAATTGATAAAATATTGGTTTTTAAATAGTAAAACTGACTAAAAATCACAAGTTTTATCTCTTTGTAGTGTTTGTGGGAAAGTGAACACTTGTGAGAAGGAGAGAGTGTTTTAAAGGTTTCATTTTTTTTGTTTTTCTTCTTTTAGTGTGTGTTAATAAAATCTGTTTACCTTAAGTTGGGCCTGTTTTACCTTTTTCTCATAATCCTCTTGTCTTGGTTTGGAAAGACAGGGATCTGTCAGGGAAAACCGGAGTTTCCCTTGGAATGGAGAATGTAAAACCTCCTCCCTCCAAATTATTACAATTTTGCAATTAGGAGCTTTCAGGCTAAAATATGGGAATAGGAATAACAGGAAATAGGAATATTTTTAATATTCCTTTACTAGGAATATTAAAAATAGAAATGCAGTAATAAAAAAAAAAATTTAAAAAAACCAAAACACAAAAAACAACAAAACAAAAAAAAACCCACCAAGCAAGAAAGGAAACAAAAAGTCCTAGAAAACCCTGACGGAGTCAGGAATATGACCTGACACCCCGTTGGCCAGGGTGTTGGGAGCAGTGCAAATAAATCCTCCTGGAGTGACAGATGTGGTTCTGTTGGAGTAGAGATGATCCTGCAGACAGGTTCAGTGGTGGTGAGATGAGTCCTGTCTTCCTCTGGGAATCCAGTGGAAAAGAGGAATGTCTGGGGTCCCTGTGTCCCCATTTTTATCTGGTAGGGAATGGTTGGCTCCTCCCCACAATGGATGATGGAATGTGTCAGTCACTGTGAGCCTCAGTGGCCCATGAACAGGAGATATCCCCCAGGGTGGACAAAGTTGATTAAAAAGATCACAAACCCTGCCCCACCTGGTTTAACAGCTGGGCTGTTATCAAAGGCATCCACCCTCCTCCCCCTGGAGTTACAAGAGATAAAGGAAAAAAAAAAATCCCCCCAGCTGGTTTCAGCAGATGAGATAAAATTCACTTTTTTTTTGGTTACATGACCCAAGCCACCTCTGTCACAGCAAAAAGAGATTTAAACCCCTACACAAAATTATCCAAACAAAGACAGGCGAAGGTGACACCGCTGCACCCCTGGCACACGGGCTGCTCTCCCCTCTGCTGCTTGCTGTGGCAGCTTCCCCCATTCCCCTGGGGCTGGGGCTGCCTGTGGGGTTTGAGGGGGCTGCCCGTGGGGTTTGTGTGGGGTTTTTGGGGGCTGTCTGTGGGGTTTGTGTGGGGCTGCCTGTGGGGTTTTTGGGGGCTGCCTGTGGGGTTTTTGGGGGCTGCCTGTGGGGTTTGTGTGGGGCTGCCTGTGGGGTTTGTGTGGGGCTGCCTGTGGGGTTTGTGTGGGGCTGCCTGTGGGGTTTTTGGGGGCTGCCTGTGGGGTTTTGGGGTCTGTGGGGTTTGTGTGGGGCTGGGGCTGCCTGTGGGGTTTTGGGGGCTGTGGGGTTTTGGGGGCTGCCTGTGAGGTTTTTGTGGGCTGTGGGGTTTTGGGGCCTGTAGGTTTTTGGGGGCTGTGGGGTTTTGGGGGCTGCCTGTGAGGTTTTTGTGGGGCTGCCTGTGGGGTTTTTGGGGGCTGCCTGTAGGTTTTTGGGGGCTGCCCATGAGATTTCTGGGGGCTGTGGGGTTTTGGGGGCTGCCTGTGAGGTTTTTGTGGGCTGTGGGGTTTTGTGAGCTGTGGGGTTTTTGGGGGCTGTGGGATTTGGGAGGCTGTGGGTTTTTGGGGGCTGCCCGTGGGTTTTTGGGGTCTGTGGGGCCCTGGGCACACTGACGGCTCTCTCGGCAGCGGGACGTCCCCCCTGGCCTGCCTGAATGCCATGCTGCACACCAACTCCCGCGGCGAGGAGGGCATCTTCTACAAGGTCCCGGGCCGCATGGGCGTCTACACCCTCAAGGTGAGTGCCAGGCTGGGGACACTGCCCCACGAGGGCTGGAGCAGAGCCCTGAGCTCGGGAGAGCCCAAATGTGAGTGCCAGCCTGGGACACTGCCCCACGAGGGCTGGAGCAGAGCCCTGAGCTTGGGAGAGCCCAAATGTGAGTGCCAGGCTGGGGACACTGCCCCACGAGGGCTGGAGCAGAGCCCTGAGCTCAGGAGAGCCCAAATGTGAGTGCCAGCCTGGGGACACTGCCCCACGAGGGCTGGAGCAGAGCCCTGAGCTCGGGAGAGCCCAAATGTGAGTGCCAGGGCTGGGGACACTGCCCCACGAGGGCTGGAGCGGAGCCCTGAGCTTGGGAGAGCCCAGGCGTGGAGCCCAAGCTGTGCCACATCCCCAGATTGTCACTTTGTCACCAGCCTTTCCTCGGGCACCTCCTCCAAACCTCCCTGGGCAGCCCCTGCCAAGGCCTGGCTGCGCTTTCCTGAAAAATCCCTGCTGATGTCCAAATTATCCAGGATAATCCCAAAAGGGGACTGTTCCTCACCTTCACATCCCTCCCTGTGAAGGTGCTGCTGCATGTGCTCCTCCTTACCCACACTGCAGTTTGGGAATTGGTGTCCCAGAAGTGAAAGAGTAATTAAAACGTTAATGAAGTTCCAGCCCTGAAAGGGGAACTTCACTGCTCTCAGTTTGTATCTAGAGATGGAAATCACCTTGTCCCCAGTGTCACTCAGAGATGGAATGGGGGAATTGTCTGATTGGCATCTTCAAAAATAAGCTGTATTTTAAATATTAGAAGGAAGCTGGCTCACACCATTCCTGATTTGGTGTCATTTGTCTCTGGAGCCCATCCAGTGCCACCTCCCACTGTCCCAGGCTGCTCCAAATGTCCAGCCTGGCCTTGGGCACTGCCAGGGATCCAGGGGCAGCCCCAGCTGCTGTGGGCACCCTGTGCCAGGGCCTGCCCACCCTGCCAGGGAACAATTCCTGATTCCCAAAATCCCATCCAGCCCTGCCCTGTGGCAGTGGAAGCCATTCCCTGTGTCCTGTCCCTCCATCCCCTGGTGGTCAGGGATGGGGAATTCAGGGAATTCTGAGGAGTCACTGGGAGGTGACAATGGGGACAGAATGTGTCCCCTGCCTTCAGGGTCTGTGGGGACTCCCAGGGGCCAGCACTGAAGCAGCCGTGGGGCCCCAACAGTGCTGGGCAAAAAAACCCCTCTGCCCTGGGGGGCTCTGGGGGGCACTGGGGGGCTCTGTGGGGCTGTCCCGGGGCTGTCCCCACCCCGGGGTGACCCTGGCGTGTCCCTGTCGTGTCCCCTGGCAGAAGGACATCGCCGAGGGGCTGAAGGAGCTGTCGGAGGGCTCCGAGGAGAGCAGCGATGCCCACTCGGACTCGCCCAGCTCGGAGCACAGCAGCTCCAGCAGCGACGGCTGCGCCAAGGACGGCCGCAGGAGCCGCTGGAAAAGGAAAGGTGAGACCCTGCCGGGAGCTCTTGGGAAAGGTCAAACAGGACAAATGTGATTGTTTGGCAAAAGATTGGGAGAGTCTGAAACCTGTAAGCGAAGCAGGAATGGAGGGCAGCTTTGAGGTGTAGGATGCTGTTGGTTACTGGCTGGAAAACCATGGTTAGGCCAGCTGCAGGGGAATCCCTCTGGACTGAACAATACCCTGGCAAATAAAGGGATGCCAAGGGCCCAGAGGCTGGGGGGACCCTGCCAGTGTGGCAGGGAGGAGAAATGGGGTCTAGAACCGAGGTTCTGGGGTTTAAAATGGAACACAGTATGGTAATGTAGTAATTCTTACAGGCTGTATGCGAATTCTATGAAATTTGTATCTTGTGCTGCTTGGATGATTGTAGATTTGCATATTCAAGACAAAAAGAGATAAAATGTAATGTAACAAGAACTTAGGCCCTTTTGCCTGCTCTCTTTGCACCCCTCTCTTTGCTCCCCTCTCTTTGCACCCCTCTCTTTGCTCCCCTCTCTTTGCACCCCTCTCTTTGCTCCCCTCTCTTTGCACCCCTCTCTTTGAGCCTTAGAGAAGCCTTAGCCCAGGTGATTTATGCAGAAACCATGACCCTGAGAGCACAGGGAGTGGGGTATGGAAACCAGGATGTGTGAGGTTTTTATCTTCTTTTCTCCCATTAGAGCCAGGATTAAATGCTCAGGAGATGCAGTTTTGGTGTTCACACTCAGATGTTTGTTAATTCTTATCCATAGCACAGTCTCACCAGCTGTGAGTTTTAGCTAACAAGGGGAAAAATGTCTCTAACTCTTTCCAAGGTCTTGTAAGCACAAATGAACCAATTATGAGATGACACCTATATTGTTTTTACTTTTAACCCAATAACCAAACACCCGTGGCCCACAAAGCAGATTTTTTCACCCAATTACAAAATACCACCCAAACCCATGGAGAAGAAGGCGAAAAAGAAGGACTGGCCTCTGCCCTAAAACCTCCATCATGCTCTATATAAATTCTAAACCCTTAAACTCTGAGTTTCCCACCCTGGGCTATCTCACACTTCTGTTCAAACTCCACACCCACAATCCCAGTGCTGTCACTCGATTTTGGAAGCCTGTTCCACGGCCTCAGGTCAATGCAGAGTTTTTTTGGGGGTCAGTGCCTGGCAGCACAGAAAGGCTGGAATTCCCAGTGCCCAGGAGAATTCTATGGGATTTGTATCTTGTGCTGCTTGGATGACTGTCAATTTGCATAGTCAAGACAAAAAGAGATAAAATGCTGCTGGCATCGTGCCAGAGCAGCTCCTGTCCCTGGGGCTGGCTCTGCCTTGGTTCAGGACCTGGGACACACAAAGTCCTTGGGACTGGAGCCCTGCCCCCAGGAAACCTTGTACCTTATATTATAAACTCCTATCTTATAACTGGATATATGATAACCTTGTACCTTCTATTATAAACTCCTATCTTATAACTGGATATATGATAACCTTGTACCTTCTATTATAAACTCCTATCTTATAACTGGATATATGATAACCTTGTACCTTCTATTATAAACTCCTATCTTATAACTGGATATATGATAACCTTGTACCTTATATTATAAACTCATATCTTATAACTGGATATATGATAACCTTGTACCTTCTATTATAAACTCCTATCTTATAACTGGATATATGATAACCTTGTACCTTATATTATAAACTCATATCTTCTAACTGGATATATGATAACCTTGTACCTTATATTATAAACTCCTATCTTATAACTGGATATATGATAACCTTGTACCTTATATTATAAACTCATATCTTCTAACTGGATATATGATAACCTTGTACCTTATATTATAAACTCATATCTTATAACTGGATATATGATAACCTTGTACCTTATATTATAAACTCATATCTTCTAACTGGATATATGATAACCTTGTACCTTATATTATAAACTCATATCTTCTAACTGGATATATGATAACCTTGTATCTTATATTAGAAACTCCTATCTTATAACTGGATATATGATAACCTTGTATCTTATAGTATAAACTCATATCTTATAACTGGATATATGATAACCTTGTATCTTATAGTATAAACTCATATCTTATAACTGGATATATGATAACCTTGTATCTTATAGTATAAACTCATATCTTATAACTGGATATATGATAACCTTGTATCTTATAGTATAAACTCATATCTTATAACTGGATATATGATAACCTTGTACCTTATATTATAAACTCATATCTTCTAACTGGATATATGATAACCTTGTATCTTATATTATAAACTCATATCTTATGTTATAACCAGATATATGATAACCTTGTATCTTATATTGCAACTAGATATATGATAACCTTATATCTTATATTATAACTGGATATATGATAACATTATATCTTATATTATAACTGGATATATGATAAACTTATATTATAACTGGATCCATGATAACCTTACATCTTATAACTGGATATATGATAACCTTATATCTTATATTATAACTGGATATATGATAACATTATATCTTATATTATAACTGGATATATGATAAACTTATATTATAACTGGATCCATGATAACCTTACATCTTATAACTGGATATATGATAACCTTATATCTTATATTATAACTGGATATATGATAACCTTACATTTTATATTATAACTGGATATATGATAAACTTATATCTTATATTATAACCTTATATCATGTATTATAACTGTATATATGATAACCTTATATCTTATATTATAACCAGATATATGATAACCTTGTATCTTATATTATAACCAGATATATGATAACCTTACATCTTATATTATAACTGTATATATGATAACCTTATATCTTATAGTATAACCATATATCTTACATTATAACTGGATATATGATAACCTTATATCTTATAGTATAACCATATATCTTACATTATAACTGGATATATGATAACTTTATATTTTATATTATAACCGGATATATGATAGCATTATATCTTACATAACCTATAGATTGTTAAGTGAGCCCTGCCCCAGGTCTGTGGGTGCCCCTCGCACCGTGAGGGCCCCGTGTTTGTTATTTCTCCTCCAGTAAAGTTCCATTTTCGGGCTCTCCATTGTTCAGCTCAGCCAGACAGGACCCAGAACCCCAGCACTGACTGGGACAGGTACCTGGGACAGGTGTGCTCTGTGCCAGGGCAGGTGTGCTCTGTGCCAGGGCAGGTGTGCTCTGTGCCAGGTGTGCTCTGTGCCAGGTGTGCTCTGTGCCAGGGCAGGTGTGCTCTGTGCCAGGTGTGCTCTGTGCCAGGTGTGCTCTGTGCCAGGCCAGGTGTGCTCTGTGCCAGGTGTGCTCTGTGCCAGCACAGGTGTGCTCTGTGCCAGGTGTGCTCTGTGCCAGGGCAGGTGTGCTCTGTGCCAGGTGTGCTCTGTGCCAGGTGTGCTCTGTGCCAGCACAGGTGTGCTCTGTGCCAGGTGTGCTCTGTGCCAGGCCAGGTGTGCTCTGTGCCAGGTGTGCTCTGTGCCAGGTGTGCTCTGTGCCAGGTGTGCTCTGTGCCAGCACAGGTGTGCTCTGTGCCAGGTGTGCTCTGTGCCAGGGCAGGTGTGCTCTGTGCCAGCACAGGTGTGCTCTGTACCAGGTGTGCTCTGTTCCAGGTGTGCTCTGTGCCAGGTGTGCTCATGGCCATGCAGGGATTTCCATCCTCAGGGATCCTGGGGTTCTGTTCAGTTCCAACAATCTGTGTGTGAACATTTGAACGTCCAGGTCTCTGTGCATGCCCCTCCTCAGGCACTCAGGGATGTTCTGGGGTGATTCTCACCACGTGCAGCCCCAGCTCTCTGTTCTGGGAGCTGCAGTGGGTGGAAAAGTTGTGCTGGCAGTGCCCAAGGCCAGGCTGGACAGGGCTTGGAGCCGCCTGGGACAGTGGGAAGTGTCCCTGCCATGCCTGAGGGTGGCACTGGATGAGTTTTGATGTCCCTCCATCTCAAACCAGTCTGGGATTCTGGGCAGTCTGCAGGGAAGGTTTTCTTTCGTTTTCAGTATTTCATTTCCTTTATCTGGAAGGGTTCCTTCCGTCCCCCCAGCAAACCCTGCGGCCTCAGGATCCTGCTGCAGGCCAGAGGGGATGTTTAATGTGCAGGAAGCTGCCACAGGAGCAGAACATGGCTCAGCTCCATCCCAGCCTGGCTCATCGCCCTGTCCCGCAGCCAGGGAGAGTGGAAGTGGGAATGAGGGAATGGCAGCGACCATCCCAGCTCCCAGCCCGGCTTTGGGGCACCAGGAGAGACAGGGTGGGGCTGGCAGAGATCCTCAGGCTTCCCCTGAGCCTTCTGCTGCTTTCATTTTCACTTGCTCCCTTTGTGTGCTAATTCCAGCCAGGAGGATTCCTCTGGAGCTGTCAAGCATCAGCCCTGGAATGCAGCCCTCCTCCAGGGCTGCACAGAAACCTCCTTCCCCACCACCAAACCCCAAAATCTGGGGACTGAGCTGGGGAATATCCCAAGCACAGCCAGGGCTGCGAGGGTGGGGTCGGCAGCATCCCCAGGGTTTGGGATCCAGCCCATCCCAAGGGGTTTGGGATCCAGCCCATCCCCAGGGGTTTGGGATCCAGCCCATCCCCAGGGACTGGGATCCAGCCCATCCCCAGGGACTGGGATCCAGCCCATCCCCAGGGACTGGGATCCAGCCCATCCCAAGGGGTTTGGGATCCAGCCCATCCCCAGGGATTGGGATCCAGCCCATCCCCAGGGATTGGGATCCAGCCCATCCCCAGGGATTGGGATCCAGCCCATCCCAAGGGGTTTGGGATCCAGCCCATCCCCAGGGACTGGGATCCAGCCCATCCCTAGGGATTGGGATCCAGCCCATCCCCAGGGGTTTGGGATCCAGCCCATCCCCAGGGGTTTGGGATCCAGCCCATCCCCAGGGTTCGGGGCAGCAGGGCTCAGGGCACAGCTGGAGGTTTCTGCAGGGCCTGGGAGCAGGGCTGGGCTGTGGGAGCAGGGGCTGGAGGTGAAGGCAGAGCAGGCAGGAGCTGCCCCAGCCCTCGGCGGGGCCGTGCTCATCCCCGCTGCGACAGGAAATGTGTCCGGATAACAGCGGCAGCCACTTCCTTATAAATGCAGAAACAAAGAGCTCCAGCAGCACCCCTGGGCCTGGGGAGGGAGCTCAGGGCCCTGCAGAGCCCCAGGGGCCCCGGGAGCAGCAGGAACGGAGCAGGGCCCCGGGGAGGTAAGGCAGGAACCCGGGGCAGGGCTCCCCCGGCAGCGCCTCGGGGCTCTCGGTGGCCCCGGGGGTGACACAGAGCCCCAGGCTTGGGCTGGAGGTGCAGCAGCTGCTGGGGCTCATGGCTGGAGCTCGGAGATGGACACAGCTCCTCCGGGGTTCAGGGCTTGTCGAAACGCCTCAGGAAGGCTCAGCTTGGGTGTTGGGAACAATCCCTTGGAAAAGGGCACAAAGCCTGGCACCGCTGCCCAGGCCAGGGCTGGAGTCCCCATCCCTGCAGGGATCCAAAGCCCTGGGGATGTGGCACTTGGGGACACGGGGCAGCGCTGGGGACTCCCTGCTCTCCAAGGGCTTCTCCAACCCAACAATTCCATGATTCTCCAAGGATCCCTGCAGGGATCCAAAGCCCTGTGGATGTGGCACTTGGGGACACGGGACAGCACTGGGGACTCCCTGCTCTCCAAGGGCTTCTCCAACCCAACAATTCCATGATTCTCCAAGGATCCCTGCAGGGATCCAAAGCCCTGTGGATGTGGCACTTGGGGACACGAGGCAGTGCTGGGGACTCCCTGCTCTCCAAGGGCTTCTCCAACCCAACAATTCCATGATTCTCCGAGGATGCTCTGGGGTTCTGTGGTGTTCTGAACCGCCCTGAGAGCTGAGGTGTGGCAAAGCCTCGCTCAGGTGCCCCTGAGCTGTCCCACCAGGGCTGTGCAGGAGGCTGTGCTGATCATGGAGCTGCAGTCATGGGGCTCCAGCAAAGCCCAGCCTGAGTTCCTGTGTTAAAAAGGAAAAATATGGGGAAAAAAATAGAGATTGTAAATCCAAGCTTAAGGAAAAAGGGGAAAACGAGCTAGGCCAGGTGCTGGATAATCCTTCTCCATCAGGCAGTGGTCAGCTTGGCTTGAGTCTGTGTACAGCTGAGGATTCCTCCTGGCTCCCAGGGTTTGTTTGACCTGCTCAAAGTCTCTGGATTTGGGATCTATAAAAAGAAGTCAGGTACTGAGAACAGACTGGGCCAAGGTTAAAATAGACCAAAGGCAGTTGTGGGGTGAGTAAAGGACAACACCTGCAGTGATTAAAGGCTGCTCTGTGCTCCCTGCCAGTGCCCTGTGCTTGGGAAAATGGGAATGAGGGGTAAAACTCAGTTCTAACTGGAGATTTTTGCATTATCCTTTGGCACAGAGGGGACCCTGGCAGCCAGGGAGTGCCAGGTCACAGCTGGAGGGTGGCACCTGCTTTACTGGGGCAGCTTCGTGTCCTCCTAGGGCTGGGCCCTGCCCAGAGCAGCTGCCAGGAGCAAGAGAAAATAGAAAATGAAGATTCTGTTTTGGCTCTGGCACTTTGTTTCTTCCTGCTTTTCTAAATGCAGCAATTCCTGCGCGTGACCGGGGGGAAGGAGCTTCCTGAGGATCCCCTTGTGCAATCCACCAGGGATCTGCACACACAGAAATCTCCTTTTCCCCCTTTCCGGGGTTCTTGGAGCTTCTCTTCAGCCCATCCAGTCCAAGCTGTGCCCAATCCCCCCCTTGTCCCCAGCCCAGGGCACTCAGTGCCACCTCCAGGAATTCCCTGGACACCTCCAGGGATGGGCACTGCAAAGCTCCCTGGGCAGCCCCTGCCAAGGCCTGAGCCCCCTTTCCATGGGGAAATTCCTGCTGCTGTCCAACCTGAGCCTGCCCTGGCCCAGCCTGAGGCCATTTCCCCGTGTCCTGGCCCTGTTCCCTGGGAAAATGAAATCCTGTGAAGTGAAGAGCAGGAATTAATGCTGCAGACATCCCTGCCCTTACTGACAACCTGGGCACGCTCCCTGTGCCCCCTGCATTTGTCATCTCCCACAACAGCAGGTCAGAGAGCTGTGGAATGGTTTGGGCTGGAAGGAACCTCAGAGCCCACCCAGTGCCACCCCTGCCATGGCAGGGACACCTCCCACTGTCCCAGGCTGCTCCAGCCTGGCCTTGGGCACTGCCAGGGATCCAGGGGCAGCCCCAGCTGCTCTGGGCACCCTGTGCCAGGGCCTGCCCACCCTGCCAGGGAACAATTCCTGATTCCCAAAATCCCATCCAGCCCTGCCCTGTGGCAGTGGAAGCCATTCCCTGTGTCCTGTCCCTCCAGCCCTTGCTTGGAGCAGCCTGGGACAGTGGGAGGTGTCCCTGCCATGGCAGGGGTGGCACTGGGGGGGCTCTGAGGTCCCTGCCCACCCTGCACTTCCCTGGATTAACCTGGGATTCCCAGGGAGCCTCTGCATTTCCCTGGATTAACCTGGGATTCCCAGGGAGCTCCCTGCAGTTAATCCCTGGATTAACCTGGAATTCCCAGGGAGCCTCTGCATTTCCCTGGATTAACCTGGGATTCCCAGGGAGCTCCCTGCATTTCCCTGGATTAACCTGGAATTCCCAGGGAGCTCCCTGCATTTCCCTGGATTAACCTGGGATTCCCAGGGAGCTCCCTGCAGTTAATCCCTGGATTACCCTGGGATTCCCAGGGAGCTCCCTGCATTTCCCTGCATTTCCAAGGATTAACCTCTCATCCTCTTCAGTGAATTCCTGTGATGTTCCTGCTTCCCCCTGCCCAGATTCTTTATCTCTGTTCAGAATTTTCTGACCAGGGGTTTTGGGTTTGCACATCTGTCCTGGAGCCCTTGGGGCCCTGGAAGGGCTCTGAGGTCTCTGCTCTGTGCCAGCATCACTTCTGCCAATTCTTGGTTTTTAAACAACAGCCAAACACTTTTTAGAAGCCTTTTTTTGGAATCCTCGGGAGCTTTGAGGGAGCTCTTTCAGCAGCAGATTTTCCCTGCTTCCCATTCTCTTAATTCAGTGTTCAGACAATCCCAGGGAGTTTGGGACCAGCTTTGCCTCTCCAGGTGCTGCTCAGAACTTTCCAGCATTTTCCTGATCTGCACTTCCACCCCGAGCAGGAGACAGAGCTGGGTTACTTGTTCTAAATAATTATTTATACATAAATAACTAAGTTGACTTTCACAAATTATTTTGATATAGTACAGTTTGTAATCTCTTTTTAACTGCTTTTGATACAGTACAATTTGTCAGCTTTTATATTTAATACCCTAATCCCTGTGTGGATTTAATATCTTAGTGTGATAAATATATATTCTAGTTGAAGCTTTTGCAAAATATTAAAATAGAGGATCTGTACTGTGTATTGTAACATTAACTTGTGCAGAAGTAATTGTAGCTGGGAAATAGTAACTGATGCATTTATTTTTATAACTAACGAGTGAAATAGCTGACAACAGTGAAATAGCAAATGTTGAGTGAAGGGGCTTGTAAAAATGGCTAGAACATCTGTATTATAGTAAGATAACATTAAAAAGGATCAGGCAAAGAAAGAACAAAAAAGAATCCACCCCTGACCCTTCAACTATCAATAACTGTCCAACCACGGGTCAGAGAGCCTTGTGAAAAACCAGAATACAGCTCTCAAAATCTGCATTGTGCACGTACTCTAAAAATGGTGAACTCAAGGGTTGAGCTAAGATAAAGAGTCCCCAGAACATACTCAAAACTCCAAAAACTGTGTGAATATAATTAATCTTCACAAATCTGCATTTGAGCAATGCCATGAACAAGTATCTAAGAGGAGTTGTGAGTTCACCCTGCACACCCAGCTGTGCCCGCAGTGCTGTTGTTTTTAGTTATTTATTTATTATCCCATATTAAACTTTTAAAATGTTAAATAGTGATCCTCAGTTCTCACACTGCTGATCCACATGTCTCAGTGGAACGCTGCCCCGTGCTGGTGCATTATTTCGGGGAGGCTCCCGGGTTTTGAGCAGGATCCTGCTGGCTGCAGTTAATTAGGAGCCGGCTAATGAGGAGCTGCTCGTTATCTCCGGCTCCTGCCCTGCTGTTCATTAATTGCCTGGTGTGCCACTCTGGATTATCCCTGTGGCAGGGTCACCCCACCACCAAACCCTCCTTGTGTGGTTCCCCAGAGCCCACGAGGCTTTTGTCACCTCCTCAGGTCAGGGGACACCCAGGAATTTGCTGACTCTGCGGTTTTTATTTTCTAGAGAAGGATCCAGGGAGAGCTCAGAGCCCCTGCCAGGACCTAAAGGGTCCTGAAGAGGGACTGGGGACAAGGCATGGAGGGACAGGACACAGGGAATGGCTCCCACTGCCACAGGGCAGGGCTGGATGGGATCCTGGGAATCAGGAATTGTTCCCTGGCAGGGTGGGCAGGCCCTGGCACAGGGTGCCCAGGGCTGTCCCCGGATCCCTGGCAGTGCCCTGGGATAGTGGGAGGTGTCCCCAGCTCCTGGAATTCGGGTATCCTGTCCCAGACAGGTTCACTGCAGCACGGGGGCAGCTGTGCTTCCATCCCCATCCCCAATTAGCTCTTGCTAATGAGGCTCTGGAGAGGTGGAATCACCTGGAGCTGGAAGCTCCAGAGGCTCCATCTGCCCTGGCCTGGGCGCTTGTTCCCAATCCCAGCCCTGGGAATGCCCCTCCTTTCCCGGGATATCCCATCCCACCCCTGGGAAATGCCCCTCCTTTCCTGGGATATCCCAATCCCAGCCCTGGGAATGCCCCTCCTTTCCGGGATATCCCAATCCCATCCCAGCCCTGGGAATGCCCTCCTTTCCCGGGATATCCCAATCCCATCCCAGCCCTGGGAATGCCCCTCCTTTCCCGGGATATCCCAATCCCATCCCAGCCCTGGAATGCCCCTCCTTTCCCGGGATATCCAATCCCCATCCCAGCCCTGGGAATGCCCCTCCTTTCCCGGGATTTCCCAGCCCTGGGAATGCCCCTCCTTTCCCGGGATATCCCATCCACCCCCTGGGAATGCCCCTCCTTTCCCGGGATATCCCAATCCCAGCCCTGGGAATGCCCCTCCTTTCCCGGGATATCCCAATCCCACCCCCGGGAATGCCCCTCCTTTCCCGGGATATCCCAATCCCATCCCAGCCCTGGGAATGCCCCTCCTTTCCCGGATATCCCAATCCCATCCCAGCCCTGGGAATGCCCCCTCCTTTCCGGGATATCCCAATCCCATCCCAGCCCTGGGAATGCCCCTCCTTTCCCGGGATATCCCAGCCTGGGAATGCCCCTCCTTTCCTGGGATATCCCAATCCCGTCCCTGGAATGCCCCTCCTTTCCCGGATATCCCAATTCCCGTCCCTGGGAATGCCCCTCCTTTCCGGGATATCCAATCCCATCCCAGCCCTGGGAATGCCCCTCCTTTCCCGGGATATCCCAATCCCGTCCCTGGGAATGCCCTCCTTTCCCGGGATATCCCAGCCCTGGGAATGCCCCTCCTTCCTGGGATATCCTAATCCCGTCCTGGGAATGCCCCTCCTTTCCCGGGATATCCCAATCCCCGTCCCTGGGAATGCCCCTCCTTTTCCCGGGATATCCCCAATCCCATCCCTGGGAATGCCCCTCCTTTCCCGGGATAATCCCAATCCCAGCCCTGGGAATGCCCCTCCTTTCCCGGATATCCCAGCCCTGGGAATCGCCCCCTCCTTTCCCGGGATATCCAATCCCACCCTGGGAATGCCCCTCCTTTCCCGGGATATCCCACCCCTGGGAATGCCCCTCCTTTCCCGGGATATCCCAATCCCAGCCCTGGGAATGCCCCTCCTTTCCCGGATATCCCAATCCCAGCCCTGGGAATGCCCCTCCTTTCCCGGGATATCCCAATCCCAGCCCTGGGGAATGCCCCTCCTTTCCCGGGATATCCCAGCCCTGGGAATGCCCCTCCTTTCCCGGGATATCCTTTGGAGGCTGTCCCGGGTTTCCTTGGAGAGGAGCCAGAGCTGGTCCTGCCCCGGGCTGGGGCTGGCGTTTCCCCTGGGGGAGCCTCTGCTGGGGAATAATAAATAATAAATAATAGTAAATAATAATTAATCAATAATCAATAGTAAATCATAATACTCGATGGAGAGGAGCCAGTGCTGGTCCTGGCCCTGGCAGGAGCTGCTGCAGCCGGGGCTGCGGGCACCCAGAGGGGCACGGCCTGGCATTCCCCTGGGTTAATAATCAATAATCAATAATAAATCACAGTAATCGATGGAGAGGAGCCAGTGCTGGTCCTGGCCCTGGCAGGAGCTGCTGCAGCCGGGGCTGCGGGCACCCAGAGGGGCACGGCCTGGCATTCCCCTGGGTTAATAATAATTAATAAGTAATAAACAATAATTAATAAATGATAAATAATAATTAATAAATAATAAATGGAGAGGAGCCAGTGCTGGTCCTGCCCCAGGCTGGGGCTGGCGTTTCCCCTGGGGGAGCCTCTGCTGGGTAATAATAAATAATAAACAATAAACAATTAATTATTAATTATTAATTATTAATTATTAATTATTAATACTTGATGGAGAGGAGCCAGTGCTGGTCCTGCCCCTGGCAGGAGCTGCTGCAGCCGGGGCTGAGGGCACCCAAGGGGGCACAGCCTGGCATTCCCCTGGGGGAGCCTCTGCTGGGTTAATAATTAATAATAAATAATTAATAATAAATAATTAATAATAAATCACAATAATGGATGGAGAGGGGCCAGAGCGGGCATTCCCTTGGCACACAGGGGTCCTGCTGGCACAGCCACGCTGCCCTGGCACCAGAGGGGGGATCCTGTGTCTGCAGAGTTAGAGTTAACTTATATTTACTTATAGTTAAACTTATTTATATTGACATTTACATTTACATTTACATTTACATTTACATTTACATTTACATCTATGTGTATGTGGATATTGATATTGATGCTTATATGTGTATTTATATTTATATTTATATTGATATTTATAGGTATGCTTTACTTATACTTGTTTATATTTATTTATGGTTATATTTATAGTTATCTTTATGGTTATATGTATAGTTTATATTTAGGTTTATGTGTGTATTTATATGTGAATTGATATTGATATGTATATTGATATTGATATTTATAGGTATAATTTACTTATACTTATTTTTATATAGTTATAGTTGTAGTTATAGTTGTAGTTATAGTTGTAGTTATAGTTGTAGTTATAGTTGTAGTTATAGTTATAGTTATAGTTATAGTTGTAGTTAGTTATGCTTATTTAGATGTATATTTATGTATATGTATATTTATATTTATGTTTATATCTGTGTTTAAGTGTGTATATATGTTAATATTGATATTGATAAGTATACTTTACTTATAATTATTTTAATATATTTCTAGGTATAGTTATTATTATAACTATAATAATATTAATTATTATTATATTATAACTATAACTTAACATTACAGTTATAATAAGTATAACTATAACTATATACTATATACTAGTATATAGTTATAGTTATTTATATGTATATGTATGATTATATTTATATTTGTTTTTATGTGTATTGATATTTATAGGAAATATTTTACCTATATATATTTTTAACACTTATTCTTCTATATTTACAGTTATATTTATAGTTATAGTTAGTTATACTTATTTATATCTATATTATATGTATAGTTATGTATAGATATCTATATATATTATATGTGTATGTATATGTATCTATCATAACTAGTTATATTTATGTGTGTGTTTATTTGGATTTTTATATGTATATTTATGTTGATATTTGTATAGATATTTACAGCTTAATTCATAATCTATTGATATTTATATTTTATTGATTTTTGTATTTTTAGTGATAGTTATGCTTTCATTTATATTTATGTTTACATTTATACTTACATTTTATTGATGATTATATTTTATTAATATTTATATTTATATTCATATTTTATTGAATTTATATTTTATTGATGTTTGTATTTAAATTGATATTTATATTGCTATTTATATTTTAATTAATATTTATATTGCTATTCCTATTTCTATGTTACTGATATGTCTATTTTAATTGATATTTATCAATGTTTTTGTTTTTATTGCTATTTATATTTTTATTTCTATTTCTATTTCTATTTCTATTTCTATTTCTATTTCTATTTCTATTTCTATTTCTATTTCTATTTCTATTTCTATTTCTATTTCTATTTCTATTTCTATTTCTGTTTCTATTTATTTCTGTTTCTATTTCTATATCTATTTCTATTTTCATTTCTATTTATACTTATGCTTATGCTTAGATTTAGATTGATATTTTATTGATTTTATATTTATATTGATATTTTATTGCTATTTCTATTTTATTTCTATTTTATTTCTATTTCTATTTCTACTTACACTTCCACTTACACTTACACTTATACTTAGATTTAGATTTTATTTCTATTTTATTTCTATTTCTATTGATATTTCTATTGATATTTCTGTTGATATTTCTATTTTATTGCTATTTCTATTCCACTGACGTTTTCTATTTTATTTCTATATCTACTTCTACTTCTACTTAGATTTAGATTGATATTTTATTGATATTTATATTGATATTTCTATTGATATTGGTATTGCTATTGCTATTTTATTGATATTTCTATTGATATTGATATTTCTGTTTTATTGATATTTCTGTTTTATTGACATTTCTCTTGCTATTTCTATTTTATTGCTATTGCTATTGCTATTGACATTGCTATTTCTATTGATATTGATATTGATATTTCTGTTTTATTGCTATTGCTATTGATATTGACATTGCTATTTCAATTTCTATTTCTATTTCTATTTCTATTGATATTTCTGTTGTATTGACATTGCTATTGCTATTGACATTGCTATTTCTATTTCTATTGATATTGATATTTCTGTTTTATTGCTATTGCTATTGCTATTGACATTGCTATTTCAATTTCTATTTCTATTTCTATTTCTATTTCTATTTCTGTTGTATTGATATTTCTGTTTATATTGACATTTCTATTTTATTTCTATTTTATTGCTATTTCTATTTCTATTTCTATTTCTATTTCTATTTCTATTTCTATTTCTATTTCTATTTCTATTTCTATTTCTATTTCTATTTCTATTTCTATTTCTATTTCTATTTCTATTTCTATTTCTATTTCTGTTGTATTGATATTTCTGTTTCTATTGACATTTCTATTTTATTTCTATTTTATTGCTATTGCTATTGCTATTGACATTGCTATTTCTATTTCTATTTCTATTGATATTTCTGTTTCTACTGACATTTCTATTTTATTTCCATTTCATTTCCCCTGTCCCCGCAGTCCCGCCCCGCCTGGGCCCCGCGGGCTCCCCCCAGGCCGGCGCTGCGTCCCCGTCCCTGCCGGCCAAGGGCCTCTCGTCCTCGCAGCAGCACAGCAAGAAGGCTCTCAAGCAGGTGGGGAACGTGTTTAAACCCATTTAATTTCATTTATTGATTTATTGTGTATTGATTTCCCTGGAGATCACCCAGGGCTCCAACCGGGGCCTGCCTGCAGCTCCCCCCTCTGCTGGAGGGGATGGGAATGTGGAATATTGCACTCCTCACTTCCTTGGCTTTTCCCCAAACAAAAATCTGAAATTTGAAATCCTTGTTATGTTAGAGAAAGGCTGTGAAATGGGATTTCTTCCCCCAATCCCTTGGTGAGATCCCAGAGCTCCCCTGCTGTCAGGGGAAACTCCGTGGGTTTGGAAAATTGGGAAATGCCCCAATTCCTTCCCCTGGTGGGCAGCAATTCCCTGCCAGGAAATTCCATGGAATTCCAAGGGTGCTGCATGGCCACAGGAGGAAAGGGAAGAGCAGGAATTCCATGGACAGAGTGCCTGGGGAAGGGAAGGGAAGGGAAGGGAAGGGAAGGGAAGGGAAGGGAAGGGAAGGGAAGGGAAGGGAAGGGAAGGGAAGGGAAGGGAAGGGAAGGGAAGGGAAGGGAAGGGAAGGGAAGGGAAGGGAAGGGAAGGGAAGGGAAGGGAAGGGAAGGGAAGGGAAGGGAAGGGAAGGGAAGGGAAGGGAAGGGAAGGGAAGGGAAGGGAAGGGAAGGGAAGGGAAGGGAAGGGAAGGGAAGGGAAGGGAAGGGAAGGGAAGGGAAGGGAAGGGAAGGGAAGGAAAGGAAAGGAAAGGAAAGGAAAGGAAAGGAAAGGAAAGGAAAGGAAAGGAAAGGAAAGGAAAGGAAAGGAAAGGAAAGGAAAGGAAAGGAAAGGAAAGGAAAGGAAAGGAAAGGAGGAGAAAGGGATGAACTGGAGCCGTGTTTCCAGCCCCGGGGTGCCAGAGGAGAAGGCAGCTTTTGGGAATTCTCTGTTCCCCTGTGGCTGAGTCCCCACCAGTGGCTGTCACTGCAGCCAGGTTTCCCCCTGCACTTCCCAGCCCAGCTTCCACTTCCATCTGAATCCCTGGAAAATTGCTTCCCACTGATGGAGCAGGGTATTGATTCCAGTCTCTGCATTGCCCAGGCCTGGTTAATCCTGGCTGGCAAACATTCCCACACAGGGAAAACTCTTCCCTTCTGGATCCCTGGCAGTGCCCAGGGCCAGGCTGGAGCAGCCTGGGACAGTGGGAGGTGTCCCTGCCCAGGGATGGGACAGGAACTTGCAAAAAGTAGCTAAAAAGAGGAAATTTTAGGCAATTTGGGATGGTGGGAAGGAGGGACAGGGCTGGCAAGCACCACAGTGTCCTTAATCCTGTGTGTGCCCTGGGTTATTGCTGGGGCTGGCTGGGCTCAGCCCTGCCCTCTCCAGGAATGCCAACACTCCCAGAGGGAAGAGGGAGTGGGATTCGGAGTTAACCCTGGGACTCCACGTGCTGCTGGGCTGGGAATGTGGATGGGGCTGTTCCAGAAAGCAGGGTTTGGTTCATCCCCACCCCCGGGGCCCAGGACACCAGGCTGCATTCCCGAAAATGCTCTGGGAAAATCCTCCCAGGAGGTTGGCAGGGTCAGAACTGACATTGGCTCGTCCTGCTGGAGATTCCAAGGCTCCCAAATGGTTTGGGCTGGAAAACCCTCAGAGCCCCTGGAGCAGCCCTTCCAGCAGTGCCAGCTCCCACTGCCCACGTCCCCAGTGCCCCAAATCCTGAGGAGGGACCTGAGACAGGACACAGGGAAAGGCTCTGTCCTCTGTCCTAATCCATTGAGGGTATCCCTACATCCATTGAGGGTGTCCTAAATCCATTGAGGGTATCCTACATCCATTGAGGGTATCCTACATCCATTGAGGGTGTCCTAAATCCATTGAGGGTATCCTACATCCATTGAGGGTATCCTACATCCATGAGGGTGTCCTAATGAGGGGTAATCCATTGAGGGTGTCCTACATCCATTGAGGGTGTCCTAAATCCATTGAGGGTGTCCTACATCCATTGAGGGTGTCCTAAATCCATTGAGGGTAGTCCTACATCCATTGAGGGTGTCCTACATCCATTGAGGTGTCCTAAATCCATTGAGGGTGTCCTACATCCATTTAGGGTGTCCTACATCCATTTGGGGTGTCCTACATCCATTGAGGGTGTCCTACACCCATTTGGGTGTGTCCTATACCCATTTGGGGTGTCCTATACCCATTTGGGGTGTCCTACACCCATTTAGGGTGTCCTACACCCATTTGCAGTGTCCTACATCCATTTGGGATGTCCAACACCCATTTGGGGGTGTCCTACACCCATTTGGGGTGTCCTACACCCATTTGAGGTGTCCTACACCCATTTGCAGTGTCCTACACCCATTTAGGGTGTCCTACACCCATTTGGGATGTCCAACACCCATTTGAGGTGTCCTACACCCATGTGGGGTGTCCTACACCCATTTGGGGTGTCCAACACCCATTTGGGGTGTCCAACACCCATTTGGGGTGTCCTACACCCATTTGGGGTGTCCAACACCCATTTGGGGTGTCCTACACCCATTTGGGGTGTCCAACACCCATTTGGGGTGTCCTACACCCATTTGGGGTGTCCAACATCCATTTGGGGTGTCCTACACCCATTTGGGGTGTCCAACACCCATTTGGGGTGTCCTACACCCATTTGGGGTGTCCAACACCCATTTGGGGTGTCCTACACCCATTTGGGGTGTCCTACACCCATTGGGGTGTCCTACACCCATGTAGGTGTCGATCCCGATCCCGAGGGGGCGCGCAGGGAGCCGGGCCAGCCCCCCACGCCCTGTGGGGTGTCTGACCCCGTTGCTGTGTCCCTGCAGGCCCTGAAGCAGCAGCAGCAGAAGCAGCAGCAGCAGCAGCAGCAGTGCCGGGCGGGCGTGGGGCCGGGCCTGGCGCTGCCCCCCGGCCAGCACGTCCTGCTCAAGGCCAAGGCCGCGCCCGCCAGGCCGGGTACGTGTGGGGAGGGGCTGAGCCCAGGGGAGGGAGGGGAGGGAGGGGAGGGGAGGGGAGCTGCTCCCTTCTGCACCTTCCTGTGGGCTGGGAATGGGCATCTGCACCTTCCTGGGCTCTGGAATGGGCATCTGCACCTTCCCTGGGCTCTGGAATGGGCATTGCACCTTCCTGTGGGCTCTGGAATGGGCATCTGCACCTTCCCTTGGCTCTGGAATGGGCATTGCACCTTCCCTTGGCTCTGGAATGGGCATCTGCACCTTCCCTTGGCTCTGGAATGGGCATCTGCACCTTCCCTGGGCTCTGGAATGGGCATCTGCACCTTCCCTGGGCTCTGGAATGGGCAGCTCCTGGCTCCTGGCTTGGGGTTCTGGAATGGGATGGGTTTGGGTTCTGGAATGGGACATATTTGGGTTCTGGAACGGGATGGGTTTGGGTTCTGGAATGGGTTTGGGTTCTGGAATGGGTTTGGGTTCTGGAATGGGTTTGGGTTCTGGAATGGGCAGCTCCCGGCTCATGGCTTGGGTCTGCCAGGGAAGCACCAGGTAAGCACAGAGAGCCCTTGGGTGGCCCTTGGGTGGCCCTTGGGTGGCCCTTGGGTGGCCCTTGGGTGGGTGTGGACGGTGCCTCGGGCTGGTCAAAGCTGCTGCCAGTGCTCAGGGACTGTCCCAGTCCCCTGTCCCCAGGCAGGGCCCTTACCTGGGGGTTCTGTGTGGGATTTCTCCTGCTCTTTATGTCTGGATATTTCTCCTGGTTATTTCTGTTTGGGGTTCTCCTGCTATTCGTGTTCAGAGATTTCTCCTGCTATTTATCTTTGTGGTTGTCCTTGATGTTTATGTTTGGGGATTTCTCCTGGTTATTTCTATTTGGGAATTTCTCCTGCTGTTTATGTTTGAAGATTTCTCCTGGTGTTTATGGTTGGGGATTTCTCCTGGTGTTTATGGTTGGGGGAGTTCTCCTGGTGTTTATGGTTGGGGGTTTCTCCTGGTGTTTATGGTTGGGGATTTCTCCTGGTTATTTCTATTTGGGAATTTCTCCTGCTGTTTATGTTTGAAGATTTCTCCTGGTGTTTATGGTTGGAGGTTTCTCCTGGTGTTTATGTTTGGGGATTTCTCCTGGTTATTTCTATTTGGGAATTTCTCCTGCTGTTTATGTTTGAAGATTTCTCCTGGTGTTTATGGTTGGGGGTTTCTCCTGGTGTTTATGGTTGGGGATTTCTCCTGGTGTTTATGGTTGGGGTTTTCTCCTGGTGTTTATGGTTGGGGGTTTCTCCTGCTGTTTATGTTTGGGGGTTTAGGTGGGAAAGAAGTTGGGATTCCCTGGGAGATGGACTCAAAGCACGTGGGATGTGCCTGTCCATGCCTTCGTTTGGGATGTTCTGGTGGCTCCAAGGGATCTCCCACGTGCAGCTGCGGGGGCAGGAGGCGCTCCAGGAGCACAGGAATGTCTGTCCTGGGCCTGCTGCAGCTGCAGGGCTGGCTCTGGGTGCTGGGGAGGCTCCGTTGCATGCAGGAATGCGCCGTGCAGGGCCCCTCTGCGCGTCCCCGCGTCGCAGCGTCTCCTCTCCGGCAGGCTGGGAAGGGAAGCAGGTGGACGGACGTTCCAGCAGCCCCCCAAACTCCACCCGCAGCTCCTCGCCCTCGGGGAAGCTGCAGGGCTCCCTGCCAGGCCTGGGGAAGAAGGCGTTCCCGAGATCCGACAGGCTCCACTCACGTAAGAGACGCCTCTGCCTGTGCTCCAGGGCACCAGCCTGGAGCAGCAAACTGCACCCAAGGGTGCTGATCCCACGGCTGAGGGGCCTGGGAGTGCTGCCAGGCTGCTGGGAATGGGCACAGATAATTCACCATGCCATCCCCAGGGCAGCACAGAGCCTGGAATACAGGGGAGAGAAAACTCAGGGCATCGCTGGCACAGCTGCCCACGGTGGCACCGTGCCATGCCCTGGCTCAGGGCAGTGAGGGGTGACAGCCCTGTGCCCCAGGCAGTGAGGGTGACAGTGAGGTGACAGTGAGGGTGACAGCTCTGGTGACAGCTCTGGTGACAGCCCTGTGCCCCGCAGGGCAGTGAGGGTGACAGTGAGGTGACAGTGAGGTGACAGTGAGGGGACAGCTCAGTGACAGTTCTGGTGACAGCCCTGTGCCCCGCAGGGCAGTGAGGGTGACAGTGAGGTGACAGTGAGGGTGACAGCTCTGGTGACAGCTCTGGTGACAGCCCTGTGCCCCGCAGGGCAGTGAGGGTGACAGTGAGGGTGACAGTGAGGTGACAGTGAGGTGACAGTGAGGGGACAGCTCAGTGACAGCTCTGGTGACAGCCCTGTGCCCCGCAGGGCAGTGAGGGTGACAGTGAGGTGACAGTGAGGGTGACAGTGAGGTGACAGTGAGGTGACAGTGAGGGGACAGCTCAGTGACAGCTCTGGTGACAGCCCTGTGCCCTGCAGGGCAGTGAGGGTGACAGTGAGGTGACAGTGAGGGGACAGCTCAGTGACAGCTCTGGTGACAGCCCTGTGCCCCCCAGGGCAGCTGAAGCGCGCGCGCTGCGCCGAGATCGACGTGGAGACGCCGGACTCGATCCTGGTGAACACCAACCTGCGGGCGCTGATCAACAAGCACACGTTCTCCCTGCTGCCCCCCGAGGGCCAGCAGCGCCTGCTGCTGCTGCTGCCCGACGTGGACAGGCAGGTACGGCTCACCTGGGCTGCCCCGCCCGCCGGGAGAGGGGAGGGAACGAGGGCAGCCTGGCAGGACCTCGCTGCGACCTTCCAGGACCTGAAGGGAGCCTGCAGGAAGGAGGGAGAGGGACTGGGACAAGGGCTGGAGGGACAGGACACAGGGAATGGCTTCCACTGCCACAGGGCAGGGCTGGATGGGATCTTGGGAATCAGGAATTGTTCCCTGGCAGGGTGGGCAGGCCCTGGCACAGGGTGCCCAGAGCAGCTGTGGCTGCCCCTGGATCCCTGGCAGTGCCCAAGGCCAGGCTGGACACTGGGGCTGGAGCAGCCTGGGACAGTGGGAATGTTCCCAAATCCTCCAGAATGGCTGGGAGGAATAACGCCCCCATCAGCAGGGTTTGGTGTCACCCGCTGAGGCGTTGCTTTATTCCGGCTGGGACAAAATCCCAACCCCAGAGCTGGACATGAAAACTGCACCCTGCACCCAGAACCTGCACCCAGAACCTGCTCCCTTCACCCAGAACCTGCTCCCTGTGCCCAGAACCTGCTCCCTGTGCCCAGAACCTGCTCCCTGCACCCAGAACCTGCCCCCTGTACCCAGAACCTGCTCCCTGTACCCAGAACCTGCTCCCTGCACCCAGAACCTGCTCCCTGCACCCAGAACCTGCTCCCTGTACCCAGAACCTGCTCCCTGTGCCCAGAACCTGCTCCCTGTACCCAGAACCTGCTCCCTGCACCCAAAACCTGCTCCCTGCAGCCTCCAGCCTTGGCCCAGCACAGCCAGGCTGGGGCTGGGGCTTTGTCACTCCAGGCAGCTTCCCCAGGGATGGGGACAGTGCTGCACTCGTGCTGTGCCCAGGGACAGTGGCCCTGTGGCCAGGAGGTGACCAGGGCAGTGTCCAGCAGTGACCAGGGCAGTGTCCAGCAGGTGGCCATGCTCGTGGCCAGCAGTGGCCATGCCTGTGGCCAGCAGTGACCAGGGGCAGTGTCCAGCAGTGACCAGGGCAGTGTCAAGCAGTGACCAGCAGTGGCCAGCAGTGACCAGGGCAGTGTCCAGCAGTGACCAGCAGTGGCCAGCAGTGACCAGGGCAGTGGCCAGCAGTGACCAACAGTGGCCAGCAGTGGCCATGACAGTGACCAGGGCAGTGGCCAGCAGTGGCCAGCAGTGACCAGGGCAGTGGCCAGCAGGTGGCCATGCCCATGGCCAGCAGTGACCAGCAGTGACCAGGGCAGTGTCCAGCAGTGGCCAACAGTGGCCAGCAGTGACCAGGGCAGTGGCCAGCAGTGGCCATGACAGTGACCAGGGCAGTGGCCAGCAGTGACCAGGGCAGTGGCCAGCAGGTGGCCATGCCCATGGCCAGCAGTGGCCAGCAGTGGCCAGCAGTGACCAGGGGCAGTGTCCAGCAGCGGCCATGACAGTGACCAGGGCAGTGGCCAGCAGTGGCCAGCAATGACCAGGGGCAGTGTCCAGCAGTGACCAGGGGCAGTGGCCAGCAGTGGCCAGCAGTGACCAGGCTGTCTCCCCAGGTGGGCCCTGACGGGCTGCTGAAGCTCAGCAGCTCAGCTCTCAACAACGAGTTCTTCACGTCGGCGGCGCAGGGCTGGAAGGAGCGGCTGGCCGAAGGTAAATCCTGCCCACGGCCCCCACAGCCTGCGGGGGCTCCTGCAGGAGCTGCAGCTCTGCAGGGGCTCCTGCAGCTCTGCAGGGGCTTCTGGAGCTCTGCAGGGACTCTGCAGGCTGGGCATGGGCAGGGGCTCGAGGTGGGAGGGGGCTGCAGGAGCTCTGTCTTGAGCTGACAAAGCGAAGCTCTGGGAGAGAGGAGAAAAGAAGGAAAAATGTTGAAAATCTCGTGGGCTGCCAGTGGAGCTGGGGTGTGCTGGAGTTGTGGCACCTGAGCACAGACACTGCTGAGGGGGCAGAGAAGGGAAACTCTGTCCCAGAGCACAGGGGCTCAGTCCTTGGAGCCATCCCTTGGGATGTTGAGATGGGATATTGGGGAAAAAACTCTTCCCTGTGAGGGTGGTCAGGCCCTTACAAGGCTGACCAGGCCCATCCTCTCCTGTCCCTGTTCCCTGGGAGCACAGCCTGACCCCTCCGGCTGTCCCCTCCTGTCAGGAGCTGTGCAGAGCCACAAGGTCCCCCCTGAGCCTCCTTTTCTGCAGGCTCAGCCCCTTCCCAGCTCCCTCAGCCTCTCCTGGGGCTCCATTCCCTTCCCAGCTCTGTTCCCTTGAGTGCCCCTGGGGCTCAGGGTGGGCTCCTGGGACCCTCACCTGGGCCTGTGCCCCGTTCTCCGCCCCTTTCCTGTCTCCCAAATCCCTTCTGCATCCCACAGGAGAGTTCACCCCGGAAATGCAGCTCCGAATCCGGCAGGAAATCGAGAAGGAGAAGAAGGTGGAGCTGTGGAAGGAGCACTTCTTCGAGAGCTACTACGGGCAGAGGTGAGAGCTCCACTGTGTCCTGGGGCTGCTCCATCCACGAGCACTGGATCCATCAGCCCTGGAACCTGAGGAGGGTTCTGGCTTCAGCTGGTCCCAGGAAAATGGGAAATTCCAGCGGGATCCAGGTCAGGTGTGAGGTGTTCATCCAGTGCAGGGTGTCCTGGGACTCCACACCTCCTCCCCCTCCTTGCTTGGAGCCACCCCAGGGTTCTGGAGCCACCCCTGGGGTTCTCCTGGAGCCACCCCTGGGGTTCTCTTGGAGCCACCCCTGGTGTTCTCCTGGAGCTGGGCTCTGGAGGAGCCACCCCCAGGGTTCTCCTGGAGCCACCCCTGGGGTTCTCCTGGAGCCAGCCCAGGGTTCTTCTGGAGCCACCCCCGGGGTTCTCTTGGAGCCACCCCCAGGGTTCTCCTGGAGTTCTCCTGGAGCCACCCCAGGGTTCTCCTGGAGCCACCCCTGGGGTTCTCCTGGAGCCACCCCCAGGGTTCTCCTGGAGCCAGCCCAGGGTTCTCCTGGAGCCACCCCAGGGGTTCTGGAGCCACCCCCAGGGTTCTCCTGGAGCCACCCCAGGGTTCTCCTGGAGCCACCCCAGGGTTCTCCTGGAGCCATCCCAGGGTTCTCCTGGAGTTCTCCTGGAACCACCCCAGGGATCTCCTGGAGCCACCCCCAGGGTTCTCTTGGAGCCACCCCCAGGGTTCTCCTGGAGTTCTCCTGGAGCCACCCCAGGGTTCTCCTGGAGCTGGGCTCTGGAGGCCCTCAGAGCCGTGGGGCTGAGCCTGTCCCACCTCGGGGTCAGGACCTGCATCCCCACATCTCCAACCCCACAGGACCTGTTTAAACCCCCAGATCTGCAGAGCTTTTATTCTGTGCCTCCTCTTGCTTCGGGGTTTTCCCATCCCTTGGGGCTGCAGGGGGCATTTGGGGTTTCTGGGTGAGTTCCTGAGACACCTGGGCAGGAGCACACGGGTGTAAATAACTGATCAGGAATTTCTAACCCTGCACTGTGCCAGGATTTTGTTCATCCTCACCCTGCCAGCCCCTGTGCCTCCCGTTCATCCAGGGTGCCTTAACCCTGCAGAGCACTCGGGTCATTCCTGGCATTCCCTGCTGTGGCTGGGATGAGCCAGGGGCTGGGGGTGTCCACTCTGGGCTGTGGAACAACTCCAGGGATGCACCAGGCTGGGAGTGCAGCCCTTAGAGCTTTATCAGCCTCCTGACCAGCCTGTGCTCGTGGGCAGGTGACAGCAGCCCCAGAACTGGAGCATCAGGGGACAGCAGGACAGCGTGGGGGGGACGTGTGCAGGAGCAGGACCTCAGGTCCCTGCAGCTCCTGGTGGGAACCAATCCAGAGATTCACCAGAGCCTCACAGGGTTATGTTTGGGGGAAAAAAAACCCAAATTGACAAATCATTGAGAGGGATGGATGGAGTTAATCTCCAGGAGTAAGGAGAAAGGAGTAACTTTCCCCAGACATCCCTCTGGGAATGGGATCCCACGTTCCTCTGGAATGGGTGGTGGGACCCTTCTCAGTGTCCCTGCCAATGTCACTGTGTGAGCCGGGGCTGCTCCCGTGCTGCAGGGGAGGCTCCGGGTGTCACAGGGAAATATCCACTGCTGGCCAAACTCTGGATTTACAGCCTGGAGAATCGGTGTCTGGAACAGGCCTGGAGCCACCCAGTGTTCCACGTACTGCATTTAGCTGGTTTGAACCCTTGGTGCTGAGTTCTGTTTCCTGGGGAAGGATTATCAGTAGGGAGGGTTCCCAGTGACCGTGGCATGGAATCAGGTGTCTGTTTAGAGACCCCTGTCTCCATTTCCCAAGGCTGGGATGGTTTTTTAGGGATGTTTTATGAAGCAATGCCTCTGTTTCCCTTGGCAGCTCTGGGCTGAGCCCCGAGGAGTCGCAGCGGCTGACGGCAGACCCTGCCCGGCCCCGCAGCCCCGCGGCCCCGCGCCGGGAGCAGGGCACGGCCCCGCCGGGGCCCGGAGCACGCCCAGCCCCGGGGGCAGCAGGGGAGGAGGGCACGGAGGAGCCGCAGCCCAAGGCGGCCAAGCCCGCCGAGGCCTCCCCGGAGCGGCGGGCAGGGAGAGCCGGGGAGCGGCCCGGGCCTGCCCGGGAGAGAGCCCACGGAGAAAACCCGCCTGAAAAACCCCCCGGGGCCAGCCAGGAGCCACAGGAGCAGCGGCAGCCCGGGCCGGGGCACCAGGGGCCGGCCAAGGACGCTCCGGGTGCCCCCAGCAAACCAAAGAGCCCCGAGGCAGCGGCAGCAGCGGCGAAGCCGCAGAGCCCCGCGGCCGCCCCGCACACGCAGGGGAAGCCCCCCGGGAGCGAGGCCATGGAGGTCGGCGTGGAGGCCCACAAGAGGAAGGTGGAGAGCAGGGAGGAGGCTCCGGGCAGCCCCGAGAAGAAGCCGCGCGTGGCTGAGCCCTGCCAGCAGCAGCAGCAGCAGCAGCAGCAGCAGCAGCAGCAGCAGCAGCAGCAGCAGCAGCAGCAGCAGCAGCACCAGGCCTTTCGCAAGCAGCCCTTTCCCGGCGCGGGGGCGGCGGTGCCGCGGGTGCCCCCGCTCAAGGTGAGCTCAGCCCCAGAGAGATCGGGGTGGGAGGGACTGGGGGCCACCTCAGCCCACCCTGCCACGGGCGGGGACACCTCCCTGCAGTGCCAGGGGACAAAGGTGCAGCCAGGGCAGCAGGAGCCTGCAGGGTGGGCACAGCTGGGCCCAGAGGAGTGAACGCCACCCAGGCTCCCCTGCAGCCTGAGCATCACCCAGGCTCCCCTGCAGCCTCAGTGTCACCCAGGCTCCCCTGCAGTGCCACCCAGGCTCCCCTGCAGCCAGCCCAGACACCTGGATTAGAAGCAGAGCCTCTGGCAGTGCTGCAGTCTGGTTCCTGCCAGGGCAGGAGCATTTTAGGGAACATCTCATGCCCAGAGGCCCTCGGGCTGCTGAGCCTGTGCAAGAACCCCCCTGGGAAAGGAAAGAGGGAATTGGCCCCTGCTGGGATACAGCAGGACAGGAACACTCCAGGCTGTGGCAGGGCAGGGGAGGCAGCAGGACAGGAACATTCCAGGCTGTGCAGGTCTGAGAGGCAGCGCAGGAGAGGCAGCTGCAGCTGAACCTGCTGCTCCGGGGCGTTAGGCAGAAGTTTAATCCCTGTGGGTCCCAGGAATCCTCCTCCCCTATTCGTATCCTTTTGTTCTAAAAGGCTGCAAACTCAGAACTTCAAAAGCAGCTCATCATTCTCACGTGTCAATAAGAGCAGCACAAAGGCAGGAAAGCATCAATGAAACTAAAAGTGACAGAATTGGGGAAACTCCACGAACGAGGCCTGGAATGCCGGGCAGGAAGGAGGGTTGGCCTGCCAGGGCAGTAAAAATGGGATTTAATTTAACAGCAGAGGGAGTTGAAGGTGACTGGGAATAGTTTCCCTTGCAAAGCAGGGGAAAATGGGGACAGACGTCCCCAAGGTGTCATTCCCCAAAAACGAAGTTGATCAGAGCTCAGTGGGGATTTTATGGATACAGAAAATAAATGTAACCTCAGGTCAGCTCCCTGAGATCCCTGCAGGGGGAGCAGGGCAGCACCAGGCTCAGTGCAGGGCTCAGCACTTGTGTTGGAAAGAGCAGATATGGGGAAAGTCAGCTGGAACACTGGGGGAAATGTTTTAGAAGGAAAGAGTAAATTATTGGCATTTTTTCTCCAGCTCAGGGGATTTTTGGGGCTTTGCACTGAGGAGACAAATGATGGGGGAGCAGGGGGAAAGAGCAAGGCTGAGTGCAGCAGGATGGGGACACCTTTCAGAGGACAGAAATCACATCTGAATCGTGTGTAGAGAGGAACAGGGGCTGACAGGGCTGGGGCTCCTGCAGGGAGGGAGCCTGGGGCTCGGAGTGACCATGTCCGATGGTTCTCACCACGAGGGACGAGCTCCACTCAGAGCCACGGGGTTTGTACCACCCTAAAACCGCCTGGGAGGCATCGAGGGTCGGACACGTCTCTCGTCTCACGGCAGGGCCAGGAGGGCTTTCTCCAGAAGGATTCTCTCAGACAAAAGTGCAGACCCTTAAGCGTGTGGGTGGAGTGTTGCTCGTGTCTGAGCTGTGCTTTTCTCTGCTCTCTTGCAGATTCCCGTGTCCAGAATCTCCCCGATGCCATTTCCTGCGGGCCAGGTCTCTCCCAGGGCGCGCTTCCCCCTGTCCCTCGGCAGTCCGGGCAGGACAGGGGCCAGGACCTTGGCCGACATCAAGGCCAGGGCCCAGCAGGCCAAGGCGCAGAGGGCAGCGGCCGCCGCCGCCGCCGCCTCGGCCGGGGGAGCCGTGCCGGGGCCCGGCCCGGGCGGGGGGAGACCCCCGGGCAGGGGGGGAGACGGGAGAGACCCCGGCGGAGCCGCCCAAGCCACAACTGGAGCCAAGGCACTGGAACTGGCAGGAGCTGGAAGCGGGGGAGGTTCGAGAAGGTTTCTTCCCCACTGCCCAGGGCCCCGTCCCCAGGGGGAGAGGCAGGCGGAGCCGGGAGCTGCTCGCCATCCTCCTGGAGCACAACTACAGCCAGGGCCCCCCGCGGCAGCCCCGGCGCTAGGGAGCGGCGCGGGGCCCACGCCCAGCCCCCCGCGGGGCACGGCCACCCCGGGGTGCCCGGGGGCTCCTCCTGCCCCGGCCCGGGGGGCTCCAGCGGCTGGGAACGGGTCCGGCTGTGGCAGCGGGACCCCGGGAGCACCCCCGGCCTCGGCAGGGACCGGCTGTGACCTCTCCAAAAGCAAATCTCCTTCCCCTCTGCTGTCCTCCCTGCCGCCCACGGGCGCCGGAGCCCAGGCCGGGGCCGCGGGTGCGCCCGTGCCACCCTCCAGCAGCTCCTCAGTAGCAGCCAGCCTTAAATCCCCTCCCGGCGGGGCCGTGCCCAGAGCCAGCTCCAGCATTCCTGCCAACAACCCTCTGGTCACCCAGCTGCTCCAAGGCAAGAGCGTGCCCCTGGAGCAGATCCTGCCCAAGCCGCTCACCAAGGCAGAGGTGAAACCCGGCCCCGTGGGCCCTCAGGAGGAGAAGGGGCCGACGGCTCCCGGTGCAGCGGGGAGCGGCACCGAGGCGGGGGACAGGGCGTCGGGTTTGCCCCCTCAGCAGCTCGGGAAGATCTTCTGCCACAACAGGGCCCTGCCTCACGTTCCAAGGACCTTCCCGCTGCCCTCGGGGAAGGAGCCCGGTCCTGAGCAGCAGCAGGGCCACGAGGCGCTGAGCAAATCCACCCAGGAGCAGATCCTGCAGACTCTCATCAGGAGGGTGCAGAGGCAGAACGCGCTGCCCGTCCCGCAGCCCTCGCAGCTGAAGCTCCCGCACTCAGGTTTCCCGGTGGAGAGCAGCTCCACCAGCCAGAGATTCATGCTGGGCTTCACGGGCAGGAGGACGTCCAAGCCTGCCATGTCCGGCCACTACCTGCTCAACATCTCCACCTACGGCCGCGGCTCGGAGAGCTTGAGGAGAGGCCTCTCCCTGGGCGCCGAGCCCCGCCTGGGGCTGAGCAGCCCCGCCGAGGGCGCCGGGGCAGAGCCCCAGTGCGGGGACACGGGCGGCCGCGGCAGCGGCAGCAGCGAGGAGGATGCGGACGACGAGAGCTCCGGGGATGAACACGGCGCCGTCGAGGAGGAGCCCCGGGCGGGGCAGGGGGAGCAGCAGCAGGGCCCTGCAGAGCCCGGCTGCCCGGGTGCCAGGGCGGCCGCGGTGCCGCCGGCGCTGGCCGGCACGGCGCTGGCCCGGGACCTGCTGCAGGCGGCGCAGGAGCAGATGGCCCACGCCATGAGGCGCAAGGGCCAGGGCGGCACGGAGCTCTTCGGGCCCCCCAGCCCGGGCCCGGACTCGGCGCAGCCCCCGCTGCTCCCCGCGCCGCAGCCCCCGAAGCTGCCCGGGGGCGCCGGGGCGCAGCTGCTGGGGCCCAGCTACAGCGGCACCATCAACGTCTCCACCTCTGCCGACGTGGGCCAGGGCCCGCTGGTGAGCGGGCTGGCCGAGTGCGAGCAGCTGGCCAGCTCCATGGCCAACGTCATGTCCTTCTCCGTCACCGTCACCACCATCCCCGCCGGGCAGGCCGGCAGCGCCGGCGGCCACGGGCAGAGCCTGCCAGTGCCGGCGTTCACCGAGGACGGCGCCATGGAGGATCCCCCTTCCAAATGTTACTGCAGGTTGAAAGCCATGATCATGTGCAAGGGCTGCGGTGCCTTCTGCCACGACGACTGCATCGGCCCCTCCAAGCTCTGCGTCTCCTGCCTCGTGGTGCGGTAACGGCGGCGGCGGCGGCGCGGCCTCGCCGGGGCTGCCCCCGGGAGGAAACGGGAATTTCACTGCCTTGCACAAGAGCCGCGTTACCGAATCAGGAATACAGAGTCAGAGTCCTTCTTTCATTAACGAAAGAGCACCTTCTTGTACAGGGAGTCGAAGTCGCGCTCGACGACGTGAATTGTGACAAGAGTTTGCACTTACGGAATTATGTAAATACGCCACATTATTTTGTTTAAAGATATTTTTTCAATCTTGTAGGAGATAGCGTTTGACTTGTACTGCAGTTCCAGTAGCCCCAGCCTGCTCTGAGTGCGTTTTCAGCTCTGCTCTCCCAGGGGGATCCAGCCCAGAGCCCGTTGTTGGTGTTCCCTTGGCCAGGGGAATGGGATGATCCAATGCAGCCACGTGTGGTGATGGAGCACAGAGGCAGGAGCCCTGAGCGGGCTCCCTTGGCTGCTCCCAGCTCACATCCCTGGAGTTGGGATCACCACCGGTGCCGTGCCAGCCTTTGCCTCTGCTGCCTGTTCCAGGAGGCTCCTGGGCTGTTCCTGGTTCGCAGATCCCCCTGTCCCAGTGTCCCAGCTGAAGGGTGGAGCTGCCAGGAGCTGTCCTGACCATGGCAGGCACCAGAAGAGCTCGGTCACCATCGGTGACCCACAGGAGCAGGGGTCACACAGCTGGGCTTGGCAGGGCTGGCAGGAATCTGCTCTCCTGGGCATTGCCCAGGGGCTGGGAGCTGTCATCCCACAGCCCAGAGCCAGCTGGGACACGGGGGCAGGGGGAGGACAGGAGGTGTCACCCTGGGTCCTGCCGTGCTCTGGGAAGAGTTTTGTGCTCCTCCAAACGCCCCCATGGTCAGACAGCTCAGTTTCTGTCCAAGATTTTGTATTTCCTGGGTGTAGGGAAAGGCAGATGAGCGTCTGCCTGGGCTTTGCTGGGTGGCTCTTTGTGTTTGAAACAGCAGATAAGGCTGAGCTCAGCTCAGCTCGGGCCCAGCTGAGGGAGGGGTGCTGGGGCAGCCCCTCAGACCTGGCTGGGGACATGGCTGGGGACACGGCTGTGCTCCCTGTCAGTTCTGGACTCCTTCCCTTGGACTGAGGGCAATGAAAGCACAGTGGCCCCGTGCTCCCGGGAGCTGAGGACACTCCTGGCACCAGCACCGGTCACTCCAGGGCTGTTCCCCTCCCGGGGCGGGTGGGGGCCTTGCTGCATCGTGGTCAGGGAACAGAGCTATGTATGTTTTTGATGGAAAAGCACTGAATTCACTTTTAATCCAAAGGCCTTTTTAAGCTGAAGCAATATTCCCCCAGCGGTGGGGCAGCTGAGTGGTGCACGGGGTCCTCAGGCTCCCCTTCCCCTCTCCTTTGTACTACTGCTCCCCTCCCCTTCTCCCTGGGAACCCGGCACTGGTGGCGAGGAGCAGGAATAATTCCCTGGCTCATTTTCCAAGGAACAAGAGGTGCCCAAGGCTGCCGGAGCTCCAGGAGCCTTTGGCCAGCGCTCTCAGGCACAGGGTGGGATTGCTGCGGTGTCCATGCAGGGTCAGGAGTTGGACTGGATGATCCCTGTGGATCCTTCCAGCACAGGACATTCCGTGACGCTGTGATTTAGTTGGTGGTGCCAGGGAAAAGGGAGTTGCAGATCTGATCCCGTGGCAGGAGCGTTTCCTCCCCTGCCCGGGGAGTGCAGCCAGGAGCTGCAGCGTCACCTGCTCTGGGTTCTGTCATCCTGAATTTACTGCAGAGCAGGGACCCCCACTGTCATGATTCCCCCTCGCTGCTCAGCCACCCCGGCTGAGGAGGATTTAGGGATTAGAAATTAACATTGCACAAAACTGTCCCCACCAGCATCTCCCACCCGTGCTGGTGGTGGCAGCCCAGAACCCCCGGCCTGTGCCTGTTCTGCCACTTCCACATCCAGCTCTTGTTGGGGAAGAGGAAATCCTGCATTTTTGTGAACCTGGGGAGGCAGTGTGGGCTGGTTTGGAGCTGAGGATGTGTCCATTCCTCCCTCAGGCCTCACTTAGACACAAGGAGTGTTCCTTGCCGTGGTCCTGGACAGACACTGCCATGGCTGGGACTGGAGAGAGGCTCTGGGAGAGGCACAACAAAACGACAGAGCCCTTCTCACAGGGGAGGGAGAGGTTTCTCTGCACGCTCGGGGCAGTTCTGGTCTCCCCTTGCCTCCTCTCAGGGTGTTTTTCCAGGCTGCTGGGCAGGGGGAAGCAGAGGATGAGGAGGGGCTGTGACCTGAGCACTCCCAGGCGTTCAGCTGCCGCTGCAAAGGCTCTTCCAGAGCTCCCCCGGCGCTTCCCACCCACCACTGCCGGGCTGTGGCTGCAGCTGGCTCCTCCTCTTGGATTTCCCGCTGTCCTTGCTCAGCAGGGACAATGCCAGGAGCCCTCCCCTGGGAATGTGCCCATGTGCCACCCCGGGAGGGGCAGGGACAGCCGGTGACCCTGCACACAGAGGTGGCCCCGGGCTGGCGGCTCTGGAGTTTACACCTGTCAGTGCCTTAGTTCCATTTCATGCATCAACACTCGGCTTGGGCTGCTTTTCTGCCCTTCCTTTGTGAGGAAATCGATTCTCCCAGTGCCCAGCTGAGCACGCTCCTGGTGCAGCCTGGGGAGCATCCCCGAGGGTGAGCAGAGGGCTCTGAGTGGGAGGAAATTGTCTGGGCTAATCCCTGGAAATATTCCCCAGAATAGGGATAAGGCCCTGGAAGTTTGGCCTGAGGGTTTCAGAAGGGGGAATCCTGTGGAGTCCTTGGGGTGGGATCAGCCTGTCCCGCTGCTGAGGCTCCTTCCCATCACCTCCCCACAGACAGTAAATCCACTCCAATATGGGATTTGTAACAATGGGAGGAGGGCAGGAGTTCAGACTGTGAGACTTTGGTCCCCCAGGAATGAATTTAACAGCACCGCAGGGAATGGCAGCATCAAAATCCAGGATTTCCACAGCCTGATGTCAGTGTTTGTGGCAGGGAAAGGAACCTGAGGAGGGAGGAGCGTTCGGTTTCCCTTTCAGGACACACAACTGGAATCAGAGCCTGGCCGAGGCTTGGCTTGCCAGCCCCAAGCCCCACGGACAGGCTGCGGCACAGGAGGTGCCAGCGCCGCTCTGGGCTTCAGGGTTTGAGCCGGGTGGGCAGCAAGGGAACGGATCTGGGGTGGGATTTCACTTTCCCTGCTGGAATTTACAGGAAAGAGGAGGTTCCAAGCAGTTGCACTGGTTGGGGAGCTGGAGATTTTTTATTTTATTTTTATTGGTTGCACAAAACAGCTCCTGGTGAGGTTACCAGGAGGGACCCTCGGGGGGACCCTTGGGGGGGATCCTCAGGGGGGATCCTCAGGGGGGATCCTTGGGGGGGATCCTCAGGGGTGATCCTCGGGGGGATCCTCAGGAGGGATCCTCAGGAGGGATCCTCAGGGGTGATCCTCGGGGGGGATCCTCGGGAGGGATCCTCAGGGGTGATCCTCTGGGGGATTCTCGGGGGGGATCCTCAGGAGGGATCCTCAGGAGGGAGGCAGCAAAGACCATGCCCGGGGCGGGAGGGTGGCTTGGGAGCGGCTTTGGAGCCTCTCTCCCCCGGGAGGGTGGATTGGGGCCGGCTTTGGAGCTTCTCTCCCCCGGGAGGGTGGATTGGGGCCGGCTTTGGAGCTTCTCTCCCCCGGGAGGGTGGATTGGGGCCGGCTTTGGAGCCTCTCTCCCCCGGGAGGGTGGACTGGGGCCGGCTTTGGAGCCTCTCTCCTCCGGGAGGGTGGATTGGGGCCGGCTTTGGAGCCTCTCTCCCCCGGGAGGGTGGATTGGGGCCGGCTTTGGAGCCTCTCTCCCCCGGGAGGGTGGACTGGGGCCGGCTTTGGAGCCTCTCTCCTCCGGGAGGGTGGCTTGGGGCCGGCTTTGGAGCCTCTCTCCCCCGGGAGGGTGGATTGGGGCCGGCTTTGGAGCTTCTCTCCCCTGGGAGGGTGGATTGAGGCCGGCTTTGGAGCCTCTCTCCCCCGGGGAGGCGCCGTCCCTGGTTCGTGTGGCCCTCGGGGAGCTCTGGAGAGCCGGAGCGGGCGGGGTTCCCCCAGCGGGGATGTGGGAGGCTGCGGGGCCGAGCGAGGACGGCTTGGATCAGCACGGATGAATTGCAGGGGTGGGCAGGGCACTCCCGGGCTGCCCGGGGCCGGGTGCCACCCGTGTGCCACCCGTGTGCCACCGCTGTGCCACCGCTGTGCCACCGCTGTGCCACCGCTGTGCCACCGCTGTGCCACAGGGACAGGAGCTGGGTGCCCAGGTTGTTTTTGATGCTTGCGATTGCTGCACGTGCAGAGCGAGCCCGAGAGCTCACAGTAATTAATATATTTTAAGTAATATATATTTTAGTATCTGAGGAGAGCGGACAAGGGAGGGTTCTGAGGTGGTGACAGGGTACCGGGGCAGTCCCTCGGCCAGGCCAGCGGGGCTTTACTGCAGCACAACTGAAAAGGTTCAGTTCTGCCATTAATGCAATAAAAATGGGAATTCTCACAAAGAAGCAATCCAATACTGTTTCCCAGAGGCTTTTCCTGTGTGGACAACAGGCCTGTAAACACAGTTCCAAAAACCCTAAACCTTTGTCTTTTTGCCTTTTTAAAAGGGACTTCGATTGGGCTTGAGGGTCTGTACAGCAAAATCGAGGTGACACCATTTGAAAATGTATTTTTACACAAATAATATAGAAAAAAATCATATTTTACATAAGAATTTTAAGTATTTGAAATACGTGTATATATATACTGTATGTACTTCGTATATGCTTTATTTTACATTTTCAATGTATTAAAAAGTATTTGAGCTGGTTGGATCTGAGACGTAATAATGTTTAAAAACACAGAAGGGGAAGGATGGTGGGGGGAGAGCGGGTGGGAGCTCTGCAGGGAAGCACAAGGCCAGAGCAAAGGCTTTGGGGCAGGTTTAGCAGTTTGAGAGCCATAAATGGATTCGTTCTCCTCGGGACCCCTGGGATGGTCCAGGAGGGATGGAGTGTGACCCCTGGGATGGTCCAGCAGGGATGGATTGTGACCCCTGGGATGGTCCAGCAGGGATGGAGTGTGACCCCTGGGATGGTCCAGGAGGGATGGAGTGTGACCCCTGGGATGGTCCAGGAGGGATGGATTGTGACCCCTGGGATGGTCGAGCAGGGATGGATTGTGACCTCCTGGGATGGTCGAGCAGGGATGGATTGTGACCCCTGGGATGGTCCAGCAGGGATGGATTGTGACCCCTGGGATGGTCCAGCAGGGATGGATTGTGACCTCCTGGGATGGTCCAGGAGGGAGGGAATGTGACCTCCTGGGATGGTCCAGGAGGGATGGATTGTGACCTCCTGGGATGGTCCAGGAGGGATGGAGTGTGACCCCTGGGATGGTCCAGCAGGGATGGAGTGTGACCCCTGGGATGGTCCAGCAGGGATGGAGTGTGACCCCTGGGATGGTCCAGGAGGGATGGAGTGTGACCCCTGGGATGGTCCAGCAGGGATGGAGTGTGACCCCTGGGATGGTCCAGCAGGGATGGAGTGTGACCCCTGGGATGGATTCCCCACAGCGAGAGCCCAAAGCTCAGCCAAAGCTGCTGCAGCCCCTGGGCAGCCACACCAAAGCTGCAGCGATGGGTGTGCTCCAGCCCTGGGGTGGGAATAAAGGGGCGGCTTCTCCACGGAATCACTGAGGTTGGGAAGGACCTCCCAGCCCATGGGATCCGGCCTTTGACACCCCCCTCACGGTGCTGTGGGGGATTCAGACACCAGAGCTCCACCAGTGCTTCCAGGGGAGCTCCCAAGCAGGGGTTCTTTACTCTGCAGGGATTTGGTGCCAGCCTCCCTGCAGAGCTCGATCTGTCTGTGCAGCTCTTAGCAGGAGTGAATTCCTGTCAGGAGTGGGGTCCCACCAGGGCACTGCGAGCAGCTCAGGGTGTGAGCAGACACAGCTCCATGTGCTGCAAATCCCAGCTCCTCCTGGAGCTCTTCCTTGAACACAGCAGCCAGTGCTGCAGCACTGTGGGTGCCAGTCTGGGAAGCAGGAGGAGCCCTGGAGTGCCTGGCACCAGGCTGGAGCCACACAGGGAACACAATTCCCTGCCCAGGGAGGCTGGCAGCAGCCTGGACCCAGAGGTGCCCGCTCTGCGCTGCCCTTGTAGGCTCAGGTGAATCCCAAGTGACATTTATTCCATTTCATGCAGTCAGTGTTCCCGGGATCCCCTCTGTAACCCAGAGCTGCGTTCAGTTCTGGCCCTGGCATGTGCAGGGAAGGGAACGAGGTGGGGAAAGGAGCAGCGTGAACGTGTCGGGGTTAAAGGTACCAAAAAGATCCTGGACAGACACGGGGCTGGTTTTGCATTGATTGGTACTGGGACGTCCTGCAGAGCCCCCCAGCTGTGGGGTTTAACCGGGCCCTGCACTGCCAGGGCCCTGCTGGGGGAGCACAGGCTCTGAAGGGCTGTCCCTCCTGTCCCTTCTGTCCCTCCTGTCCCTTCTGTCCCTCCTGTCCCTCCTGTCCCTCCTGTCCCTCCTGTCCCTCCTGTCCCTTCTGTCCCTCCTGTCCCTCCTGTCCCTCCTGTCCCTTCTGTCCCTCCTGTCCCTCCTGTCCCTTCTGTCCCTCCTGTCCCTCCTGTCCCTCCTGTCCCTTCTGTCCCTCCTGTGCCTCGGCTCCCAGTCCAGAGGGATCCTGCCTTCATCCCAGGCCTCCTCCTCCCAGCTTCCCCCCTCCTGCAAAGCCACCTGGCAGCGGAGAGGGAACGGCAGCCTTGGGAGTCGTTTCCTATTGACGGTCCATGGGTGAGATAAAATACAAAGTGGCCAAATGTCGGAGCTGCTGCACTTCCAAACAAACGCTCCTGATTCCCCTGGAATCTCCCAGCCCTTCCCTGCCAGCTCAAAACTGAACCCAGCTGCTCTCCTGTCCCTTCCAGTTCAGCCTTCTCTGATGCCAATTCTGGATTCTACAGTGGCAAAGCTGGGCTGAGAGTTTCACCTTTGGAGGCCTCTGGGCTCTTGCAGGCCAGATGCCAGGGATGGGATCCCTGCAGCTCCCACAGCCTCCTCCAGGCCTGCTCCCCACGGATGGGATTCACCCGTCCCGATGGGATGGTGCCACCCTGAGCCCCATGGACACAGCTCTGGTGTCCAGGGTGTCCCAAGGATGAGCCCACAGTGACTCCATGGCACCTCCGTGCCACTGCCGGCCCCAGGCCTGTCACAGGCTGGGACAGCCCCGCTGGAATCAGGACAGTGCTGGGGCTGGGGATCAAAGGCACCTTCAGGTCAGCGAGGAGATTTCTGGGCATTGAAACCAGCCCAGGAGCGATCCCTGGGGGACACATGGGGATATATATATTATACATACATTTATATATGTCATATGTGTGTATATATGTACAAACAATGTACATATATAATATATGTGTGTGTATATATATATGTATAAAATTCCACCCTAGTGTTTCAGAGGAGGGTCCGAGGGCTGCTCCCGACAGCCCATTCCCAAGCTGGCCCTGGAATATCCGTGTCCCCAGGACGTGACAGCAGACACAGTCCTTCCCTGTGGCTCCTGTCCTGCCACAGACTCTGTTGCTGTTCCTCCCAGGGCCCTCTTTGGAGGTGGATCCCGGAGTTCCTGGGCTCTGGACACGCTGTTCCACCAGCAGGGTCCATCTCCTGCTCACCAAAACCATCTGGGCTATGCTCGAGTCCTGCTGCTGGTGATTTTCAGGGCTTCCCTTCTGCCTCCCCCTGGCAGGGAACTGCACTTCCCTGACTTTACAGGCTGTGGACATCGGTTGAATTTTCTTTTGGCACATTTTAAGGAGGAAACGTTGGTTTATTACTTAGTCTTAATAAATTTTGCATTTCCCTCCCTTCTTGGGGTCCCAAGATACTCCAGGAGCATGGAACTGTGGATATGGGGGAAAGAAAGAAACAGGCAGAAACCTGTACCAAGTGACAGGAACTTGATTTCCCTCAAAATGAAGGGATTCAGGGAAAGAGGTGTGTAACCAACTCACCTGATTTCTGACAGGAAAACTCTGAATGCACTTAACCCGGTTAAAAGCAGCAGCACTGAGGAACCTGCAAGAGCCTGGGATTTCTTTTCCCTGAATACGTTAAAAGAATCATCAATTCTGTATTTTAAGTATGGAAGGAGTTGGAGACCTGCCAGTGGGAATAATCCACCCCAGCCCTCAGGTGGCATCACTAGACTTTAATTTATTCTCCTTTTTAATCCGTGTGGCTAATTAATGGCTCTATCTCGTCGTTCGGTAAGTAAAATCCTTTTTTTGCCAGCCAGGCCGAATTCCCCTGGGACCCTTGGGAAGGAGGTTGGGCAGAGCCCACAGAGGAGAGGGAAGCCTGAACTGAGTCAGAGGCACAGAGAAATAACTGAAGCCATGGCACCATCTGGTGTTTTTCCAGGCTCCAGCACTTCTCCCTCCAGCCCACGGCACGCAGCTTTTCCAAACGCTGCTTTGGATGTTTCGGATGGAAACGCAGCCAGCAGGAATCACCGCCCTCACCCGGTCCCACTGCCACCCGCGGGCTCGGCCCCGGGATTGTCGCTGGCACGGACAGCTCGGAACGAGCATCGGCACAGCAGCAGCAGCTCCCAGGTCTGGGCAGCTCTTTCCCCTCTCATTTGCTATTTCCTGACAGAACATTCCCTCCCACTCGTGCAAGCCGTGAGGGCTCCCTGCTGTCCACATTCCGGGCAGGGATTCTCCTCCCCTCCGGCAGGCACAGACAGCGCTGGGCAGGAGGAGCAGTGACATTTCCACGGGGCAGAGGAGCCTGAGCACAGCCCGTGCTGCCGGCTGCTCCTCAGGAAACCCTGCCGGAGCTGTGGGGGCCAGCGAGGCGAGCAGTGACACCCATGGAGTGCTGATATACCCATGGAAGGGCAGCAAGGGAGCAGGGGAACAGCAGGGGAACAGCAGGGGAACAGCAGGGGAACAGCAGGGGAACAGCAGGGGAACGCAAGGGAGCAGTTCCATCATTGGGAAGAGCCGCTGTCGCTGTGGACACGGCAGGAGCTGCGGGCGGCCCCCCTGGAACAGGGACACAGTCCTGGCAAGCCTGAGCTGCCCTCCCGGCCCACAGAAACACCGATCCACGGAATGGTTTGGGTGGGAAGGGACCTCAGAGCTCACCCAGTGCCACCCCTGCCATGGGCAGGGACACCTCCCCCTGTCCCAGGCTGCTCCAGCCTGGCCTTGGGCACTGCCAGGGATGCAGGGGCAGCCACAGCTGCTCTGGGCACCCTGTGCCAGGGCCTGCCCACCCTGCCAGGGAGCAATTCCTGATTCCCAAAATCCCATCCATCCCTGCCCTGTGGCAGTGGGAGCCATTCCCTGTGTCCTGTCCCTCCAGCCCTTGTCCCCAGCCCCTCTCCAGCTCTCCTGGAGCCCCTTCAGCCATGGAGGGGCTCTGAGCTCTCCCCTGACCCTTCTCTTCTCCAGGCTGAACATTCCCAGCTCTCCCAGCCTGGCTCCAGAGCAGAGAGCTCTGGGAGCTGAGGGGATGGAGCTGAGCAATGGCTGTGCCTGGGTGCGGAGGGGACAGCATTGCTCTCAGCTGTGAGGGGACTCTTCTGAGGGATGGCTGCTGTTCACAGCTCTGAGGGAATGGCTGAGCTGACACGGTGCTGAGGGACAGCCATGGCTGAGACGGTGCTGAGGGACAGCCATGGCTGAGACGGTGCTGAGGGACGGTGCTGAGGGACAGCCATGGCTGAGACAGTGCTGAGGGACAGCCATGGCTGAGACGGTGCTGAGGGACAGCCATAGTTGACACGGTGCTGAGCAGATGGTGTTGAGCGGATGGTGCTGAGGGACAGCTATGGCTCACACGGTGCTGAGGGATGATGCTGAGGGATGGCTGTGAAGGGACAGCCATGGCTCACGGACTGCCAGCGCTGCCCCTGCCACCCCTCCGCCCGCCTCGCTCCCCTCAGGCGGCCCCAGCCCCTCAGGGCGGGTCGGGGGCGGGGCCGCCCCCTCGGAGCTCGCGCTGCGCCTGCGCGGTGCCGCCGCGCCCCGGGGTGAGCGCCGCTCGGCGCGCGCGCGCTGCGGCGGGGGCTGGAGCGCGCCTGACGGTGCTGGCCTCTGATTGGCTGACAGGCGCGAGAAGGCGGGGCCGGGCGGGCGGGGATTGGCGGGGGGCCGCGCGCCCCCGGGGGAGGCGGGCCCTGATTGGTCGGGGCGCCGCGCGGCGGCGGCCGGGACCGTTGGAGCGCGGCGGCGGCTGAGGCGGCCCGGCCGCCCCGGGAGCGCCGGGAGCCCCGGCAGCGGCTCAGGTACGGCCCGGAGCGGCGGCGCCGCCGGGCCCGGGCGGGGGAGCGCCCAGCGGGGCCGGCGTCACCGGGCTGGGGGCGGGGACCGCTGGTTTGGCCATGCTCCGGTGTTCCTCCTGGCCGCAGAACAGCTGCTGGCAGGGAACCGGAATGTGCAGGCTCCATTGCTTTGGTGTTACCGGGACACCCGGAATGTGCAGGCTCCACTGTATTGGAATTAACGGGACAACCGGAATGTGTAGGCTTCATCGCTTTGGAATTAACGGGACACCCGGAATGTGCAGGCTCCGTTGCATGGGTGTTATACCGGGAGCAGCAGCCAGGGCAGAGGCAGCCCCGTGTTGTGGCTGTGGAACAAGGCAGTGTAATTTTTCCACGGGAAACCGTTGCTTTCTTGTTGGAGAAGCTCACTTGGTGGTTTTCACATCTCTTTAGGTCGTTTAAATGTCTGAAGAAGGACGTAAGCCCAGGAAAGTGGAAGTTGCCCTGAGAGACTTCTCAGTGTGATTCAGGTAACGGGATCTGGTGAGATTGACCGTGGTGTTGACCTTAAATCTTGTGGTTTGTGTGTTTACTTGCCTGTTTCTTACACTCACGAAACTGATACTGACATTTTGCATTTCTGCCAAGCTTGTGTGGTGAGGCAGCGACTTCAGCATTTTCCCTTATGTGTTTGACATGTGAAAAGATGGAACCCTCTGGTTAAAATGTCTCCAGAATTGTGTTTGTTGTGCAACACGTCCCTCGTCTGGGGGAAGGTGAATCACAGAATTACAGAATGCTTTGGGTGGGAAAGAGCTCTAAACAGCATTTAATTTTACTCCAAGGGCAGGGACACCTTTCACTATCCAGGGTGCTCCAGGCCTTGTCCAGGCTGGCCTTGGGCACTGCCAGGGATGCAGGGATGGCACTGGATGAGCTTTAAGGTCCCTTCCCACTCAGACCTTTGATCATTGTTCTGTCTGCTGCAGCTGCCCAGTGACAAACCATTCCAGGTGATCCAGTGGTTCAAAAGCTCACAGGTTTCAGTTCTGGGTTTCCTTAAATGCTTCCCTGTGTGCAGGATGCTGCTCCAGAGGTGTCTGCCTTAGGCCTTTTCCTTGACTGTGTTATCCTGTGAATTCCTCTTTGGGTTTCTGCTTGTTTTATCATCACACTCAGGGTTTTTGTCTCGTTCTGGGTGTTTGGGACAGCCCGGATCTGCTGCTGGGCTCTGGGTCAGTCCCAAGGGAGCAGCTCCTGGGCTGCCAGGCTTGGCTCCTGCCACTTCCAGTCCCGTGTTTGAGGGGACACTTCCAGGGCCTCCCCTGGGCTCCCTGGGACACCCTCATTGTTCACTGCAGTTCCTGTGACTGCAGCAGCCCTGCCAGCATTGTCCCAAACCCCTGCGTTTGGAGCAGGCAGGGGGTTTGGAGCAGTAAATTGCTTTATTTGTTGGCTGTTTTGCAGCTGATGCAGTCAGGCCTCTGGTTTATCCCAGGGCCCAAGAGCAGTGCGTGTTTTAGGGGGTGGAGGGGGTTTGGGAAGGAGTGATAATGCAGGAAGGGCTTTTACAGCAGCAGAAAAACAACACTTTCCCACCAGTTTAATTACATCACACACAGCCCGGGTGAAGTGGGAGTGAGGATGCAGTCCTGTGCAGCCCTGGGTGCGTGTTCTGAGTTTACAGCCCCTTAAACCAAGGTGGGTGTTCTGAGTTGTGCAGCCTTTTAAACCAAGGTGGATGTTCTGAGTTTTGCAGCCCTTCAGCCCAGGGTGGATATTCTGAGTTTTGCAGCCCAGGGTGGGTATTCTGAATTTTGCAGCCCAGGGTGGATATTCTGAGTTTTGCAGCCCTCCAGCCCAGGGTGGATATTCTGAATTTTGCAGCCCTTCAGCCCAGGGTGGATATTCTGAGTTTTGCAGCCCTCCAGCCCAGGGTGGATATTCTGAGTTGTGCAGCCCAGGGTGGATATTCTGAATTTTGCAGCCCTTCAGCCCAGGGTGGATATTCTGAGTTGTGCAGCCCAGGGTGGATATTCTGAGTTGTGCAGCCCAGGGTGGATATTCTGAGTTGTGCAGCCCAGGGTGGATATTCTGAATTTTGCAGCCCAGGGTGGATATTCTGAGTTTTGCAGCCCTCCAGCCCAGGGTGGATATTCTGAATTTTGCAGCCCTCCAGCCCAGGGTGGATGTTGTCTGTTGCACAGCCCAGGGTGGATATTCTGAATTTTGCAGCCCAGGGTGGATATTCTGAATTTTGCAGCCCTCCAGCCCAGGGTGGATGTGCTCAGCCGTGTGTTGTGGAGGCTGGGACAGTTTTGAGCAGGGAAGGAGCCACATCTGGAAGTTTCAAGCGAGGCCTTGGGGCTGGGCTGGTGCCTGGAGCTCCCTGAGCTCAGCCTGCCTGTGTGGGCTGCTCTGGGGGAGCCTCAGAGCCTAGAGAGGGATTCAGATGAGGTGATTCAGGTGATAAGGGTTTGAATTCATAATGTTTTATTACGTTAATTGTTTTCCCCTTGGTACCGGGGAGAAGAAACCGTGATTTTATTGTCTCTGGTTCAGTGTTTAAACAGATTTCTATTTCTAAACTGTACCTGTATTTAAACAGTTTCATGGGCCTTTCCCAGTCCTGTGGGCTTTAGGACTGAAGTATTTTAACTTCTCAGCTGTGCTTAAGTAATACAGATTTATTAAAAAACTTATGTAATGAAGAGTTTTAGGCAGCCTAGATCTGGAAGAAGCAGTAGGAGACCTTCAAATTCCACAGCAGGCAGCACATTATATTTGGCCAGGTGTTTCTGTGGAAACAAATGGAATTGTGGCAGCAGGTGCCAATTCATCACTGAATTTTAAGAGTTGAATGTCCAAAGGATGTGTTGTGGTTACAAAAACACTTAAAATCATAATAACTTGAGTAGTTACTGACTGCCTGCGAGGTGAGGTTTTGTCAGTCTCTGTCAGAGCAGCTTTTAACTTTATTTAGGTCAAATATTGAACTCGGTGCTCTTGGGTGACCGAGAGCCTCCGTGGTTCTGTGATTTACGAGGTGGGGAGCAAAGGAGTGTCCTAAAGCAAACACAGAGGGAGCTGAGGCCCTAATTAATTTCTTTTTGATTTATTTTTTAACAGAAAGTGACAAGACTAAGGGATAAAACCTCTTAGTTTTACAGAAGGCAGTGGCAAGTGTCATCAGCTGGACTTTTCTTGCAGAAAGAAACCCCTGTTTGTGGAGCAGCAGGAGCAGTCAGGGTGCAGCCAGGCTTTTGCAGGAGGTGTGTGCGTGTCTGGCAGCTCAGACAAAGTTAAAGTTACCAGGCCCGTGTGGGTGTTCAGTTCCCATTGCCTGGGGCAGTGGCAGAGAGACTTTGAAATGCAGATTAATGGCAATTCCTGCTCCTCACTCCTGTACGCAGTCAGTAATTCTGACACTTCACAAACGTGGAATTATTTTAGTGTAGAGCCGTGAAGCTGGTGAGGAAGATTTCACATTCTAAGTTAATTCAGGAGGTGAAATTACCGAATTAAAAGCAAGCAGGCTGTTTTATCCTGCAGTCAGCTGGGATGGGGAGAGCAGCTCCTGTCTCCAGGTGTTCCTCCCTGCCCTGCTGGAATTTCCCTGGTGCCCAGGTGTGCCAGGAGGGCCCTGCTGGGGCTGCCAGGTGTCCCCAGTGTGGGGGAAAGGGCAGCAATGCAGCTCCCAGCCTTCCTGCTGAGGAGCATTGCAGCCAGCTGCGTTCTCTGTGTGCTCTGGAGGCAGTGCTGGGGGACATGGAGAGCTTTGCCAGGCTCTCTTGGAAGCACTGAGTGCTCAGAAATCCCCTCCAAAAAAGAGTCTTCCCTTCCTGAGAGGGAGGGGACCTCCCATTAGGCCATTTCCAGCTCCTCACTGCTCGAAAATCCTCCTGTAATATTTCATTTATCTTCCCCAACAGGGGCACTGCTTTGTGTCAGTGAAACAGTCTCAGCTGCAGGGTTTGCTCTTGTTTGCAGGCACATGGTAACACCCACAGACAGACTTTCACTGCAGGCCAGCAGGGAGGGTGTAAAAGCCCGTTTGTACTCTCAGGCTTTGGGGCAGTAAAGGAAGAGGAGGGTTTGGTTCTGTGGTGGCTCCAGAGCAGCGTTTGAGTCCTCCTGTGCTGGCTGTGCTTGCTGGAGAGCAGAGCTGCCTGTGCCAGAGCCTGTGCTGAGACATCAGCGCTGGCCTGCACAGCCTGCAGAGCTCCTGGGCCCAGCCTGAATCATTCCCCGGGGCCTGAAAATGCATCTGTGGAGCTGTGAGCTTCAAATGACACTGTGGCAACAAACTGGCACCTCCAGTGCCACTGTCACCCCCTGACCTGCAGCTTCCTCAGGGCTGGCACTCCTCTCTGTCCTGGCCACTCACAGAGGTGAAGTCACAGAAGCTCGGGTGGTTTGGAGCTCTCCTGGAGCTGAATTTTGAATTTGTTCTGTTTTGTCTGGAGGGAACCTGTGTCAAAGGTTTTGGAAGGCTTTCAAAGAAACCTCTGATTAAATATTGTTACTTGTTTCATCTTTGTTTAACTTGAATCCAGTACAGTCTTAGCAGTTTCTGGCCAGGTGGGCAGGGGAGGTTGTTGGGCTCATTGGGCTCACCCTGGGGCTTGGACTGGGGATTTTCCTGCAATCACAGAATGATTTTGGTTGTGAAAGATCCCCAAGTTCAACCTGTTCAACCAAGTTCAACTAAGCCAAATCCCCCCTTGTCCCCAGCCCAGAGCACTCAGTGCCACCTCCAGGAATTCCCTGGACACCTCCAGGGATGGGCACTCCAAAGCTCCCTGGGCACTCCCTGCCAAGGCCTGAGCCCCCTTTCCATGGGGAAATTCCTGCTGCTGTCCAACCTGAGCCTGCCCTGGCCCAGCCTGAGGCCATTTCCCCTTGTCCTGGCCCTGTTCCCCCCCCGGCTGTCCCCTCCTGTCAGGAGCTGTGCAGAGCCACAAGGTCCCCCCTGAGCCTCCTTTTCTCCAGGCTCAGCCCCTTCCCAGCTCCCTCTGATCCTTGAGTTTCAGCTTTCACATTTTCCAGATCCTGCACTGCATTGGTGGGTAGCTCTGAACTTCACATGAAGTGTTAGCAAGTTCTCCCAGCCCAGTCAGACAAAACAATCCTTTCCCAGCCCCTGAACCAAGGACACTGCTGCAGCTTCAGGCCCAAAAAATGCAAACAGCAGCGAGCTGAGGAGAGCAAACCGGGAGGATGGGGCTTTATGACCTGAAGCTGTAATTAAACAATTAACCCCAATATGGAAATGGACCAAAACTGTGAAAACTACAAAAGTGTGAAAACTCGTGGCCCACTGTCCATCTTGGGCAGAGCCATGGCCGGGCCCTTGTGCTGCCCAAGGTGCATCCTTTGCAGGCATTTTAATAAATCCTGCTTAATTCCTTTAACTCTGTCCAGCCTCTGTTCCAGGCAGCCTCTCAAGGCATCACCTCAGCTGCTCCTGGGGCTCCCTTCCCTTCCCCTGCTCCGTTCCCTTCCCATCCTGGGGTGTTCCAGGGGGTTGGTGTGACCCCAGTGCTGCCCCTGGCTCCGTGCAGCCTGTCCTGATCCCTCTGCAGAGCTCCCTGCCCCAGCAGAGCCACATCCCACCCTGGGGCTGCCCTGGGCTGGGCCAGGGCGCTGCCCTCGAGCCCAGACCTGTCAGAGTCCAGGACATCCCTCTGGCCATCCTGGAGGGTTTGGAAACAGGACAGGGGGTCTGGGGTCTGTCCAAGGGCTCAGGCAGCCTCACACAGAGCCCAGGAGGACACTGCCTCTGATCCCTGGCCATGGGAGTGAACACTCACATGCAGGAAGAATCACAAGCTGAGAGAATTTAAAATAAGTAGTAGCTGGTTTATTATACAGTGTAAATATAGAAGTTAGGATTTTTAGTATATGGGGCTGAAGAGACAAGATGGAGGAATTGGGGAGTGGCCCCTGTGCTCCTTGTTCGTGCTCCTTGTTCTTGCTCTCGTCCCCCATTTTCTGCTGAGCTGGATTTTAGAGATTGGTTTAGAGTAGAAATGACATGTTAGCATAGGTAGTAGGCATTGGTAAAGTTTTGTAAATAGAAAGTACATTTTGGACAGTGGTTGGGTCAGGGGTACCGTACATAAGAACTGGGAAAGAACTAATAGGTAATTAAGAATAAACAACCTTGATAGCACGGACTGGTGGACTCAGCTTCTCGTCTCTGGCTCTGGTGTGAAACACTTTAGGCAAAGAGAAGACAGAAAACCTTATTACCCCGAGGAGAATCCCAGGGAACAGCAACTCTGAGAAGACCCTCCATGGGGGTGTTGGGCAGGGGTGGGGCAGCCCTGAGCCCCTGGGGCCATTCCCAGCTGGATGTGCCCATTCCCAGCTGGATGTGCCCATCCCCAGCTGGATGTGCCCATTCCCAGCTGGATGTGCCCATTCCCAGCTGGATGTGCCCATCCCCAGCTGGATGTGCCCATCCCCAGCTGGATGTGCCCATTCCCAGCTGGATCTGACCCATTCCCAGCTGGATCTGCCCATCCCCAGCTGGATGTGCCCATTCCCAGCTGGATCTGCCCCATTCCCAGCTGGATCTGCCCCATTCCCAGCTGGATCTGCCCCATTCCCAGCTGGATGTGCCCATTCCCAGCTGGATGTGCCCCATCCCCAGGGCTGTCCCAGCCAGGAGTGTCCCTGTCCCAGGGATTGTCCTCCCCGGGCTCTGTGGGGCTCCGTGGGGCCCTGTGGGGCCCTGTGGGGCTCTGTCGGGCTCCGTGGGGCTCTGTGGGGCTCTGTGGGGCTCTGTGGGGCTCCGTGGGGCTCTGTGGGGCTCCGTGGGGCTCCGTGGGGCTCCGTGGGGTCTGTGGGGCTCCGTGGGGCTCCGTGGGGCTCCGTGGGGCTCTGTGGGGTCTGTGGGGCTCCGTGGGGCTCCGTGGGGCTCCGTGGGGCTCCGTGGGGCTCCGTGGGGCTCTGTGGGGCTGTGCTGCCACGTGCTGTGTCCTGCAGGAGCTTCTGGTGCCTTGCAGAACCCTCACAGTTCCAGCAGAAAGGGCGAGGCGTGCAGGAGGGAAAGTTTTTATGTTTCAGTGCTGGTTTTCTGCCCTAACCTACTGGATTGCCCGTTCATTTTTAATGAAGCTTCCTGCATTCTTTGGGCAGGTTTTTGCAGAATCTGCCAGAGCTGCCTTGGATCCAGTGGATTTTTTATGGAGGGAAAAAAAGGGAACCATTGAGTTGTTTAGAATTTCACTGCAGAGCTGTAATCACGGGGAAGTTACAGTCCATTTCCTGGCTCCCAGCCCAGTGGGTTTTTCCTTACACCCTCCCAGGCTGGAATCAATTTTGGTTTGTGAAGATCTTGCACAATCCTCTGAGTGCAGGACATGTAAAAATATCCGTGAGAGATCCAAACTTTGGGATTTGGGAGCTGCTGCTGGAAGGTGCTTCCCAAAGATTCTCCTGTACTTGCTGGAGATGCAGAAAGAACATTTTAGGGTATTTTTCATACTTCTGTGCACAGTTGCTTTTGCTTCAGTTACTTATCCTATAAATAATGGGAACAGAGTTGAAAATGTTAAAGATAAATGAGAAGAATTGTCAGAAGTGGTTAAAATGTGCCTTAAAAGATGTCACCAGTGTACCTGAATAAGTGTGAAAGGTTTGTCTCTTCCAGGGGTCAGATGTGTCCCCCTGAAATCACCTCTGGGTCACTCCTAGGAAAAGGCACAGGGGAAGAAAGGAGGATTTTTGATTAATTATTAATTATGTTTGACTGCTGAGGGAGTATGAACCAGGAGAACAAAAACATGAGTAAGAGCATTGGATCTTTTGGGTAGACAGAGGGAGAGGAGGGGATTAAGTCAGTCGTTGTGGGGTCCTTGCAAATGAGGAAAGAAATGGAAAAATCCTTCATGTTTTTATTGAAATCTGAGATGAACAAATATATCGTAAGTAAGTTTAATTTTCTACTTGAACAAAAGATTTATGACAGTTCAGAAATTATTTTAGATGATTTCAATCAAATGTCAGTTGAAGCCAGACGAGTTCAGAAGCCCAAAGCAAGGAAGTGCCAAAGCAGATGGACACCAGTAACTTTTCCTGCCAGCACAGGTATGCCCTCGATTTTTATTCAGTATCTTCATCCCACTTATGTTATTAATTAAAGTTACATTTCTAAGAGTGAATGAACTGACAAGGGAGGAAAGCTTTTCCCTGAAGCACCAGGAATGGTTGTTCCTTCTGATCAGAGGAATGGCAGAAAGCCACTGAACCTCCTTCCCTGTGTCAAGCACAGCTCAGATCAGCCCGTGCCCCAAACTGCTTTTCTGATTTATTTTAATTACAAGTTATTTCTGACCATAAATAGGTATGGGCACAACGTTAACCTCATGCAGCAGCTGCAGTTTGATCAGTGACATCAAGTATTATTTCTGCTAACGACATGCAGGGCCAAGAATCTTTAGCAAGCCAGATTTAATAATGTAAATGAAGTTTCCTTTCTGTGCTGCTGCCTGTGGCCCATGAGGCTGCTCAGTGCAAACCCTGGAGGTCAGAACCTCCTGTGGAGCGTCCTGAGGAGCAGAATGGAGCAGAGGGAACCAAAGCAGGGTGTGGTGAGGGGCATTTCCTGGGCACAGAGCTGCCCCGGGGCCGTTACCTACAGCTGATGAGCTCCAAGAAGAGCGAAACCTGCTAAGCAAGGTCCTGTAGTATTGGCCTGAACCCGGGGAGATGGGGGCAGAGCCAGGGAGGGCAGGACAAAGCCAGGGGGGGCAGAAACAGGGAGGACAAAAACAGGGAGGCAGAGCCAGGGGGTCACAGGCAGGAGAGCAAAGCCAGGGGACACAGGCAGGGGGCTGAGCCAGGAGAACACAGCCAGGGAGGGCAGGACAAAGCCAGGGGAGGCAGAGCCAGGGAGGACAAAAACAGGGGGACAGAGCCAGGGGGTCACAGGCAGGAGAGCAGAGCCAGGGGGTCACAGGCAGGAGAGCAGAAACAGGGGGTCACAGGCAGGGGGACAGAGCCAGGGGGTCACAGGCAGGGGGACAGAGCCAGGAGAACACAGCCAGGGAGGGCAGGACAAAGCCAGGAGGGCAAAGCCAAGGGGACACAGACAAGAGGGGCAGAGCCAGGGAGGGCAGGGCAGAGCCAGGGGGGCACAGGTAGGGGGACAGAGCCAGGGTGGGCAGAGCCAGGGAGGGCAGAGATGAGGGAACAGAACCAGGCAGGGCACAGTCAGGAGGGCAGAGCCAGGGAGGACAAAAACAGGGGGGCAGAGCCAGGGGGCAGAGCCAGGGAGGGCAGGGCACAGCCAGGGGGGCAGAGGTGAGAGGGCAGAGCCGAGGGGACAGAGCCAGGGTGGCACAGCCAGGGGGACAGAGCAAGGGAGGGCAGACCCAGTGGAACAGAGCCAGGTAGGGGTCTCTGGGGACTCACAGGATCTCCCTACAGCCAGGGAGGTGTAAATCTCACCTCCTGTGGTGGGGCAGAGCACTAGGAGGGAAACAGGGAGGGGAAAAAAAGGTGTCAAACAAGGGAAACTAGAAAAATGTGAGTTTATTAAAGATATTTTAGGTGGTGGGTGAGTGTAGAACTTGCCACAGTAGTTGGTGTGGGATTTGTAAGTTGTCTTTGCTAGGAACTCTGTCAGAGGGTGCTCCTGAGGCCATGCAAGTGTTGAAAAAGAGAGAAGGTGAAAGGATGAAGGGAAATGACAAAATTTTGGACGTTTACACCAGACACACTCAGCTGCAGCTGTCTAAGGTCTGCGTTGTTTTCTGCTTTTAGCTGAACTTTGCTTTTCAACAAGGATTTCCAAATAACTGGATTCCTGTCCCTGGCAGAGCCCAAGGCCAGGCTGGACAGGGCTGGGGCAGCCTGGGACAGTGGGAGGTGGCCCTGCCATGGCAGGGGTGGCACTGAGTGGCTCTGAGGCCCCTCCAACCCAGCCCATGCTGGGATTCTATATTTGAATGGTTTCCCCTCCGTGTGCCCATGGAATGTGAGCAGCCACCCCAGGAATTCCTGGCTGCCACATCATTCCAGCCCGGGTTGTGTTTCCTGGCACTTTGCTCATGGATTTTGCTGCAATTTTTGTAAAAAGCAAGGAACCAGCAAACAAACAAACGAAGCCATCCCAAAAATTCCCCACCAAACCCCAAAGCCAGCCTCCCCACGCCCTCCAAAGAACCCAGCCTAACAAACCAAACCAGCTCAGGCCGAGCTGCTCTTTCCCTTCCCTGTTTTGGGAGCTGAGCACTGTAATTTGCATCCCAAACATAGTTGCATTTCTTGTGGCTTTGGTTCATTCCTGTTTTGAACTTGAGAAAGACTCCCCATCTTCCTTCTTCCCAGCCTCATCACCGGGGGATCCTTCTGTACCTGATGGTTCAGGGATTAAAAACAGGTTTGTCAATTATTCTGAACAACCTAATTTCCACCACTTTTCCAAATATTTGGCGGTAATGTGGGAGTTGGGCTCTTTTCCCAGGGAACAGGGACAGCACAAGGGGAAATGGCCTCAGGCTGGGCCAGGGCAGGCTCAGGTTGGATTTTGGGAACAATTCCTCCCTGGGAAGGGCTCTTCATCCCTGCACAGCTGCCCAGGGAGGGGTGGAGTCCCCATCCCTGCAGGGATTTAAAGGCCCTGTGGATGTGGCACTTGGGGACAGGGGTCAGTGGTGGCCTGGGCAGTGCTGGGGATTGTTTGGCTCGATGGGCTGAGAGGGCTTTTCCAGCCTGGACAATTCTGTGTTTCCATTCCTGGATTCTCCCTCTGCTCTGTCCACAACGTGTGGCCCTGCCCAGATCATCCCCGAGGAGTTTCCCCCTCCCAGACTGGGGCAGGGAAGATCCAGCAGGGGCAGCTCGTGAGTCCAGAGAGCGCCTTGGATGGGTTTGGTGAGCAGGTCCAGGAAAAGCACAAACCTCCTTCTCCTTTTGAGCCAGGCAGGAGACTGGAGAGAGGCTGAGGGAGCTGGGAAGGGGCTGAGCCTGGAGAAAAGGAGGCTCAGGGGGGACCCTGTGGCTCTGCACAGCTCCTGACAGGAGAGGACAGCCAGGGGGGGTCGGGCTGTGCTCCCAGGGAACAGGGACAGGACAAGGGGAAATGGCCTCAGGCTGGGCCAGGGCAGGCTCAGGTTGGACAGCAGCAGGAATTTCCCCATGGAAAGGGGGCTCAGGCCTTGGAGGGGGCTGCCCAGGGAGCTTTGGAGTGCCCATCCCTGGAGGTGGCACTGAGTGCCCTGGGGACAAGGTGGGGATTGGGCACAGCTTGGACTCGATGGCCTGGGGGAGCTTTTCCTGCTGAAGGATTCTGGGATCATGGAGAGAACAGATCCCTCATTCAGGTCTCATTTTGGGGGGAACTTGGAGAGCTCAGTCCCTCCCTTTCCTTGCAGAGGGCACAGAGGGCACCACTCGACTCCTCTGAAATGGAATTGTGTCTGTCTGGGTCACTGTGACCTCTCTATCCAGGAATTCCACATGGCAGCCTTGGGTGCTGTGTCCAGCACTGGGAACGGCCTCTGGAGCTCCTGTCCTGGCACAAGTGGTGCCCCTCTGTGCCAGGGTGCCCAGAGCAGCCCTGGCAGTGCCCAAGGCCAGCCTGGACAGGAGCCTGGCACAGTGGGAGGTGTCCCTGCCATGGCAGGGGTGGCACTGGATGGGCTTTGAGGTCCCTTCCCTCCCAAACCAGTCAGGGATTCCATGAACGAGGAATCTCTAGGGAAAGGTGAAGTCATGGCACTGTCAGGTGCTTTGAGGAGAACGAGGTGGGATTGAAGCTCGTGTGCCCAAACCCCCAGCTTTTACAAGTCATAAAAAATGCCACTGAGGCTTTTCCTGTAAAAAAAAATCAGTAGAGACACAGCAGTGGCTTTCAAAAGTGGGAAAAGCCAAGGAAATCCGATGAATTTTCAGGTCAGAGCCCATGTGCTGCTTCCTTGGAGGGCTCCAGGCTGTGGGAGTCCAGCAGGGAATGGGGAAGTGCCCAGGGCTGTTCCTCAGGGATGTGTGTGAGTGCCAAGGCACCACTGCTGCTGCTCCTGCTGGCCCTGGAGGCTGAGGAGAATTGAGTCTGCGTGGAACTGGAGAGGAATTGTTTGGGGTTTTTGTCTGGTTTTGGGGTTGGACACATTAAAACCTGCATTTAATGGTTTTTAAGTTGGTGGATTTGGTAACAAAAGAATAATGTGATCATTATAAATTAAATTTTACACTGATGCTGAATTAAGTTGCTCTTTTTGCTGCATTGGACTGAAATTTGGCACCTTTCAGGACTCTGTAGTGAAACAAGCCCTGAGAGCTGCTGGATTGTCCCCGTGTCCCCTTCCCTTGGGGTACAAGCTCCTCCCTGCTCCTGTCTCTCCTTTAATCTGATTTCCTCGGAAAGGGAGGCTCTGTCACCACACTGGTTTTATTTCCACCTTAATTAGCTGGAAGTTCTTTACTTCCCTGGTTAATCCCACTTAACCTCAGGTGTCAGGGTTCAGAGTTAAATGAATTTTAACAAGTTTTGCTTAAAGCCAGCATTCCCCCAAAGCCTCCATCCCCACAAATCCTGCAAGGTCCTTTCCAAGCTGAAGGATTCTGAGGTCCTGCAGGGAAGAGGGGTCACTGACCCCTGCCAGCCAGGGAAGGGGATGGGGTGGGCTGTTCCTCCTGACCCCCAAGGTCCCTAACGTGCAGCATCTCCCCTTTTTTTGGCTCAGCTACTCCTCACTTGCTCTGTGTTTTCAAACAAAACCCCAAGGGATTCTTTATGGATATTTCTGCATGTGTTAATGCAGCTCTGAGCTTTTCAAACCAAAGCAATTGGAGTGTTGAGGATGGATGTTTCTGTGCTGTGCCCTGCCTTGGAAGGTGTTAACGAGCCTGGAGTGTGTGTGTGCAGTGGGATGGTGATGAGAGGTGTCTGTCTGTCTGTCTGTCCTGGCACTGCCAGCCCCCAGGCAGAATCAGAGTGTTCCCACCAGGGACAGAGTCCTGCTGTTCACAGCAAGCTGCTCTTGTAACAGGAATTCTCACACAAACAGTGTTTTTTGCCATTTTTGTCTCCAGAATGATTGAGGAGAGTGGGAAGAGGAGGAGGACCATGGCAGAGAAGAGGCAGCTGTTCATGGAAATGAGTAAGTAGGAAATCTGAAGACATAATGTCATTTTTTCTTTCCCTGAGAGCTTCACTGTGACAGCTGCACCAGATCATCCCCATCCTGTTCCACACGCAGGGAAAATCATCCAGGGGCTGCTCAGGAGGAGAATGGCCAAGGGCAGGCACAGCTCCCGGGGAAGGTGCTTTATCCCCAGGTTTTGGGGAGCTCCTTCCTTGGGGAATGTTCACATCTCATCCGTGCCATTCCCTGGGGTTTGTGCACAGCTCTTTAAATGAGTGATGACAACAGACAGAGCACCTTTGGCCTTAAAAAAAGATCAAAAATGGCCCTGCAGTGCTGGTGTGACACAAGAAATGGTTTGGGGGCTGATTTGTGCAGGAGCATCATCTGGAAGAGTTCAGAATTTGTGTTTGCATGACATCACATTATCCTGCTGTCCTGCAAGGACTCGGGGCTGAGGGAACTCCTGGGTGAGGCCAGCGTGTCCCTAATTCCAGTTACAGACTGAGGGAGCTCTAGCTTCAAACTGCAGATTTACACTGGTTTGATTCCAGAGCAGCACTGTCCTGGGATCATGGAGTGCTCTGGGTGGGAAAGGGAGCTCAAATCCCACCCAGTGCCACCCCTGCCATGGCAGGGACCTCAAATCCCACCCCTGCCATGGCAGGGACCCTAAATCCCACCCAGTGCCACCCCTGCCATGGCAGGGACCCTAAATCCCACCCAGGGCCACCCCTGCCATGGCAGGGACACCTCCCACTGTCCCAGGCTGCTCCAGCCCCAGTGTCCAGCCTGGCCTTGGGCACTGCCAGGGATGCAGGGGCAGCCACAGCTGCTCTGGGCACCCTGTGCCAGGGCCTCCCCACCCTGCCAGGGAACAATTCCTGATTCCCAAGATCCATCCAGCCCTGCCCTGTGGCAGTGGAAGCCATTCCCTGTGTCCTGTCCCTCCAGCCCTTGTCCCCAGTCCCTCTCCATCTTTCCTGTCAGCCCCTCCAGGCACTGCAAGGCCACAGTGAGGTCACCCAGAGCCTTCTCCAGGCTGAGCACTCCCCAGCTCTCCTGGCCTTTCCTCCCAGCAGAGCTGCTCTGATCACCTGGGGCTCCTCTGGGCTCTCTGCAGCAGCTCCAGGTCCTTGTGCTGTTGTCCCCCAGGGCTGGGGCAGCTCTGCAGGTGGGGTCTCACCTGAGCACAGGGGCACAGTCCCCCCTCCCTGCTGTGTGAGGGGACCCTGGAGCCTTTTCCCAGTCCCTCCTCTGGACAGCATCAGCTGCAGGGGCTGCTGCAGAGGGGAGCAGAGGCCCCATGCTCTGGTTTGTTGCAGGAGCCCAGAACTTTGACGTGATCCGGCTCTCCACGTACAGAACCGCCTGCAAGCTGCGCTTCGTGCAGAAGAGGTGCAACCGTGAGTGGTGCCCCGGCCTCATCCTCATCCCCAGCCCTGCATGGCTGCTGCAGTGCTGCCCCAGCCCCTCTGCAGTGCAGGGGGAGCCTGAGCACGCCCTGTCAGCTGTTATTTGAACAGAGATCTGATATCTTTATCCATGGTTTGGAAGGACAGGAGTCTGCCAGGGAGAGCCAGAGCCTCCCTGGGAGTGGAGAATGTAAACACCCTCCCTCCAATTTAATGTCATTTTGATTAATAGAATTTATAATATAATTTTGAAGATAAGAGGCTTTCAGGCAAATATATGGGGATAGGAATAACAGTTCTTTACTAGGAATATTAAAAAGAAAAATGAAGAAGTACAAAAAAAAAAACCAAACAAAAAAGGAAAGACTGCCCAGAGTCAGGACAAACCTGCCCCCCTGCTGCTCAGGGTGCTGGCAGCAGCCCAGTGCAGCTCCTGCAGTGCCAGATGTGGCTCTGTTGGAGCAGAGATGATCCTGTAGAAGGTGCAGTGGTGTGAGATGGGTCCAGCCTTCCTCTGGGAATGCAGAGCTCACAGGCTGTGCTGGGCTCTGAATGCCAGGATTTATCCAGGTGGGAATGCAGAGCACACAGGCTGTGCTCTGAATGCCAGGGTTTATCCAGGTGGGAATGCAGAGCACACAGGCTGTGCTGGGCTCTGAATGCCAGGATTTATCCAGGTGGGAATGCAGTGCACACAGGCTGTGCTGGGCTCTGAATGCCAGGGTTTATCCAGGTGGGAATGCAGAGCACACAGGCTGTGCTGGGCTCTGAATGCCAGGATTTATCCAGGTGGGAATGCAGTGCACACAGGCTGTGCTGGGCTCTGAATGCCAGGGTTTATCCAGGTGGGAATGCAGTGCACACAGGCTGTGCTGGCTCTGAATCCCAGGGTTTATCCAGGTGGGAATGCAGAGCACACAGGCTGTGCTGGGCTCTGACTCTCAGGATTTATCCAGGTGGGAATGCAGTGCACACAGGCTGTGCTGGGCTCTGAATCCCAGGGTTTATCCAGGTGGGAATGCAGAGCACACCAGCTGTGCTGGGTTACAAATCCCAGTGTTTATCCAGGTGGGAATGCAGAGCACACAGGCTGTGCTGGGCTCTGAATGCCAGGGTTTATCCAGGTGGGAATGCAGTGCACACAGGCTGTGCTGGGCTCTGACTCTCAGGGTTTATCCAGGTGGGAATGCAGAGCACACAGGCTGTGCTGGGTTCTGAATGCCAGGGTTTATCCAGGTGGGAATGCAGAGCACACAGGCTGTGCTGGGCTCTGAATCCCAGGGTTTATCCAGTGGGAATGCAGAGCACACAGGCTGTGCTGGGCTCTGAATGCCAGGATTTATCCAGGTGGGAATGCAGAGCACACAGGCTGTGCTGGGCTCTGAATGCCAGGGTTTATCCAGGTGGGAATGCAGAGCACACAGGCTGTGCTGGGCTCTGAATGTCAGGGTTTATCCAGGTGGGAATGCAGAGCACACAGGCTGTGCTGGGCTCTGACTCTCAGGATTTATCCAGGTGGGAATGCCGGGCTCCTCCCCTGGGTGCAGCATCTCCCATGGATGATGGAATTGGATCAGCCCCTGCAGGGAGCCTCGATGGCCCCTGGACAGCAGAGATTCCCTGCAGGGAGGATGGGTCCTGGAAGGGATAAAGAGCACTGCCCCAGCTGGGTTTAACAGCTGCCCATTAACAGAAGGGCTGAGGAGGCCAGCAGGACACGTGTCCCTGCTGTGTCCCTGGGCTGTGGGGGCCATAGCCCAGATCCTGTTGCTGGTTAGTGCTGGTTAGTTAGTGCTGGTTGGTTAGCACTGGTTAGTTAGTGCTGGTTAGTTCCTGGCTGCAGGTGCAGGTTTAGGATTAGAGCTCTGTTTCCAGCAGGGAGCACAAGGAATGTTCCAGAGCTCTGCACCACTGCCCACAGGAGCCCCGGGCCCCTTGGCACCCCTGGGCTGGGCATGGGGCTGGCAGCTCTGGGCTCTCTCTGCTCCAAGGCGCTCCAGGGCCGTGGGGAGAGCCTGCCTCTGGTCCTTGGGGGGTGTTTCTGTCAGAAATACAAGGCACAAGCTGGCACTGCCTGCAGAGCCCTCTGTGGGGGAGATCCAGGAGGGAATCCCACTGATCCCTGCTCTGGGTGCTGGGGCATCGCTCAGCTGGGGTGGCTGCTGGTCCTTGGGTGTCTTCTCCACTCCCCTGCAAACCTTAAAGCTTGGAAACGTTTCAAAATGCTGTTTAATGTGGTTCTGCAGATCACTCACTGTGGTTTGGGAAGGTTTTCTGCACGTTGTTTACACTCCTCAGACACAGCAGGGAGATTGTGGGGAACGCTCTGGAGCCCCAGATGTGTGTTTATAAAATATGGTGCTCTGGGTTTGGGGACTGGATCAACTGGAAACAGTCAGAGTTCAACTGGGAACATCAAGTTCCTCCACCAATACTCTACGAGTCAGCGTGAGGGTGTTCAAAACCACTGGGAACACTTTGTAGTGGGTTTAGAGAATCATCAGATCCCAGAACCGTTTGGGCTGGGAAGGGACCTCAAATCCCACCCAGTGCCACCCCTGCCATGGCAGGGACACCTCCCACTGTCCCAGGCTGCTCCAGCCCCAGTGTCCAGCCTGGCCCTGGGCACTGCCAGGGATGCAGGGGCAGCCACAGCTGCTCTGGGCACCCTGTGCCAGGGCCTGCCCATCCCCACAGGGAGCAGTTCTGGCTGGTGCCTCAATCACTGCATGCTCAGGGACTCTGCTCCTTCAGGAGCTGCTCCTGCCAGAGGCCCAGGTGCTGAAGGGAGGGGTAAAAGCCACATCTGGGCACTGCTGTGTCCCCTGAGGAGCTGTGGGGGTGAGCTCAGTGTCCCACTGTGCCCAGTGGCTGTTCCTGGCAGGGGAGAGCCCGCCCTGCTCTCAGCAGTGCCATCACAGGGCTCACATGCCCTGCAGAGCAGAAGGTAACTGCTCCTCCTCTGTCTCCAGTGCACCTCGTTGATATCTGGAATATGATTGAAGCCTTCCGAGATAACGGCCTTAACACTCTGGATCACAGCACAGAGATCAACGTGTCCCGCCTGGAAACCATCATCTCCTCCATCTACTACCAGCTGAACAAGCGCCTGCCCTCCACCCACCAGATCAGCGTGGAGCAGTCCATCAGCCTGCTGCTCAACTTCATCATTGCAGCCTACGACAGGCCAGTACTGCCCCCTTCCCCTTCCCCTTCACCGTCCCCTTCCCCCCATCCCCCCTTCCCAAACCACTTCCCCAACCCTTCCCTTCCCCTTCCCAACCCTTCCCAACCCCTCCCTTCCCTTCCCAAATCCCCTCCCAACCTCCCTTCCCTTCCCTTCCCTCCCCTTCCCTCCCTTCCCTTCCCTTCCCCTCCCATCCCTTCCCATCCCCCTTCACCTTCCCCTTCCCATCCCTTCCCATCCCTCCCTTCCCCATCCCTCCCCCCTTCCCATCCCTTCCCTTCCCTTCCCTTCCCCCCTCCACATCCCTCCCTTCCCTTCCCAAACCCTTCCCTCCCAAACCTCCCTTCCCAAACCCCTCCCAAACCTACCCCAACCCCCAAACCTACCAACCCCTTCCACCAACCTTCCTTCCCTCCAAAACCCCTACCCAAACCTTCCCCAACCTTCCCAAACCCCAAACCTTCCAACCACCCAAACCTTCCCAACCCTACCCTTCCCTTCCAACCAACCCTTCCCTTCCCATCCCTCCCTATCCCCTTCCCTTCACCTTCCCAACCATCCCTCCCAACCTTCCCTCCCATCCCTTCCCCTTCCCCCTTCCCTTCCCTCTTCCCTTCCCTTCCCATCCACTTTCCCTCCCTTCCCTTCCCTTCCCTCCTTCCCTCCCTCCTCCTTCCCTTCCCTCCCTTCCCTTCCCTTCCCTCCCTTCCCTCCCTTCCCTTCCCTTCCCTTCCCTCCCTTCCCTTCCCTTCACCTTCCCTTCCCTTCCCACCCTTCCCTTCCCTCCCTTCCCTTCCCTTCCTCCATCCCTTCCCTTCCTTCCCAACCTTCCCTTCCCTTCCCTCCCATCCCTTCCCTTCCTCCCTTCCCTTCCCTACCTTCCCTTCCCAAACCTTCCTCCCTTCCAAACCTTCCCATCCCTCACCTTCCCTTCCCAAACCTCACCTTCCTTCCCAAACCTAACCTTCCACCTTCCCTTCCCAAACCTAACCTTCCCTTCCCTTCCTCCCTTCCCTTCCCTTCCCTTCCCTTCCCTTCCCTTCCCTTCCCTACCTTACCTTCCCTTCCCTACCTTCCCTTCCCCTTCCCATCCCTTCCCTTCCCTCCCATCCCTTCCCTTCCTTCCCCTTCCACCTTCCCTTCCCTTCCCTACCCCTTCCCTTCCCATACCTTCCCTTCCCTTCCACCTTCCTTCCCTTCCCTTCCTTCCCTTCCCTTCCCTTCCCCTTCCCTTCCCTTCCCTTCCCTTCCCTTCCCCTTCCCCTTCCCTTCCCTTCCCTTCCTCCCTTCCCTTCCCTTCCCTTCCCTTCCCTTCCCCTTCCCTTCCCTTCCCTTCCTTCCCTTCCCTTCCCTTCCCTTCCCTTCCCTTCCCTTCCCTTCCCTTCCCTTCCCTTCCCTTCCCTTCCCTTCCCCCTTCCAACCTTACCTTCCCATACCCTAACCTTCCCATTCCCTACCTTCCCTTCCCTTCCCAAACCTT